>NW_009953098.1:1677118-1689404 GCF_000747805.2 Chaetura pelagica | reverse complement strand
GCAGGAATAATGGTGAGTGTTCAGTATATAGTAGAGAAGGAGGAAGATGGGTCCAGGTGAGGTGGCAAACAGCCTCCAAAATGGCTGTAAACAACAATCTGCTTTTAAGCAGTTAATGAATTAAGAAGCATTGGGATTATTCTACTAATCAGTAGCTTGAATGCATTGTATACTGTCATAAAAAAAAATAAAAATCTATTACTAAAAAAAGAGGCAAAAATTATTGAATGAATGCTTTGTTAAAATGATAATATCTTTCCTTTAGAAAGATATCTCAGAGCCCCTCACTAGCCACGATGCAGTGGGGACTAGCTCCAGCCATGCTGAGACAGACCATGTCAGGGGCTGAGTGGAGCTGCAGGGAAAGGCTGCACCAGCCAGGGGGGAAGGAAAGAGGCAGGTAACCAGGTGCCAGTATCCAACATGGGCTTTGGCACAAACATGAGGATCAACATTTCCTTCCATTCCTGTGGAAGTCTGCTGGATGACACCAGGACTTCACGTTCCCCCACGTTACCAAATCCCACAGGCAATGCTGGGTACTACCAAGCACAGCCCTGGAGCAGGCACACAGATTGCTCAGACACCCGAGTCCAGTTGGATTCTGGGCTGAGACTCGAGGGAACTCAGCTTCATTGCTGTTTTCATAAAGCCACCCAAAAACTCCCTCCACCACTCTGTGTCAGAACTTCCTACCTCTGAAGGGGGATAAAAAGGATCTTGTGGGGCCACAGATGAATGCAAAAATACGTTCTACCTGCAGCAAGAAGTCTGCAAGCTCTGTCACACTAGAGGAAGGGACTGGTCTAATATTCTGAAGCATTATTGTGCTCAAAAAAAGAAAGCATGAGAAAACAAAATGGATGAAAGTTCCATGGAAAGATGCCCACTGCTGAATGGATGTTACTGAGCCAGTTCTTAATTAAATAATCCACAGGATCCCGATTCATTCCTTTTCCTTGGTTGGTAGAGGATGAATTTGATCTGAGGATGCTGCAGGATTATATATTGGAGGGCAGTGCTGACAGTGGGGGCCCTGCCTGATTTGCTGTAAAAGCTGATAGCCATGCAGTTAGTGAGGGGAAGGCCTCCAGGAAAGGAAAGAAGGTGTTTGTGTAGCTGGGTCTTGTTCTCCAGGATGGAATGCACCACAGGGGTTCCTACACCCTCCTTACTATGCAAGTCATCTAAATCTCACAGGTTTTTGTGAACTCTGTGTGCCTCTCTCTTGAGACAGCAGTGCTGAGCACTCGCTGCTGTGGCTGAAATCAATAGGAGCTGCTCCAAGCGTGCAGCGGGCGGGCTGCACTGCTGCTAAGTGCTCTGGAAAATCAGGCATTTTGGCTGGGCACCTCACAGCAGGGACACCTTTGACTCCTCAGAGAGGAGGTGTGAACATGTTCAGGCTGTACTGGTGTGCTTGACAACAGTTACAAAAAAGAACTAATTCCGTGTTGTGAGCAGGTCTGAATACGGAGGAGTCAAAAAAGTGTGTGTCCAAGATGGTCTTTGCTTGCTCAGTCCAAGACTTTGTATCAGGCATGAGTCTCATTCCAGTGGGGCTCAACCTGGTCTAATCATCTGCCATAACCACCTCAGCTAGTCCCCACTGTCATGCTCCCAGCCTGCCCCCCTCCTGAATGAAAGATCAGCTGCAAGTGTAAATAGCATCTCTCGTGTTCCCTGCAGGGGTGTTCAGGAGGGACTGTTGAACCTTGTCTCCTGATGCACCCTCAGAGGGAACCAAATATAGATCCAGGAAGAAACTCCATTTCTGGCTTTTCTGAAGTCCTGAGTGTTTGACTTTATGGTCTCAAAGCCCTTTTCACAACGTATATTTCCTTTAAAAAGAGTAAAGTGAAAGAAATAGAAATTCCTTCATGCGGCAATGTGTTAACATCCACAGATGTCCCAGGAAGGACTGGATCCTTTCATATCCTGCCACTTCAGTTAACAAAGTAAGACACAACAGCAGGAGGTTGTCATCTTCCTTCTGGATTAACCCTAGAGAGGATGTGACCCATGGTCTGGAGCCAGAAGTCACATAAAAGGGGAGGAAGTGAGGGCTGCACAGCTGCAGCCTGTTTTACTGACCAAGAATACCCTTTTTTCAGAAGCTGTTCCTCAGGAGCAAAATTGGAACTACTGGCAGCCCTGGTGCCATATCCACCTTCTCTTTGGCCCAGGGTTCCACTGGGGTTTGCAGACCTCTCTGTGCAGCTCTTTCCCCTCTTCTTTCAATTTACTCCTTTCCTAATCTAATCCATATTCACTCCTCGGCTTTCAAACCCAGAGCTGCTCCTCTGGTCTGCTGATGTACAGGGAAAGAAGAATTATGCTTCCATCTGTGAAGTGCAGCATTTCAGGTTAACCCTGTGTCCAGCTTTGGCAATCTTTCCTGCAGACAGGAAAGGACATGGCCTTGGTGGAAGGAGTGCCTTGCTGCCAAGTCTCAATTCACTGCCCCAAAGTGTGCCAAAGAGTTGGCTCAGGACATCTCCAAAGCACAGGGCAAATTCAGTCTGGCTGCTCTGAGATTTAAACATTTTTGCTACAGAAGTGGAAGGGAAGAGAGCTGGAGAGATGAGGACTAAGCCCTAGAAAGGCAGGTTTGCAGCTCCTGCTGCTTGAGGACAGATAGCCCAGAACCAGCCCCTGCCCCCTGCCAGGCTGCCCCCAGCCTGGCCCCCTACCCTGGCCCTCCAGCAGTACCACTAACTCTGGGAACCTGCACTGGCACTGAGGATGTTGGACCCACAGTGTTTGCTCCAGCTGGGTCACTGGTGGCCCCACACCTGCTACACATGCACCTCGGCCAGCCCTGCTAGAGGTGCTGCCAGTTTCATCCCCCAACCTTTTAGAAGGGGAAAAAACCCATCATGTAAGTGCCTCAGCTTGTTCTCAGAAATTTCGGAATCATTTTACCTAGAATTTCGCCTTTCCCCTTTGAAAAGTCAAAGCAAGCCAGAGCCATGGAAAAAACAACCATTGTGGCTGAACAGGGACATTTTCAGGAAGCCTTGCCATTGTGCAATGCCACCAGCTTTGACTACATAAGAAACCAAATTCCCATTCCTTCACTACAGGGCCACTAAGACCAGCTGTTTCCCAGCCAAACAGGACTAGTGAGCCAGGGCTCCAGCCTCCCTCTGCCTCCTGCTGCATTGATGCCAGCCAAGGCAGCCACTCATCCTGCCAGCCCCACGAGCTTCAGAGCTCTGAACTACTGTCAATTCCTCACTGCAACACTTTGTGCATCAGCAATAATTTATTTTTACAACTCTGGGTTTCAAGTGATGCCGTTATGCAGAGAAAGGCTGAAGGACTTCATCCCCATGTCCACTGGAGTGGCCTTTGAAGAAGAAATGCTGAGGAACAAGTAGGTCGTGGGGGCAGGCTGGGTCCCCAAGAAAGAGCAGGTATAATGGAGCAGAGATGGAGTGAGGGCCTCAGGGGCAGGGGAGAGAAAGGAGGGAGGCCAAGATATTGCAGGTAAGGAGTGGTTTGGTTGTCAAAAGAAAGAGGTGAGACTGAGAGAGGTTGACAAGAGCTGGGAAGCCAGGTCCGTGCCATGAAGCAGATGAGGAGCAGGCTCATTTCAGTTCAGTTCCCTTCTCCTAAGGGAAGTTTGAATTGAAAATGAGGCAGGGGAGGCTGCTGGGCCCACAGGAGTGGTAGCACAGGATTAACTGTGTAATCCCAAAGGCTTCCCAGTCATTCCATTTTCACCAGGCTTTTTCAGACATTGTGCACAGCATCCAAGAGTAACACTAGGAACACAGCACTCTAGGTGGATCTGGGGCAAGGAGCAGAAAATGCCTTTACCTTTCTTTGGGCTAATACAGCCTGTAAATGATGCTGGGAAACCATATAGGGTCCCCTTTCCATCCATTCCCAGGAAGCAGAGACATCAGCTTGAAACTCTTGCAAAGTTCCGGGTTGGAAATGTTGCACCAACAGAGCAGCTGAGTCACTGAGCTCAAGTGGAATCCTCCTACCATTCCTTCCTTGCCTTCTCTACCCTGGGGCAACACAGTCTTCATTTACTTTCTTTTTCTTTCTTCCTTCCTTTTTTTTTTTTTCCTTTTTTTTTTCTCTGTCCTGTGAAACTAATGCTTCTGTGAGTGAGTGCCTGAGAGCACTTACACGAACCAGGGTGCTGCTCTGAAAGCTTCTTCTCTCCCCCACCCGTGGCTTTGCAATGCTTCCCAGACCTGATCTGCAGCATCCCCTGCTCATGCAGTCCTAAATCAGGAGCATCCTGCTTGCCTCACTGTCTTCTGGCTTGCAACATACCTGCCCAGCATTGCCTTCCATACTGTCCATCCCTCAGACCGGGGCCAGCTGGATGTCACCCACCTGCCGTTTGATCTCCCTGTGAGATACACTGCTGTGCTCCCCCAGAGCTGAGGGCACCCCACACAGAGACTTCACTCTGCTTCATTGCTGATCTTGCAGTACTGGAACAGAGATCTCCCTTTTCAGAAGACCAAGTGCCCTGACTGGATCTTCCCCCTACCCTGAAAATCTCTCCTCCAAGGCTATTACAGATCCCCACCACAATCCTGTCCAAACCCCCTAGACCTGCTCTGCAATGACCCCCTGTCCTTTCAGCCTCAGGTTCTCTCCTTGCTCAGGCTATGACAATCGGGCTTTGTGTCCCCACATGTCCCATGCTGCCGCTGTCCCACATCTCCCCAGCATGGTGTGCTACTCTAGGACTTGGGGTCAGTGGCTGAGAAGTAAGACAGGACTGTCCAAGGTTCCCCAGGCTGGAAAAGTTTATCATCTGCACTGCAAGGACTGAGGTACACGCTGGCCCCACAGCATCCCCTCCAACACCACCCCCCCCCATCCACCCCAGCTGGTGCCTGACTCCCTGGGGCTGCCCCCACTGAGCCGGGATGGATTTCTGGAGGAGATGCTCCCAGATTTTTCCACCCACTCCACATGTCTCCAACTTTCCTTCTTTCCCCCACATGGCCACCCCTTCAGCCCAGCTCCCCAGATGAGCACATCACACTTGGTGCCACGGCACCACCCCAGAGAGCCGACCTGCTCATCGGCCTAATGGATTTCCAAGGGGGTTGGGGAGAGGGGAGGAGAGTGACTGGCTGATGCTTCTCAGCCACTCAGCTCGACCCAGAGCTAACGAGGCATCTCAAAATTAAAAAGTGAACTGCAATCCCCAGCAGGCTTGTCCTCCTTTTGGCATTAGTTGGAGTTCTCTTTCTTAAAAAAAGAGGACTGGGGAGCCGTGAGTTGCATTTGTAGCCATTGAAGCACCACATCCCAGGGATGCTGGGGGTGCTGGGATGAGGAAAGGCAGCCTGGGGCTGCTGCACCACAGAAGCACTGGCTGTCTTAGAAAGGCTGAGAAGTACTAGGTCTGTCTCACCACAGCAAGGAGTAGAAATGGTACATGGGAACAGGCTCTCCCAGTGCCTCTACACCCAAAGGTCCCCAGGATGCAGAGGTGGTGTCTTGCCCACAGGGCTGAGTGGGTGGGGGACAGCACAGGGGTCATTGCTACCAGGCAATGTGAGGGAAGGCTGGCAAGAAAGGAATAACACTCCTGTAGGAGAAGAGATGGGGAAAGTGAGCAGGGAAACAGCAGAGAAGGGAGGGAGGGCAGCCTGGTTTATCGCCTTTGCAAGTTGCACTTCTCACATGGGAATCTGTCTGAGAAGGACCTTTCTCTGCCTGCACCTCCAGGATGCCCAGCACCAGCTGCTCTGATCTTCCTGTCCCCAGTGCCCTCATTCTTGATCTGTGGAGGGCTGAGGACTCTGGTTATAGATATGCTCTCTGGAGCAGCTCAGCCTGGTTCATGGGGAACTGAGCAGTAGCTCCTTTGCTCTAGTCCTGTCCACTCCTCCTGCAGGCAGCTGCCTGTCCAGACAGACCCCTTGGTCACTGCTGGACCAGCCCTGAGATTCTCTGGGACAAATGGCTCTAGGCAGGACCTGCCACCCCTCCAAGATGCTATTTCAGCCATTCACAGCTCACTGGAATTGGTCTTTCCGTAGCAAAAGCACAAGTGGGTGAAGAGCGACCACCTCACCCAGCAGAGATGCCTTACACCCATCTTGCCCAGCTGGAAGGTAGCCCAGGGGTGGCAGGACAGCCCAAGTGGAGTATGAGCCAGTATGTCAGTGTCCTGAAGAGCAGTCCAGTCCTCAGGGTGCTGGGACTGGGATTCAGTCCAGCCCCACATGTCCCTGAGAGATTCCAGGTCTGCACACACAGCTTCCAGGGTTTTGCCCTGTGTGTGTCTTTCCTAGCTGCACACAACTTATTGGAGGGAACTTGGTCCTCTCCACAGCAGGGCTGTGGATGAACTAGAAGCCACAAAGGGTTAGATGCATCCTGGCATGATCCTCCTTAATTTCTCCTAGGGATAGATTTGGCCCAAAATCTCAGAGAACTGGTTAGGTCTGGTATCAGCAATGGTGCAAAGCAACTTCCACCCCTTGCCTCTGGGTTATTACAAGCTAATGATCTTCAGCTTTCAGACTCACCTTGCAGCCCACCCTTCCCTATCTGTAAATGCTGCAGAGGAATTTTTTTCCAGATAAGCTTATCCTGGGGGTGAGGGGGCCAGACATGCTGAGAGTTAGGGCGTCCCTGCACACTGAGCACCAAAGGCACCAAAGGCATCATCAGTGGTTCTGCCAGCCGGGACTTCTCACTCCCAAGCAGAGGGAAGGGCAAGAAAGGGTGAAAGACAACAGTGAAATGAGTGCAGGAAAGGGGGTTACCATCATCTTTCTATTTCTCTGCTCGAGTGAGGGAAAATGCAGTTTGTAACTTGGGAATTCAGAGTAAAATCAAACGAAATGCAGTGGTTGCCTGAGAACATCCATTTCACAGCCAGGGAGGATGCAGTGCCTGCCAAGCCCAGCTCATGCACTGCACAGACCTGGCAGGGTCAGCAGCAGGGCCTGCACTGAGCCCCATGCCCAGACTGAAGGAGGGGGTGGTCTGTGTCCTGGGGAGGTGGCTGGATGCTTTGGGGACCTGGTGTCAGAGCACACAGACTCTGGACCTCCAGCTCCATGGCTCTCCACTGCACCCCACTGCTCTGGGCCTCCATGGAGCCAGATCACCTACTGTTTTACTGGACCATAATCATCTCAATGGCTCACAATATGGTTTTCTTGCAGTTTTTATGTCATATCTGCAGTTCTCTCTCTCATAAAATGTGACTGCACCAATTCCTGTGATGGGGGCTGGTCAGCTAACAGGGACATTTCATGTTTGCCAGACAGAGCCTTTAATGCAAATCCTGTGTTCAAAGGAGAGAAGGGAGAGGGGGAACCTCTGCTTCCTTGCAGATTACTGCAAGCCTCCCAGAAGTGCTCCCCACTGCACTGAAGTGACCTCCCAGATGTCCCCTGTGCACCATGGAGAGATGATGGGAGTAGGTTTGGGTGAGGTGCAGGGAAACCAGAGGTTTCAGGGAGAGACTGGTTCATTTGAGGGGTCACGGGAAACTGTAATAAAATGAGGGGACTTCAAAAGCTGATGAAATCACTGGGGATATTCACCCACCCCCAGCTTTGAGGAGCTCTGGAGCAGGCCCTTTGGGAGAAAACTCCTCCCTTGTATCACCATGGACTTAGCCCTGATATCTTTCCCTTGGGAGAGCAAGCATTAATCTACTCCCCATCAATCATCTGCAGAAGGACATCTCAAAGTGGTTCCAGTCCTCCTGCAGGCTGAAGATCCCCCAAACCCACACATCTCCTCATAAGGAGGAAATACCATTGCCCATAAAAGACTGAAAACAGACAAGCTTGGCAAGCTGAAGCCAGAAGTCCTCCAAATCCTCTTCCCTATGTGGTCAGCTGTGGTTCTCCACTGCCTGCTTCTCTCCAACAAATGGACCTCAAGAGTACCCTGGTGTATGTAATAACCAAAGATTATTGCATGTTTCATCTTCACCAGGTTGACAAAGATAAGGCTCTTTCCATTCTTCTTTTTGCTCACAGGACACAACAGAGGAATTGCAGATCCTCATCTCTCCTACTGAATAAGCAGCAAGGCCACCAGCTCCCCAGGGAATGTTTTATCCCATATTGTTGCTGAGGGAGCAGCCTGGCAGACTGACTGACAACCCTGCCAGTGGACACCCCAGCCCTCTGCAGGGAAAAGGGCTAAAAAAGTCTGGCATTAGAAACAGAAATGGAGCAGGGTGACTTGTTGTCTGCAGGAGAGGAAAGTTTGGAGTAGAGGAAAAGCAGAGTGTCTCTGTCCCAGCAAAAAGTCCCCAGAAGCATGGGACCATGGATAACCCCCCAGCTGTCTGCAGAAACTGGTTATGGCAGGAGGAGAGAAACTGGTGAGAGGAGGAAGGAAACTAGCAGGCAAGAAAGAAACATGAGGGAGAAGGCCATGAGTAGATGAGGGCTAGCAGAGTGTGCAGATGGGAATGTGTTGCAAGCAGTGGAGCCAGGAGCACAGGGACAGCACAGCCCTGCTCCCCAGGAGCTACCATCACCGTACCTCCAAAGTCAGGCCTGAGGCGGACGTCATAGCCCTTCAGTAGTTTGTCCACAATCTCTTTCACCACAGAAATATTCCCAGTGGATGGGCTGAAAGACAAAAGAAGAGAGTCTTCGTCATCCCATGTGCCTCTGGCCCCACAGAACGGGGTCCCAGCTGGGCAGCTCTGCTGGAGCCCCACGGCTCCCCAGAGCCTGTGTGTGCTCCAGACACTCCAGCCGCAGGCAGAGCTGCCCCATTTCCTTCCTCACATGTATTTTCTGTCCCTGGCACAGCTCTTGGCCCCCAGTCCCATGGGATCCAGGGATCCTAAGCTGTCCTTGGGGGTGGCACAGGAGTGTCAGCAAGTATCTTCGCTCCTGTTGTGCAGCTCACCCTGACTCCTGGGTATTCCAAACTCCACCCTCCCAAGCTCCCTCCCGGTGTGTGCCTGCATCCCAGCTGTTCCTCTGGGCTGGTACCCCCTCAATTCAAGTACAACTCACCACCCCAGCCACTGCCCCGCACACTCAGGGCGCTTCACTGCACCCTGCCCATAGGTGGGGGCACACACAAAGAGAGGCAGAAATTATACCTTCTGTTCCACCAAGGTGTGCATGGGGTGGCTGTGGCCTCTCTTGTAGGGCTCGTTCCCCTTCCCCTGCCATGTTGAGCACTTGTTCTCAATCTCATACTGCACAGCATGGACCTGTCACGGACTGAGGTCTCCATTACACAAGGTCCTCCCCAGCAGGCACCCTGCACTGCCACACACCCCAGGGCAACCTCTGCTTCTCAGTGCACCCAGGTATTTCTTCATATTATTGAAGCAAAGGCAAAAAAACAACACTCTGTTTGTCTTATGGCCTCAACATTCATCTGATCTTTTGCATGTAAAAATTCATTTTCTGTCACTCAGCATCACCATGACTTCTTAGCAACACAAATCAAGAGGCAGAGACAAGGAAGAAGAGTCCATCTTTTGCTCTCCGTACCAGGGCAGTGACCCTTTCCCTCCCAGCCCTCTGAATTGCACACAGGGAGGGCAACCTCCCAAACACTGACCCAGCTCCTCCAAACATTTCAGCAAGAAGGGAGCTCCCTCTAATAACAGCCCAAGAGCCACAGCAAAACTGAAGGTGGGAAACCAGAAAGCAGAGGATGCTAAAAATATTGAACCTATTCAGTGTTGCGGGGTATATAGGTTCTCTGCCTGAAAACCCAGCCTCTGTGCCACCCTCATCCCCTGCTTTGCATGAGAATAGGGACTCTGCCTGTGACAACTGCTGCTCTTTGCAGTCACCCACCACAACAGCACATCGTCCTGTCAACACTGCCTCCCACATCCACCCAAGTGAAGCTGGAAAGCTGCACCATAGCACTACCTCTGCAGCCAGCCCCATGTCTTATTGGACACTGGGGTTTGCACTGACATGGCCCAGTGCCTGCACAGACAGACTTGCATGCTCCCCTGGCTGTACAGAGGATGTATAGACTCCCTGCTTGAGCACACAGACATGCAGACAACATGAAAGCACTGGAGCTCTAGGGTACAGCAGTGAAACATGCACAGACATGTGTGTGCATGGGTGTGACTACATCCAAATCTGCATGGAGATGGCTGTGGGTGCAGATCTTGCTCCATTGGGTTATGAAAGAAACTGGACTATAGACACAATTTATGCAGGGGCACAGAAACAGGCATTTGTGGGTGCCTGAGACTGAGTTCCCAGGTGCCCAGACTTGCTGTACAGGTGTGGGTGGGGGCATGTGGGACCACTGGGGGGTCTGGGCATGCGTTAAGACTCTGGATGCACAGGCTGAGTGTGTGCAGGGATTTCTCAACCAAAGAGGGATGTGCAAATGTGAGACAGCACACTTCCCAGGCCTGGCTTTGGTGCATGGACAAATCATTCAACACTTGCACTGGGAGTGGAAGTGTCTGAGCTGTGTTCCTCAGCATGCACCTCAGGGGAGCACAGCTCTTCATTGCGTTCCTTTAATCACTGTAAAAAGGCCAGAGAGGTGCACGCAGGTGGACATTTTCCTAACACTGTGTCTAGGCCTGGAAGGTCCACTTGCACCTGTGGATTTCTCTGCAGGTATCTGAGGTATTGCAACATGCACATGCATGTATGCTCACTGTAGATTGATAGTCTGCACCAGCATTTGTTCATCTCTAGACAGTCATTCCCAGGCACATAGTTTTCCATATTGATAGCTTTCCATGTTCATGATATAGACACTGTATTTCTCAAAGGATTTAGACACTTCTGCTTAGCTTCACACAGGACTTGAGCTCAGGAAGCAGTGTTATTTCCTTAATATAGGCAAGGAAATTGAGGCAGCGACGGTAACCAGTGTGCCAAGGGCACTGCAGAAAGGGGTAGAGTGGGAAGTGGGATATGGGGACTCTTTCCTCCCAATCAGCTACAAGTCGTCCTAGTGAGAGCATAAACTGGCATCAAGATTGAGGCCAAAGCCTCTTGCCTCTTGAAGCTCCTTTTGATCCAAAAAGCCACATCCCTTCTGCTGAACAGGCAAGTTGTGCGTTTGCCCAGCTGTGGGTGAGCAGCTGCATGTAAGTGCTATTCCTGGCAAATGTGGGTCTGTATCCGCTTAGGGAGCACGTACATCCCGCCCGTGAACTGAATTTTTGAATTCTGTGTCCCTGATGCTGTGTGGGGGTGCCTGTGCTCTGCCTACATTTGCAGCCAAACATCCACATATATGTACACCATGCTGCTGGCTGGGGGTTGTAGGAGTAGTTGAAGGCATGTGCACATGGGAGAGCGTTGTGTCTCCAAGGTGTGCACAGATATACGTGCAGACTGCAGGCAAATATCAGTCCTACACATGAGCAGATATAAACACACAGGCAAGGGCACATCTGAGCAGAGGCTTTTGCTATGGATACTGCTCTTTACACATTTGCCTGGGCACTGTCTCTAAGCCAGTTTGTGTCTATGTCCAGAGCCACGGGAGCCGTGCGTGAGCGGTGTGGGTAAGGTGGGCACGAGTCTGCGCATGTGCGTGTTTATAACTATGGGAACATCAATCTTGGCACACACGGATCTGCAAGGCTGTGCACAGACCTGCATGTGTGCATCAGGAACCCACTGCTCGGCGTGCACGGATGAGCAAGGAAATGCCACAGCTCCCTCCCCAGCAGACTTCACGCACACCAGCAGCACAGAGGTGGAAACCCACCTGCCCGCCGGTGTGAGAAGGGAAGGGGGGGAGGAGCAGGCAGTGCCACTCCTGTGTGTGAAGGCAGTGGGCAAGCACCTGTGTCAGAGCAAACAGGTGTGCTCTGTGCGCCCTGCCCAGGCCGGCTGGGTGCCTGCCCCTCCGCTTGCTCGGATCACTCAGAGTGCTCAAGGCATTACCAGGAGCTGCTGCAGCCCGAGCGGGCGGCGGGGCAGTGCCAACCTTCACACGGCTGCACACGGAGCAGGGGAAGCGTGTTGTGCTCCGTCGGGTGCTGCGCACACGTGTGTGCACCCCAAGGGGTACGGTCGAGCGCGCACACGCAGGGATGGAGCTGCACGGGTGGCACCCACGGGTGATCATGTTGCGTGCCATAAATCTCCATGGAAGCGCAGACACGGGCACTGCCTCCCGCACAGCGCAGAGCCAGGGCCGTGTCCAGGCACACTCGGATGTGCGTGTGCCGTGTGCGTGTGCAGACACGGGCACGGCCGAGGCGGCCCCGAGCCGGGGTCTGTCTGCACACACAGCTCGGTGCCACGCACCCCGCGGCTCCCACCGCCCCCATGTTCCCCCGGACAAAGCCTCC
>NW_009953098.1:1673089-1677035 GCF_000747805.2 Chaetura pelagica | reverse complement strand
AAATGCTTCATTTTGCCATTTTCTCTCAGGTCGCATACGGGGGTGGAAGGGGGGGGAGGGATGGATGGAGGGGGACGCGCTGCAAGTGGGCTGCGAGCTGGGCTGCGTCTGCAGAGCCTGCTCCACAGCTCATGTCTGAGCATCCCTCTCCTCCCCCTGGAATGACACGGACCGGGAAATAACAACAGGGAAGCATTTGGGGGGAAGAACCCCCTCCCTTTTCCCACATACAGATCAATGGAGAAAACCCCAAACAAACCAACCCAACCCAACCCTGTAGCAGCCCCCCTATCCCCGCAGCCTGGGATTGCAATCCTTACCTTTGCGCACAGCAGGCGAGACAAAGAGCTGCTAAAGCAGAGACAATTCCACTCAATCTGTCTGCCTGAAATGTCCACATTTCCACAAAGACGAAAGATGAAAAAAAAAATAATCTTGGGAGGGGAGGGGAAAGAAGGATGGGTCTTCCGAAATTCCCCCTCCAAAAAAAAAAAGGGGGGGGGGAAGGGGGGGGGGGGGGAAAACCGAAAACACCCCCCCCCAGTTAATGATTTCCTGGAGAAATAGAATAATGAAAAAAAAACCCTAAAAAATGTGGGGGAAAAATATCCCCCCCCCCCTCCTTCAGTGCCAGCCAAAGAAATTGTTTCTTCTTCCTTTCAGCATCCTCTCAACAAGAGACATCCTCTGGCAATGGAGAAAATCCCAAGAGAAAGAAAAATAAAATGCCCCAAAATGGGCTCAGCAAAATGTGCAGTCGAATCTCACAGGTAACGCGGGAGAAGGAGAAGAAGGGAAAAAATGGGGGGAAAAAAAAATAAATAAAAAGGAAAAGAAAGAAAGGAGGAAAAAAAAAAAGGGGGGGAAAGAAAAAGAAAGAACTCAGCGTCCCCTGAGCACTCCACTTGGATTATTTTCCCTCCTGCTCTTTTGCCATCCGGTTCTGCAGATGTTGCATGGCTCCTGCTACCCACCTTCACAGAAGAGGAGGAGGAGAAAGTGTGTGTGTGTGTGTGTGTGCGCGCGTGAGGGGGGAGGTGTGAGTTATCTAGCAATATGATTTTATTCTGGATTTTACCTACTTACTCCCCCCTCCCTCCTTATTTTCTGAGGGGGAAGGGGAGGCAACCCAGCCCCCCTGTGATGTGATTTTATTTTAGGAAAATCGCAGGCTTGTCACTTGGAAGGTTTGGGGCTTTTCTGAAAGGGTTAAAAAAAGGAAAAACAAATGCAAGCCAGTAAATAAATACATATAGATATGCATGTGTAGAAAATAAATAAATCCCTGTCTGCAGAAGGAGCTGCTCTCCGAGGGAGGACTGGTCTCCCTAGTGCTGTTGCCGCAGCTCCTGTGGAGTTTTGCTGCTCATTGCAAAGTCACAAGAGGAGGGGAGGAGAGAGGGAGTTTGTGGATGGGGAGGGGGACTCTCCGGGCAAATTGGGATCCTGACGTCATGGCTGACAACATTAACCCCTGCTGGCTTGCAGAGGGGATTTTTTTTTTTTCCTTTTTCCTTTTTTTCCCTGGGAGGTGGGAGCAGGGGAGAGGATGGGAAAGGTGCTGGCATTTTGGCAAGCAGAGGGATGCGTCTGGACAAGTGCACAACTTGCTCAGCTGCAAGCACTGATGAGTGCTATGGTTGCCTGAAATAGTGTGATCAGCAAAGGCTGAGCTTCTTTTTCAGCCGCAGAGATAAAAAAGAAGGTAATTTACTGAGAGGCTCTTTATGCCACAGGGTAGAGTGGCCTGGTGGCCTCCTCCTGGGGAGCCAGGGAAGATCTGAAGCCACTGGTGGGGCTGGAGACTTCCCCAGGCCAGAGAAGCCCAGCTCAGTAGGGATGCCTGACTTTCCCTAGAGGGTGCTGTGCTATGGGTACAATAGAGTCTGTGGGAAAAGGGAGCCTGAACTTCCAGAAATGATGCTGAGGATCAGCCCCTGGTGCTGTGGCTTTGCCTGCTCAAATTGTAACAGCCATTGAAATCTTCACAGTCACAATCTCCTGCTCACCACCTTCTGATCTTTACCTTAAAAAAAAATACTAGAATTAAGGAACTCTACATCTCTACATCAGCCACACAGCAATTTATTTCCATAGAGGACTTTTTCCTAGTTAAAAGAAGAGATAACAGCAGCACTTTGAATGCAGAGCAGAAGCCATGGCCCAAGGAGGAAACACCCAAGCTCTGATGTCAGGACTGTCCCAGATGCCATCTCCTCTGTACCTGCCTGGCAGCTCAGAGAAGACCTTCTGAGCAGGTATGCTGAGGTATATTTCCCTTTCCCTGGTGCTGGTCAACACTTGCGTGTGGATGGTCACTTGTGAGCAGCTGGTCCTGCTGTTTCCAAAGGGCAGTTTGTCTCCTGTGTAGTCAAGTGTGCCTCACCCACAGATATACTAAGGTCCTGCAAAATGTCTCCACGTGCACTTGTACCACCAGGAGCCCTGAGCACGGGGTGAGCTGCCTTGGTTCCCCTCACCACCGGCTGTTGTACACACAAGGCATTTACCTCATCTGCTGCTGCCAGCGTACAGGTCTCTTGGCAGCAGTGTATTCCTGAAGCATTTATACTGAATTAAGCTGCTGGGTACCAGTGAGAAGCTCTTGGGGAGCTTGGCATTTGCCTCTGCCAAGGCTCTGGGCACCAGAGGCCCCATTTCGCCCCTCCCGGGCCCTTCCACTCCTCCTTTTCCAGGCCCCTTCGCACTGCTCCTTCCCACCAGCTGCGATTGTATGTTACTGGCAGAAAGGTAAGTGGAAAGCAAATGTCAGAGGCATACATGAAGAGGAAAAATTATACTCACAAATGTGACATTTGTGCCTTCAAGTTCACCCAGTCAGGAGCGGAAACCGTGTCACATGAATTATCTGACCACTCAGCCACAACAGGAAACTTTGGAAAGGCGATTGCTGAGCAGGGAACGCACTCAAAGAAGCTGTTGTGTGCTCCTGAATAATCTACCTGAAGCCATGTTCATGAATAAAGGACTGCTTTGGAATTAGTCACCCATCTCTGCTGAGCCTCATTAAGGCTGCTGCACATTGATACATGATGATGCTCACTGAAGTGTTTGCTTTCTGCTCTCTGGAAGATGGGCATCCTCAAACCCCACTCCAAATGCTGGGGCCCCCTCCCCTGCTAGGGGCTGCCTGCTCTCCCATGAGCTCCCAGCAGTAGGTTTTTCTCCAGTTCATATTTTGAGTCTGAAAAGAGCTGCGAGAGGCTGATGGAGATGATGTGCTGTGGCTGTAATCACCCTGAAGAGGCCATGGAGGATTTTGTTCATGGCCACTTGCTGTCCTCCACTATTAAATCATTCATTTTCACTCCTCTCTCACTTGTTGCTGTGCTGCAAGCTCCACACACTGACCTCTCTTCTTATCCTGTAGCCACCGCTGACTCCAAGTTGCAGTCAATGTGGAAGTGATGTGCCAAAAGCCTTCAGAGATCATGGCCCTCAGTCTACAACCAACAGAGACAGTGCCATTTCCTTTCTTATTTTTTATTTTCCCCCTTCTTTTTTTTTTTCTCCACTGTGTCTAACAGTTGAGCACTTTCTGGGCCTTCATCTGTGTCATCTTTGGGTTCATGGCAAGGGAGTGGCATCAGTGGTGTCCTGAGGGGTTTGCATGAGTGAAGCAGTGAGACAGTGAATCAGATCATCTCCACCTTTTAGCAAAACCCAGGAAAGAGATGGAGGCTGATCTTTCCCAGCACCAAGGCATGTTTTAGATCTCTTCTCCAAGCACGAAAAGGTATTCAGCAAATGGATTCTGGCTAGGTATTTCTGTAGGAAGTATCCAACATTAGGAAATACCAGAATTGGAACAAGCACTTGGAAGCATCCAAAATACAGCTCTACCAGTACCACTTAGATGTGCCACCTCCTGCCCTGGGCAAGTGCCATGTGTCCCTCTCACAGCAGGAGGGAATAGGGAGCTCTT
>NW_009953098.1:1653189-1672846 GCF_000747805.2 Chaetura pelagica | reverse complement strand
TCCCTTGCCATTACAATTATCCCAGGTGCTGCATTTTCCAAGGGCTTGCCATCAAGGTGGAAAACCTTCCCAGTCCCCTGTCCCTGCTGGCAGGATGGCTGAATCTTCTGTCAAGGCAACAACTCCCAGCAGAAGATGGTTGTTCTTCTGAAGCAGAAAAAGGAGAAGAGAAAGCAAAACAAATCAGGCACTAAACAGGAAGTGCTAATGTAATAGAAGCTCTGCAGGAAGGGAGAAAATAATCAGCCTGAGCTGAGATTCCTGTGTGCAAGGTGGGAGACACCTGAAAATAAACAAAAAACTCATGAGGTAGAAACAGAGAAGGGCAGAGGCAAGGGAAGCTTTTCCTCCTGGTGTGACACACAGCCTCTGTCTCTGCTGCAGTTGCATCCAGGACTGAACTCACCAAGCCAGAAACCCATTGCAATTCCTGCTCTCGGATCCAGCAAGAAGGGTTTGTCTTCCAGCCACCCTGCAGGACACATCAGCAACAAACACCTCAGGGCTGTAAATACAAACTCCTGGTCTGTGACAAAGGCTGCTGAGGTTTGAGCTTAGCACGTAAAAGGCTCTAAGTGTATTTCACATTTCACACTTCACATTTTCCAGTGGTAGTCAGGACCAGCAGTGATGCCCTTTGGAACTGGCATTTCTGATTGTATAATGACTGGCAGTGTGAAGGACCCAACGCAAGGAGAAGGCCCTTCAGCCCCTGAAGACAATTAAGAAGTGCCAAAAAAGGCCTCCCTGCTCATAATGATTGATGATGGGGATCTGCTCTGACACAGAGCGTGTCTGTTGGGCCCATGTCTCCCATGAGATACCTGTTTTAGAGGGTGTAGAAACTCTCACTCCTAGGGATGCTCCTTCCCATTTACACCAGCAACTGAACATCCTTCTGAGTCAAGACTTCAGGTCTGAGTTCTGGCAATCCAACAAAAAGTGCTGGAGCAGCAATTAAATTAATTACAAAGATCTAGGTAAAAAATTCCACTCCTGACCACCACATGGAGGTGTGGATGGTTTCAGCTCCTCTTTCTCCTTGCTCTGAGAATGGCCAGGGCTCAACAAAATGCCACAGGAGTCAGAAGGAGAAACCCAGTTGCTGGTCCCCGCTGGCCACAGGGACAATGTGTTCCCAGAGCAGGTGCCACCTGGAGCTGTCTCCTCCCAAAGCCCTGCAGCATCCCCCACCTGTGCTGAGGGGCCACAGCAAATGTGATGAGAGAGACCATTCCTGCACACCATGGGGCACCTGCACTCGATTCCCCCATTAGCCTCAGGGAGGTCAAGTCCCTGTCTCCTGCATCCCAGACACGTAGGAGAGAGCAAGTCTTTGTCTGTATTTTATCCCTTGACAAAGGTCATGATGGTGTCCTCCACAGACAATGTTCAGGTGGATGGAGACAGCTGGGGCTCTCTCCTGTGTCTTTCCTTCTCAGCAAGGGCTGGTTGAGTTACCAGCTCAGGACTTGCTTGCAAGAAGTCCCCCTCGCACAGGACAGGCCATGCACAGGGGTCACACTCTGGACAATGGCAGGGAAAGATGACCAGTGATGGGATGGGTGGAGAGCAATGTCAAGTGATGATGTCATGGGGGGAAACACACAGAAGGTGCCTGAGTAAGCACACTGCTGAAGGCAGCATCTCAAAGACATGTGAGCTGCAGAGAGAGAGGCAAATGCATCAAGTCCCGAGGCTGATGACACCAGTAAAGCACCTTAGTGTCCCACACATTGGGGTGCCCATCTGGGCTTTCCACTCTGAGCAGAGCTGAGAGACTATAAAGCTGCACTCCAAGTTTCCAAGGCTGAATGCAGAAGAAACAACACTACTCTTCTGCTCCTCATAAATTCCTGTTTCTGTAATTCAGGTGGGAAATTGAGGCAGATAATAGCTTAATTACCTGCCTACAACACACAATTTCAGTCCTCTAAAATTCCTGCCTCCTTTTTAACTATCAGAGTATTCTCTTTGCAGACAATTTTAAAATGCTGGGCCTTCATGTGACGACATTTGAGACCAACAAGAAAAGAAAGACAGTAAGAAAGAAAAGTTTTCCCCAAGGTGATGGCTTTAATCAAGAGCCAGGAGGTTGTCTGTCCAGAGGCAGCTCCGTGAGCGACCAAGAATGCAGGACAGTGCAGGCAGAGCAATGCCACGTTGCAAGAGCTTCTCAGCCCCAGACACAATGGACTCGTGCAGTCAAAAAGGCAAAGGTTAGTTCTTTGGGTCTTTCAGTCCCTGGGACATTTCAGCTCATTGATGATTTTATAGATGTTTTTAATATGTAGCTCTGGTTCAGGATGAAAAGGTAACACTTCTGCTGGTCAGATGTAGAAAATACTTCCGATAAGGGAGGAGAGGTAGGTGCCATGTCTGTGTCCTGGGAAAGGCTCTGATTTTGTCCTGAGCTACAAAGACCATGGGCATGGGTGATTATTTATGTGGGGAATGCAAAATTGGGTGGAAAATCTCCATCAGTGTCAGATGGCACCAATCCCAACGACTGCTCCCTCCAAAGAGATTTACACCACAGTTGCACCCCCTTGAGGGAAGGTCCTTCCTCCTACTGGGGAGCAGTAGGCAGGGCCATGGACACCACCACAGCAGAAAGTCCTGCCTTGTAGCACTGCTCACCTGTAGCTTTCCAGTGTCACACCATATCAGGAAGTCACTTCTCTGGAGCAGACCAGGAGTTATGTGCTGGATTAAGAGGTCCCCACTGGTATTGCAAGTGTCCCATTCCAAGCTGGGAGGTCTCTGACTTCTCAAATTTGCTCTCTCTTAGTTTTGACTGGACACCTGAGCCAACTAGCAGGCTTGTTTCTGTAATGGAGACAGTATACTGAGTGTGGGAAAGAAGGAGGACATTTCTGAAATGTGCTTTCTGAAGGATTAAGGTGCTTTGGGAAAGGTGTGTTTCTTCTAGGACTCCTCCTGTCTGGGAAGGGATGTTGTGCTCCTCACTAACTCAGCATTTTATGTGAGACAATATTCATGTTGGGTTTTTCATGGTGTTTAACCACTGCAGTGGTTGCCAGGGGCTCTGGCTGACAGCTCTAAAGCAGGTGACTGGGAGCTGAGTGACTTTTACGATCTGAAAAGGGTGATAATTATGCCAGAATTTGCTTTCAGGAGTGTTATATGGCTGTCATGAAATGCAATTTGTACATTATAGGATGGAAGACAGTGAGACATGTCTTGCTCCTGAAACAGGTTGGGAAGTCCATCAGCCTGCTGACAACAAGCTCATGTCATGCCTCAACCTCTGAAGTCATTTTAGCATTCACTCTGTAGATGTGAAAACAAAACTCCCACGTCAGTCTGCAGACTGTCCTGTGCAGGCTAAAGGTGGGGCACCTGTTAAACCAATCCCTGTGGGAGACAAGGATCATGCCAGTGTTTCCTTGCCCCTGAGTCTGGCTTCCAGCTGCCTGTGGGGCTGTGCCTGGAGGGAGCTGCTGCCTTCAAACCAAACTTTCCAGGTACAAAACTAGCAGATGGGGAGGTGAAAGGAGAGGTGCCTGTTGAGTATGGCTCTGCCTTGGAAGAGAAAACTACTGAGGTAGAGTCTGTGATCCCTCTTACACTGATAAGAAATTTGCATGATCAGAATCAGTGTCCCAGAAAACACAGCACTGGTCCCACAGGTTGGCAGAAGTCCTGCTGACCATCCCTTGTGACTACAGCATGGGAAGTAGATGTGAAGTGCAAGCAAGCTGCTCAGGGGTGACAAGGAAACCATGGTTGGTCCCAGCAGGAGTTACAGGTGTCTTGTCTCTGCCTTCACCACTGCATCTGTCCTAGTTTTCCTGCTCCAGGCAGAGCAACACCCCCAGCAAAGCAAGAAGCCAACAGAGACTGCTGGAAACCCCTCATTGTCTCAGACCTGCCAGTCATCATGTCTGTCAAGTCCCTCTTTGGAGGAACAGGAGGAAAAACCCCTGAACATACAGTTTGTTTGGAAGCATGAGAGTGAAATCTGTGTGATGCTGTGTTGCCTGGCAACAGGCTGGGAGTGATGGAGCACAGAGCAAGTCTTCTCCAAGGCTCTTCTTGAGAGAAGTATCTGTGTTCAGCTCTGGGGCCCCTCTTCTATGAAGCACCTCTCTTAGGAAGACAGGCTGAGAGAGTTGGGGTTGTTCAGCCTGGAGAAGAAAAGGCTCCAGGGAAACCTCCTAGCAGCCTTCCAGTACCTGAAGGAGGCCTACAGGAAAGCTGGGGAGGGACTTTTCATAGGGACCTGGAGTGATAGGATGAGGGGAAAGGTTTTAAACTGAAAGAGGGGAGATTTAGGTTATACATCAGGAAGAACTTTTTTACATTGAGAGTGGTGAGACCTTTGCACAGGATGCCCAGGGATGTTGTAGATGCCCCATCCCTGGAAGTGTTTAAGACCAGGTTGGATGGGACTTGGAGCGACTTGGTCTAGTGGAAAGCATCCCTGCCCATGCCAGGGAGTTGGTACCAGATGATCTTTAAGGTCCCTTCCAACCCAAAGGATTCTATGATTCTGTGATCTCCAGCCATGGTGCCTACATGTGTGTACACGTGGCAGAGAGAAGGGGAGTATGATCCAGCAGAGAGGGACATACATATCTTGGAGCAAAGGCACAGACACAGAAACATGAGAAGAACCAAAAGGGAAATGAAAGTCTAATAGAGGGTATGGGAAAAGAGAAAAGTCAGAGAGGGAGAGATGGAAAAAAGCCCAGGGCTCTCACTGCTCAAGGACAGCTGCGGTCTCCCTTCATATGTGTCCTAGCTTTGACCTGAAGAACTGCAGGAAAACACAGTTTTCCTCTGAGCATCAGTAGTGTTTCTTCACCTCTAAGGGATTCACACCCTGCTGCCCTCACAACCACCAGGGATTTCAGACAAGTTTCAAAGTTGGTTGCATTGATTTGAGGTAAAGGACTCTCTGATCAAAGACCATCCACATGAGGCTTCACTGGGAATAACACCACTTTTCACACAACCCCCAAAAGGATCCAAACCCCAATACAGCTGTCCCAGAGGGACAACACTTGGGCTGAGAGCTCAGGCTTGGCCAGCACAGAGAGTGTGAGTCTAACCTTCATTTCCTTTGCTTTTATTTTCATCCATGGTAAATGCTTTTGACCTGATAAATCCCTCTCAAAGCCACTGGTCTTCCTGCACCTCTGTCCTCCCATTTGCACCCACAACTTTTGGGGACATGGAGACTGGGCAGGACTTCCTGCCTGAAGCTGGGCTATGGCTCAGGGAGGGGGTACAGCCAGCACCCAAGGAAGATCCCCAGGGAAGGCCCTTGTGCCCACTGAAGTGACACTCAGTCCTTTCTTACCAGGAAATCCCAGCCAGTCAGTAGGTCACTCACTCACCTCCACTCATCCCTGCCCAGGAATGACTGTCATCACCTTTACCTTGAGCATGGCACCATGAGTCCTACCTGCAGACCTCTGCCCCAAACATCCCAGGGACGTTTTCTGGAGTGCTGTTTTGTCCCATGAGTGACGCTTCCCCACTTCCCTCTGCTTGCATTTCAGCTGGTTTTCTGCAGTGAACTTGACAAGAGCCTGAGAGCTCAGCCCTCCACACCAGTCCCCTGGTGCCACACAAGACTGCCCCCCTACAAAACACCTCAGAAAAATGATGTCAGCTGTCCCTTTGGCCACCCTCTGGCTTTCCCTTTTGGTTTTTTAGAGTAACCACACTATCTCAGTGTCCTCAGGAGGAGGCATTCATCCATGTTGCCTCTGGGACATATAAAACAAGGTATCTTGTTCACTCTCAGTCAGTGAAGGAGTAGTAGGGTTGTGATAGACTGTGGTTTTCCTGTGCTCAGCTCTAGAGTCTTAATAATTAAGATAAACCTTTTAGCTCAGTTATTTCCATCCTGATGCTCTGCCACCCAGCTTGACTGAAATTGTAATAGGACTTTGACCTGGCAGGAAATCCCAAATCCAGCAGTTGATTTATCCCAACCAAGACAGATGAGCAAAAATACTTTTTCCAAGTACAGATGCTTCTGAGACATTTGAGATACAGTTTTGGTTTAGCTGCACCTTTCTCATCATTTCTAATATGAGGTAATAGTAAATTTAAACTGATAAGGACCGCACCACTTATCAGAACAAAGTCTATTACAATCTTCTGTCATGAGTATTGAGAGAAAAAATCATTCTCTCTCCACAGAACATTTCCATTTCATACCACAGGTGTTTTCTCAGAAAATTTATCTATTGCTTTCTCTTTAAAAATTCACGTTCAGCAGAGCAGCCAAGAGAGTAAGGGGAGGCAACATTCCTTGGGGCTGGTGCTTGCAGGATGAAGCAGCTGCAAGACCAGGACATGCACTGGTCACATTGAGTCTTCTGTGTCAGCTGTGTTGCTGACCACGTCTGTCCTTGCCAGACCCTGAGCTTTGTAAGGAAAAGAACTTTAAAGAGCAATACCCAGAGAATGTGACATAGAAGAGGTTTACAGCATATTCCCTTTGCAGGGTGGAGAGGAGCTGTGGATCCTTTCTCACTCATCCTCATGCTGGGTTGCTCTCCCCCTCACTCCACTGCCTTTTTCTCTGGCAGAAAGGTCTTGTGTCAGGAAGAGCTATCTATAATTGAAGCAATAACTGAAACATCTGATTTTCCACCAGCCAACACCTCCTGCTGCAGCTAGCACCAGCCTGAAGTGAGTGCAAAGACATGACACTTTAGTAGCCTGTTACATTTGCTTTATGCTGGTGCCAGCTGCTGCAGAAGGCAGTAGAAAGTGATTGGAAGCAAGTGGAAGAGCTTTTGGGAAGCTATTACCATCAATTCAGCCATAGCTCACAGGTACTGTGCCCTGAGGAATGGATATAGGGGTGCCAGCCTTCTCAGTGCCTGCCTGGTTTTTTCTTCACCAAGTTGCTTCAAATTAAATCCATTCAAGTTCCAAACTCATGTTTTCTGTGCTCACCAAATCCATTGAGGGGAAATGTTTCCATCTAAAGAAAGTCCACAGGGAAAACTAACTTTTCCAAAGAAACTGCAGGGAGGCAGAAGAACAAAGCAACTGGAAGGGGAAGCAGAAAACATTCCTGTAACGCTGCTTGGTGCAAACCTCCTCTAGGAGGGAAAGACAGTTTCCTTTATGAATGGGAAATAAGAATGGTCACAGCATTCAGCCTTCTTGTGGAATGTGCAGGCAGGGGCTTGCAGGCAGGAGCAGCAGCCCAGGCAGGGTCTCTGGGCTGGGCTGTACTGGGACCCAGCAAACCCTGGCTGGGTCAGTGATTGTTGCTCACACTGGATTTTTACTGGCTTCTGCCACATTTCCACAGACTGCCATTTGACCCTGAACTCCCACTTCTTGGAAACTTCATCTTTCTCTTTGGTTGCTTTGGACTTTCTGGCCCTCGTTTGCAAACCACGAAGCTTCCCAAGGAGGTGACCTGAGGCTAGGTTAAAAAGCAAATATGGTGTGGTACATATTTGGCTTGTCATGACTTTCCAAAGTAACAGCTAGCCATCCGGGGCTTTCAGATACCAGCCTTGCATTTTGTTTTGTTTCTTTAATTGAATACAAGCAAATCCCACTGCTGCAATCCCTGGGGACACCAGTAGAAGTGGATTGTGAAGTCTAAAAACCCCACAGCTCAAAGCTAAATCCAGACCTTCACATCTTCTTGCATCCTCCTCAAAGGAGGACACAGCACAACACTGCCCACGCTGAAGTGTGGTGACCTGTATTTCTGCCATCCCCTTCCTCCACTCTCTGTTACCTAGATCAGGGGCCACTTTTCTTCCCTGGTTGGAATGGACAAAGCACTTTGTAGGCATAACCCTAAGGGGCAGCCTCCAGAGGCAAGCCCAGGAGCAAAGACAGAGCTGGATGCCTGTGTCCCCAGGGAATCTGCACCTGGTAAGCAACATCCCAGGAGAAGCAGCAGCTTCCCAGCCTTCTTCCCAGCCCAATAGCCCAGCTTTTGGACAGAAAGGAAGACAGCCTGGTGTGAGCTTGGGACTAGGAAGCAGATCCACTGTTTCCCTGTCCTTGGAGTCAGCCAACACCCTGGAGAGGCTGTTACCTCCTGGTGGTGGCCCTCACATTTACATCCACAACTCTTCCTCACGCATCTTCACTCTAGGAGAAAGAAGCCAAGCTCATCAAACTTCCCCTTCTTTGTTTCCTGACTAGCTTTGCAGGACACCTCCCTGGGAAGCTGGTGCTTCAAACATGGTCTAAAAGAAACCATTCTGGCACAGCCTGGGCAGCCTGGCTCCATAGTGCCTGGGCTCCCCACTCCCGTGGAGGAGGAGTGCACAGAAATAGGCAGGCTTGGCCTGACCCAGGAACTCCCTCCAGCCCTTCAGGCTCCCCTGCAGCATCAGGGAGGGCACAGCCACGGTGAGGCCCCCAGGGGAGTGGCAGAGCTCTTTGCTGTGCTGTATCTAATCCCCAGTGGAAGCGCAGGGGTCAGGAGAAGGCTAGTTTTCATGCCAAGATGTCCTGATTAAGTCAAGCGCTGATGATGACATCTTAAAGGGGCTGACGAGGGGTAAATAATCTCCTAGAACTGGAAGCTCTGGGGGAAAACTACCCAAAAGTACCCTGGTGAGGAGTCAGCATCAGCCAGGCACCTGCATGTCCCTCCATCCCTGGCCTGCTGCCCCCAGGAAAGCAGAGCAGCCCCTCACGACTCAGGGCTGACAGGCTCTGTTGACATGGCAACAGAGGATGCTGCAGCAGGGACAGCCAGGCAGGAGTTTGCAATTGGCAGAACGGGGAAATGTTTGATAGATTAAAAAAAAAAATAGCAACCACACGCACTCCTCCTCCCTCACTCACTCACTCCACCTTGTGCTGTCAAGTTGAATAACGATGTTATTGTGGTGGGAGAAAAAAAGCATCATCTGTGCCCCAGCTGCCGGGAGAGGGGCAAGAGGGGGTTTAGCCACTGCTCTTCTTGATATCTCCCCATTTTCTTCCCAATATCTCTCCTGGAGAGGCAAAGCCAAGTAGCCAAGAGGAGAGCTGGGGTGCAAGAAGAACACCCAGGCTCTGTTTGTGCAGTGACACCCCACAAATCTCATTACCACCCTGGATTGCTTTACCCTCCCCATTACAGGATGGGATGGGTGACTCTGAAGCACATTTTCTTTCTTTTTTTTTTTTTTAGTGGTTCCAGATTCGGGGCTTTTCAAGCATTAGGTAATTCTTGTTCACTATCAGAAATCACGTGGAGGGTTCCCTAAGGAACAGAGAGGAGTGAAGAGGTGGAGAGGTTACAAAAGCAGGTGTGTCTGTGTGGCCTAAGCCTTCACTGCTTCTACACAGGATCTCTGAGGTGCTGGAGACGACACCAAGTCTCAACACAAATGGCAGCTGCAGCAGTCCCTGTTCCCACCCTGGAGGTGACCTCCCAGCTCAAAGGGCTCTATCCATGCAGTCCCTGCAGGCAGGCACGTGTTACCCACCTGCACCTAACCTGGGACTGTGACACACCACGCAGTTTCAGCCACTTTTGGCTGGTACCAAGCTACACATGCTGCTGCTTCTTGTCCAGGTATGTCAATGGGATGTTTCAGTCTGGTTCTGGGGTCTCTCTGGCCAGGACTGCAAATTAGTCCAGGCTGCATTTCAGGTCTCTTGCAAGGGTTCCCCGAGGTTTTCTTCCAGCCTCTGAGCAGCATCCAGCTCTCTAACAGCTCTGTGAGCAATTTGTGTGCTGCTGCTTCTCAAACCACAGGCGTGATGAGAAGAAAAGCCACCTGTGACACCTAAAAATGCTCTCTCTCAGGACACCCACCCCTAGAGGGCTTTGCCTTCTAAGTTTTGCAGTGTGCCCAGGTAGCCAAGAAGGTCAACAGCATCCTGGCTTGTATCATGGCCATGGCCAGCAGGACTAGGGAAGTGATTTGTCTCCCTGTACTCAGCACTGGTGGAGCTGCACCTTGAATCCTGTGTTCAGTTTTGGGCCCTTCACTACAAGAAAGATATTGAGGAGCTGGAGTGTGCCCAAAGACAGAGAATGAAACCAGTGAAGGGTTTTGAGAACAAGTCTTGGGAGGAGCAGCTGAGGGAACTGGAGTTATTTATTCTGGAGAAAAGGAGGCTCAGGGGATATCTCATTGCTCTCTACAACTGCCAGAAAGGAGGTTTTATTGAGGTGGGTGTTGGTCTCTTCTTCCAAGAAGCAAGCAGTAAGATGGGAGGAAACAGCCTCAAGTTGTGCCAGGGGAGGTTTAGATTGGATATTAGGAAAAATGTCTTTACTGAAAGGGTTGTCAGGCACTGGAACAGGCTGCCCAGAGAAGTGGTGGAGTCACCATCTCTGCAAGTATTTAAAAGATGTGTAGATGTGGTGCTTAGGGACACAATTTAAAAGTGGAGCTGGCAGTGTCAAGTTTATGGTTGGACTTGATGATCTTAAAGGTCTTTTCCAACCTAAACAATTTGATGTTGCTCCTGTGTCAGGGCCCTGAGTGCACCAGGCTCCAATTGCCCCAACCAACCCCACCTGGGATGTCCATTGATACCCACCCACTCATTGGGCCACAACTCCATATAAGCTCAGGTCCAGGGAGCTACTCCTTGCTTTGGGTCATGCTGGAGCTGTCTCTGGCTGTGTCCATCAGAGAGCCCTCATGTGTGTTTTGCAGCCTTGTCTCTGGCTTGACTCCCTGGACCTGACCTGTCACTTGGCCTTGTGTGGGAGCCTGCCCCATGGTATTCAGGTACAGTGGGGCTGCACACTGGTTAGTAAGAGCACTGCCTGTGCTATGGTCACCTTTGGCTCCTGGTTTGCTCCTCCTCCTGGATCAGCACTGCTCCTGCTGGTTTCCCAGCACTCAGTGGAAGCAGCTCTCTGAGGACCCTCCAGTTGCTTGTATCCAAGGAGGAAGGTAGGTAACAGCTGTTCTCCTGGAAAAAAGGTACTAGTTGAGTCCCCTGCACTGCAGTTTCTCTTGCAGTACTTCCCAGCTGGGCAGAGCCTTCCATGGGACTGTGCAGAGCAGGAGCCAGTTTCTGCTCCTAAGCAGTTCTCAAGTGAGGCTCCTACTTCTGGCAAGAGGGACTAGAAAAGAGGAGTGCCCCAAGATCACCTAGGAGGTTAGTGTTGGAGATTGGTGTTTTGTAACTAAAACTTGAAGTTAAGGTAGGGTTTTAGGCTGTAAATTTTGCCCTTGGGCATGGTTGGGTATGATGCTGAATAGGTGGGAAGATAGTTGTGCCCCTTTTTCACAAGTGGGAAAAGGCAGAAGGACTGGTCAGCAAGGAGCCCAGGTTCCCCATCTCCTGAGCTGCTTTGCTTGCACTTTCTGCACATGCAGAAGCACAACAGCTTTGCAAAACTAGCTGATGTCTGTGTCTGGTTCAGGGTGGACAGACAGGACCCCAGCACGACTGTGGGGTTGTTGGGGGGAGATATATTGGTGCCAGCAGCAGATGGAGATGTGTTGGCTCTCACTAGGGACTGAGCTTTGGAATCCTTTCCGCAGTGCTCTGCTGGCACAGCACCCTTTCCCCCTGCATCTTGCAGGCAGGCTGAGCAGAGACCCCAGCCAATTTCCTTGAAGACAGGTCAGTGGTTTTGTGTGAGTGCTCAGCCCTGGCACAGCACCCAGCAGTGGCAGAGGAAGGAATTCTGCTTCTCTGGGGGGGAGCAGAGGAGGATGGGGCTGCTCTTTTCATATACCTCTATCACATATGCAGGGAAGAGATATTCACTCCAGCAGCTCGTCACTGCACCAGGACCAATAGCAAGCAGCAGAGGGAATCCCTTTGCAGGGGAAGCACTGCTGAGCTCAGCCAGCTCCTGACAGGGATCCTCTACACAGCCCCAGTGAGCAGCATCCTACCTTCCCCCCCATCCTCCTGGGAGGAGCCTTTTGAGCTTCCACTCTCTTCTCTTCTTTTGTCTTCCCCTCTCTATCGTGTATTTCTTCTGCCTCATTTCACACTGCTCTGCAGTTTTCTCTGCTCAAAATAATTTCTGCTAAGGGAATTCCTCTCCCTCCCTCTCCACCCTTCTGCAGTATTTGTCCCTGGCCTTTGCCCTAGGAGATGTAGTTGAGCATTAGCCCAAACATCCTCTCTGACTGGTGATTTGTGGCAGGCTGGATGACTTTAAAGCCCTCCTGCAAAAACACCTTGTTACAAAACCAGGGCATTAGAGAGGAAAGCTTTGCTCTCCAGGTGAGTTGTTTGCTGAAGAATTATTTTAAGCACTGATTATCTTAGCAAAATGCTGTATTCACCCAGGGCACTCCCAGTCTAAGCAGGAACAGAATCTAAGCCTGGCAGCAGCAGCCTTGGCACTGCTGCCAGCATCCAGTGTCTGCAGCCACAGGGAGGTGCCAGCCTCCAGCAGCAAACATGCCCACCTGCGATACTTTAGGGAGCCCCTGTATCCCCCCCACAGACTGCAGTAAAATAATCTGCAATTATTCACCTGCTGATCACAATCAACATATTTACTGATGGCTGGGAGCTGTGTTTCTGTGGAAGGTCTCACAGGTTGGGTGTGGTTCATGCTTGCAGCAGAGCTGTAGGGCAGGCAGAGAGTGCTCTGGGCTTTGGTGAGGGACCCAGTGTCAGCAGAGCAACCAGATGCCTCAGAGGCAGGTGTCTAAGCCACTACAGAGCTTGGGATGTTGTGGGGTTTTGTTATTCTTGGTTTTTTTTTTCATTCCCTGCTCTAATCAGGTGCTGTTTCTGGCTTCTGCCTTTTATTTTAGCTGGCTTCTCTCTGCAGCGAGTTGCTGAGTTTTGTGATTCCTCTGCAGAGGGGACTTGACCCCCCACTTTGTTTAGGGGACCTGAGTAATTACTGCCCCATAGCAAAAGTATTAGGTTTTGCCTCTTGAGCTGGACCTAAGACTTGAGCCCTAAATGCAGACTGGTTGCCAGGCTGCTGTGCATGCTGGTGTGTGTGTATGTGCTGCAGCTGCTGGCCAGGAATGTGGTAAGAGAAGGAAGCCCAATGTATGACTTTTCTTTTCAAATACTGTAACAAACACAAGCTTGTGATGGGGGTAGAATAGCTCTTTTTTAACAAAATGCTTCAGGTGAGTTGAAACTTCTCCCTTTGTTGCCTGTGTTTTCAAAGCACCTCATTCAGCCAGAAGAAACAGGGCTAATAAGCACCCGTGGGTTTCCAGAGCTTCTGGCAGGGAGTTTACAGGCTCTTAGATGCTGCTGCAAATCTGGGCATGATGTTCCAGGTGCTGCCTACACTGCTCCCTGTCACAGTGCTAAGTCATAAAATGAGGGCATAGAAAATTATCATGGATGTTAGAAAGTTGGCAAAGCCTGTATTGGTCTTTCCCTGAAAACAGGCTGGGTTGGATTAGCAGCTGTTTTCATGGTTTCTATGGAGAATGACTTGGATTAGCTTAAGGTAAAGCAAAGGAAGGTGATGCTCACTTTGCAGCTGCCACGAAGATGTGGGCTGTGGCAGGGGAGTGGTGGTACAGCCACCTCCAGCCAGGATAGTGCACAGAGGGGCTGGCAGTGCCTTCCAACCAGCTAGTGCTCCCAGATGAGGAAGAATACTGGGTTGGTAAAGGGCTGTGATTTAAAATACATTGGGTAATACTGAGGATTGTTTGTTTTATCTCTAAAAGATACTTCCCCCCTGTGACTGGCAGAGCATTCTCCCCAGGGAGAGCAAACCTCTCTAACCCAGTTTCATAACGTGCACTTATTGCAATGAATCTCCTCACTTTTCTCAAAGATCTTCACTTACAACAAGATCCCTTGGCACCTTTTTTTAAAGAAGAAGCCTTGCTGATGTCTTTATTGGGCTGCTCTTAAACCTGGCACAAACAAGCAGCCCAGATAAGAGCTGTTATGCAGTTTGCATTCAGCTAGTAAATATTAATGCTGACTTTTTTAAGGTCAGTGGTGTGTTCCTGTGTTGTTGGTAGTTAGCTAGTCTGGTGTGAGAAATGGCTCATAGTGCCTCAACTTTTGATAAGTGTTCAAGAAGTTTTGAGCTTTTGGAGTTTGAGGCCAGAAGAAGTAACTTTAAGTTGTTCTGTCTAGAGTGTCCTGAAGTTTCAGCTGGTTAGCACTCCTCAGCCCCTTAACTTTAGCTGGATAAAAGTAGAGTGGGTGTTTGGCAAGGGCAGCTTGTTAGAAGGGTTGCATTTTGATTTACAGACCCCTTGTGAACAGAAACTCCAATGCAACCAGATAAACAAGGAATGCAGTTGCAGGGAATGCAATACTTAATTACCCTTGCTATTAAAACAGTTGGGCTTGTGACTTTTCTTTGCTAATTTCAAACCCTAAAGGTCACTCTTCTGATAGAACTGAGGCAAGCAAGGCACCCTCCTCCCCTCTGCTCTTGGCTAAACTCAATCTGCTTTTTGCTGAATTTAGTGCTTGCTTTGTAGTGATGGTGAGCACCTGTGGTCTCCTAGCATGGGTGCAAGGTGTGGGAGTTGCTTAGCTGGGAGAGCAGGTCTACAAACTCCTAGGAGTGTTTGGCATTTAAGCTCTCCTCCCTGGTAGTTGATAAGGATGTCCTGTGTTGGACTCAAGTCCAAGGGATTACAAATGATCCTCTGGCAGACTTAGGGTGAATGCCAAGTAGTCTGTGCTGTCAGTGTGATGGGTTATTACAAATGCAGCTTATTCTCTAAGGCTCTGTCTGGGCCTAATGTGTTACCATTTTATGTTAGTTCCTGAAACATCACATGGGTCAGGTAAGCACAAAAGAGCTGAGGAAATCTGTGGGTAAAGCTCTAACTGGAAGGCAGATGCTGGCTCAAGGCTGTCATGGAAGCAGGTCCTGACCAGTAGCAATCCCATGCCCCAGTTGCCATGTCTCAACTTGAAACTCCCAAGGAGGTCATGAAGGTTTTGTGGCCCCTCTTTGCAACACATTCAGTAACTCTGCCTCTAGAGAAACCAGTGTTACTTGGACCCAATCAAAAACTCACTGATCCAGAAAAAGTGATGTTTGGATGGTGAGACATTGTGTTGTGACACTTGTCATGGAAATACATAATGAAGGCAATTTCTGCACCTTACTCATACCTGAGAGTGTGCACACATCTAACGTGGGGGAAATCACCTGCTCCACAGGCACTGAGGGCTGTGTGGCAAAGAAAGCTCTCTGCCATCAAATGAAGAGATCAGCTATGCTTCCTGGAGACAGCAAGCCTCTGGTATGCTTAACCCAGCAGTTTTCACACTGGGAGAGTAAGTACACTCTTTATTTCTCGTTTCTGTGCTGGTTGCCACATTGGCTGTAATTGTGACAGAGGTGATACGTTCCCCATTAACACATCTACAGGCTGCTTAGCACATCTGAGGCTCCTGGAGGGTAGGGAGAGGAGAGGGAGGTAAAAGCAAGTGCAGAGCCTGGAGCTTCTGGTTTATAGGCTCTCCTGCCTTGCCTGGCTGGCCTTCTGACCTCCTTCCAGGCCTGCAGGTACTGGAGCAAACAAAGAGGTGAGCTCAGGCTTGGATGTTAGTGGGTGAAGGGACTAAGCAAATGGAGGAAAAGGTGCAACATCCCCATCCAAGAAGTCTGGGGTAGCTCGGGAGGTTGAAGTGTTGTCTAGAAGCAGATACTGAGAACCATGCTGTTAATTTCAGCAATGCAGCTAATTCGAAGAGACTTAATTGCAAAGTAAAATTACTAGAAAGAAAATTGATTCTGTCCTGGAAAAACCAGGACAGCTTTGATGAGGTTGGTCACTGCTTTCTTTTTCTCAAGCCACCTAGTTCAGACTGGGAGTGACCTTGGTAGACCAAGACTGATGCAGAGCACGTTGAGCAGGAAGCTCTAAGCCCTGTGGTTGCTCTCGTGTTGTCCTGTGCTTAACAAGGTCAGGGTTAGCACAGCTTCTCCTGGGAGCACTTGGGCTCTGCTCAGGGGCTACTTTCCCAAGAGCATAAAGACACAAGGGGTGTGATGCTTCAGCCTGGAAGAGAGGGAGTTTTCCAGGCCTGGGGCTGGAGCAGGGAAGGGAGAGCAGTGAAGACACCCCAGAGGTGTGTTGCCCCCTCAGTATAGCCTCAAATGTTACATTGCTCATTATTTCTCTGTACTCTGGAGGAAGTTGTAGCAGCTGAAGTCTTCAATTAACATTAATGAATGTGCTATCTTCTCATGGAGAGAGCCATGAGTGGAAGCTGACAGGGAGCAGGAGCAGAGCTGGAGTGTTCAGAGTGGTGCAGGGGCTTTGCAGTCCAATCCCTGGGGCAGGCAGTGAAGAAGTCCTGACTGTTGCAAGATTTCTACTGAGCTAATAACATTGCTTTCCATCCCTGGCAGAATACAGAGTAGTCCTTGCAGTTACGTCCTGTCACTCCTGCCTGCCAGTCCCATGGGATATCCAGCAGGAGCTGCTCTGTAGGTGTGTATGGAGAGCTCCAAATGCTTTACAGGAGCAGGCTTATAGCACAAGACTGTTTTTAAAAAACAGGGGAAACTGAGGCATGCTTTATAGCAACATGTTCAATACCTTAGCAATTCTTGCAGGCTTCCCCATCCTAAGTGGGCTTAGGGTGGCAGTAGTTTTATGGACAGAGTATTTTAGAGTAGGGTTGGGGAAGTTCACAGAGGTTAAACTTGTCACCTGTATAGCAAAGGCAGTCTGGCTGCCTGCTGAGGTTGAGGAAAGGGTGTCTATGCAGATGTGGAGAAGCAAGGTAGTCTTGAAATGACTGTAAATGGGAGGCTGCCCAGATGCATGCTGCAGAGAGGACAGCATGTGTCCTGGCTGATGGAGAACAGCTATGTGAGAAATGGGATTTGGGGCACAGGGTGTAAAAAAGGGGGAATGCTGGCAGTTTCATTTCAGGTTAATGAAAATATGATTAACAGTTGTAATTAACTGATGAAATGGTGGGTACTTGTCTGCCCCCTCCTGATGATTTATGAGGTGCAGAGACTGCCTGTGTCCATGGTTTCTGCTTATGGCAGCAATCTGCAGCATCTCAAACTTTCTGCCTCTAACTCAAGCCTGGAAGGGGTTTTATGTGGCTCTTTCTGCTGAGACTGGTGTGTGGAGCTGCCCTGCACCCCAGTCTTGCTGACCCTGATCCCAGCCATCCCTGAAAGGAAGGTTTAATAGCAGTGAAGAGAGTGTTGAGGCAGAATTTGAGAGGGAATATTGATCTGTGACAGAGCAGCTGCTCAGAAGCAAGATTGAGAGATGCAGCCTTCACTGCAGCTCACCAAGGGCTGGGGCTGAGCCCATCAGGCACCTGGATGGGATGATGTTTCCTGTTGCCAAGGGCTGCCTATGGATCTTCCTGTGTGCCCTAGGACAGTTAGGCTGTGCCTCGGAGACCAGAGCAGATTGGGGTGTGTTCACAGGTTGGAGCTGATGTCCCAGATTCACACTGTGGCCTGGGCTGGCTGAGCATCTGTAAGTGATTGTCTAATCACCAGATCTTCATCCCTCTTCCTCATTCCCCCATTGCTAAGGTTGTATTGCCTTAGGAGGGGTGTGACCCAGCACATGTGGGTGGCATCTCACCAAAGTGCTAAGCTAATGCTGCATCATATGCTGAATTAGTGTCCCTCTCCTTTTGGTGGTATGTTTGTGGCAAGGTGTCTACTGCAAAGTACCCAGAGTGACCCTCCCTGCTCCTGTCTTGTCCAGGCAATGGTTAATAGACTGTACAGGAATCAAAGTACCCTTGGAGCTCAACTTGCTAATCTAAAAATCTAGCTACATTTGTATAAATATGGGAGAAAAACACTAGAGGAAGGCACTGTGTGCATGAGCTCCTGATATGAGTAGAGCAACTGCATGGGTGACAGGGAAGCAACTTTCTTTGGTTTATTATGACATAAAGGTAGAATTAGTCCCCACAATGAAGATAGATGGCATTTCTGGAGCATGTTCCCAAGGCATGTCAGAAGTGGGTGCTCTGTCCCATCTGAATAGCTATTGCTTTCCCTGGAGCAATTGTTAAAGATGTGCTTTTTGCTGTAGAGGGGAAGAACAAGGCAGGTGAGCTATATTTTGTTTGTCTGATTGCATATGCATGATCTAAAAAAGTGACTATCCATTTCTCTAAGGATACCTGATGAGCATTAAAAATACAATTGCAAGAATAATCAGGTCAGACTTCAAACAAATGCAGTGAAGCAGATCTGTTGAAGAAACAGATACCCTGTTATGTCACACTTTGAACAGTTCTTAAAAGATGATCTTCCTTGTGGAGATGAAATGGAGGTTTTTCAACTTGCTTGCCCACAAGTCGTGAGTAGCCAAGGAGTCCTAATGGGAAAGAAGAGCAAACCCCATGGTTTCCTGGGGCATCTCCAGTAGTGCATGGTTGGTGCAGGTTTTCAGAGAATCTGTGGCTTATGGTGGGTGCAGACACAGAGTTAGGACCTTGGTGGGCTGATGGAGGGCACTACCCCAAGGGCAGTGAACTGACTTGTCTCCCAGTGGGCCCTGCTGCCTGCTTGGCAGGAAGAGCTGGAAACAGGCATGACCAGTTGCAGTGAGCCCGTGGTATGTCTGCAGTGGCACAGGCTGGAAAATGCCTAGTGCCAAGTTGCTGTCTAGGCATGGTTGAAAGCTGCAGGGATGAAGTTTATTTGTCCTGAAGCTCTTTCTTCCAGCAGAGGCAGGGTTAGAGGTGCTGCCAGCTCCCTGTGGGGTGTTCACAGGTGCAGGAAGACTGAGCTTCCCTTCTCCTCAAAACCAAAACAAATTATTTCTCAGATTTCTGACTGGGCCAGTTGTTTAGGCAGGGAACTTCTGCAGATCTGCAGTTTCTGGGTAGGGGTTTAGCCCCTGGCTTTGCTCCTTACCTTGCTGGGCAGCTTTACAGCAAGTTTTACAGCTTGTAGCTCAAACCCCACCCATGCTGAAAATCAGTAACTTGAAAAAGGAACCATCCATAACTCAGCTTGTTAAAAAAAACAAACAACAAACACAATGAAAACCCCAAAGAAAGTCCAGATACACAAAAATGTGATTTTACAGCCACTTTACCTGCAGAGAGGCACTTTCCTGCATCCCTGGGATGTAAATGCTTGAATAGGCTTTATTTTAAAATGGAATTTCATCTGGTAAAGCAGAGGCCTCCTGTGGACACGTCTGCTTGCCAGGAATGCTCTGGTTGACCTGAATGACTGAGGCACATGTCTGCAAGTGAAACTGTTACTGCTTTACAGATTTTCTTAGCATGGGAGCGAGGGGGCCTGGCAAAGGCACCCCGGGAACCACGTGCCGAGGGCTGCTACGGGTGCTGTGTAAAAGAGGCAGGGCAGGTGAGGAGGAAGCCTCTCTGAGAAGACAGGACTGTGTCCATCTAACTAGAGAGCCTGGGCTTTGCTGGAGCCCACAGAGTGGCTCTGGAGTCAGTCTCCTTCCCCAGAACCGAGGTGCTGGTGCTGCCCTGCAATTCCCGGGGCGCTCCCTGCCCGCGGCGGGGTCACCGCTCCCCAGGAACAAAGATGTGCAAGTGAAACAAACGGTACCTTTGCACACCCCGATCACTGCTGCTTCTGCTGAGCCGCGCTCACCTGGCGGGCCGGTGCCCCAGCGGAGCTGCAGGGTGCTCGGAGCTGCTCGGCTCTGAGACCCGCCGGGGGAGCTCTGGCACCGGCAGGGTGGCTGGGGAGCCCGGGGGCCTCGCTGCAGGGTGCTCCTGGAGACCCTGCTCCTGTTACACGGGGGGATGTTTACACCTGCCCGTG
>NW_009953098.1:1635659-1653000 GCF_000747805.2 Chaetura pelagica | reverse complement strand
GGGCCGGGGCTGCGGGGCCGGGCGGTGGGCAGGGCCGGTGGATCCCCCCAGGCTCCTGCTCCCGGCCAGCCCCGCGGGCAGGTGCCGCTGCTGCCAGCAAAGCCTCTTGCCCTGATCTCCGTGCCTGCTGAGCGGGTCTGGGCTGTCTGCGGGGGCCTTCTGCTGGTGTGTGGGCACAGAAAGCAGTGATACCTCAGCTGGAGCAAAGGCATTTCTATCCCATGTTAGGAATTGGCCTCATAATGTCATTCAACAGAGGAGCTGTGGCCTGGCTGGTCCTTCAGGTGTATCTGGTGCTGCCTTTGCTTCTGACACAGCTGTGATTTAGGGAGCTTTCCTTGCTATACAAGTCTCCCTTCCAGTCTTGTCCAAGACCTGGGAGGGAAGCAGCTGTTTTGGACTGAACAAACTTCTAAGACCCTGGTCAGTCTGTGCAGGGATGCCCAGGAGGGCTGCTCCAAGGGCAGGCAGCTCTGCAGCTTGCTGGGCAGCTCTGCAGCTTGCTGGCCAGGGGCTGTGCTGGGACCAAGGCACAACCCTGCCCCAGGCAGGGGGGTGGGAGTGTGACCAGCAAGGGCTTTAGGTAGAACCTGAGAAAATACAGAGGAAGTGCAGAAGGGAGGTAAGCAGGGGAAGAAATCTGTGTTGTGGTGAAGGAGAAGCTCTTGGAAATGTGGTGCAAACCGCTGGGCTCCCCTGGGTGTGCTGTTCCCTCACCACAAGCTAGGCAGGGCCCTAGGACACTGCCTCTTGCTGCCAAGGCAGCACAAAGAGGCTGACCTGGGCTTGGTTTGGGATAGAGCTTTTTCTCTCCGGAGTAGTTGACTCCAGCCTTGCATTGATTTGCATTTGAGTCAGACACTTAAAAGCCACAGAGGGAGCTTGCCCAGCATCTGTATCTCTGCAGTTTCCAGAGAAAGCCTCTTGCCAAGTATCTTGGTGTGTCAATAGCTGAGGGAATCCCTCAGTAACCTCCTTTTTATGGATGGCTCTTTGTAGGTCTCCTGAAACAGGGTATTCTGGTGCTAGTCATTGCCAAAGGACAACAGTCCCTATTGGAAAGAGGTCCTGATGTGCACAGCCCAGTGCCACCCCATCTGTGGCTGTTGCTGGTAACAGCTGTAGGTTGTGCTGCCATCTTATAAATGTGGATGAGGACAAGGCTGCTGTGGGTTTCCAAGGGGTAAACTTTATATAGGAGAAAACATTGGAAAAGAAAGTGGACTCATGGGCAAGATCCTCTGAAGCTGGGCCATAAATTCAAAAAGCTTTGGGTTGTATCAAATCAAACCACCTGCCATTGCTGGGATGGAAAGCAGTCTGCCTGCCTGCCTGCAGCAGTCTCAGATGGGAAAGACTAAATTCCCTGAAGACACCAAGAGCTGCAAGTGGACCAGCCTGGCCTGTTGCAGGTCAGGGGCTCCCAGGCACACAAACACCATGTCCAGTGCAGAGTCCAATCAGCTGCCTGCAGAGGTGATGGCAAGTGTGGCTGTCTTACACTTCCAATTAAAAACACCCCATGGAAGGCAGTAAAGTAAAACCACATGATGAATTCTTTCTTGGCCAGCAGCAGTTTGCCATCTGCAGCTGTTCCAGATGTGTTGGCTGGAGGCTGAGGATGGCTGGCTGCTGATCTGTGAGGCTCAAGACAGCAGCAAAATGCAAGCCAGGCAAAGGCATCAGACAGCTGAAAATTACTTCCCAGAGTCTGTGGTCAGACTTCATGGGGGTTGCAATCACAGGACAGGTTAGCAGTGCTTTGCACAGCCTTCAGCATGCCTGGAGTCACTCTGAGAGCCCTGCTTTCACATGTGTGAAAGAAACTCACCAAGAGACACAAACCTTTCTACTTGCCCACCTTGCCTTTCCACTGACCTCTACACTCTGCATCTTGCCTTTTATAGCTGTGGTTTTTAAAGTAAATGAAGTACTGGGTTGTAGATTAACTTTTCTCATGCTTTCCTGCAAGCAGCCAAGTTTTTTTGCCAACCTGACATTCTCTACCTTGATTTCATTGGGCTTTTTGGTCAGACTTTTTATTGTTTTGTTTCGTTTCTTTTTTTTAACCTTCTGTGCTTTACCAAGCTTCTCTGCACCATGTATGGTGATGTTACTGAAATGTTCAGGCAGTGAAGCCTGATGTTCAGGATCTGGAAGGTGAAAATTCAGTCTGCCTCTTTTAGCTTGCACTACTCCATATTGTGCATGTGCGTTGATGCAGCCCAATTACTTGACTCCCACAGATCTTCTCTGAAGGACCTTTGCCTTGCTGAGTGCACAGGACACCCAGTGCTTGCATTCAATGTGGCTCTTAGGTATTTTCTTCTTGCCTATTGTAGGCTCTGCTCCTTTGCTGCACAGTAGTACTCATCACTATTGTATCAGACTGCTTCACACATGGTAATGAATTTAATTTCACACCACTACCACTACTGGAAGACAGGCTATTTTTAACCTCTCTTTCAATTTGTGAGAATTGACATGCAGAGCTTAAAGCAGAAAAGCAGTGAATGCTTTTGGCCATCAAGCTGAAGATATCTAGGGTCATGATTTTGGAATACTTAACCCCAGAGGGCTCTCTGCAGTGCAGCTGCTCCTAAGTAACAGAAGTGGGTGTCTGGCACGTGTGTAAGGCAGACCCTGGAGATCTTGCATTCCTCTGGGAACCAAAGCAAGTGGCTCCCTATGGAAACTTGGGTCTGAGTGGTTCTGTTGGTACTCTATAAGAGCCAGAGGCAGCACCTGCTCCCACAGTTTGCATTCACAAGATGAGCATTTTCCATCTTTCTGTATCTTTATGACTGCTCTTTGTCCCTCATTACCTGCAACCAACAGCAGTTCCCTGTAAACTGGAATGTTGCTACTTTATTGTGCTCAGTCAGTCTGGGATAGATGCATCTTGCTAACTGAGAAAGCTGGAGGTCTTGTAATGAAATAATAGGATTATATGATGAAGCAGTATAATAATTTGCTGCTCTTGTATCTGTGTGTAAGGGTATCAGGGCTGCTCTGGATTCTGACACTCCTGATGTGAGTGCTTGACTCTACAACCTTGTGGGTGTTGCTTCTGGAGAGGTTTCACAGACTGTTGGCAGCAGACACTTGTGGCCAGAGCAGTGTTTATGAACTTTGGTTCCCTCCCCACATCCTTTAGCTGCTGTTTATGGTTCAGGGTCCTATGTCTTCAACTCAGCATTTGACCAAGGTGGCCTTGCTTCAGTTGTTCCTACCTTCCCAACCAATCTCAACATCCCTGATGTGACAGGTAGAGCTGTCAGCCACTGAACTTCTTCTTGTCCCTTTCAAGCTGTAATTCCTACTGTGCATGTTCAAGAAGTTGCTGTTTTCTGAAGGGCATTCAGAAAGGTTGCCTGGGGGCTGAGTGGTGCCCAGCTCTCTGCAGCAGTATGGGAAATATTTGGGGTTTTGTCCTTTGCTTTCTATTTTTGTCAATACTGCTGTTGGCCAAGGGATGATGATTGAGACAAATATGGATGTCGTGTAACAACATGTGATTGTTTTCCTTCTGGATAGATGCTTGGGTTGGCTCAGAAACACAGCTACAGAGCATCTCTATGGGCAAGAAATGGGAGAGGAATGCAAGAGAAGAAAGGTGGCAACTCCTGCTGGAGTATGTGACCAATTGCTGTGCTTTGAATTCAGGGAATTATAGAAAGGCTCAGGACAGAGGCTGATTAATTAGTGGTGATGTCATCCTGTGAGCAATTCCAAGGCGTGTCAGTTGAAGTATCACCTTTGGATGAAGATACACTCTTCCACAAAGTAATCTGCATTAAAGACATTTATAATGTGTAGCAACTGTCAGGCAGTCATAGCAAAGCTGGAAATGCTGCTGCTGGCAAGGCAAGGGAGTTAGCTCTTTTATTTTGCGACTTAATAGAGGATGTGTGTGTGTGCCTCTCTGAGGGGCAGTCACTTGGGCTCTCTGAAAATATCTCTATCCTGGAGAGGTTGTGGATTCATCCAGTTATTTTGCTGCTCAGCAAAAGTTTTCCTGCAGCATGTCCCTCCCTGGCTTCCTTGGCACCTGAAGGCTTTTTCACTAGAAGCTTTTTGTGGCTTTTGAACTTCTCAAGGAAACTCACACCCCCCCAAAAAAGGCCCAAAGTCCTGCATTTTCACCTTTAGGAAGGGATGAATTTTTGCAAGTATCTTGTGCTGGTCTTGGTGCAAGGCTGTCATGCTGTGCTTTATTGCCATGCCCTGCAGCAGGGGACTTGAATTTCAATTAATCTTTGAAGATTCCCAAAATGTGCCTTTGGTAAAAGTGAGAAGTTTCCCATCTTCTCTGGAGACAGAGCTTCCATCATTCCCTCCTCATAATGTTGAAGTAAAAAACTTGGGAAGACTGGTGTCCATTCCTACAATGGTGTGTCAAAGCCCTTTCTACCTTGGAGCTGCTTTGGCTCCAAGGTAGAGATATGCAAGGGACTTCTGGGGCTATTGGTGTGAGGCAGGGTTGAACCTCCTCCTGACCCTCCAGCCTCCCTTGAGTGTCTTTTCCTTTGCTGCTGGGTTCTGCTTTCTTCTCAACTGTTTTGGGTTTGATTTTTTTTTTTTAACCTCCTCTTCATATGCTTTTTTCAGTTTTGTTGTTGGCAGCTCTTTTGTTTTAGATCCTCTTCAAACTTAATGTGCTGCTTGTTCCCTCTTCCAGCTTGGTAGTTATTATAATAAGACCAGATCTAATCCTGATCTTGGCATTACCTCCTGCTCTCTCAACACTTTTCAGCTTGCCATGATGTTACAGCTTGACTAACACAATTGCATGTCAGTCCATGCAAAGGTCCCTACCAGTCTGATCAGAATGGCTTTCTTTTCAAATAAAGAACAAAAACATAGCAGACCTAAGAAGAGAAACCTCTCTGCTGCTAACCAGAAGGTGGAAAGAGAAGCTGTTGTAGTGATGCTTTTTCTGCTGCAGCTCCTGGCTCCTTGGATGGCTCCAGATCTGCAACCAACAGAGCAAGGTCTGCTCTGCTGCTCCTGGCAAAAAGCATGAGCCTGCTCCCTCTGTGAAAGCTGATTGTGAGCTCTTGGAATCTATCAAAACTCTTTTCTTTCTGCCTTCCTAATGATCATCTAGACATCTGCCAGTTGTCAAGCTGTCACCACCATCTTGGGAGTTTGTGTGTGGGAAAATTTCCACTTGTGAAAGAAAAAATCTTATTGAAAACCTCTGGCTGGGGACCTCTCAGATTTGCTCCAGATTGTGGCTTACTAAACAGCGCCACAACCTCCTCCAGCCAAGGGAAGCAATCTGGGGGTTGCTTACCTAATGTCTAATGCTTCCCACTAACCACTTACCCTTTGATAAAAGGAATATAACAAAGTAGCCTGATTAACTGGGATTGAAGGAATTAAGCCTGTGTTTGTGGAGAATAACGATTAGGGAGGTCTCTTCTAACATACTTGTTACTCTGGGCTTGCTTTGATTGGCATATCAGCAGCTACGGATCATCAATTACTTTGATGGATTCTCCTGTGCATCTGAATTTAAAAGAGATGAGGCAAAGGGTTATTTTAGTTAATATTCTAGTGTGTGATTTGCCACGTGCTGTGTGTGCAGCTTCTGTCTTGACTTGTAACCTCTGTTCTTTCACTTCCAAAGTCCTGTCCATGGAAATAGCACTGCAGCTGTCCTTGAACCTGCCTCTGGGCTTTCTGTAGCTCCCATATTCCTTGACCCAAGAGTTCTTTCTGCCTGGACCAATCCTTAAACAGTGTATGCTCACAATGCCTTGAGGAGAGAGTAAGTGCTGTGAGACTGAGGCAGTTTAATTACTGACACAAACTCTTGGCAGGATCTGCCAGGTTCTTCCAGGTGACTGGCTAGGGCTGTTGGTGTGGATCCTAGAGAGAATTAGCTAAAGAACTGTTCCTGGATGCATGTGGGTCCACAGCAGACATTTTGGTACTCCTCCCTGCAGCCCATTAGCAATGAAGTGAGAGGCTCCCTTCCTTGGATTAGAAAGCACTCGAGGATGTCATTTACTCAGGCAGATTTCCCTGCTGACTGAGCATTCTTATTCCACTAATTACAAATCAAGAGGGTAGTGTGTGCAGTGGCTTCCAGACAGGAGGAGCTCTTCTCCCTAATGGTGGGGCTGACTAGATTGGGAAAAGCAGAATGGATCCTACTAATCATTAACTTCTCCCTTTCTATCAGTTGGAACAAAGTAAATTTTACTCTGGTAAATCCTGCAAAGTTTGAGGCTCAGATGCTGCAGCTGGTGCCCTCTAGTTCCAGCCCTGCAGGTGAAGTGTGTCAGCATGGGGTGTAACTCTGAGCCAGAATCCTGGCTCAGCCTGGCTGCTGCTTTGGAGTCACCTGGGACTAGGTTGACATATCAAGGAAATAATTCACCTGAACCTTTGGTAGGTGTTTGACCAAGCCATTGTAGGACAGTCTTGTTCTGACTTTGGGACATAGGACCAAGTGGAAGCAGTGATTCTCATCCCAGTTCAACCAGCCTTAGGGCTTCCTTTTGTGCAGGGCTTTTCTGGATCATATAACCTGGTCTATTAAGTAGTGCTGGTATGTGGGCAGCATCTCTCTTCTCATCTTGAGTGTCCTTTGATTCCCTGCACCTGTTTTTTCCTATCTGACTGAGGCTGACTGCATTTCCAGAGGTTCCATGTCCCATTGCTATCTGCTGATAGCAGCAGAACATCTGCCTGTCTCTGTGCCCTGTGGCTCTTCTTCCTGTGCATATCTGCTTTGCTCTGCTGTGTGCCTTCCTATCATCAAATGCACAGCTCCTCTTACTGCTTGTTTCTGATCTGTTTACTCTAAAAGAAACAAAAACCAACCCTCCTGAAGCAAACAGGCCCTGGGAGAGAATTGATTATCAGTGGTCCATCTGTAGTCATAACTTCAGCTGGATTCTCCAAAGCACTGTACCAGGAAGGAGTCCCAGCTACCTGCCCTGGGACCCACAGCCCAATGTCTCCCATGCCTCAGTGTTGGCCCAATTCTGGCTGGCAACTGCTGTGGTGGTTTCCAATGCATTTGTCTGAAGATGTTTCTGAGAGTCGTGAGGGTCACCATGAATCCTAATGAAGTTAGGGATGGAGGGGACCTGGACTGATAGATAAGCCAGCCCTCCAGCATTGCCCTACCCCTGGTATCAGCTGTGCAGGCGGTACATGCACCAGAAGCTGTGAGTGACAGAAAAAAGGCCCAAAGTCCTGCATTTTCACCTTTAGGAAGGGATGAATTTTTGCAAGTATCTTGTGCTGGTCTTGGTGCAAGGCTGTCATGCTGTGCTTTATTGCCATGCCCTGCAGCAGGGGACTTGAATTTCAATTAATCTTTGAAGATTCCCAAAATGTGCCTTTGGTAAAAGTGGGAAGTTTCCCATCTTCTCTGGAGACAGAGCTTCCATCATTCCCTCCTCATAATGTTGAAGTAAAAAACTTGGGAAGACTGGTGTCCATTCCTACAATGGTGTGTCAAAGCCCTTTCTATGCAAGGGACTTCTGGGGCTATTGGTGTGAGGCAGGGTTGAACCTCCTCCTGACCCTCCAGCCTCCCTTGAGTGTCTTTTCCTTTGCTGCTGGGTTCTGCTTTCTTCTCAACTGTTTTGGGTTTGATTTTTTTTTTTTAACCTCCTCTTCATATGCTTTTTTCAGTTTTGTTGTTGGCAGCTCTTTTGTTTTAGATCCTCTTCAAACTTAATGTGCTGCTTGTTCCCTCTTCCAGCTTGGTAGTTATTATAATAAGACCAGATCTAATCCTGATCTTGGCATTACCTCCTGCTCTCTCAACACTTTTCAGCTTGCCATGATGTTACAGCTTGACTAACACAATTGCATGTCAGTCCATGCAAAGGTCCCTACCAGTCTGATCAGAATGGCTTTCTTTTCAAATAAAGAACAAAAACATAGCAGACCTAAGAAGAGAAACCTCTCTGCTGCTAACCAGAAGGTGGAAAGAGAAGCTGTTGTAGTGATGCTTTTTCTGCTGCAGCTCCTGGCTCCTTGGATGGCTCCAGATCTGCAACCAACAGAGCAAGGTCTGCTCTGCTGCTCCTGGCAAAAAGCATGAGCCTGCTCCCTCTGTGAAAGCTGATTGTGAGCTCTTGGAATCTATCAAAACTCTTTTCTTTCTGCCTTCCTAATGATCATCTAGACATCTGCCAGTTGTCAAGCTGTCACCACCATCTTGGGAGTTTGTGTGTGGGAAAATTTCCACTTGTGAAAGAAAAAATCTTATTGAAAACCTCTGGCTGGGGACCTCTCAGATTTGCTCCAGATTGTGGCTTACTAAACATCTCCACAACCTCCTCCAGCCAAGGGAAGCAATCTGGGGGTTGCTTACCTAATGTCTAATGCTTCCCACTAACCACTTACCCTTTGATAAAAGGAATATAACAAAGTAGCCTGATTAACTGGGATTGAAGGAATTAAGCCTGTGTTTGTGGAGAATAACGATTAGGGAGGTCTCTTCTAACATACTTGTTACTCTGGGCTTGCTTTGATTGGCATATCAGCAGCTACGGATCATCAATTACTTTGATGGATTCTCCTGTGCATCTGAATTTAAAAGAGATGAGGCAAAGGGTTATTTTAGTTAATATTCTAGTGTGTGATTTGCCACGTGCTGTGTGTGCAGCTTCTGTCTTGACTTGTAACCTCTGTTCTTTCACTTCCAAAGTCCTGTCCATGGAAATAGCACTGCAGCTGTCCTTGAACCTGCCTCTGGGCTTTCTGTAGCTCCCATATTCCTTGACCCAAGAGTTCTTTCTGCCTGGACCAATCCTTAAACAGTGTATGCTCACAATGCCTTGAGGAGAGAGTAAGTGCTGTGAGACTGAGGCAGTTTAATTACTGACACAAACTCTTGGCAGGATCTGCCAGGTTCTTCCAGGTGACTGGCTAGGGCTGTTGGTGTGGATCCTAGAGAGAATTAGCTAAAGAACTGTTCCTGGATGCATGTGGGTCCACAGCAGACATTTTGGTACTCCTCCCTGCAGCCCATTAGCAATGAAGTGAGAGGCTCCCTTCCTTGGATTAGAAAGCACTCGAGGATGTCATTTACTCAGGCAGATTTCCCTGCTGACTGAGCATTCTTATTCCACTAATTACAAATCAAGAGGGTAGTGTGTGCAGTGGCTTCCAGACAGGAGGAGCTCTTCTCCCTAATGGTGGGGCTGACTAGATTGGGAAAAGCAGAATGGATCCTACTAATCATTAACTTCTCCCTTTCTATCAGTTGGAACAAAGTAAATTTTACTCTGGTAAATCCTGCAAAGTTTGAGGCTCAGATGCTGCAGCTGGTGCCCTCTAGTTCCAGCCCTGCAGGTGAAGTGTGTCAGCATGGGGTGTAACTCTGAGCCAGAATCCTGGCTCAGCCTGGCTGCTGCTTTGGAGTCACCTGGGACTAGGTTGACATATCAAGGAAATAATTCACCTGAACCTTTGGTAGGTGTTTGACCAAGCCATTGTAGGACAGTCTTGTTCTGACTTTGGGACATAGGACCAAGTGGAAGCAGTGATTCTCATCCCAGTTCAACCAGCCTTAGGGCTTCCTTTTGTGCAGGGCTTTTCTGGATCATATAACCTGGTCTATTAAGTAGTGCTGGTATGTGGGCAGCATCTCTCTTCTCATCTTGAGTGTCCTTTGATTCCCTGCACCTGTTTTTTCCTATCTGACTGAGGCTGACTGCATTTCCAGAGGTTCCATGTCCCATTGCTATCTGCTGATAGCAGCAGAACATCTGCCTGTCTCTGTGCCCTGTGGCTCTTCTTCCTGTGCATATCTGCTTTGCTCTGCTGTGTGCCTTCCTATCATCAAATGCACAGCTCCTCTTACTGCTTGTTTCTGATCTGTTTACTCTAAAAGAAACAAAAACCAACCCTCCTGAAGCAAACAGGCCCTGGGAGAGAATTGATTATCAGTGGTCCATCTGTAGTCATAACTTCAGCTGGATTCTCCAAAGCACTGTACCAGGAAGGAGTCCCAGCTACCTGCCCTGGGACCCACAGCCCAATGTCTCCCATGCCTCAGTGTTGGCCCAATTCTGGCTGGCAACTGCTGTGGTGGTTTCCAATGCATTTGTCTGAAGATGTTTCTGAGAGTCGTGAGGGTCACCATGAATCCTAATGAAGTTAGGGATGGAGGGGACCTGGACTGATAGATAAGCCAGCCCTCCAGCATTGCCCTACCCCTGGTATCAGCTGTGCAGGCGGTACATGCACCAGAAGCTGTGAGTGACAGCGACGCGTCTCTGGGGCTTTGGGCAGCACCTTGGACAGCACCTTTAGCTGTGCTTGGTACCTGCCAGGACAAGGCCGAGACACGAACCGTTTCTGAGCAGCTTCTCCTTTCTTTGGCTGCTGAGCTTCTGGCTCAGTCTCAGCTTCCCAGGTAGGTGCCTTCAGGAGCCATGACTTGGGATGTCCTGCTTCCCACAGCCACTAATCACCTTTATACAATGAAGAGCTCTTGTTACCTGTGTCTCTGCTGTCTTGTTTCAGCTAATTACAGCTGATGAGATCACTCAGTGTTTAGGCTGTTGACTGTCCCTCAGCTTCTCTGTGGTCCCTGTAAAGTTTACCAAACATAACAAGATAGTAATCCTTTCAGGGACCACATAGCACAGGTGATGTGGTGGCATTTAGAGCTCTTGTTAAAGTAGCAGATTCAGTGTAGTCCTTAGGAAGCTCTGTCCTGCTGACAGGCTCTAACAGGCTTTATCTACAACCACCCTGTGTGGCTAACTGTCCTGACTTGACAGAGAGGATTCTAAAGTTGCTACTACAATGAAAGTACAGTCAATCTTTGGATGTGGTAGGTTCCTGAGTGTACCTGGGTTCATACTTCCTTTGGGATTTATTCTCCTAACAGCCTTTGCACCTGAAGCTCAGCAACATCTTTGCACTCAGGCTCGCTGCTTTTTGGTGTGCAACTGTGACCTGAGCTCAGTTTATCATGCTGTAATGAGATCAGGGTCTCCTTTGAGTTGACAAAGCTGAGGAAGGAATCTGGACAGAAGGGAAGAACTGGGATAACATTGTTTCATATGAACATAGGGCACTTTGCAAACACTTCAGCTAATGCTGTCAACACCTGAAATTTTTAGTGTGGACCTCCTCATATTTGGCCCTGTTTCAAGCCCCAAGTTTTGGCTTCATGCCATTCTCCACTTCCTTTTGAAACAAAAAATGAGCTCACAGCTTTGTGGGTGCAGAGACAAAACCAGAAGGACCCTGGAGCAGAAAAGCAAACAAGCAGGACTGTCAAAGCCAGCCTGCCTAAGCACTTAATTTAGATGAGCATTAAGCACCTAAATTACTTAAACATATTTGGACTTGACAAGCATGCGCAGTGTCAGGAATAGAAATGCTGAGGCATCTAAAACCTTATGGCTCCACAGGGGGATTTTTGAACTGATGATGCTGTTGTAACTGCAGCAGAGAAAAGAGTATGTGAACAGGTCTTTCTCTCCAGGTTTATTTTTGCCCTTGCCAAGGGACTGCAGGACACATACAGTCTCTTTCAGGCCCATTAGCTTTTATGAATTTGTTCCACTGCCAGCATATAGAATTTGAAATTCAAGAGAGCTATCCCTGCTGAAAGAGCTCTGGTACTTCTCCATGTAGTTGGACCTGCCTTCTGGAGAACTGGATGGACATGTTTTGTCATAGAAACAAAGCTGCAGCACTTTGCTTTGCCAGGATCTGCTGAGACACAGACCTCAAGCTCTGCAGTGTCCAGCAAGAAGGGGATTTTAGCTCTTTGTTGTTGTGTGGGTACACGTGCTGAGTATCTATGTAAAATGAAGATGCAGTTATCCCAGTGTCCACTTCTGGATTTCCTTGGGCATGTCTAAGCTATAGGTAAAACCCCCGATATACTGGAGCCCTTCTCTAAAGCAGCAAGAATTACGTGGTCTTGTATAGAAAAACTGCATTGTGCCTCAAGCATCCTTTGGGATTATATATGTAGATTGGTACTTCTCTGGGAATGTGAAAAGGTGAGGAAAAAAATTTTCTTCTTTCCCACTAGTGCACATTAGGCCTGTTTTGTCATGGATTCTGACTATGATCTCAAGTGAGCCATTTGATGAGTCTACCTTAGCCCATCATCTTCCTCTTCCCACCAGCACAGCCCTGAGATGGCCCAACAGCTTCTAAAGATGGTTATCTCCTTTCTCACTTACCTTGCCAGGCTTTTGTAGACCAAATTCCTGGTGCAAGAAGCCACCTTTGCATTTGTGTTACCAAGATTTAGCCCCAACATTATTACATTCTTGCAATGTATGGATGAGGTGACAAACATGCACAACGTGGGATACAAAGAAAAATCTGTTTTCTAAGTCTCAGATTTAGAGTTGGAGAGTTTCAGCTGCAAGAACACATTTTTGCTGTGTGTTTTGGGAGGGTGAAAAGAGCAGCATATCCTGCAGCCCCTTCCCAGTGCCACAGGGAAAAAGTGTATGGGGAAGTCTGCTCTTGTGGGGACCAGCAGATTCTTACCAGTCACCTGCTTTTAACTTGACAGTGGGTTTACTGGTAAGGTGGTACCCAAAGGACAGTCCTGATTGAGAGAACACTTTGGAGCCTTGCCTTTATGCTAGGGGAAGGTTGCTCTTGAGCTGTTCCTGGATACCAAGGTCAGCACAGCATTTTAGGTGGCTCTTTGTTCCTTTCTGGTAGGCTTTGAGGGCTTCAGCATGGAGAAGGAGGGAAGGGGGCTGTCTCACCACAGGGGGAGGAGATGCTGCCTTTCTGTTCCAGCCCAGTGCTGTGTGTTTGCTGGTGGCTGGCCCAGGACTCTGCTGGAGGAAGAGCACCAGCTCAGTGCTGGTTTGTATGGGTGGCTCCAGTTTGCCCACAAACTCGGAAAACCACCAGCATTTTCATACCATTAGGCTGTGCTTAAGGGGTGCAAATGTGGTACCACGGGGCAAATAGCTCTGCTCTGTCTCCATGAGACAGCCCCAGCAGGGAGGCTGGGGCAGGGGCACTCCCAGTAATATGCAGGATAAGCAGTGACCCCCATCTCTGACCGAGGACAAGGCAGGTGGCTGATTTATGGCCAAGGCAAGATAGGGGTCTCTCTGAGTTAAGCTGTAGGCGAGTTGCCATGGAGATGTGCTAATAAAGCACCAGGCAGCAGCAGGCTCTGCTGCTGCTGCCATTGCAAGGAGCAGGTGGGTGGGCAGCAGTGGTACCTGGCCTGGTGGGGATAGAGAGTGAGAACAGAAGCACCAGGAGAGCAGGGCAGAAATTGGGTCTGTTGGGCTGTTGAGATTGTCCTAGGTGCTTTAAGAGAGGAAGGGGTGATGGGAGAAGAGAGCCCCCTTCTCCCAGTGCTTTGGGTGGGGAGTGTCAGCATGGTGCACCTTGGTAGTTAGTGGGACCAGCAGCTTTCAGGGAGAGGGTTGGACCCCTATGCAGCCCGTGTATATTTTGCTCTGGTCTCCTGCCTGCAGCAATCAGCTGGCTGCTTAGTGACTGCAGGCTGGCTGCTTTGGCCAGCAACAAGAGAGGGCCCCAAAGAGGATGGGAATGTCAGCTCACAGACATTGCATCTCATGCAGGACTGGTGCAAAGGTGTGTAGGGTTAGCTTATGTGTGGGGAAAAGAGGACCTGCTCCATGCCAAAGCAGATACCTGCACAGAAGGCAGGCAGGACCTTCCAAACTGCAGTACCTTCCTCTACTGATGAGCCTTCCGCCTTGGAGAAGGGGGCTGTGTGTTACTGGGGCATGTCTCCCTCAGCAGGATGCCCCTCTGCCTTTCAGCACTGCGGGAAGGTCACCTGTTGTCATTCTCCAGCCCAGCCACTGTAACATAACTGCAGCCAGCTCCCTTGAATGCAAGGTTTGGGTATTGGGTGAGATGAATGAGGGTGGCATGGACTTGCCTCCAAAGAGGTGGATGTACTTGGAGCTGCAAACCCCTAAGCTTTTGCTCCAGCCTGCACCTTCAGAAACAACCCTCCTGCTGGGGGTTAAGTCTGCTTAAATTGAGAGATTACTCTTTAGTAATATGGTGAAAGCCACATTTCAACCTTGGTCACAATAAGAAGGGTTTTGCCTTAAAGCCATCTCCTCCTGGAGTGTGCTAGTGTTCAAGTAGGTGTTTCAGCAGGTAAAGGAGAGGGAGGAATGTTATATATTTTAAGAAGGAAATAAACAGTTTTATGATGGAGTGATGCCTTAGGAGACAAATGCTTAGAGGTTTCACAAGATGTTTTTGTGCCTCCTAAATGGATGGATGCAACCACAGAGGCTGATGCTCTTAGTGGAGGGTTACCTTTCCTTCTTAACAGTGCAGAGATCGAGACAATTCCAGCTAGCTAATGGCAACTGTCCCCTGTACCTCCCCCAAAAAAGGTTGTCTAAAGCTGGATTTCTTGAGCTAGCTAATGCCTTCTTTCCTGGCCAAATCCTCTCCTCCCCAACAGCATCCCCTGTTGTTCAAAGCCATTCTGTGCCACTGCTGAATAGCTCTTGTGTCTTTAACTCTGTCATCACGCACTAGCCAAATGGAAGGAGTAATTCCCTCCCTTATGGGTCATTTGGCTTTCAACATTGGTTGGGATGAAGGAGGACTTCCACTGCCTGTGTTGGTAAGAGAGCCTCCTTTGTCTCTGCAGGGTTAGCTGGTGGGTTAGTTAGATGGTTAGCCAACCATCTCTTATTGTTGCAGCCAAACCATAAGGGGCACAGATCATGCAAAGCTTTGGAGTCTGTCTGGTGCAGCCTCCCTCCAAGAGGGATTTGACTGGTGGGGGTTTTGACTATTTCTGTTTGAGAGCTTGAAGCAGGCCTTGCTGTGGTACCCACGTGCCTGCTCTGCCAAGGATTTGCATGAGCTGCTGTGGTATGGATCAGCACCCCTGGAGGGGTGGGAAGTGTTGTGATGTGCATGTACCTTGACCTTCTCATTTAGGGTGTTTTAGGTGCTGCATCTTGTTTTGCTCTTAGCAACTCACTGTTCATGTGGCTATACCCTTGTAATTCCTTACCTTGTGCTTTCTTTCCTGTATGACCCCAATATGGCCATTTCCCCAGTCTTTGTAAGAAGAACTGGTCGTGTGGTGTGGCTACAAGGGAAGGGATTTAATCTGTTTTTTAGGTTCTTGGAAAAACTTTTCCAGTAAAGGGCCTGTGTCAGGGTGCTGGCAGTATCAGGGGAGACCTCTGAGTGGAGGAGGCAGTCTTGGAGAAGGCATCTCAGAGTCGAGTGAGATATGATGCTCCTGGGGAAGCCTGTACAGCTCTTGCTCAAGGATGAACAGGCCTCCAGAGAAACAGTTTCTATTGCCTGACACTATTGTTAGCACTACTTAAATCTGTATATCTTGGAGTGTTTGCAATGAGAGACATTTAAAATCCTGAGTCATTTCTGTCTCCAGATATGTTTGTCTCTACTTCTGTTTCATGCCCGTTCTCATATCCAAGGAATTTCATGCCAGCAACTGAGTCAGTTTGGAAAGGAGGAAGAGCAAGTATTAGGACCTCTTCTGCTCTCAGCCTCCAGGTGACCAATGTTATTGAGTTAGCCAGGTCCTGTGTCTGGTTCTACCTCTGGGCGTGGTCATCATGGTGATATTCTCCAGTGGAGTGTGACCTTCCAGTGGGAAGAGGGTGGACCAGATCCTTGGGGCTTTTAGCCAAGTGAATGGCTCTGCCTTGGGACTCCCTCTGAGCTCTTCCCTATTCTCTTGCCAACACTCCTGTGTTCACAAGCATATGAATCAGGAACGGAAGCTGGGCCTTGGAAGAGACTTAGATACAAGCAGAAATTCAGTGTGAATGAGTATGGCAAATGTGTGTGGCTCACAGGTCTCTCCTTAGCTGACCATGCTTTGGGTAGGAGGTTGAACTAGATGATGTCCTGAAATCTGTTCCAGTGTGAATTTTCCTATGATCCTATGAGTTGCCCCAGTTGTAAAGACCAGCAAATAAAGCTCCTCTGCTGGCAAGTACACACACAGCTCTCTTCTAGAGGTTGCTGGTGCTTCAAAATTGTCTTGTGAGTGTTTAATCTCCATTGGCTAGGGTTGGTTGTGTTCCTGAGGGCTGAAGAAACTTACCTTGATTATATATGGTGTGTATATATACATATATATACTTTGTGGTAGCCACAAAGTTTTTGTAAGAGACCAAAGTGCAGTTAACACTAAGGACTGTTCCTCCTTTGGTTTAAGAAACCTTTGGTTTGTTTGAGGGAGCACTGTGTTTGGGCTAAGCTCAGTTTTTGCTCAGGATGTTGGTCTTCAGATCTTCTGAGGCTCATCAGGTCTTGCCTACAGCCCCTCTTCAGCAGAGGAAAGCAGAACTCTACTGGCATTCAAACTGCTGCTATCAGATGTAAGTCTGGTGACCTGGATTATTAAAGACCATGCCCAGATCATGCTTTGATAGACAGCCCATGTTCTCTTCCTACTGTCCAGACACAAGTCATGATGAATGCTCCAATCTCACCCCAGCCAGGATGGCTGTGATCTGTAGGGCTGAAGTAGAACAGCAGTTGCCCCTTTCTCCTGGAATAAGAACTAGGTCACTTCTGATATCAAAATGCAGGGAACTGACAGTTAAACTGGATTTAATCATTAAAGCCTTGAGGGCCCTTTGCCCTGAACTATGTTAGTGTGTTATTTTTAAGTATTCAAACCCAAGAGTATTTCAGAGGGATTGTGGGCTGGTCAGCAATGCCTGCAGTCCCGAGCCTTCCTCCCATCCCTCATCCTCAGCGCTGGAGGAGTGGTTGTGTGCCTGGGAGCCACAGCTGCGCCTGAGCCTTGCAGTGCGCGTTTCACAAGCAGAGCTCTGCAGGGACAATATATTTTTCAGCGCGCCCAACTGTCAGCTCTTGCCTTCCCGGTTTCCCCGCCGTGTTGCTCCACCGAACCTCCCCGCCCTGCCCGGCGCACCTCGCCTCGCTCTTCCTCCGGGATCCCCGCACGGCCACGCGGAATTCCTCCTTGTTTCCTCACTGCCTGCTCCCCGCTGCGTTTCCTCCTCTCTTCCTCCTCTCCCCTTCCCTGCGTGTTTTCCTCTGCGTGCGGTTTTATTGCGTTACCGAGCTCGGCAATTCCAAGTTGCCGGCTGAACTTCCCTGCCCCACCGGCACGGCCGGACCTCGCAGCCAGGGTGGCCGGAGCTGGGGTGCAGCGCAGCCCTCGGGGTGCTGGTCCCCTCCTTGCCTTGAGGAGCTTCCCCCCTTCAACAGGTAGAGCTGGGGAGCAGCCAGCCTTGTTCTGCTCAGCCTGCTGCGCGGAAGGGATGGCGGGGGCTGCTGTGGGGCCGGTGTTGGCCGGAGGGCTCCGGGCATCGCTCGGGGTGGGGCCCCAACC
>NW_009953098.1:1624820-1634997 GCF_000747805.2 Chaetura pelagica | reverse complement strand
GGAGAGCGGGGAGAGGTGTGAGCGGCTGCGATGGGAAACGTCTCGATGTGGGCAATACTGAGCTCTGCTCCTAGAGCCGGACGGTGAATGCAGAGAAAGGGCTGAGCAGGGGGAATGGTGTAGTAAAGCAAAGTCAGTTTTCCCTCCTGGATCTTGCAGCCAGGCCTAATGGGCTCTGATGCTCTTGTCGGGGTGGGGAGGGAAAGGAGTTTTGAGGGCTGCAGTCTGAGGCTGGTATGGGAGGGAAGGAAAAAGAGCTCCAGATCTTTCCTCCTCCCTCCAGAGTTACTAGGACTGAGATATGGATCGTTGGAAAATGAGTAGTGTAATGCAATTAAACGTTAGGCAGCCCCTGCTGCAACACTTATCTATTGTTCCGTGCTCTGCCTTCTGCCAGAATGGTTCTCATCTGGACAACAGAAGTATAATTAAAGAAATAATTCATTTCCCTGGCCGATTGCATCTTCATGTAGTCTTTCCCCTGCATCTGCTGCTGGCTGGCTGCAGACACAGCAGTGTCCTCAGGCAGAAATGGAGAACCAGGACCCTTTGGTGAGACTCCTGCAGTGTGGTCTAGCTGGCAAGAGCAGCTCTGAGTGGGTGCTCACCTGAGTTGTTCTGACAGCAGCAGGAGAGCAGGTTTGCTTCTTCACTTCTTGGTTCTCTTAGCTTCCTTGCAGGGAGAGTAAGGAAGAAAAATAACAGGTGGTGAGGCAGGTCCAGCCTCCAACTAGAAGATGCTTTGTGTGGTTCAGCCAAGTCCTCTCCTTTCTGTAGTGTCTCTCTTAACTTTCTCTTTACCCTGAAGGATAAAGCATTTCAGGCTGTCTCGAGGTGATGCTGTTTCCATAGTTTGCCAGCCTGCCCTTCAGCCAGTGCCCGCGGTGCTTGGCTGCCCTGCAGTGCCTGCACATCCCTATGCACACAGGCAGGAGTGCAAGAGCCTGATGCTCCTGCTCTTTTCCAAGAGAGCTCAGAGCAGCTAGAGGGGTTGTGGCTGCACCTGGAGCCCACAGCACATGCTTGGCTGGAGGCTGCATCCTTTCCCCTGGAATTTCCTGGCTTCAGCACCCAGCAGAGCTCAGTGCCTGAGAATGCACAGATGCATTCTCTGCACCTCTATGAGACATGGTCAGCACTGGGAGGCTGCTGGTTTTCCTTGCTTTTGGAGCTCCTTATCACAAGTCTGCATCATGCAGCTTTCCTCCTATTCTTTCTCCTTTCCTCTTTCTTCTTTGTCTGTAGACTGCTGCCTGTCCCAATTCACTCCTACCTTCTTCACCTTTCCCTGCTTAATCCATTCTTTCACTTCAGCTTCTTTTTTTTTTCTAGGTGGACCTTGTCCTCTTCAGCCTGCTCCTCTCAACACTGGAGAAGCAGCCCAGCCCCTCATCTCAGTAGGATTATTCCTGTCAACTGTCTACTAAAAGTAGCACAATACCCAGGCTGAACACTGACATAATTATACACCCAGCCACAGAGTGTAGTAAATAATCTTGTCTTTCAAGCTTTTCTCCAATTCTGAGTCTTCTGCCACCTCCATTGCTCTTGGGCTAAATGTGTTATACTTGCTTTCATTTACTTGTATTCTGGAAACACTAAGTCAGTGCACAGATCCATGGTATCAAAGTGAATGGCTGTTGATGCCTTGCACCATATTCTCTTGCTGTGCCTGTATGGATCGTGTGCCTGAATATACCTCATACAGCTCTGCTCCTGGGTTCAGGCTTTGACAGTTGTTCTTGGCAAGTGTGAAGGCTGTTAGGGAAGGAGCAGTTGCTGAGGTGTGGGTATTGTTCCATCAGTGAAGGGAAGATGGCTGTGGGGTGAAGGACAAGAATGCTAGCAAAATGCACAGGGCTTGGCTGGCTGTGTTTGCATTGGCTGGGGTGCTCGGTAGTCTTCCAAGGACTTGTGTCTACAGATGACTGCAGGCTGAGGGTATTGTCAGCACAGTTGTATCTCCAGTTGTGCTTGTGAACTTGACTCTGTCTGCAGTTGCAGTAGCTGTGAATCAGTGTCTGCCTGTAATTATATGGGTGAATCAGTGTTGGCTTGTTACACTTTGAGTGCAAACGGTTTCCTGTAGCGGCCGTGGGTGTGAATCACTCTACAGTCCCTCTGGATGTGTTTTTGAGTAGTGAGACACAATACTGGGATTAATTTTGTTTTGATGAGGAAAAACTGTCAAGTGGCTTCTCATTTTGAAAAATTAAAACTGGGCTGGGAGTTGGGCACAGAGCTTGTTTCTCGGTTAGCAGCTTTCTACCAAAGAGACCCACTTTAAGGCTTGTTCTCAAGGTTTCCATGTTGAGCTGAACCTTTAATTTCTTTGTGTTGTGCCTCTAGTTCTGAGTGTCCTCTTCTGCTGGCATGTGTTGCAGGATACTGAATGTGTTCAGTAACCATCACATATGCCTCATCCCTTGTGTGTGACAGGTTCACGGGAAGGTTGTTTACGGCTTGTGCAGTGTGTGTTGTGGGGATGAGCCAGTGTGTGCTCCTCGGGTCGGGAAGCACCAACATTTTCATGCTCAAGAGTTGAAGGCTGTGGTTCCTCAGCCGGGTACCTCCTGCTGTGAGCCAGGCCCATTTCTCTAAGTAGATGATAAACTGTAAGCTTGATTCAAATAGGCAGAGGTACTACTGCCTGTTTCTTGTTCTGATTCCTATAAAACACTGCAATAGCTTCTGTCCTTCAGCAGCATCTGGATGGCACAAAGCAGTGCTAAAATGAGGCGAGTCAGAAATCTGGGCTACCTCTGATGGCAGCCTCAGTCCAGGATAACAAACTGAGGCTTCCCCTGCACTGGCTGGTGCAAGTAGAGCAAGATGCTGGCAGGGCTGGACTGCTTCCAGTACACACTGGCTTGGGTGTCTCCCTCTGCCTTATGCAGTCTGTGTGTGCATCCCAGTTAGCTCATTTCAGAACAAAGGGATGCAAACAACCAGTGGGACCAGGGTCTTGTTAAACACCACAGAGTCTATTCTGTCATTTCCAAGTGTCCAGATGAACTATGTCTGCTCATTGCTGCCCCTGCCCTCAAATAAAAGGATAGCTTTAGGCCCTCATTTTTAACTGAAGTGATTGAGTACTGAAGCAAAACCTTTCCAACAGGCACACAAGGCAGCATGTGCATCACCTGCACTTATTGCTGCTGCTGCTCTGAGTGCTTGCTGCCTGCCCATCTCTGCAGAGAGAGCTTGGACCTTTACCCAAAGAAGCACTAGAAGAGGTGCAGCCCTGATCACCACAAGGCTGGTGTCCTCACAGAGCATTGGGAATGGGTGGGCAGACCAGAGCCCGTGTAGTTTGGACAATTTTGGAATCCATGAGAGGTGTCAACAGACCTCTCCTGATGCCTGGAACCCGTTTTGCAGAGGTTCCAATGCAGTGAGAAAAAGCTTTAAGGAGCTTCTTGTGCTGTGCAAGTGCACCTGACTTTGGGGGTAAATATGCAGGTGTTGTGAGGTCACCCATAGTGCTGTGCTTGACTGCACTACTGCGCAGGTGGGTGGATGTGCTTGGCACCCACCAGGTCTAGATAACCCTCTTCTACCTGCATGGAAGTGCTTGTGTCTGGGCTTTTGGACTGAGGCTGTCTATACTTCCCAGGCTGTTTTCCAGCTGGCTTCCCCGGATCAGTTCCTCATTGCACATCTATCCTTGAGATACCTGACTTGGCAAAGACATGGAGCAGCTGCTGGTCCTGGGGGCTATGGTCTGAGGGAGAGCTGTAAGTGCTCAGCACTCTTTCAGCTGATTCCACTGGTGTAGGTCACAGAGTGTGGGTGTGCTGACCTAACGATACTGCATGTACACAGCATCTCTGGGTGCATGATGGGGCAAATATGTGCTTTGGGCTTCTTCATAAATACAGCCCACACTGTGAGGCTATTGCTAAGTGAATCAGGCTATTCCCTTGGCTGTGCGTGTTTCAAGAAGGCAATAACTTGGGAGAAATACTGATTTGACTCTCACAAATGTACTGAGGTTTATGGGCCTCTTCTGTCTTCATTCCCTTTCTGATGCTTGCAGTTTACCCCCTCTCTGGGCTGTGCTCTCAGGTTTCTATGCTAGCTTTACCTTTCAGTTTCCACCTCCAGAGCTCTATCTGTCTTTCCCTTGTCAGCAGTAAGCCTGTGCTAATCAGTCTTTCCTGGGAAGGCATTTTGGAATATAAAGTGGTTTCTAGAACAAGGGTTTCTGAAAAGATCAGGCTCAGTATCTCAAGTCAGGAGATACCCAGTGGCTGATCTGAAAGATACCAGCACTACTTTGGTTCCTGAACCCACCTCAGCAGGAGCAAGGGCTGGAGCATGGTGCTGTCTTGAGGAGAAGGAAGATTTTCCAATTACTGATTCCAAAACTACACATCCAACAGGAAGGCTGTACTTCTCAGGTGTGTTGTTATGCCATGATGCTCTGGAGACTGGACAGCCTGCCTGTGTTGGGGAGGAGTGGGTATGTTTATGATGCCTTAAGGTATGCAGTTATAAAGAGACCTGCCAACATCCAGAGTGCACAGAATTGTAAATTTCAAGTATTGCTGGATTCCAGCTGCAAAGTGTTAGCAGGGCTCCTTAGAAAATCTGCATTTGATTCAGCTGTGGAGGTTACCAGCAACTGCAGAATTAGTGATGAATGTGTTTGCTAACTGTGCCATTAAGACATGAGCAACGGGCAGATGGAGAAAGGAAGTGCAGAGCTGCTTTGAACATGTACCATCCCTACAGGCTCTATCTTGCATAGGTATAGATGAGAACCAGAAGCTATAGGGTGATGTTCTTTAAGTTACATAAAAGAGGGGTCAGTCTAAGGAGTTGTACCACTCTTTTCTGAGCTCAGAAATCTTTGCTTTCTGCTTTTTTTTTCTTCACAGATACTATGCAGTTTGCTTTCCACAAGACCTAGTAAGATACTTGAGGGCTTTTTCTTCTTTGAAACGTTACCATCCAATTAACATTCCTAAACCCTCACTCACTCACATGCAGTTAAGTGCATGTTGCCTGCATCCTCCCTCCCGTTCCCAGAGGATGAAGGATCCCTGCAGGTATTCAGATAAAGACGTTGAATGTTTCAGAGCCTTCCTGAGTGGGAGGTGACAGCTGAATAGCGTTTTGTTTAAGCCTTCTGCAAGGACACCACCAGTTTGAGCTGGAGGAGCCCCAGTGTTACTTTTCCCGAGGCACACTTGTGGGTGTTTCCATTCCTTGCCTTTGCTTGAGATGGTGCTGCACACCAAGGGAGCCCTTCCTGCCTGCCCTGCTGTGAGCAGCAGCTGCTGGGGAGCAGGCAGTCCTCTCCTCCTTGGTACTAGAACCTGAGGGACTCAGTTACTTGGCTGCTGAAACCAGGATTGGTTTTACAAACCTGCTAAGAAGAAATGTGGAGAGGCTGTGGCCAGTAGCCATTTGGCTCATAAAGCACTCACATGAGCTGTGATTTTGTGTGTCCCCTTGGTTGGTGCTGGGCCCAGCTAGAAAGAGGCCCAGGAAAGGGGAGAGATGATGCTGAGAACTGCTGTGGTGTGGGGACCACAGTAGCTTCTGGCTGTGGGGAGCTTTGGAAGATCTCTTAAACTGTATGAAGGGTGAAACCTGCTCTGCAAAAATCCTTTTGCATCCTCCAGACATGTTTCCTGCCTGGCAATAAGGTGATGAGTACCAGTGCTGGAAGGGGGTTGTTCCTTCTGCTGCTTCCCCAGCACTGCCTGGCCAGCCCTGGCTCAATGTCACAAGGCTACCATGGTTCATCACCAACAGTTTAAGCTCCTGTGTTAATTGGGAGTGTCAGCCCCAATCCCCAGGACTGTGTCTGCTTCTCAATCCATCTCTAAAGGTAAAGCAGCCAAAGATCAAGGGAAATGCTGTGCAGCCTCTTCTATCCAGCTCCCCAGGAAAACCACAAAAACCAAAGGAAAGTGGTAGAAGATTGTGCCAGCCTGTTTTCCTTGCTGTGTTGTCTATCCATGTACTCTTACACCCCGTTTTGGGGATGTTCTCTGTGCCAGCAAACTGAGCTGTGGCTGGCAAAGTAGTCACTTGGGGAAGTAGTGAAAACAGGTTTTTCTCCCAGTGTAGATACTTAAAACTGGTTCTGATGTTTAAAATGAGACTGTAGCACATATCTAACTTTATTCGAGCAGCCCTGTTATCCTTGGCTAGCACCTCCCTCAACAGAACTATCTGAAGTAGAAAATTAGTCCTTCCTCTCCATATATTACTGAAGGAAGCCTCTACAAACAGGGTTTGGGGAATATGCAGTTTTTTGGAGTTTCTTGTCACAGACAGGTTTATCTTATACATAAGATACACGGATGGTGTAAATGCTTCTGGCTTTTGTCACTGTTTCTGACCCAATCTCTTTCTGAATTACCTTGCTGCCTCATTTTCTGGTCTTGTTTTCTTTAGCTGCTCTGTCGCATCTTTGGTGTGTAATCTCCCCAGCCCACAGTCTCACCAAACCCAATAAAGAGGGTTGAAATTGGTCTAGAGGAGGCAGAGCAGATCCTGCAGAGCCAGGAAGCATCTCTGGCAAAACCAACGGGTCCTCATCTGTGTGGATATCCCTGGTCCAAAACTGCTGGCTGGGCAAAATCTGCTGAAAGAAACCATTTAGTGAAATCAGCAGTTGAATGGAGAAGTGTTGATTTCAATGAAAATTTTCAGTGGTGGTGTGGGTAGGGGAGAGGGAAGCCAGCAAATCTTGTGTGCCTTTGGCTAGTGTTTGAAATGGTATTAGAAAAAAAAATAATCAATTAAAACCTATTGTATAATATGCAAGCTTGAGTGAAATGAAAGGGAAAAGTTGAAAGGAAATCTGTGGAGGAGCTTCTAATTGAAGGAGTTTTGAATTTGCCTTGTAAAAGACATCAACATTTTAGCTGTCCTTGTTGTGATTTGGAAAGAGTCTCCCCTAACTGTTGGAATTTCACACAGAACAGATGTTCAGCCTCTTAATTTGTGCTTCATCAGCAAATACTTGAATTTCCAAGACTGTGTGTCCCTTCTCAGCTGGAGGGTGCCAGGAGCCAGACAAGCTGTCCTGAACCAGGGCCCATCTCACCAGAGGTGTAGGTGTGCCCATGCCAGAAGCCTCCTGCAACCTCTGGCAACATGTGCTCCTTTGGTGTGAAGCCTGTACTTCCCTGGCCAGCATCCTGATTAGATAAGGCCTGAGCACACCAGCAAATACTCACATAGACAAAATTAATCCCTGCACTGATATTTGCAAGGACTTCAAGTAAGGGATGGGGAGGAAGATGAAGATAACACATCTGAAGTTCACTCTCTGCAAGGCAATGCTAGGGGCCCTTCAGGTTTGTTTCTTTTTTCCCCATGCCTGCCATAAGTGAATATCTTGTCAGAGCAAAAGTTGAGGTGGGTGGATGAGGACTTGCAGTGTCTGGCTCTTACCTTCTGCCTGCGTGGCAGCTCATGTCCTCCTAGAGCTGTACTGAGCTATAAAGGAAGGATCAGGCACAGCATCCAGGAAGGTTGTAGAGCTGAGGTGCCTGGGGTCACCATGGATAGCTCAGTGCAGAATTGTGGTGCAACACAGAAGCCTGGCCTTGTATCCCTTCTCTTCTTCCAGGGCTCTGTGGCAAGGTTACCTACATACACATTGCTGTGTATACATGATCTGCTGGGGTGAGGTCCTTGCTCTCTCTTCATGGGATTTCTGCTTGGTGTTTCCATCTCCCATGTCTGTGTGCAGAAACTCCTGCTCCTTGGTGGCACCTGCATAGCTTACCTGTCACTTCATCCTGATGCACCCTCTGCTAGCTGAGAAATACTGTTCAGGCTGTGGAATCTGGCTTTCAACCCAGCTTCTCCTTCATTGCTGGAAGAAACTGCCTGAGGCTCTGTGATGTTGGTGCCTATAGAGTGGGGAAATCCAAAGGTCCGATTTGGCTGGCAACACTTTGCCCTGGTTTCTTCAGACTGTCATTGAAGTGAGCCTTCATTTGCAGCTTTTGGGACTCCCACTAGCCAGTTGTGCCTGACTGTCATGGTGCTGAAGCTCTGCTAGGCTGAATCCCACGTGTGGCAAGAGGTGGTGTGCTGGGGAGGTGTCACGACAAGCTGTATTTATACAGGCTGTTGCTTGGCAGTGCTGTTCCAAGGTGCATCAACATAATGAGATACATAAAAGGGGAAGGCAGTTAAATGTGCAATAACATCACAATAAAAGTAAAACTGAGCATTAATGAAAAGTCTGAGCACACTAAATGCAGTACAGTTGAACACTCCCACCACCTTGAGCCTCAGTGCCCAAATAATAATAATTTCTGGCAGTGTCATTACCAGAGTAAAATGAGAGCCTAACTGTCCAGAAAAAAAGATGTTTGGAAAAAAATAGGTCTTGAGAGTTTGCAAGTGGTTCTGCTGTATAGGTGTCCCCAAGGCAGCACAGATAGTTGGGGGAGGTGGGAGCTGCTGCAAGATGGGGTGAAGAGGAGGAGAAAATGATGGGTGGAAAAAGAACCAGTGCAGTCATTTTGGAAGTGGAGCTATGCACTTGCAGAAAGGTGCTGAAGCACTTGGGGGACTGCTTGATGTGGTGTGAACACGGGTGAGGGTTTGTGTGTGTGTACATGTGCTTGGCTCTGATCCCATGCTGTGACTTCCCCAGGGCCAGAGGTGGTGCAGGGGATGCTGCTGCTTTTGGTCTCTGGAAATACAAAACCCCAGAAACACAGACTGCTGGCTAACATGGATCAACTGCTAGGAAAAACTAAACTAAGTGCATTGTTTTCCTCCTAGTAAATAAAGTCTCTTTTCTCTCCTCCTCCTCTGTGCCCACCCTGGCAGGTGCTGGAGGCTTGCTTGCTGCTCACCACGTGCTGAGGCCATGGCGCTGAGGTTCCCGGCAACTGGGTCGCTCTCTCTTGTTAGCCTTGGAGTCCTAGGCCTCGTTTTGGCTCTCCCTGCTGATGCCGGGTAAGGTGGTAAGCAGTGAGGCTGCTGGCCAAGGCTGCAGTCCTCTTGCTGTGCTTAAATATCTCAGAGCTAGTACTTGCATGGAGTAGTCCAGGGCAAAGCACTAAGAAGTGTCCCTGCTGTATTTGGCCCTGCCCTTGTCCCCAGCCCCATGCCCTTCACCCGGGGACTGCTCAGTCCCTCGTGGCTGAGCTGACTGATTACATCAGCATTATTTAAGGTGCTTTCATTCAGGACAGTTGTCAGCATTTTGTGCATGAATCCCATTTCTGAATTTGGCCTCTGCACAATTCACTCTGGGCAAGGACTTGGCCTTGATGAGTTTTAACCTGGAAGAGAGATTCCCCTCCCCTTTCATTTTTTAATGCTCTTTTCTTTAAAAGAGAATTAAACTGCTTCAGGTATTTGGCTGTTTATGATGTAATGACCCACAAGCAGCACACCTGAGTGGCAGGGAGGCCAGCCTTGGCTGGGCATGCTCCTTTCCCTCTGCCTGGGTCGGTGTCGCTGTCCTGGCACAGTGGGTGCTGCCACCAGCCTCTGGGAGCTGTCAGGAGAAGACAAAAGCCTGTTAGTCCATGACAGGCTCTGCAGTCCTCCTCTGCATCCCGCCAGAGCCTCTGCTGAGGCTTGGTGAGCTGGGGAAGCCCTGCAAGGAGGGGAGGCAGAGACCCCCCCAGCACAGCCTGCCAGCCACGGGGAGCGGGGAGCTCTGTGCAGAGGGAGAGGAATGCAAATAATACATGACTTCTATAAAAAATTTAGAAAAAGCCTTTAGAGTGCCAGGTAGGGACCCTGAGATGCTGTCTGCCGAGTTACAAGTCCAGCAGTGATCAAGGATTTTCATGCGTGAAGAAACGTCAGCGCTGCCACTCCTGCTCCCCCACGCACCCTCTGCCTGCAGCACTTCCAGCTGCACAGCCTGCCCTGCCCTGCCCTCCACCTGCCTCCCGCTTGGCAGAGGGAAAGGCGCCCCAAAGATGCCTTTGCACGGAGGTGCTGACCCCCCCCCCCGTGCTGGCTGCAGGGCGTGCCCCCCGTGCCCCCTGTGCCCGCTTTCGCCACCGCTGCCCTTTTGCTCCCATCGCAGTTCCCCGGTGGTGCTGCCGCTCCCTCCCTGCCCGCCGTGCGGGTGTCGGGGCTGCTCTGGGGGAGGATTTCCTTCCTAAATTGCAGAGGAGGGGAGCTGTGCTGGGAGGTGAGCACAGGAGGTGGCAGCCAGCTCTCCAGG
>NW_009953098.1:1566714-1624781 GCF_000747805.2 Chaetura pelagica | reverse complement strand
TCAAGCCTCTCCTAATTAAACTGGCTGTAGACCCCTGCCTTCCTTGTCCAAAGGCTTTTAATTATTTTAAAACCAAAACCCTCATACCTCTTTTGCTGATCCTTAGGAGTTCTTCTCCGGGCTTTTGAGAGAGATAAATGAGACCTGTTTTTAATACTCTGCTAAGGGGCAGCTGGAGCTTTATGTTCAGGTCAGATGAGCCAGCTCAGACCTCGGCTGGGCTGGGGAATTAGCCCAGATGAGGTGCCAGGCAGGGGTGCTGCTGGCTCTGCCCTCCCTGCGCTGCTCCTTCCCTGGCCCTCCCTGCACTGCTCCTTCCCTGGCTCTCCCTGCACTGCTCCTTCCCTGGCCCTCCCTGCACTGCTCCTTCCCTGGTGCCTCCCGAGTGCATCCCATGCTGCTCACGTTAAAAGTTGAAACCTCAAATGTCAGGCTAAGTAAAACTGCTTTGAAATTTATAAACTCATTTTTCCCATCACTGCGGAGCCTCCGCCAGGAGTTCCTTCACAGAAATCTGTCCTCTTGCTCTTTGTATTACGGGTAATTTTTAAAGATAGCTTATAAAACATTAATGAATGAGCTTTCATGAACATGCCAGCTATTCATAAGTTATAGATGGTTATATACCCATCAGCAGACACTGGTACAGATTGCTTTTAACCATGACATCTATTGAAAGCTGCTACAATTGAAATCTCACTAATTACAGTAGGCATTTGTAAAATTCATCAAAATTCTTCTTACCTGCAGGGAGTTCCGCTATTTCAAATATTTCAAGTCCAGATGAAAAGCCAAAACCAGTGTTTTGATTTGTATGGGAAGTCTTGAAGGCTGTGATGCAGTTTGTAATAGCAGTGGTGCTTTGATGCTTCAGATCTGACAGGTTGCATTAGGACTGGGACAGGTGTTTTCCCAACCTTGCCTCACCCCCTATGCCCTGTGGGAGCTGCAATTTAAGCACTTTATTACCCTCATTTGGCTCCTCTAGGCTGAGCTTCCTGGCTTGACCACTTCTCCCATGATACCAAGTATTGGTTTGCTAAAAAACAGAGGCCAAGTGGCCTTGTGAGAAGTAGGATCCGATCCCTGGAGAAGCAAACCTCAGACACTTGAAATGCAATTTCCTGGACTGTTTGGTCATTGATGCTGATGCAAATTAATGCCAAAATTGCCCAAAATGGGATCTTTCAATTAGCTGCAGCCTGCTGAATAGTATTGATTCAGCCTGACTCTAAAAATAACCCATACACAGCTCTGTTTTTCTTCTTTTGTGAGAAAATAATTTTTGCTCTTTTATCTTGCAGAAGCCAGGGCTTCTGTTGGGAGAACAATCTGATAGGAAACTCCAAGCCAGCTCTGCTACTTGTCATCCTACTGACCCTTCACAGAGCATTTACAAATGAACCAGTAGTGTGACATGTAGCTAGTCTAACCAGATGGGATAGAGCAGGATTAAGCTTTGAATTCCTTAAAGTATATTCCTTTTTCTGGGCTTTTTTGGTTGTTCCCCCCTCCCAGTTACTTTCTGATGCATTCTTGAAGCAGTGGCTGACACATCAACTGGAGCAAGACAAATGAGGTTGAGGAGGAAAGGGGCAGAAGTGTTTAGGGCTTCTCTTCCCCCAGCTATAGGGAGCAGGACCCTGTTTAAGAGGGTTTTAGGTGCCTTCCCTGGTAAATGCACCCATGTCTTGCACCACCAGTGTCTCCCTAGTTTGCTGCATTCATGGGCTTCATCTGGGCAGTGCTCACCAGTCTCTTACCTCTTCAGTTAGTGGCATGGACCTGGGTTGCCAGTTGGGGTTGCCTTGCTCCTGAGGGGCTCCTGATGCCACTGCTGAGGATCCCTCTGCTCTCAGAAGCCTTTTTTTCCCCCTTTGTGGCTGGGCTTCCTGAGCTATGCTGCTGCCTCTGCACCTCTTAATCATTTTTTGGCCTCATTGGTGTCTCTTTTATTTCCTCCTCCATCTTCCTTGCTGTCTCTGCATCTCTATAGATTTTTTTGGTTGTTGTTTTCTCTTACTTAATCTTCTGCCCTTCCATTTGTTTTTGTCCTAACAGCTATTTTTGCTGTGGAAAGCTAGGAGCCACAGCACTGCTTCTCTGGAGTCTTTTACAGACAGCTACTTCCAGAAGGATTCACAGCCTCCTTTTCTGTTGATTGAAAGGGAGACACAAGATGCAAATTATGTGAACCTTTTGGGCTTGCAAAACTGCATTGAAGATTTTGTTTGGTGAGATGAACTTTGAGAAATTTACTGCTTACTTTGTTCCACCTGGGGCATAAAATGCCAAGAGGAAATAATCTAATTTATCATAAAATCATTAAGGTTGGATTCTCAGATCTCTAAGACCATCATGTCCAACTGTCAAGCCAGCACCCCCATCCAACTTAACCATGTCCTGAAGTGCCACATCTACATGCGTTTCGTACATCTCCAGGGTTGGTGAGTCCACTTCTGCCCTGGACACCCTGTTCCAATGCTTGACTATTCTTTCAGTGAGGACATTTTCCTAATAGCAAATTTGAACCTGCCCTGGTGCAATTTGAGGCCATTTTCTCTTGTCCTACCACCAGTTACTTGGGAGAAGAGGCCAACATACACACCTTGCTACAATCTCCTTTCAGGTAGTTGTAGGGAGTGAAAAGGTCTCCCTTCAGCCTCCTTTTCTGTAAACTAAATGCCCCCAGTTCCCTCAGCTGCTCCTCATAAGACTTGTGCTCCAGACCCTTAAGCTTTGTTGCCCTTTTCTGAACTTGCTCTAGTACCTCAATGTCCTTCTTGTAGTGAGTGGCCCAGAAATGAACCCAGGATTCAAGTTGCAGCCTCACCAGTGCTGAGTACAGGGGGACAATCACTTCACTCTTCCTGCTCATCGCAATATTTCTGATACAAGCCAGGATGCTGTTGGCCTTCTTGGCCACCTGGGCACACTGCTGGCTCATGTTCAGCTGGTTGTTGACAAATACCTCCAGTTCCTTTTTCCCCAGACAGATTTCCAGTCATTCTTCCCCAAGCTGGGAGCATTGCCTGGGGTTGTTGTGACCCAAGGGCAGTACCAGGCACTTGGCCTTGTTGAACCTCATGCAATTGACCTTGGTCCATCGATCCAGCCTGTCTAGGTCTTGCTGTAGAGCCTTCCTACCCTCAGGCAGGCAGCTCAACACTCCTGCCTAGCTTAGTTTCTTCTGCAGACTTACTGAGGGAGCACTCAATCCTCATCTAGATCATTAATAAAGATATTGAACAAGACTGGCCCAAAAACTGAGCCCTGGGGGACACCAGCTGGATTTAACTCTATTCACCACAACTCTCTTGGCTTGTTCATCTAGCCTGTTTGTAACCCAGTGAAGAGTATACCTGTCCAAGCCATGAGCTGCCAGCTTCTCTAGGAGAATGCTCTGGGAGACAGTGTCAAAGGCTGTACTGAAGCCCAGGGAGACAACATCCATAGCCTTGGATGCTTTGGGGACTTCCAGTTGAGTAAAGATAGGAATGTGAAAACTCATCTGATTTTATAAACAGGGAAAGTCCAAAAAACAGCAGAAATGGTTCATAAAGAGTTTTAATGATGGACTCAGGCTTCAAGCTTGTTTTTTCTGAATTCCTGTTTTTCTGACTCCCTTCTTCCCAGGTGCAGAGAACTTGGAAATAGCTTGATATGGTAAATAACTGGCATCACTTCTTCTATGCTGCTTATAAGGAGATACTGGCACTTGAGTTACTGAGGTTCCCACAGCCTCTGTTCATAAAATGCCTTTTGTTAGGGGCAGATGAGGGAAGCTGGGGCAGGGGAAGGCTCTCTGAAAAGACAGGGCTCCTAAAGAGCCACTCATTGTACCACTCACCCTGAGCGTGGAAAGGTGAGGATGAGGCAGCCTCGGCTGCCATGATAAGGGCTGTGGTGGCAGAGCCCAGTGGGGAGTTGATTTGAGATGCCCTGTGGGGAGTCCTGCAAGTAGATCACATTATCAACAGGCTGCATCCTGCAGTTCAGGGCCTGCAGCAGCACAGGCTGCAGCATGAACCAACATCCCTTCATTTCCAGTAGCTGTTCAGACCATGTAAAGAGTGGGTTTCTCTTCTGATGAGGTTTTTTCCTTCTTTGCCCCCATGTGCCAGGCTATCTCAGAAGCACGTTTCAGATGTCGTTGATGACAGCAAAGACAACATCACCATTTTCACCCGCATACTGGACAGGCTCCTGGATGGATATGACAACCGCCTGAGACCTGGACTTGGAGGTCAGTTGGGTGATGTTTTTTTCACAGCTGGGTAGCTTTAGAAGGGAGAGGCTGCACCAATGGCTCTTTAGTAAGTGTCATGCTGTCGGGAGGAGAGGCTGGTTCAGTGCCAGAGTCAGTCTGTCACTGGTTTCCCCTTTTTGAGTCTGTGCTATCTTGTTGTTTGAGCTTTTGTAAGATGAGAGGTGCATGTCTCTGATTGCTGTGGTGTTCTATGACATTACATTGATAGGCCTGTAGATGGAGCAAATATGATTAAACTTACTCCTGCTACAGTTAGAGGCTTTACTGTTTCAGAAATGATGACACTACCAGCTTGCAGGATCTTCAACTTACGTTGGGGCTGCTTTTTAGACAGTGAGCTTTGATGCAGAGCCTCTATCTCCACATCTTCTCAGTTATTTCTTATGTAGCTCTTACCTGGCAAGCTCTTCTCTGTGTGCCAGTCTGGGCACTGGGCAGTCAACCTGGCTCTGCTGTCTCCTGAGCTGCTTTTAACACCCCTGCCATTATAACTACTGCTGCTGAGATTCTCTCCAAGCACCTACAGATGTTTAAGGTGTTTTAGAAGGCAAACCCATGGTTGTCTTCCCTCCCAATGCTTATGGCAGAAGGAATGGGAGGTGTCTGGGGAAGAGACATGAGCTTTCTTGGTGAGATGGATGGGACATGGGCCTATGTGGTTTCCTGGTGTGTTGTTGCCAAGGGACATTGCTGTGGCAGAGAAGGTGACCCCTCTCAGGTGCTAGTGACTGTGTGCTGTGGGGCCATGGAGGTGGTGTCCCTGCACTGCTCTGAGCTCTCCTGCTCAGCTGCAAAGGTGTCCTGCTGGATCATGCTTCCCACCCAAAGCTGGGGTCACCATGTGTGCCCCTGTTCCCTGAAGGTTCTGCTGCCAAAGGACATAGGCAATGAGTTTTCCTGAGCTCTTGCATGCTGATGGGGGCTCTGGTGATCCAGCACAAGCCTGGAATTATACCCTCCATTCCTCAGAGCAACCTCAGTGTCTCTTCCCAGCCCCATGTCCACCTCTGTGCCCTCTGCCCTGCACCTGCCCAGGAGTATTTTGATCCCAAGCAGAGACCATACAAAAATCTGGGAATAAGAGTTTCTCCAGTGAGCATCCTCACTTCTGATGGGCTGCCATGCTGCAGGACATGGACAGGAAAAGGTTACTGTGTCTGCCTGAGCCATCTATCAGTTTTATTGCTTTTGTTGCTTGTTTCTTCTCCCCAGAATTAACCGCAGCCCCTCTAATAGCTTTGCTTCCTCAAGCCTCCCTGATGGCTGTATTGATTTAACTGGAATGAGTTCTGAAAGGGGACTGAGGGGGCATTTGTGTTCACCGTAGGCTTGGTTGCAGACAACCCCGTGCAAAGTATTAACAAGAGGACTCCCAGGACACCGTTGCTGGGGAAGTTAAAACCTTTCTTGGAACAACTCTGCTCTGTTGCTTTAGATTCTTCAATAACGTGCTTAACATAATAAATTGCCTTTGCCTGAACCAGACATTGCATGTTTAAAGACTCCTTTCACCTCTGATTTCCCCTCATGGAAAGTTTTGACAAGGGTTGAAGGTTTTAGGGGCTCTTAGCTGGCAATGAGTGTGTGTGTGAAGAGGGGGGACAGACCCCACTTTTCTCTGGACCTGTTTTCCCCAAGTTTGGGCTTTTATTCATTGGAGATCTGTCAGGGCTGCTATTAGAAAAAGTATTAGAAGGAAAGAGTTTACCTACTGCTACTGGTGGCCAGAGAAGCAGAAACAGTCCTGCTGCAGACTCAAGACTTAAGGGTTAATGAAATGGCTTGGGGTGATAGTTAGGAAGAGAGGTGCTCCTGCTGTGCCAGGTTATGTGGGATCTGGGAAAGAGATGCTTTGCTTCAAATCAGCAGCTGTGCTGCTGGGTGATTCAGTGACTTACAAAGGTCCATAGTTTTCCTGTGAGACAATATTGAGCATTCTCTGTAGACCCAGCACTGGATCTCCCCATTTCCCTCAGGAGTATCTTCTACCTGCTTTTCTGAAGGTACCAGGTGAGAGGGTCCATTAGCACCATGCAGTCCTGCTTTGGTGTCCATGGAAGGGCAGACACGGTGGTGTTGTGCCCCGGCTCCCACCTAGAGAGGGACTGGCCTTAATTGTGGGTAGCAGAGGAAGTGAAAACCCTGGCTCCCTTCTTGGCCTTGGTCCCCTTGCTCTGTAGGAGACAGATCCCCCTGAAAACACTGGGTTGGGATGCGAGGGGCTGAGGGGGGTGCAGAGCTGCAGCAGGGCCCCCCCAGGGCTGGGCAGTGCTACCCGTGCCCAGATGCCTGTCCCCCCCCTTTGGCAGAGCATTTCCCTGCATGCTGGGAACTGAGCAATGTTTGTTTCAGCTTTGGGAAAAGAGACTGTAAGCAACAGAGTGTTGATGTGGTGACTTCTCCCCTCAAGATAGCCTCTTTGTATTTATTTTCTTATCCCCTCTGTTTCCACCATCTGCTGCCACCCACTCTAATAGCTCCCATGCCAGAGCTCCTCTTCCTACCAGGATGCTTCAGACACAGACTGAAGCAAACCCATGCTGAGGCTGCTCAGAGTGCCTGGTGCTGCAGAGCCAGGCTCCAGGGGTGGGTGGTCCTGGGCCTTGCTGCTGCTCTTGCCTCCAGGAGGTGGGTCAGGACATCCTCTTAAGCAAGGAGTCCTCCCAGTCTTGAGGACAAGTAGAGGTTTGTGAGCACACTCCAGAAGAGGAAAGCAGTGAGAGGGACATGACTGTCAGACCCTTCCTTCATCAGGAACACCCTGTAGCACTGGGGGCATGAGCATTGCCTTCTGTGGCTGGCAGGAGGTTTCTCCCTGTCTCTGCCAGGTGAGCTGGGGTTGGCTTGCTCATAGGGACAGAGCTGAATCTGTTGTTTGGCCCCATGACCTCTGAAATACAATGTGGGCTTGGGGAAGGGGTAACTGCATAAATAGATCGTGTTATGGGACTCAGAGTGGGGGAGGAGAAGAAGGAATTGTCAGCAAATAACCTGTGTTTCCCCTGGGAAAACACAGGGCAGATTGGTTATTAAGTCAGAAGAGGAACAGAAATGGACCTCGAGGGGATGGAGGCATCTGTTGCCATGGCCAACCTTGCAGGATAGGAAAGTCTCCCACTGAGAGAGTTTCTATGGACAGCACTGGCCTCCACTCCTGGTCTGGAGCTGTGCAATCACACAGATTTTTTTGCCCAGCCCTGAGGGGTCTGCAGTGAGGGGCATCTATTTATAGTTCTCTTTGTTGGGGCTCCCTGCAGAGCTGGCATGTGGAGAGGCCTCAGTTTTGAACCTAGAGCTTGCCTTGCTTGTATGAGTAGAAGAGAGGAGATGTAGCCAGGAGAAAGAGGTAGAATTGGCTAACAAAGGTGTTGTATACCCCAAAATAAGAGATGCTCAAGGAGTGGGATGTGAGCAGTGGGACCTCCAAGAATGACTGATGTGTAAAAATACCCTGTATATCCTTGTGCTGCTTTCTGTGAAGAGAGGCTGAAGTTCTGCAATCCTTGCATGGCCAGTGTGATGCCCAGCATGGTTACCATGAAGGGAGGTGCAGTGGCTGGGTTGTTTGAGGTTCAGTGATGGTCCCTGAGCAGCTGTTACCTCCTGCAGCTTTATTCCTAAAGGGTGAAGTTTGGGTCCATAGCACTGCAACCAAAACACAGCCACCTTGTGAATGGACAAGGTAGGAGGGGAGGTTTCAGAACTTGGCCCCAGCTTTTTCCTTCCTTGCAGCCTTAAGGAACCTTTTATCATGCTTTGGCAGTCCGAAAGCTACTCTGGTGAGACTGCACTTGGAGTCCTATGTACAGCTCTGGAGCCCTCAGCACAGGAAAGACATGAAGCTTTTGGAGAGGGTCCATGAGGGTAGAAAAGCACTGGAATATGTTGGGGGGTTGTGGAAGCCCCCTCCTTTGAGGTGTTCAAGGCCAGGTTAGATGAGGCTTGTGCAGCCTGGTCTAGTGTGAGGTGTCCCTGCTTATAGCAGGGATATTGGATCCTGATGATCTTTAGGGTCCCTTCCAACTTTAACCATTCTATGATTCTAAAGCAGTCAGCATCTTACTGCTCAGGGAGGTGCCTGGGGCCTTTCTATAGCTGTTTGGAAAACAGGGTAGGGATTTCTTCTGGCTGAGCCAGAGACTGTCTGCTTCACAGGGGCTGGGGCTGTGTCTGAGGTGATAGTTGGTGTAAGGATGAGGAACCCAGAGGACATCTGGAGCAGCGATGGACAAAATCTCTCAGGTGGTCAAGGGAAACATTCTCCAGAAAGCTGTTGGCATTTTCCAGGGAATGCCAAGGAGGAAAAGATTATGCCCTGAGGAAGAGAAGGAGTAGCCTGTTCAGTTTTCTAAAACATGGGCTGTAAACTTTCTAGGTAAACCCATTGCAATTAAGAAGTGATTTGTAGCACGCCAAGCAGCGAGGCTGGGATCGATCGGTGGTGTCCCGCCTGGATGCAGCTCTGCTTACACTCAGTTTCCTCGAAGCTTCTGCCACGAAGCTTCTGCCACGTGTCTCTGCAGTTCCCAAATGGCTGACTCAGCCCTGCTGAGGGAGCAGTGTCTGGCACACACCCTGCTGGCCTCTCCCTGCACCATGTGCTTCTGGACAATGGAGGGTTAGGAGCCTACTGAAATTTTCAGAGCATGGGGTTGGCTGGGAGCAGCAAACACTGGCAACTGAATTAAAGCAATGCAGTTCTGGAGGCAGAAGAAGGCCCTTGACCCCTTTGGTTTCTGCTTCCTTAGGTAGAGGCTACAGGGCCCATTCCTTGTCCTCAGGGTTGGCAGCAAGAAGGTCCCAGCCAGGCAGAGAGGAAGCCCCAGTTTGAACTTTCACAACTGGATATATCTGGAGAGTGAAAGCAACCCAGGCTTGTGGCTGCCTCCTCTTCCTCCTGTGCCCTGGGTTGCTCTTTGTGGCTTGATGTCAGCAGCTCCCTGCCCAGGCTGGGCTTGGCACAGAGGTCCTTGTGCTCAAGCAGGTTTTGGTGCAGTCAGACTCAGCTACTCACAGTAGGACTAAAGTCAGGGGATGCCCAACATGGGCCTACAGTGCCTTTTATCTGGCCTTACTACATCAGCTCTGCCCTGCTTTTGATCTGTAGCCACCTGTTAATATTTATTCTGCTGATTCTTTATTCTTTTGGAAGTGTAAACTCCTTGGTTGGAGTTTTTCTTGTCTCTTCTTTCTGTGGTGCAGTGTCTCTTCCTGCTCTTTTAATGACAGTGTGGTTTGGCAGGATGGCTTCTGAGCAAGCAAGAAGGATCTCTATTCCAGATCTTGCCACCTGTATTTTGCTTATTCAGGTGCTGATGGCCAAGATGTTTTGGAGGTAGCGAGTGGCTCCCTTTAGGTTGAGACATTCCTGTGGGATGCTTGGTGTGTTAAACCTTAGTGCATCTGTCATTTTGTCCTGACCTCCTGCAGGTAAGGGCTTGTCTGCTATTATGTGAGCATTAAGGCAGAGGAGCTGAAATAGTCAGAATAATTACATTATAGAATTGCCTTCTCCTGGAAGTGCAGTGCTCTTCAAGCTGAAACAGTGAGGGCTTATCTGCCTGGCAAGATCCAAGAAGAAATCTGTTTGCAGCGAGAATAACCTGTAATAGCAGGAGAAACTGTTAAATTGTCTAGATTGAAGTTCAGAGAACTTTTATTTCCTACAAACCTTGATGAAATGTTAAAATTGTCCTTTTCTTCTGCAGATAGGTTGCCAAGCCCTGGGAAAGGGATCCTTGCAAGCTCTTTGGGTACGTGTAAAGTCACAGTGTGCAGCAGCTCAGCTTTTGGGTGCTGAGTGTGGGCAGAGGGGTGGAGGCAGGGCTGTTCATGGGCCCTTGGCAGAACCATCATGTACTTCCTGTTGCTGTAGGGACACCTGAGGGGTGGTGACAGAGCCCTGCTGCAGTGTGTCCCATTCCCCATTGCAGCAAAGCTGGTCCTCAGGTGTCCAGGGACCCTGAACTTGGTCTGGTCTTGATCTCTTTGACAGTTTTTTCACCTGTGTTTGGTGGAGGTGTCTGCAGTTTGTCATAAACATTATCTAGATCTACTGTTTGTCCAAGAGAAACATTAGATGACAAACCAAACAGTCCTTCCTGGTTTGTTATGATTTCCAAGGTTTCAGGACTGTATTTAATCTGTTTTTCTGTCTTAATGTTCTATCACTCCCAACTTCTCATCTCTTCTCTCTGATGTGACTTCATACCCTGCATTGAATACTCCAGGGAGGAATATGATCATTTCTTAGACAAAAAATCCATGTCTTCTCTCAGATTTTTGTCTTTGTCTGAGATTCCTTGATGAGTTTTAATTTGAAGTTGAGGCATTGCCTGAACACTGTTTTCTTCTATTTACCTTTTTGGGCAACAGGGACCCTGTTCTGTCTCATCAAACTTCCGAAGTTAAGATCTATGAACAAATAATAAAAAGGTTGTTTTCCCCTTGGGTGCAGGTCTCCAAAGGCAACTTTGCCATGGGTTTGCACAGCCCTGATGCTCACCTCTCTCATGCAGAAATCCTGGTTGTACAGGGAGAGGGAGCTCTGTGTGAAAAGGCACGAGTACATCAGAAGGCAAGTGAGGAGTATGGGCTTGACAACTCTGCCTGAGGGTGGAAGTCTTCTCTTAAATAAGTTATGAATTTGCTTAGGGCAACAAGCCTGTATCAAAACTTCAGGGATATCACAAACACTCCAGAAGGGTCAGAATCCTGTTGTGAAAAGAGATTCAGAGCTTTTAGTGTGAAACAGCACCTGGGCTTCAGCTCAGCACCTGGTGCTCTGGGGGCATTGCACAGCTGCCTGTGCCCCTGCAGAGCCATGGGAAGGACTGGGCCACCACAGCAGGTCCCTGCCCAGCCACCCTCTCCATAGGGCAGTTGTGTGGCCAAAGTCAATCACCAGCAACGAGGCTGGCCTTGGGCTCTGTGCTCCTGGGCTCTCCAGAGGAGCCATAACCAAGCCCCCAGGCTGATGGGGTTGTGGAGGAGATGTTCCTCATGCTACTTTGGATGCCTTCATTTTAGATGATGTCTTCATTTGCTGTGGGTAGTTCCAGTGAGGTATATGCCCGAAGCTGCTCACCCTCCCATAAATCCATGCATGTGGGCAAGAGGTAAGATTTTTTTCCAAAGGATGAGACAATTTTTGAGGAAAATGAATCTGTTGGGAGGAATCTTTCTGCCAGTGATTTGTACTGGAGTAACATCTCAGAGCTTCAATGCTAGATCAGACACCTGCAGTGCAGCAGGGCAAGTGTCAGGCAGTTCATCTCTGCCCAAGGGGAAGCTAATGGGTACACATTGGAGAGGGATGATACTATTTGTTTATAATGACTTTGGAAGGGGGGAACTGATGCTTAAGCATGTTGAACATGTGTTAGATGGTTTTAAGAACATTAGCAAAAGAAGTTATAGATGGCTATAAACTGCTTGCAAGGATGTCTTTATTGATCTGTTGGACTATGGCAGCTACTCTATTATTAGAATTTCCATTCGTTTAGTCCCATGTAAAGGATTTATAATGTGTCTTTGATATGGATTGTGAAATAAGGGGTTTTATTTATGAGGGATTATAGAGCTTAACAACAAATTTAATTGGGTTATTCTTGGAGGCTGGTGGTGAAAAAACTGGTGAAATATTGAAGAAACAGCAGTTATTTTATTCCTTGAGCTAGAGGATAAAATGTTTGCAGCAGTTTGTGTACCAATACAGAGGTGCCAATTATGTCTGATGAGGCAAAGTCATTGATCATGTTGGTAGTGAATTTCAGCCCAGTTCCACCTGGAAGAAGCAATCGAATCACATCTATCTAGGCCCCTTGCAGGGAGGGGATTAATGCTGCTTCTTAGCTTGTTAATGCAGATTCATTTATTTAAAGTTGATTGTTTGATTAAATAAAAATGCTGGAATGTTGGGGAAGTGAGCTGCTGCAAGACTAGGAGGCTAAACTGGACAGGGTCCCTTAACCAAAATCTTAAAAGTCAGAGTGAAATTCTCCCCCTGTTGCAATAAAGGGGGAAAACCTCATGGTGTCTGGTGGGGCACAAATTTCATGCAACAATTTCTTTGTATGACTAAGCTGCAGCTTACTTGAAAAATTTGCCTCTGAAGGACATACAGCTAATTTTTATTGAGGGGAAAAAAAAAGTCTTTGTGGAAGACTGGGAATTGTAAGCACAGAGTATAGCCTGGAGAGGGTTTTAATCTGCAATTTGCATTGTGAGAAAAGGACATACCATTCCCCATACCTTGTGGAAGAACATAATTTAAACCAAAGTGAGGAAAACAGCAGGTTTGGGAAAAGCATCTATTTGAGGGGTTTTTTTACCCTCCAAACACACTGGAAAATCCTATAGATGGTAAAGTTCAGACTGAATCAGGGGCTGAAATGATTCATGACCGGAGCAAAACGAATTGTGTCTGAAAATTCAAGGTGTTATTATTACACCCTTGCAAAAGTCATTTCAGATGCCTCTTTATTGGAAGGATCAGTTCTGATACAAGAAACTTTGTCAGAAAAGAAGGTGATGACCATTAAAAAAACACCAACAAAACAACAAAAACAAAACTAAAAAAAAACCACCAACAACAACAAAAAACCCCCACCCTAAACCAGAACAAAACCCACAGCAATTTGCGAAGGGGCAGGTGACAGAGACTCTGCACAAGGGTTTCTGCACCCATCTGAATTCTTGTGGAGCAAGATCAGGCCTGATCAGACTTTTGCAATCCTGCATTCCTACTTACTGACCCAAAGACATGTCTCCTGGAGAGCTGCCAGTGCCACTTTAGCCAGTTAAGGCCACTGTCCTGCAAAAAACGAAGGTGCAAACTCTTCTTTCCGTAAGTTGTGTTTTCTTTCAAGGGTCTGTGCACTTGTGGGAATTGAATTGCAGGCTTTTGTGCTTGAAAGATTCAGGCTCTTCCCTTTGGAGACATGCACCTGGTCCCCCTGAGAATTTGAAAAAACCTTTTCCTAGAAAAGAGCCCTGTTTGCTTGCATGAGGAAGAGTTCAAGAACAAAAGCATGAGCTCTCCTTTCTTCTTTCCTGATCAATCTTGCCATCATCATGAGAGCAGCACTCTTGTTAGCTTCTCGTTGTCATCTAACATTAATACCATTAAGTCCACTTTGGCAAGGAGAGGGATGTATAATTAATTTGCAAATGAGGAAAGTGGATGTGTTTTTTATACAAAAGAGATGGTCTTTAACTGCAGAAGCCACGTGGGGGCATGGCAGGGTGCAGATGGGACCTGTCCTCCTCTCCCAGCAGTGATCTTGGGAGGTCCCAGGCTGGGCTGGTTCCCCCATGTGTCCCTCTCTGTGCACACACCCTCAGTGGGTCCCACTATGCTGCCAGCCAGAAAAAGGACTGAATCTAACAAATAAAAGGGGAACCATAAGAAATAAAAGGGGAATCAGGTGAGGCAGGGGTAAGATTAGGGGTATGGAAGCACCTCTGGATACCTGAGCAGCCAGTTGGTTCAGCCAGGGGAAAGTATCTTTAAGCCTCTGCCTCCATCCATTGTTCTTTTTTTTTTCAGAGCCTTGTATCTATTAAAATTATTATTATTTGGATGCAGAATGTGTTAAAAAGGGAAAAGGAAAACACCCAAACCCTATCCGGACTGTTTTGTTACCAGAAAGATGTTTAATTTTATATGTATAATTGAAAGGGGCTAAATATAGCTGTATTAATATTTATGGGCCTTAAGTTGGAGTCAATACAAGAGCTGCTGTTCAAGGCAATTAAGCTTTACCTTTTCACATCTAGGATTTCAGTGTTTGGAGATGACATTAGTTGTGTGACCTGCATTCAAGACAGAAAATACTAAAAGCCTGCCATTATCTGCTGAATATGATACTCTGTATTAATGCTGGTTGCTGACAGGCAGTTTGTCTCCAGCAAGGGAGATGTCTCAGAAGCAGGGCTGCTGGCTTTAGAGGGGAGGAATGGCAGGAATTAGCAGGAGAACTGTCCCAGTGGCTGATGTTGTGTTTTGGGAGGAACTGAGTGACCATCTCATGGCAGCAGAAAGTGGACGTTGCCCACCTCTGCTGCATCAGTAGCTGCTGGGGATGAAGGGAAACTTATGATGGTGACACCTGGTGGGCTCCATTCATCTCCACCCCCCCACACACGGGAAATGCAACCCTCCTTAGCTGGTGTGTGGGAGTGCACAGGGCAAGGAGGGCAGTTTGCAGCCTGTCCCTGAGCTTGGGCTACCTCTGCCTGTCTTCGGGGCTAGTCACAACCTTCATGTCATTAAAGCACAGGGAAAGCAAATCCTGTCCAGAGATCTGAGCTGCTGGAGGGAGCGTGTGCACGGGGAATTAGGTCGAGGCTGTAACGATGAAAACAAGTCAGTTTGTGTTAATAACAAAGGCAAAATGATGATGTACTTGATTTCTAAAGCACTGCCTTTCAAGAGGAGGGTATCACTGGGATAACATAAGAGTCCTGGCAGCGGATTAATTGCCCTGCATTTCCTCTTATTGGAAGCTGCAGCTCCTCACTGCTCCAGTTGACAAAGAAGCTGTTAGATGCTGTAAAATCTCTCCCTGATAAGGACTGTCTGAATCCTACCTTTCTACTAAATTTGATCAATGTGTCAGGTTTTTCCTTTCCTCTGTCTGGGCTCTAATAACTGCCTTTGAGAAGGAGGACTGCAGTAAAGAGCTGCTCTGCAGCCTCTTAGGAGCAAAGGGCTTTTACCTGCCCTCCCTAGGTCAGGTGCCCATGGCCAGGGCTGCAGTCAGAGGTTGTCTCAGCAAGGATGAGCTTGGTGCTTGTCCCAGGACTCATGCAGCCCACTAAGTTAGAGGCTTTGTGAGGGTGTGTTTCAGTTCTTTCACTGGTGCATTGTATATTTTGGTAGCTGGAAGCTTTTTAGCCCCTTCATCAAGCATGAGGGGAATGTGTTTTCAGATGGTTTTCATTAGCTTTTGCTGTTGGAGCACAAAAGGTGCTTAAACACTGAGGGGAAAGCAGAAATCAAAGGGCACACCTGTGGAGGCAGAAACGGTGGCCATGGTCTTAGTAGTGAGAAATGAGTTTTCAACTCCAAATGGCTCCATGGAGTTCAGCCTTGGCTCTGGGGATTCACAGCAGGTGATGCTGACCCCAGCAGTCCCTATTTCCAATTACAGAATACATTACCCTTGCCAAAAGGTGTTGGCTTGATAGCAAAGGAGCGTTCCTTGGTGTGCCTGAGAGCAAGCCAGCACAGGGCTGTCCCACCTTGTGTCTATGCCCAAGCAAGGGCAAGCCAAGATATATATTAAGGAACAAGGAAATGGCAGCAGTTAAATTTAAAAAACTCATTTAGCTAAAGCAGCACAAACCCCCATGAATATTTATCTGATGTTATGGAAGCATGTGGACTCCCACCTACTTTATTAAATTGATTTTCAATAAAAATGCCAGTAGAAGACATTTGATTAATGGCTGGTGGGACAGCACAATTAATGTGAAGTCTGGAGTCAGCAAGAAGTGTCCCCTGAGCTCCTGTGTCCCTGCTGGAGTCTCAGCTAAGAAAATGTTTCTAAACTTTGCCAAGGGACAAAAGCAATGTTTGTGCATGTGGTTTCCAAAACGGAGTGAGGAGGAGTTGCTGTTTTCCTGGTGTTTGACTGTTGCCTGGTTTTGCTGAGGGCTGGTGTCCTGACCTTGAAGCTGGTGTGTGGCTTTTGCTCCCAGTGCTCTGCTTTTTCCTCTGCTTTTCACACCCCTCCAAGCAGGATGCACCTGAGAATGAAGCACAGCAGAGAGCTGCAGGGATCATGTCAGGACTGAGCGAGGCTCCCTGGGCCTTTGCATTTCAACATGCCTGGGATTAGCTCCATCAGCCTCCAGATCTGCTCAGCTCCTACCAATTTACCTGCTTGGATTTGTTTCCTGAAAGAAGGCAATTGGAATCTGTAACCTCACAGCTCTATTAGAGAGCTCTAGCATAGTTTCCCATCAGGACCCCTGCCAGGGCTGGTGCTGACTCCTCCTGAGTTGTGGGGGGCCTGGGTGGGAGATGCTGAGCGTGATGCAAGTGAGGGTGGTGGGTGCTGCAGTTCTCAGGGCCCTGCTGAGCTGGGGAGCCTAGAAATCCCTGTGGGGTGGGGGTGTCTCCTTGCTTCTGGGCAGCTGGGAGCTGCCTGTGCAGCCTGAAAAGAAAACTCTCCCCAAGAGTCTTGCTAAAAATCTTAGGAGGCTGCTGTGGATGGGATGTTGCATCTCACCTCTCTCCAGGGGGTTTCTGAGTCAGAGGAGGGGGTTTTTGGGTATGGTGGGTAGGCAAGGGCTGCATGGTGTGCCTCAGTGCAGCAGAGAAGGCAGTGTGGTAGGCAGGGAAGCAGGTCCACCTCAGCATCCCTTGGCTCCAAACCCATGGAGCCCAGAGAAGTACCCCAGCTGTGAACAGTTGCAACAGGGCTGCCCAAGTGGGCAGATAACCAAGAGGTGGGGCATGAATCCTTCCCACTGCCAGAGTGGGAGCCCCATGCATGGGCTCCTGCGCTAGGGGAGCAGGATCTGTGCTCTGATGTGCTCAGCCCTTCGCATGTGGTGCCCAGCAGACTACAGCCAGATGGCACTGGGAGAACATCTGGGGGCAGAGGCAGTGCAGATGCTCCTGATGCTGCCCTCCAAGGCTGAGAGGCTCTTGTATAGTCATCTCTGGTTTGCAGTACTTTGGGTTTTTCTCTGCATGCAAATGTATAACAAGGCCTGTCATGGCTTTCTGCCTGCAGGAGAAGTGGGGTTCCCAGGCAGTACCCATGCCAGCAGGCAGTGAAGGATGCAGGTACTTCCAGCTGGTATTGAATTGGTTGGGCACTCCCTTGCAGTGCCTGCATTACTGGGAAGCTGGGCTGATGCTGAGCATGGGGGAGAGTGATGGCAAAAGAAAGGAATATAAAAAAATGGAAGCAGGTGCTGGCTAATATGTAAGTGGCAGAAAGAGAGGGGAGAGTTCTGGTTGAAAATAGAAACTGAGAAAAGGCAGATTGGCAGCGAGCAGATTTCTGGAGACAGATCTCTCCTCTGTTGGCTGTGAGTTGCTTAAGGAATGTGTCAATAAAGCACCCTTACAGCCACTGTCTCTAATAAATATATACTTAGGCATTTCTTCAAAACTTCTGCTAGGAGGTGTCTAATTCTGAAGGGATGTCATGAAAAATGGCATCTCCAGTAGAAGCAGAGGGTTGCCATGGGAACTGGAACGCTTTGAACACCCGTCGCTGAAACAAGAGAACATTATCCCCAGCAAAGGAAATTAAAAACTACATCTGGAGGGATCTGCTGGGAGTACCAGTGTGTTATGCAGCACGTTGGAACTCATGTATTGGGCAGAACTGAAAATGTGGTATTTGTTGACATGTTTTTGTGAGTAACTGTGATAAAAAGCCTTCCTGTCTGCAGGACAGACAATGGTGGAGTCTGAAGAGTGCTGGGGAGGGGAAAGTGTAGAGCCATAATGGGATTTCCTCAAACAGTTTTGTTCACTTGGTGGTAAAAAACCAGTCCAAGAGCAGAAATAAGCCTGTCTCACCACATGTGCATCACCTTGCTGCTCCTGGAGTTGGTTGGCCCCACTTGCTGGCCAAGGACTTTCCTGGGAGGCACAGGGAAGCTGGGCAAGAGGGGATGTGATGGAGGGGCAGGGTGTGTGTCCAGGGATTTATCATGTGCTTTGGAGACTGTTTATCCTTGCAACTCTGGCACAGCAAATGCAGGAGAAGTTATTTCCACGTAGTAGAGGTGGACTTGCAGTCCATGGTGCCCAATGCAAGCCTTGGTGCCCTGACAGCAGCGTGCTCAGAGCTAACAGGAGGGCTGGGTGAGTGAGAAGAGCTTGCTGTGCTGTGTGACAGGACTGCAGCATCAGGGGAAAGCTAAACTGACCAGTGCAAGGCAGTGTGAATTAAATACATTCATTTGTACCATGTATTGGCATTGCTGCAAATGAAATGAGCAGTGACCAGACAGCCCAGTGACCCATGCATGACAGGGGAGAGACAGCTCAGGGAGATCTTGGCCCCACGCACAGCTCAGCCATCACACAGGGAAGGAAAACGTTGGGATATGGAAGGAAGGGAAAGCATTTGTCTGTGTTGCCCTGGGGACTGAGGTGAAGGATGCCAGAAGCATCACCTGAGGCACACCATGGCAGGAGCTGATTAAGTTCTCCAGCTGAAGGAAATGCCAGTCAGGAGCTAATGGGGAAGATAAGGGAACCAGAGTGCAAATTACTGTGTTGCTCCCTGCTATGGTTTTCTTGTATCTTCCTCTCAGTACCTGGCACTGCCCTCAGGGGACAGGCTTGAGAATTAAATGGTCTCTTCCTCTCAGCTATACAGTAAGCCCCAGGCCCCACTTGCTTTTTCTTTTTCTCTTTTGGCACACTCCAGTCCCTCGGGCAGTCTGGCAACCCTCAGCCTGCTGAGCAACAGGGCACATCCAGAGGGACAGGAGGGCAGCACTGAAGCTACAAGGCAGACAGGGAAACTGAGGCACAGCAAAACTGCCCTGCATGCTCAGTGCTGTAGAGCAGATTAGCACCAGTGGTGGGGCTGGAGCTCAGATCTCAGCCCACAAACCCCACACACTTCATTGAGATATCTTGAATATTCTTTCTCTCTCTGCAATGACATAAAATTCACACAATGTAGTGTGTCTTTCATTTGGTTTTTCTTACATTTCCCTATTTATTTTCTGGCTTTCCAGTGATTTCCTGTGTATCAATGATAATCAGATTAGAAATAGCAGTTTTGTATTGCACCCTTGTGCTTCAGTTTTTCCTGGGGATCTGCAGTGAGCTCTGATGAGTTACAGAGCTCAGTAATTGCTTCACAAATGCTGAGGATTTTGCTGGCACTGTTCTGAAATTTTTGCAGCTCCTCTTCAAGCATGTGAGTGATTATTTCTGTTAAAGACTTGCTGAGAATGAGTTAACAAAAGGGTCATTGTGTTTAGGAAAGGAAGCAAGGGATGATCTGCCCTGATGGAGAAGCTGCAGAGGTACACTATGTCCACACAGGTTTTGGACAAGCCTGGTCTAGTGACTGACTCACCCAGCTGAGCTATACCTGTGTGAAGGGCTACAAAGGCAGCAGCCAAGAAGCTGCTTCCCCTGTGTATGTGCAATTTCAGCCATAGTGTTGGGGCCCAGGACCTGCTGGAGTCTTTCCCTGAGGAGGCTGTTCACAGATAGAATAATACAATCAGATCATCAGGTTCCATCCTCCCTGCCATGAGCAGGGGCACCTCATGCTAGACCAGGCTGCTCAAAGCCTCATCCAACCTGGCCTTAAACACCTGCAGGGAGGGGCATCAACAACCTCCCTGAGCAACCTACTCCAGTGCCTTACTTCATAGTGAAGAATTTCTTCCTGATGTTTAACCTAAATCTCTACACTTTCAGTTTAAAACCACTACCCCTTGTCCTATTAGTACCCTCTGTGGTGAAAAGTCCATCCCCAGCTTTCCTGTGGTCCACATGAACATCTTCCCTGACCCCTAAAGAGGGAAATTAACTGAAGATGAGGTCAGGAAGGCAGGCCTAAAATGAAGCACAGGTGCTTTACAGGTAACATGGAAAGGTTTGCCTAATGCTGAAGTGCCAGGGAAGTGCCAGTCTGGCACTTCTACCACCACCTCATTCCTCCCTCCAGTGCACCCAGCCGTGCAGGCACCCTGCAGCCTGTGGTCAGCCAAATGTTCCTGGCTTTGGTTTCATTAGGACCACAGCCCTGTGGACCAGCCAGCAACACAGGATTGTATGAATGCTCTTCTCCTTTCCACTGGGATTGACAGGGATTCCCTTCCCCAAGCATCTCTGGTTTAGCAATCAAGGACAGACTTTAATACTGAATACATTAAAGCATGCTAATCTCTATTCACACATTTTCTCATTGCATTTATAATATATAGCAAACATGTTTATGTAGCATCTCACTTCCATTACCACAGAGTCTCAAAGCACTGCAGAACCTCTAAAAGCCTGCTCAGATATACATCTTAACCATTGGATGTGATGATCCTAAAGGTCTTTTCCAAGCAAAACAATTCTATGATTCTCTATTCCTCAGTCTTCATAGCATCTGAGGGTGTCCTAAGCCCTTAAAATAGTAACTACAGCAGCTTTGCTCGTTCTGTCTTTTCTGTCTGTAGCAAAAAATAGCTCCACTAATTTATAGTCTCTGTTTGTAGTCTGTATGTGTGAGAATGAGAGGTGTGTGTAAAGCCTCCGTGGCTGCAGATCTTCTAGCAGCTGCTGCTGCTGTCTCTCTCATCTGTTCCTCCTGGACTCCATGTTTATCAATAACTTGCACCACATTCTGCTTCTAACCTCTGGATGTGTATTTTTATGTCACTTAATGCAGTAATGGGAATATGGACCTGTCTGCACAGGCAAAGAAGGAAGGCTAAATTAAACTGCAAGACCCAAGTACATGGTTCTGTTGAGTCCTGCAGTAGTTTTTGCCTAATAGAGTAGGGTTTATTCACATCTTCCTTTCTGCCTTTTGCCTTATAAAAGCTTTTGAGCCTGTCAGTTGATCTGAACAAATCCTGACAGAAAGGTAGATATCTTAGAGATTTTAAGTCCCTGCAAGAATTGTGGCATTATGCAGCTGAGTGGAAAAAGGACCCAAAGTAGAGAGAGGTAACTGGATGGGATCAGCTGGTATTAGGCATCATAAAAACAGGCAGGAAAAGCTGATCTGTGGGAAAGCAGGGTTTGTTGGCTTCACTACTGGAAAAGCAGCACCTCTCCTTAGGCTGTTCTGCTGGTTAGAGCCCTAAGCTGCATCCCCCTGGGTAAATGTGAGAAAACACCTTTTTCCAAGAGGGTGTAAAATCCCTACAGCACCTTCTACAGCAACACAATGGACCTGCCTATTGTGCCAGGTGTGCCTGAAGCCCCCTTGTCCTTACTGTGTTGAGATAAAGGAGCAGTGCAACATGCCCTGTGCAGGGAGTTTGGATCAGAAAGCTGGGCTCCATGGAAGTGCTAGGGAGAGAGGGGAGTTCCTTACCTAAAAAGGGACATGCAGATGCCCTGTGTGCTTCTTAGTGCTGTGCTGGGACATTGGCTCCCTGCCCACCTGGAAGCAAGGAGGAACAAGGTGTGTCTGTCTCCTCTGCTTTCAGCAGTAGTTGTGCCTTGATCCAAGTACACAGACATGGAGAGAGCTCAGGGCTGGGTGGGAGCCATGAGCCCACGTATGGCACGTTTGGAGACTGCTTAGGGATTTCTCTTCCAAGAACTGAACTCATCTTCTTGAACCCAAGGAGTCTGTGCCCCAAGTGGTCTGTGCCCCAGGGATCATCTGGGAATTTTCCATCTAGGTATTATAATGTGACTGAAGTCCTAGACAAGCCATGCTCAGGTGGTAACTGGGTCACTTCATGGTCCTGCATCTTGTTCCTGGATGCAGCCGTGTTAGAAAGCTGTGGATGCAGTGTGCTGTGTTGGGGAATAAATCTTTCCATTGCATCAGCTCTCCCTGACCCTGCTAGGAAAGAGTCAGAGCAGCAGGCTGTTTCTTTGAGGGAGTTGACAGGCATCTTCTCACTTCATCTGGGCTGAAAAATTAAGCACGTGTAATTGTAGTCCAGGCTGGTGTCTCACATCAGATGTGAGTAGTTTCAATGTTGGGTGTCTCTTGACAGAGCCCCTGAAATTCTTTTGAACTTCTTGCTCCCCCTCTGCTGAAATATCCAAGTTGGGGGGAGAAAGGAGAAATGAGCACAGCTGGAAGTGGCACCACATGCATATCTATGTTTACAGATTTGATGAGTTCTCTCTAGTCTGACTGGAAGACATGCAATTGGAGACACTGATGTGCCATAACACCAGAGAGAAGGTGGTGATTAATTACCACGGCTCACAGAGCAGCTCCTTGGGAACTGGCTGTACAGTGAATGCTGGCACTCCCAGGGAGTTTGAGCAGCAGCAGTGGGTGAGCACTCAGCACCCCAGGATGGCAGGGACAGGCTTGATGCTTTCGTGGAGAGCAGCAGATAACCTGTATAAATCATAGAATCATAGAATGGTTTGAGTTGGAGTGGACCTTGAAGATCATCTACTTCCAGCCTCCCTGCAATGTGGTGCCTTTTGATCAGAACTCTGCAGAAGTCACTGGGAGTGGAACTGAGGGGGTCAGGTCTGCTCCCAGGGGGAAAACCAGATGGAGTTATTTCAGTTTTACAAGTGAGACAGGGTGACCAGTTCTGTAAGCAAGCAAATAGCAGAGCAAAACTGCATCAGACAAATAGTTCATGACATAGGCAGAGCTAGATATGGATCTGACCCAGAGGTCTCTTTGGCAATCCCCTGCAGGCTTTTACTCACCCCTGCTTTTGCTGAGATAAGACATTTGCCCCAGACATTTATATTGTTTCTTTCCTTGCTGTGTGGTTTATTCTGCAGAGTGCAGATTTCCCAGTGCTCAGTCCTTGTCTGACCCCTCTTTGCAGTGGATGAATGTCCCATCATCCTTAACCATGTTGTCCCAGGTGGGAGCAGGAGGCTAAGGTCAGCTGTCATCCATAGGATCCTGGTCATCCTCATCTCCACACTCACTAGAGCAAGGCAGATGCCATCAGAGGGTGTCAAGCCTTGGTGGGCTGAACTATCTTTGGGATTACCCTGGCCCCACAGACAAAATGGGGCTGATAGAGTCTCTCTTGTGTCTTGATGTTTCTGCCCAAGTGAGTTTTCCTGGCGATGTGCTGGTGGTTTAGGTTGTTTGGGGAATTAGACCTGACACCACTGTTAGCATTGTCTTGCCTGTGAAGGTTTGGGCCAGCTGCCAGCCCTCCTGGTGACACTTTTGGCTGTGATTGCTGCCCTTCAGCATTGACTTCTGCAGACTGTGTTGTGTGCTACCTTTGATTCTTAATGATATCTTCTGTTTCAATTCTATATCATTCTATATTTATTGCACAGGAATAAATTAAAATGCATTTAATACATTAAAATTTATTCCTGTGTAAAGAAGGCAGCTGACAGGACCAAGACATGTGTATGGTCTAGGTCATTCTTCTTCTAAAAGGAGCATGTACACACTGCCATCCACTTTTGGCAAAGATGCCCAAGCTGAACTTATCAAACTTGGCTGAAAGTCTGTGATATGAGACTTGGCTTTTGCTTCTGAACAAATAATTTCTTATTCAAGGATGCTGAGGCACTAAAACAGCCAGGCAACATCTGAAAATACGTATTTTTGACTTTGGGACTGGAAGTTTGAAGAGGCTGACTGTGACCTCTCTCGGTGTTGTGTAAGATCTCCAAGTCAAAACCAACTGAGGAGAGAGAACAGGTGAAACTCAGAACTGCCCAGATCTCTCTGTTCTCCAGCTCTGCTCTGCCTTTTGCAGATGCTGGAGGAAATGCCAGTGCCTTTTTGGGTTTTTTTGCTATCTCTGTTCCCCAACCTTCCCTTGCTGACCAAGGTACAGCCTTTGCACCCAGGATACTTGGTGTGAAAACATCCCAAGAGTAGTAGGGATGTTTGTGGTGCTGATGTTAGTGAGAGCTCATGGTGCTTTGTGGCCTTTGGGTGGCAGGCAGTCCATCACTCTGTGTCCTTGGAGTCAGCTTTATCCTCTAGCTGATCTGGACAAGCCCAGGAGGCATTAAGGGCACTGCAGTCATGTTCACTGAAATGTTTCCTTCTGTGCTCCTAGCTGAGCTGCCTAGCAAGAAAAAATGCAAGAAAAGCATCTCAAATGTGTGTGAGAGTCTTGCTGGCCCCACAGCAGGAGAGCAGCAGTTAAGGCTACATCAGGGGTTTATTGTGTGTGGTTGGTGATGTAGAAAATGTCATGTTTCCATTTCTGTAGCTCTTGCAAGGGAGACTGTGGGGAGAGGCAAGGTTACCCTCTCCCCTTGGGCACCTACCCCTCTGTGTGTGGTTCCCTGTCCCCTCCCAGTCCTGGCATGGCAGTCCCAAGGACAAAGTCCCAGAGAAGGTGACCCGTGCCACGCCATCCCCAGATGTGCCCTTCCTCCTTCAATGCCTCTCCTCTTACTGAAAGGAGATACAACTCAGCTCCTACTTCCCAAAACAAGGCAGCACCACAGGTTAAAAGGCCATCTGGAAAACCAAGGTAGGAACCAAGGCAGCAGCCCTGGCATGATGGGACTGAAGCTCTCAGAGAGGAGGGACTCAAAGGTGGGGTTTCTGGCTGGGAGCTGCAGGGTGTCATTTCCAAAGGAAAGCACTGCCTTGGATTGTGGTGCAGTTCAGCTCCAGTGGGCTCATGGGGCTTGTAGCAAAGGTCATGGAAGCCTCTTTTGTTCCAGAGGCTAAAATTGTCAAGAAAATTAAATTACCTCTTGTCCCTATCACTGCTTTCTCTGATGAAAAGCCCCTCCCCAGCTTTCCTGTAGCCCCTTTCAAGACCCTTCCAAGGTCTCCCTGGAGCCTCCTCTTCTCTAGGCTGAACATCTAGCTGACAAATTCTTCAGCTGAGGCTAAATGCATTTTAGGAGAGTGTTAAGGTGCATTACCAGCTTGTTCCTGCACATTTTTAGGTTGTGACCATGGTTGGGGATAGGCTGTTGAGCTGGCTGGACTCTAGACCAGCTCATAGGGAACCCACTGCAGAAATATCTACCTCAAGGAGCTGACATGGAGCAGACTGAGGATTTGTACCCCTGGGTGCAGCAGACCCTGGACAGCACTCTCCTCTTTTTCCAGTCTCAGCCATGCCACCAAGCACAGGAACACCAGTACCTTGCACGTCCAAGCTCCATAGGTTCCAGCACAGCCCAGAACTGAAGCACTGCCATGCAGAACTGAGCCTGGAGGAGGACCCCATCCCCTTGCTCATCCAGCTTATCTCTGAGATAAGGCTGTGCAGCCAGGAATCCCCTGCACAGCCCTGCAATGGCTTTGCTCCTGCTTTCATAGCATGCGGGGCCGCGGGCACAGGGCGCTGCTGCTTTCTGGCAGCACAGCCCCCGGGAACCCTGCCTGCCAAATGTGACCATGTTCAGCACATCTGCAAACCTCCAGGGCTGAAACACAACCCTCCCAGTCGATTGGATTTTGGCTGAGATTCTAAAATAGCCAGCACGTGATGTTTCAGGGGAGCCTCCTCAGCCCCCATGCCCCCTGTCTCCCGGAATCCCTGGCCAAGGCAGCCCTACAATTGACAGCTGGGGAGGGGAGAGGCAACAAGGCAGTGTCATTTGTATTCCAGCTCTGCTGCTGCTCCTAGTGCTTCCAAGAAGCAAATAAAAATAGCACTCAGTCATTTTGTAAATAATAGCTATCTCCTCCCAGGCCCGGGGAGTCACGGGCGCTTAGAAGGGAGATTGTGGGAAGGGGGGGATGCCTGCCTGAAGCCAGGGCCAGGAAAGTGGGACATGGGAAGTCGTGGGCTGGGAGGGATTGGGAGGGGCAGGGGAGGGTGAAATGGAAACCCTGAATCACCTCAGCAGCAGCCACTGTTGCTTTACATCTGCATATGCAAGGGAAGCAGCCAAGCCTGCTGGCATGGGGCTCAGGGAGGCAGGATCTGGCCCTGCACACAGACCTGATGGGGATGTTTACAGCCTGCATGAGCAGCTAGAGCTGGTACAGAAAATTCCTAGAGGAGAGGGGTAGCTTTTAAAGAGCAGGCAGGTGTAGGGAGTGCCATGGTAACACTGCGGGAAAGGCTGTTGGAGCTTTTGTTTTACATGTGCATTGCAATCTGCCCAGCTGTGGGGGATTCCTGCAGGCAGCCTTGCCTGATAGGCAGGGATGGGGGCTTTGCCCTGCATTGGAGAAGGGGCAGCTCTGATTGACCTGCAACACCTTGTTCCTGCCCACACACTTGTTCCAGATGATTTTAGAAACACGATTGTGCTGAAGCTTAGGAATAAGTTGAGCCTTTAAATGGCAAAGGCCACCAGACAAGGGAATCAGCCTCCAACAAATGGCTTGGGAACATGGAACACCACTCTGGTCTCTAATTTCTGCCCTTGTTCAAATACTGAACCTGAACATCTCTTGCTCTTCTAGTTTTATGCCTGCTTCAAGGTCTTTTTTTTGCTTTCTACGTTCTGAGGTGGCAGCAGCATGGAGCACAGTGAGGTTCAACAGCATGGCTGGAGGGCACCTGTGCAGCATGCCCAGAGCAGTACCTTGCCCTCTGCTGGGCACCAGTGCTCCAGCCTCTGCCATTCCCTAGGGCAGCTGGAGCTGGGCTCTGGGCCTTGCTCTGATCTGGCTTCCTACCCAAACCTAGTGTCTCCTTTTTTGTTTCCCCCACTGTAAAACCCCAGTAAGCTTGAAGGCTCTCTTGTGTTTATAAAAACTTTGAGCCACAGGGAAGGATGACACTAGGCAAAGGAAAAACACCATTTAACATTCTGCAACAGGTCTAAGGAAAGTGTCTGACCCTCTGCAGTACAGTCCTTGATTATTGAGTCTTTGGTGAGAACTGGGCAAGAAAACCAAGCTGCAGTGTCAGCAAGTCTGCAGGATTGAGATGGGGATAAGGATTTCCCTCCCACGTTTCTGAGCGGAGGCAGGAGATGCTCCTCTCAGCTTTATCTTGCTTCAAAAGTAGATGCAGTTTCTTCTTCAGGTTGAGGGTGGGTGCTGGCTGAGTAGCTCCTGATCTCTCTGGAGGAGAAGGTCCCACCATCACAGAGCTGATGAGCTCAGGTGGGGCTGCAAGCAGTGTGGGTGCTCTGGGGCTGTAGGGTCATGAAGGAACTGAATCTGAGGCTGGAACTCACTCTGTTCTGCAGTGGTTCACTTATCTCTGGATTTCCTAGCTCTGCTGAAAATACTGCATGTGTAGCAATGATTTAATTTCAGAAATCCCTCCAGATCCCAGCCAAATCCTGCCCTTAGGAGCACATATTAGCAGGAAAAGTTCAGTCTGGGTTTTGGCATGAAAGGTACAGGGAGCCCTTTCCTTCTGAGTGCCAGAGGCTACCAATAATCCAGCAACTGAGCCAGCCCCCCACCTCAGCCCTCCACCAGACACTGTCTGGCAGACACAAAAGGCTCCCCCCAGGTTGGGGGGGTTCAGATGGCCTGGCCCAGAGTTGTGTCTGCAGTCTGGACATGGGGGATCCTCTGCATACCCAGACTGCAATTAATGATTTCTATTATTAATTTATTACTATTAATAATATATGGGAATCTATTAATTCCTTTATTTTTTATTGGATCTGTCAACGGAAGGGGTGGGAAAGGGTCTCTGGAGCTCTGTGACAGCTGGGTTACAGCACAATAAGGACATAAAGGCTCATGTGAATATAGCAGGGTTGTGTCAATAGGTGTCCAAAACCAGTTCTGCCTTTTTTCCTCCTCATCACTTTTTGATTCCCTTCCCTCATGTGCAGACCCCAAGAATCATGTTGTAAAGCATGGATCCTTTCATGGACCCCTGTCCCTCTGCTCCCTCAAGTGCAGGGGACAATTCATTCTGCAGCTCACAAGGACTGACTTCACTGGCCATGGGGAGCTTGTGGGACCTGATCTGGTAGCCATGGCTGTAAATCATTTATCTTGGGCAAACAGAATGCCAAGAAGGGAAGAGGGGAGTGGAGAGTGAGTTTGTGTTTTCTTTAAAACATAATTAGCTTTCTCTTGCTGTATGTGTTAGTGGAATGAGCCTCGCTTCACTAAATGTTCTCTGCTGTGTATCTCATTTGGGGACTTGTTTGGATGCAAACAGAGAGAATACCCCCAGTGTTGGAGTCTTTCAGAAATAACACATTTTGTTCAGGATTATGTCTTCTTGGCTTCTGGGTGTTTCAGAAAGTGCACTGCATACATATTTCTCTTTAACCTTCTTTTTATCACATCAAGACGAGATCAAGGGTTACTTATATAGCACAATAATATCAGCCACAGGCTGCGTCAGAAGCTTTCCAGCCATAATAACTGCAGACATGTATACGTATATTTCAGCCATTAAGGAGAAAACCCTGCCAGAATGAATTACCTTATTTTTGAATACAAAACTTTGATGCACAAAACTAGGCTTCATGGTATGCCAAAAACACTGGCAGGGAACAGAGGATTTCCATAGCTGAACTGAGCAATGAGCCATCCAGGCTACTTGCAAAGCTGCTGCAGTGGCTGAAACGGGGTGCTAGGTATAAAATATGAACTCTTTTTTTCATTGCATCATGGGTCATAGAACGGTTTGGGTTGGAAGGAACCTTTGAAGAGTGAGAGTGGTACGTGCTGCTTGGCACGAGTAATACCTGCTGGTAGGTGTGTTCTGCAAAGTACCTCTCTTTGTCTTTACCTGTAGTCATGTGATGAATATTATGCTTGGGTTTGATTGAGATTGTCCCTGATTTTTAGCTCAGGGGGCAGGAACTGGGGCTCTCTGGCTTTGCTGGGGCTGTGAGGTGGCTGTTCAGCATCCCCAGCCTGGGATGCAGGGGAGCAGCAGCTTGGCAGGAACAGCCTCTCGCCAGGAGCGAGGCACTTAAGAGAACAGCAAACACCATGGCAGTAAAAGGCAATCAGAATATTGATTCTTTTTACATAGAGATAAGCCTGGAGCTGTAACAAACCCAGGGTTTCCTAAAACTAGTGGAACATTGCTAGGCTGTTTATCAGGCTGGGAGACACAAAGGGATTTCTGATTAAAAGGAGTTTGAAAGCATCAGGGCTTACCTCTGCAATGAAAACATGGTTCTGTGCCACTGTGTGGATCGTGTAGCCACATATATTTTGTAAATATGCATTGTCTGGCTGTGCAGGACATATCCATCCTTGGTGCAAGTGTGGGAAGCAGCAGAGCTACAACAGAGATAAATTTGCCTAATTACCAGTGATAAAACTGGCCATTGTTCAGGCCACAGCAAAGAGCACGATGCCAGCTTGCTGAGGGCTCACCAGGGAGGCACCTGGCAGGAAAACCACCACATAACAAAACCCAAACCCTTCTCTGGACAAGCAAATTCAGTTCTGTAATTGCTTCTTTCCCTTTTTTTTCTTGTCCCAGACAGTGTAACTGAAGTCAAGACAGACATTTACGTGACAAGTTTCGGCCCTGTCTCGGACACAGATATGGTAGGTACCTCTGGCTTGTCACCTCACGGGGAGGGGTGGCTTCTCCTGCAGTGGCAGCAGATGTATCCCACGCTTGTCCCTGGACATCTGGACACAAGCAGGATTTTCCTAAATGACAAGAAAACATGAGCAAGCATCTCAGCTGCCTGCCCTCCTCATGTCGCAGGCCAGGGAGCTCAGTGCGGCTGGTGGACAAGGATTGTTTCTCAGGTGGGCTTTTAGAAACCAATTGCTGATGCAGCCTTGGAGGGCTGATGCCTTTGCACTGCTCAAGCACACTGCAGGCTTTAGAGTCTTTTTCTTCCCTGCAAGTACAACCTAGTGAAGAGTGGAGGTCTGCCCGTGGCACCAAGACCCGTACATAGTGTGCTCCGCACATGATGTGCCTTGAAAAACAGTTTCACTGTGGCCTTCTTTCCTTGACCTGACTGTGCATGGAGGAAGGATGGTGCTCCCTGAGAAGAGGGTAGGATGCCAGAATCTGGCCTGTTTTAGTGGCAGTGCCAGACAAACAGTTCACCATCAAACTGTCCTTAGTGCTTGAACCAGAAGGGAGGCAAAAGAGAAAAAAGAAGAGTGAAGTGATTGCAGTATTTCAACATGTTCAGGGAAAATTATTAATTAAAATGCCTGAGGTCTGAATTTAGACTTGTATTCCCACAACAGTTTGTCTTCTAATTAAAACAGGACTGTGGAGCATAATTAAGAGTGAGCTTTCTCAACAGCGCTTCATGCAGCTCGTATCCCACACGTGGCCAGGCACACAGAGAAGAGTTGGCTGTTGATGGTTACCCAACATTTCAAGGGTGCCACATGAGAACACGAATGGGTCCCTCCTGTGCATCCAGTGCCAGAGGTGACGTGGTGCTGGCACAGCTCAGGCCAGCAGTGAGCAGTCCTGGCCTTGGAGGGAACCCAGTTCAAGACTGGGAGCAGGCATTGCTCTGAGTCAGGCAGGAGCAATATCCTGAGGGTCTCATAGGTCCTCCAGAGCTGGGAATTTTTAATTTTCTGTACTTACATGGCCATGAACATCTCTTCAGCTGCCCCACCAACAATCCCATGCTAGCAAGCAGAGGAGTTGTGGGAGAATAAAACCTCTGTGTTTCACTGAGGTACTAACACTATCCTGCTACCCCCCTTGGCTTTGGAAAGACCACTCCCTCCAGGGTTGGAAGCTAACTTGATGTCAGCATAGCCAAGAGTATTACTGTCATCTGAGTTCTCTCTCTATCTTGCTTGCTTTCCTACTGCAGCAGAGACCCATAATATATTCAGCAATCTTAGCCCTTGGGGAGTATCTGATAATTACTTGCAAGGTGGAGCATATTTGATTAAGGGAGTGTGTATAATGAACTGTGAAGAAGAAATAGGAGGTATTGAAAAGAGGATGGTATTTTCTGCAATGTGCTTTGACAAAATGATTCTAAAATTAGGAAGACAGTTAAAGAATAACAAATTATTTCCCCTTCACGTGCTCTGCTCCATGTAGTTTGCAAATGCATAGCAAATGTGTTTTAGCACGCTGCTCTGGAGCTTAATGCACTCAGAAACATGAGGGAGAGAAAGCCCATCTCCTCAGGAGGTGTGGGGATAGGCTGCTCTTCTGCTGGGGTTCCTTTCATCTCCAGGGTGGGGAAGTCCCTCCTTCCCCACTCACATCTGCCTGGTGATCTGGCTCCCCCCCTCCTACAGCCATTACTCACCGTGTTGGAAAAGCAGTTGGAAAAGCTGCTCCTTGATGCAAATAGAGACCCTGATTGTGATGATGGAGGAGAGGCAGGTAAAGCTGCCATGGAGAACAGAGGAAAGCAGCTGATTGCAAAGTGTGGAGGAGGACATGTAGACCTTTTCCTCAAGATGCTCCAAGGGACTTTCTAATCTCTCTTTCAGTTTGGTTTGGAAAGTAGAAACTGATAGGACCTGACATATGCCTGAATCTTTGGTGGTGAGTTCTTGCAGCTTTGCCTCAGTCCCTGAGGAAAAAAAAGTTCAGGGGAATTTTATGCTTTGGTGGATGGACTCTGGAGAGAGACTCAGTCTTGATGCTTTCGGTCACTTCTATAGAGCAGACAAAAGAATAACACAGAATGAAGTGTGCTCCGTGTAAGGGGTTTCTTGGGACGTGATCCTCTCCTGGAAAGAAGTATAGAAAAGAATAGAATATGAAAGTAATTTCTCTTATTAGTCCTTAAGAGAATTATGACTCTCTCTTATGAGTCTTTAGCATAAAAGAAGAAAAACAGGGTGTGGGAAGTTGTTATAAATATTTTGTTTCTTTGGTTGTTGTGTTGTGGTTTTTATTTTTAATAGGAACAAGGAGTTCTGAGTAAGATAGCTCATCACTTGCTAAGGGCCTTTCCCAAATCTGGCTCCTGGGACTGCACACAGACTCATTCCTTTGCTATTACCTCCTTGCTGAGCTTAAAACCACAAAATGAAGATCAGTTCCATGAAGTGGCAGAATACCTTGAACAGAGCAGAGCCTGTGGGAACATGGGGTCTTCTCTTTCCTTCCCCCAGAAGGCTCCAGAAAAATCACATTTGAGCAGGAGTAGCTCTGTGGTCAGGGAGCAGGGATGAATTTCTTCACCAAAATGCTTTCATTCATCTGCCATCTGCTGCAAAACCTGTAGGAATTTCTGTGACCTCCAGGAAACTGATGCACAGCAGCTTTTAAATGCTGCTGAGAAGAGCTGCAGGAAAGAAATCGCTCATGATGATAAGTTTAGATGGTCCTGCAGCCTCCAAGAACCCATAAATAAAAACTATGAATCTGCTGCAGCAGGGGAAGAACAGCTGGGACAGACAGATTTTCCAAAGCCCCTGTCTCTCTCTGAAAGCCTTGTGAGCTAATGAAATCCTTCATTAGCAAGAGGAGGTGTGAGTTGTAGAGGTGAGCAGTGGTGCAGGTCATGCTGAAGGGCTGAAGACTATCACACAAGTTCCAGGGACCCTCAGAGGATATGGGGTGGTTTAGCAAGAGGAGGTGTGAGTTGTAGAGGTGAACAGTGGTGCAGGGCACGCTGAAGGGCTGAAGACTATCACACAAGTTCAGGGACCCTCAGAGGATATGGGGTGGCTCAGGTCACAGGGATGAGCAGCCCCTTATGCCAGGCACTGGAAAGATTGATTTAGTTTTGCCTTGAGGTGGTTGTGGAACCAAGCAAGAAAAACATGAGAAAGGGGAAAAAATAGGAAAAAGAAGAAGAAAAAGAAAGTCACAGGATCTTGTAATGCATGTTTGTGAGGTCTTTGATTCAGTGCTTTTCTAGAGGTGGCCTGGGGAACAAAATGTCATGAAGCTTTATTTCTTTATTTTTTTCATGAGCAGGGGTATAATTACCAGTAACCCAGCCAAACTCCATCTTCAGGAACATTATTTTTTGCCTTTTTCAATTCCTGTGTAGCTGCACACAATGATTCCCTCCCCATAAATATCTGCATAAAGGTGGTAGTACAGGAGGGCTACCTCTGGACTGGCTGCTGGCCACTGTAGGCTGTACTGCAGCTTCTCTGCTGTGGTCAGAAACACTGAAATGCAAATTTTGGTGTCCTGTGTATGTCGTTGTACAAAATGTGGTAAAAGCCCTCTGTTCTCCATTGGTTTCTTCACTGCTGTTAATCCCTACTTCTTGTTGCATCACACCTGATGTCAGCCAAGCTGTGCCAAAACACAGCAGGATCTGTCACCCAAGGTATGGTTTTAAAACCTTTTAAAAATAATTCTTAAAATTGTTTTAAACTGAGAGAGGGGAGATTTAGATTAGACATCAGGAAGAAATTCTTCTCTGTGAGGGCAGGAAGGCACTGGAACAGGTTGCCCAGGGAGGTTGTTGATGCCCCATCCCTGGGGGTGTTCAAGGCCAGGTTGGATGAGAATTGTGCAGCCTGGTCTGGTGGGAGGTGTTCAGGCTCATAGCAGGAAGGTTGGAACCTGATGATCTTTAAGGTCCCTTCCAACCTTAACCATTCCATGATTCTATGATTCAATATCTACCATTTCTCAAAGAGGCTTGTAATGAAGAGCTGAGTAAAACAAGACTTACTCTTCTCTCCTTTCTCCACAAAGGAATACACCATTGATGTCTTTTTCCGGCAATCCTGGAGAGATGAAAGGCTGAAATTTGATGGTCCCATGAAAATCCTTCCCCTCAACAACCTGCTGGCCAGTAAGATCTGGACTCCAGATACCTTCTTCCACAACGGGAAGAAATCTGTTGCCCATAACATGACAACACCCAACAAGCTGCTGCGCCTGGTGGACAATGGCACCCTCCTGTACACCATGAGGTACGTTTGTGTCTCCTGGGCCAGGGTCTTCCAAGTCCCTATACACAAACAGGCAAGGATGGAAGCTCCAGGTACAATATGGGTACAGCAGGGTTTGTGCAGACTTCCACTGACTCTGTTAGCACTCTGGAGTCCTATCCTGCTACTTTCCCTGCTCTCCTTCTTTCCTACATATGTAGTATCACTGATCCTCAACTTAAGCACCCTTTTACAGGTACCTTTTTTCTCATCATTCATGTCTTTTGTGTGATGAGGTAGAAGGACTGGAATCTATAGTTTATGGAGCTGTTACAGCACCTGACTAGATTTTGTTCCTGATCTCTGATGGGATATGAAATCAGGTTTCCAGTATTAGTAGGGGGACATTAGAATGGAAGAATTTGTTATTCTCCAGCAGCTGGGGAACGGATCTAAGTTTGTTCAGCGTGTTACTCTGGAGCCATCTGAAACATCTAATGAACCTTGGTTGTGAAAACAACCAAGAGGGTTTTTGCCTACTTCATGGAATCAAAAGTCTGTATAATCAATGCACATCATTAGGAAAAAAAAAAAAAAAATCACCTTATTAAAACCTGTGCTCTGTAGGTGCAAGGTTTGGAGAGGCCATTGGATGTTCTCAGTTTAACCCAGCCCATGCTGTCTTCAGCTGAGCTCTCAGTGGGAGCCTTGAACATGAGGTGGCAGGAGACCCAGGCAGTGACACAGCCTGGGCAACCTCAGTGTGAGCTCCAGCACTGGAGCCTTCCTTCTAAAATATAAGCTTTAGAACTGTTGGGGAGCCATGCGTGGGCAAGTCATCTTCTCTGGACTTCTGAATGTATGGACTACTCCATACATTTGTCACTAAGATGCAACAGGTAGAGAGCATGAAGATAAATGCCTTTGGGTTATTTGCACGTTCATTCCAGAGCTGTTCAGCTATTCCTGGATGCTTGTAAACTGTTCACCCATGTAAATAATGTTTGCCACCTGGGGCTGATGTACTAATTTGCTTTCTGAGGTAAATGGGCTTATAAATGAAACAAAGAGCTGCTTATAGATGCACAAGAGAGGTATTGAGTTGGTTTTAGACAGGTGTAAATCTTTCTTTTCAAATATTTTTTTTTTCTCTGCCTCCATCTTCAAGCTGATGCTGATTAATGACAGGATTCCTTGTGGATTCTGTGTGCTGAGATGCTGCACTTTCACCTCCGTTTTTAGAGGACAAGACAGAATTTTGCCTCTTCATAGTTAAGCTGGCTGTGAATCTACACAGTGTCAGCAAGTTTTACAGCCTCCATGGGTAAACAATGCTCTGCTTTTGTGTAGCCATTCTCAAATATGAGCTAATCCTGCCAGTGCCCTGGGGGTTTAGGTCTCCATGCATCAGTGAGCTCACGTTACAGAGGCAGATGGGGTAAATGAAGGGAGAAGCCCAACTTGACTTAAGGGCTTGGTTCTGCTCCCAGCTCTCTGACCTGCATGTGGATGACTAACTCTCCCCTTGTTTGTATCATTGTCTGCCTGTAAAGTATTGTAGGAGCTGCTGCCATACATAAAACAGCAAAAAAAAATATAATAAAAAAATAAATACTCAATTTCAGGGCTTTTATATCTTTTCTCTTCTTCTTTATTCAGCAACCAGCCATTAGCTTCAGCGACTTTTGTGTGACTGAGAAAAGTATTGGATTTACTTTTCCATTTAGGGCTGGGCAGGTGCCAGGATGGCAGCATCACGAGGCTCTTGGGAATGAGTTTGTTGAAGAAAATGGAGCCATGGGGTTTTTAAAAGAAATTCAAGACATCCTTCAGTTTAGCTGTCTCCCAAAGAAGGTGGCAATGAAGGAGAGTCTGGATGTCCCTTTGTGTGTGCTCCTGCCTTCCTTCTATGTACATCTAAGGCTTAGAAAGAGGTGAAGAGCCCACTCAGAGACACCCTAAGGTTAAAGGTTGAATATAAGGCCCTTTGTCACACATTGTAATAGATAGTACCAGGAGCTGTAGTGCATGGAGATCTTTTTCTTACCCACCAGAGACTGCTGCTGTGCAGATGAGTGTGAAGCTATCCTGGTGGGGGCTCATGGCAGTATTGGACCAGTCTGATGCTGGAGATGTGTTTGGGGCTGGCCAGATAGCCCTCTGGAAAGCCCTCTCCACTGCACAGGACAGTTTGTCAGGAGTGGAGCAGGGCTTCTCTGTGTTTGCAGTTCACCACATCCAAGATTGGGTGTATGTCCTGGTGCATCTGATGATCCTCCTTCCCCCTGCTGCTGAAGAAAATGCCTGCTCAGGGCCACGCAGGGTCTTTTGAGTGGGAGCTCAGAAAGGAAGATGCCAGAGCATAGGCTGCATGGTCCAGGATTGTGAATCAGGGTGAGGCTCAGAGACCAAGTTCTCACTGGCTTTGTCACCCATAGGCACTCACACTCAGTTCCCCTGTAAAATGATGATGATGATGCTGATGATATTGTTCTCCCAGGAAAGGGCTGGAAGGAGACTAATTGTTTATGTCCAAGTGGCACATTTGGTGCTCTCTTCAGTGCCCAGGGACATTCTCATGTGTCCTCCAAGGAAGGAGCAGGACCACAAAGCCAATCTCAGCCCTCCACAGCTGCCATCCAGCAAAGTGCAAATCCCAAAGGGGCATGCTCTGTCCTGCTGAGTAGGGAGTGAGTTTGGATCTCCACCAGATTTCCCTCGGACTGGCAGGACTGCCCATGTGATCCCTTGCAGGCTGGTACATTGCCATGCAGTTTGGCTCCTCAGACATATCCTACTTCTTTACCTTGTACCAGCCAATACCCTTGAGGGATCAGCTCTGCTGATGTGCAATTAGAGCCACGTCTCTCGCTGTTTATCCTGCTGTGAAAGCCAACTTCTCTTAGTCAAGGCTTACATTTATAGATGAAGTTGCTCTGGTGGAACAGCAACTCTTGACAAGTGCATCCAGCAAAGTTACAACTGTTTGACAATATTTGTAGCTCCTGGAGAGAGCCTCTTTATCACTGACCTGAGCTTCAAGGAATCACACACCAGCTGTAGCTGAGCATCTGGACATTTCCTTTGGTCACAGCACAGACTCCTCATAGATCGGTGCAACAACGTGGTGCAAACATCTGATCACTGTCACCTGGGTGACAAGATGGCCTTTTCACCCTCAGCACAAAATTGCCCTTCTCTATTCACCTCCTTCAAGCTGCTGAGGAAGGGAAAGGATTACTGATCCCTCTGCCTTTCCCTTGCTGTTCCAGCTGCCTTAGAGGCCATGGGAAACACAGTTCCTTTATGCAGCCCTGCCCCTGCAACCTTATTTGTGGAGCTCCTACAGGATCCAAGTAGTTCACAAAAGCCTAGCTAGGGCCTTGAAGCTCTGGTGTCAAATCTGAGTACAACAAACTGTGAGTGGATTGTGAGTGGATTTACATAAGGCACAGACAAAAACTCAGCTGCTGCAGCAATCTCTGGATGTACTCACTGGCTCGAGTTGTGTGGGGCACATAGAAAAATGTTCTGGATCTTCCTGGCCTTGAAGCATATGAGCATAGCAAAAGATTAATGCTGTGCTTATTGGATTCAACTTAGTGAATCCAGGCTTTAAAGAGCTCTCCTGCTCTTCCCAGGGACTGTCAGAGTGGCATGTTGAGGCTTTGCAGTTATTGTCAGAGTGATTCCTAGACAATGTGTGCTCAAGTCAGGCACTTAAAAGGATATTTTCTTTAACTGCCAGGCTGATGCACTCAGCTGCATACCCAGAGACTTTGTTTCAAGAATCTCTATTGGTAAAGACAAGTCCTGAACAGCAGTGCACAGCACTTGGAAAGGAGGGTCAGAGAGCCTCTGGGTGAGGCAGAGCTGGAGGGAAAGCTGCCTGCAAAGGCATCCAGGACACTGGGTTGCTGAGCCCTGTACCTACTGCAGCATGCTCAGGGGTTGGAGCCTCTCAGGCTGTTTTTTGAAGTCAGAGCTTCAGAGTATCTCTCCTAACAAAGGCTTTGGGTTGTTTTTACTGCCTGTTTTATTTTTTTAACCTCTGGGCAACTTGTGAGAACTGTAGGCTAGAGCTTGCAGAACCCTTCCACACAATGGGGGTGCAGCCATCATTCTCCTTTCTTCAAGCGCAGCAGGTGGGAGATCCCAGCACCAGCTCCTCTGCATGGTGTGGCCTGGCAGTTATTTGGGTGCATCCCACAACAGGGCTGATCTTGAACTGCAGCATAAATGGACCCAAGCAGACTAAAGCTAGACTTCTAAACAAACAAATCAAAGAGATGAGATCTTCCCAGCCTGCTTTTCTCTGCCTTACAGATTCCAGAGTGGATCCAAAGGCAGAAATTATCTCTTTTCCAGTCTTGGTTTTGTGCCAGACTTTTGTGAGGAAGCTGTCCTAAGCAGGAGAAATCTTCAGAGCTCACCTTATCTCACTGCATTTGTGCCTTCATGGACTGAAATCTCCAGGGGCCGGGGGAGGATGTAAAGTGAGTTCAGTGATTTCAGATCCAGCACAAGGATCCTAGAAGCAACTCAGCTTTCAAGCTCAAACCCTGGCAATTAAACATAACCTAGATTCTGACACAGCCTAAACCGTAAACGCTGTTGGGCCTGACTGTGGTTATTAATGAATCTCCTAGAGGAGAAATCAGGACAAAACTCAAGCAATATCCCTGGCATAAACAAAGCCAGTTCTGCTGTGCAGGGTGCTGTCATGTTTTTGTGCCACACGCACACCAAGGGATTAGTACATTTGCGTCCCAGAAATGGGGCTGAGCCTCTCGCGCATCCTGCAGCACGATGCAGGTAACGACAGGGGCTCTAATGACACATCAAAGGCTTTGCTAAGCTCCTGGTAACCATGAGAACAAAGCCGAAATAGTTTGTTGTACCTTCAGCCTTGGCAGAAGTTGCTTCAGACTGATTCACACTTCTTACCATTGTGTTGAGCAGTTCAAAGGACTTTCCATGACTTTAAAGAGAAAAACGTCCTTTGCTGCCTGGATGTTTCACTTCTGGTGCTGTTGTGCCAGCAGAATGGAGGGGGAAACATGAGAATTTGGGGGTTTGATTTCAAGACAGTTCTGCAGAAGTTATTGCTAGTGCCTGGGACAGATGTGCTAAAGGATACAACAGCTGGATTGTGTGATTGCTGGCAGCTTGGCTATTTTTCACATGCTGTTTAGGCTTTGTAATGGCATTTCAGGGCTCAGGTGTCTGGACCTGAAAAGGCTATTGGAGCAATGAAGCAAACCTCTGTGGTCAGCTGGCTAAGCTGCCTTGCAAGGGCAAGGGGCAAAGATGATTATTTCTGCAACAGGCTTTTTTACCCAAATGGTTCAGAGGCAGTGGTAATTGCCTGGGCACCCAGATGCATCCCTCTTAGCTTGACATTTTGACATTTCATTAGGCAAAGCATATGGTGCTGAGGGGCCCTTCCCCAGCAACAGGAGACAGAGGGGAAGGCCAGCAAGGGCAAGAGCAGAAGGGGAATGTGGACACTATCTATATGGGAGGGGGAGTTCCTGTACTGCTGACTCTCTTCAGGTGTTACCTGTGAACATTTTGGCTTCTGGCTGAAGTTGCTGAACCAGACTCATCTCAGTGGAATTATAGAGCTTTTTAAAAGTTATTTTATTTCATAAGACTTAACATCTCCTTTGGCTGCAGGTGGAGAAGAGACAGATTAGGTTGTGTTTTCAGTGGTGTGTTGATGGATTTATTGTGGTGGTTTTTACTAGCTCAACATCACCACACACCTACGGAGTTGTCCAGCATCTGTATAAAGTTGTTCCCTTTCCTCCCAGGTGGCTTCTGGGGCACAGTGCAAAGTGCCCAGTGGAGATAACACAGTGGCCTCTGGCACTGAAAAACAGCAGGAATTAGTATGTGCTGCTGTTGCATTAAGGAGCAGGGAGGTAGCACTGGGACACTAGGCTGGGTTCAGAAGGTCTGCAGGAAACTCACCACTTCCCTTGGCGGGCTCATACCAGAACAAGGCACAGAATTCCCCACGCTGGGATCTGCGCTGTGGCACTCTGACCCCAGGGACCACTGCAGAGGGGTCACATGCCTCAGCTTCCAGACATTCCCCAAAGGATTTACACCCTTGCTGTGGGTGCTGCAGGGGCTCTGGGTCATGCAGGAAGGATTTGACTCCCAGCACTGCCCATCAAAGCTGCAGCAGCTTTCGGCGTCGCTCCTCTGCTGCTTGATTTGATGCCTCTGCCTCAGGGAAACTCCAACCTCCCTAGGCAGATGAAGCAGATGAAGGATGGACACAGGCCTGAAATTGTGAGCTTTCTTTCCTTACTTGGTAGAGCAAAACCCACAGCTGGCAGCAAGTTCCCCAGGCTCCACAGAGCTGCAGTGCCAGCGAGTGCAGCTCTGGGCAGCTCCAGCCTGGTGGCCACTGGTCACAGCACCATCTGCTGCTGCAGCCCCACAGATCCCCTCCCAGCCACCATGATTCTGCTTTGCTTACCCCACAGTGTTTTTTTTGTGAAGTTGATGGGTTTTTTAATTATTTTGTTTTATTCTGCTTTGCTTTTAGAGAACAAAATCTGAACCCTCTATTTATTTTTTCAGGGTTTTTTTTTTGTGTGTGTGTGTTTTTTTTGCATTTGACTAAGTCTCAGTATTTTCCTATGAAGAATAACTTCCCTGAACATTTTTTCAGCTGAAGGAAAATATTGCAGTTGGAGCTTTCCAACTTGCTTCTTGACCTGAGGTTTCCCACAAGCCACCTTCAGCCTTAGGTCTGTGCACTTGCCCTTTGCATCCACCTGTTCCTCCTGTCACAGTTTGTCTGTTGTTTTGCCCTGGCATCAGAAGTGGATCCTTTTTTCTACAAATGGTTCCTTCAGAGAAGATTGCATTAGACATCTCCTTGGAAGCCACCTATCCTGGATCCCCCTCTTAGGCTGCCAGCTTTGCAGTACTTCAAGAAGAAACACAAGCTTAGAGCTACCTTTTTTAGAGTCTTTTATAATGGATCCTTTTATGCCTGGCCCAGTGTTCTGCAGCCTTTATGGTTGTGCTTCTCTCACAAAATCACTCCCTGACAAGGTGTCCTGCTGGGATTTGGTGGATTCATAAAGCACACAAGTTGTCCTGCAGCATCTTAAACAGCAGGACATGCAGTTCTTTTGCCCACAGCATCCTCTGCAGTGCCACCAGCAAGGGAAGAGTCAGGGAGGGAGTGATGAGGTTCCCCCATGCACAGGGGTGTGCTGTGCCGTGGTGCAGCACCCATGACTTCATAGCTCTGGCTGACTTTGTTCAGCAAGCCCAGTAGTGCTGTGCCTTCCCGACCAAGCAGTCTGCCAGTGCTCTGCTCCTTCCAGATCCCGGGAAGAAGAGGCCATGTTCCCTGGAAGCCCCTTCCCTCTGCTTTCCAGCATGGCCCACGAGATGTTCCCTGGCCCCAGGCACTGACGAGCAATTTGTGCACAGTATGTAAGCAAAGAGAAGTCCTGGGCTTTGGCAGATGTTCTGATTGCACTGAGTGGGTAAAGATGAACTCAGTCAATAAGGTTGAGTTTATACAACAGGAAACGTGGCCAGATCTGTGTGCCTGCTGTTCTCTCCACAGCTCATGTCCCTCCGCCTGGAGACTGAGAGGATAGTGACTACATTGAGGCCTTTGTCACCTTTGGTGGGTGCAGGACACAGAGGCTGTGGCAGAAGGGCCAGGGAGGAGCCTCCACAGCCCTGTGTGTCTCATCATGGCCTGTGTTTTGTGTTGCAGGCTAACGATTCATGCAGAGTGCCCCATGCACCTGGAGGACTTCCCAATGGATGTGCATGCTTGCCCGCTGAAGTTTGGGAGTTGTAAGTACCCTGATCAGCTTCTGCAAGGAAGTGGGTACAGAGCTAAGGAACAGTCCTTTGCTTGGCTGGTTATTTTCCACTATTTTAGTAACAGTGTTATTAATGATTGCTAATGATAAACCAAATGGGTTTCTGGTGTCTCATATGTGCAACTCCTAGCATCATCAGAGGTGGGGAACAAGGAAATCTGTGGTCAGTTCAGGCTCACAGAATGGGTTAGACACCTATGGTTTTGCTGTAAATGTATTAGAGAAATGGGAAGAGCTCCTTCCTGGTGCCCTCCCTGCCTGCAGTGGGCAGTGTTGCCTCTTCAGCACTCAGCAGGACCAGTGTTGGTGGAAACCTCAGAGATGCTGTTCCTTCATGGCAAGCTGATCCTGGCAGGACAGATTTGGGAAGATAGTGGTGTCTCCTTCTAGGTGTCCTGTCCAGCTTCCCCACTGTCATTCCTGCCAATCTGGGGAGGGTCTGAAATCTCTGGTTGCTCTGGCTCCATGCTCCAATGGAGCTTGCAAACTCCTTGCTCCTCTTCAGCTTGTCAGGCAGGCTGCTCTCAAGTAAAAGGCTTGGAAACTCTGGCAATCTCAGTCCCAGTACCCCAGAGTTCTGGTTTAGGGAAGAATTGCAGGCTGCTGGTGAGTTGAGTTGAAAGCTGCTCCCAGCCTCCCAGGTTTGCAGCTGTTCATCTGCCTGGTCTTCCCATACCCTGCCTAGGAACAAGCTCCCTTTTCACTCCCAAAGGCAAATTATATTTCTTTTGGTTTTGTTCCTAAAGTGAGTGGGAACCAAATTCCAAACCACTGGTTTACTATAATGTGCAAATAGATTTTCTAATCCCACTCTGCCTGGAGTCCCCTCCAGGCCCAATGAACTGAGCAGCATTCCCAATCAATGTTTAAGTTAGGTGGAAGAGTAACTTCCAGTTAAAGCACGAGACCCCACCACTAATCTCCCTTTTGAACTCTAAGAAAACAGAGACATCACAAACTTTCTAAACTGATCCTTCCTGTAGCCATTTGGGAGTTAGTTAAGGAGAAACTTGAAAAGGTTGATTGACACCAGAGGAAATCTTGTTTATCATGTGCATCTGCTCCTCTGCCTCATGACAAAATGCATCCATGAAGCTGGATTCTTCAAAACTACTCAAGTAAAGTTATTTCTTAGGCAGCACCTAATTAAATGTAGAATTTATTGCCACAAGACATCACTAAGGCCAGTAGGTGAAATAGCAAGCCTAAGAGAGGATGAATTATTAATGTTAATTGACTGTGTGACGGGGGATATAAAATATCCTACCTCAGGCCTAAACTCTGGGATTATTACAAGACTTGCAGGAAGGCAGATTACTCCTCATATAATTGCTTATAATGTTTCTTGGTGAGGAAAAGAGATAAATGTGCACATTTCTGCTGGAACACCCTTTGGGATTATTCTGGGTATTTTTACTGATTTGGCCTCTGAAAGATGAGAGTTTTGAGACAATCAGCTCAGAGAGCTGCCCATAATTAATATTACTGTGGCTCTTTTTAAAGCACCCATCCACACAGCATCTGAGCTCACCTCTCCTGTGTTTGGAGGAGGATTAAACAAGTGTTTGCACCGAAAAGCTGTCGACAACTGGAAGCTACTCATCTGCAAGAAGCTTAGAGTGGATCAGATTTGTAAGCAGAAGGACTATGCCAGGAGCAGACACAAATTTGCCTAGGTGATCACCTTCTAGTGATCCCCCTGCCCCCTGAATAGTTCATCAGTGGCTTCTGTCCCTGTGCCACCACGTCAGCCACCCAAAGAGGGAGGGCAGAGAGCTTTCAGGAGAAGTAAGGGCATCAGGCCCTTCTCTGCATCAGGCAGAGAAGGTGATGGCTTTACCTATCACCATACACCGTAGAAGATGGATGTATGCAGCAGAGAGCAACTGTTTCTAAGCCAGTCATAGGACATTTGTACAGCAGCTGTCTGAGACAGGCTAGCAGAAGATGCTGCTGAAGTTACCAGCTCCACTAAATGTCAGAGTTGTCCTTGTTTGGGTTGGACTAGGCTTCATTGCAGATGAGGCACTGAGCAGAACCAAAACAGCTTCCTGGCTTTAAATATGCTCCAAGTATCCATGCCATGCCTATGTGACACCAGATATGCTTCTGCCCCAGATGACCAGATATGTAGAGAACTGTATTTTCAGGAATGATGGCAATAAAATTGTGGGCAAGTTTCCTTTGTAGACTGAGAGTGGTGCTGGGTGAACCATGACTGCTAGAGCAGAAGGTGCTGCCCATCAAGGTGGAAGAGCATTGGCAGAGCTGTATAAAGCTGAGCCTGAGGAAGGATGAAGGTGCCCAGAAGCATGCAGAGTGCTGGGAGGAGGGATTGGAAAACAGTGTATTGCACATCAGAAGTGCTTAGACAGCACACTGGCATGCTGAGAAACTTTGGCTGATCATCAGAACCACTCCTCCCACTTTGCACAGTGCCTGCTTAGTATTTAACACGTTTGCCAAAACCTCCCGTGCAGGGATAACAGTGGTTTATTTAGAAAGATGAGAGAAATCTGATTGTCTCAGGACACAATCTTCCACAAAGCAGAAGCTGAGACATTGCTTGATGTGAACCTCAGCCAAAGAATTCCTTAATGTCTTAATAGAAGTTGGAGGTAAACATGAATTAAAAACTTGTTTTAGTGAACTTCATCCTTGCTTAAAAAAAATTGGTGCAGAGTGGGTGTGGACAGGAAGCTTGGGCATTATGGGGAGATGTAGCTCCTGACAGAGTCTGGGGAGATTCAACTTCTGGATGCCATAGGACTGGCAAAATCAAGAGCATGTGGGTGCTGTGGGGAAAGAGAGCAGCTATGAGGACAAGCTGGGGTGATGGTGACTGTGAGTGTTACAAGAGAGGTGTTTGCATATGGGGAGCTGGGCAGGTGGGTTAGACAGGGGACCCTGGAAGGATGCCCTGGCCCTGGCGCCAGCCCTGCCCCGTGCAGCAGTGTAGCCACACAGCTCCAAAGCTGGGAGGCTTGCAGAGGGTGGCTTCTGAGTGAGGGTAAAGATTTTTAACTTTTTAGCCTAAAATTCAATCCCATTTGTGTTCAGTCTTTCTTGCCAGCTGCTGCCAGCGTGACTCTCTGAGTCCCTGGCATGGCAGGGCTGTGGCTGTGCTGCTGCCCCAGCAGCCTGCTGGCCTGGATGCCCTTCTGTCTTGTCTCTGCTCAGGGCCAGCCCTTGCAGAATCAGCACGTCAAGGGGACAGTGTGTCTCTCTACAGCAGTGCTCTGGCCCCTCTTCCAGCTCACTTCTGAAAACCCCAGCTCCCTTTTGCTCATTTGATTTAACGGTTTCTGAACTGCTTTGGTCTCTGGCCAGGCTTGACTGTGCTCAGCCATGTGGCTCTGAGGAATGCACAGCAGGGATTCATTTGGCTACAGGCTAATTTTGGTATATTTTAGGTCAGGCAGAAGCACGAGCCTCATTCTTCTTTCTCCTCCACAGATGCCTACACAAAGACAGAGGTGATCTACACCTGGACACTGGGAAAGGATAAATCAGTGGAAGTAGCGAAGGGTGGATCCCGCCTGAACCAGTATGACCTGCTGGGCCATGTTGTTGGGACAGAGATGGTTCGATCTAGCACAGGTACTTGTGGGACCCCCATGTAATGCGTGGGCTGAGGACACTAGTGGAGGAGGTGGACCCATGGGCTTTGAATGCCATCATCTGCATAGTTATAGAGGCAGTTCCTGTGGGCAGTGGGCACCACAGGGCTTCGCAAGGCACATACTGTTGGAGAATATGGCTGGGGACATCTGAACCAGCCACCAAAAAACAGTAAAGGGTTTGGCTGTTAGTGGTTTCCCCTGAAAGAGCCTTATCAACCATACCCTCTACAAAACTGATTTCAGGCATCTAAAGATGATTTTTTGTGAGGAAAATTAGCCCCACCTTGCCCAGCTGGTTCTTGGAACTGTGGGTTCATTTGCCTTGGATCCCTTTCCAGTCCCTCAGGAGAGTGTTGCAGGCAGGGGAGGTGAATGCAACATGATGTTCAGTGTGATTTTCACTGCATCTGCTTACACAAATATTGTCACAGCTAATAGACGATTATCCCAAACAAATGCTTCCTCTGATTAATGACCAATATTAATCATCTTTCTCTCCCATCTGCTGTTCCTCCTCTCCCCTCTGAATCCAGGTACCAATAGCTTCTGGTATCTCATGTGTGTCTCTCATATTTCTTTTTCTTTTTTTTTTTTCTTTTTTTTTTTTTTCTTTTTATGCACCAGTAGTTCTCTCATTTGAGGATATTTCCTCTCTGGTGCACTTGATTTTAATAGTGTCTGTCTGTAACAACTCATATCACCTCCCTTGGGGAAATGTGGGGAGTCCAGGGAACTAAATGTCATAATATCTGGCCCATCTCTCTACTTAAGTTGTAGTAAAATGTACAGATGAATGACCTGAAGTGGCAAGAAAGCTGCTAAAGGCTCCTGTGTGTAATGGTTTAGCAGAGCCATGCTCACAACAAAAAGGCACCATAATCCAAGAAAATATCCAAAGCTCTGAGTGCAGGAATAGGGCATTGAGGGAAAATAGGGACAGCTGCTGCCTTGGTTTACAGCCCAGACCTTAAAGGACAGAACTTGCCCAGATTTTTGAGATAGTTACAGTGAGGAAAAGTGGAATATTTTCAGTATCATCAGAGAAAATAAAATCCTTTATCCTGAAATCCTACTGAAGAGCTGCTAGGATCTCTCTGAGCTTAAGGGATCTTACCCACAATGTGGCTCCGTGAGCTGGAGCAGGAAAGAGGTGGGAGCTGGGTTGGGAGTGACCCACAGTGGTGTCTTGTGCCTGGGGTGAAACAGGGAAAGCCTATTGCCCAGTTGGTTATTGGCATGGGTTTGCCTTTGTCCCACAGCTGGTTTGTAGTGAATGAAAGAAGTCTCCAGAGGAATGTTTTGAAAGGACAAATGAGGTGTGGAAGTCACCCAGGCTACACTGGGACACACGCCTGGTGTAGCACAGCAGCTGTGTGAGCACGTGCAAGACATACAGAGGCAGTGCCAGCAGGGACACACGTGCTGCAATTTCATCCAAGAGCTTCGAAGTTTGTTCAGGACAGATCTTTAGTGGTTTAGAGATGGATTGGTGGTCAGTTGGCCCCATCCTGGAATGAACCAGTGGCTCAGCATCTCTAACTGGCTCTCTCTGCAGGGGAGTACGTCGTCATGACCACACACTTCCACCTCAAGAGGAAGATTGGGTACTTTGTGATCCAGACCTACCTACCCTGCATCATGACAGTCATCCTGTCCCAGGTCTCCTTCTGGCTTAACAGGGAGTCTGTTCCTGCCCGTACAGTTTTTGGTGAGTCTGGGAGCACAGGGCCATTCTCTCAGGTCTGGGGAGAAAGGCACCACAAATGATGGTGCATCAGAACTGGTTTTCTCCTGGCCATGATCAGCATCAGTGAGGCAGCTGGGCAGTTCCCAGAATAGTTCTCAGTGTCTGCCCAGCACTCCTGCTTCTGCTGGATCACTGCAGAAATACTGCTGTCCATGTTTCTGCTACAAGCCAAGCCATAAATATTAACAGTAATCAAGGTATTGATCTTCTAATTATATGAGTTTGGCTGTGTCTGCTTATCTATATTGGCTTTTGAGTTGAGGAGAGGGTAGGTGCATGGGGAGGCATTTAAAGCTCTACCTTTGAAATTGTTAATGTGCAGAGCTCCACAGAACAAGTTCCTGGGCTAAGGCAGTAGAACTGCAGGGCAATTATATTGTTATTATATTTTCTTCAGCTGGTTTCAGGTCCCCTCTCTGAGGAAAAGTGTCAGGCTGCCATTCCACATACATTAATAGCTTTTACAAACATTTAATAACAGAATTGCTTTGTGCTTTCCTGCCAAGACCTCTAGTTCAGGATCTGCACACATGCTCTCACAGACCAGGTGTGATGCAGGATTGTATTTTCTGGAAATAATTGTGCCCAGCAGACACTTAACAAAGAGTGTACTGGAAAAAAGTCAGCAAGCAGGGAGGGGATATATGGTACCACCTGCTTGTGCTTTTGAATAGGGCAGAAAGTGGTGTGGTTTCAAAGGTCACAAAGCACTTTCTCTGTAGCAAGAGTTGTGGTAGAAATACTCCCACAAGCTCAGCAAGGCTGATGTCCTCCTTTCTGGACCCTTTCTGCAGGCCTGCACCTTGTTCCCATGCTGTGGACTGGAACGGGGTGCATGGAGGCTCACAGGTGGTTCTGCATCCTCCTAAATTAACTACAAGGGAATCAGAATGGATTTTGTGTTCACTGGAATTTGTGAAATGTAGATCATGGCTTTCAAATTTGCAGTTCACCTCAGCTTCTCCTCATTGGCACTGGGTTGCCTTCCCCAGGGATGCAAATCCTACAGTGATCCCCAGGGTCTCCTGCAGCTGTGGGCAGCTGGTTGGTTAGTATGACCAAACTGGTTTGTGTCAGTGAGACTGTAAGAGCTGCACTGAACAGTGGGAACAGTGAAGAAGAGGGAACACAGGCCCTTGGCACCGACTGTTCCATGTTTTCATCCAGCAGAATGGAAGAGGGGGCCTCAGACAGAAATGTGGAAAACAGGACTAGCTCAGGCATAGAGAGAATCATCGATGAACTTTCTTCACTCATCTACCTGTGAATCATGTGCAGATAAACCCCATGGAGTGCACATCTGGACCACGTGTCCATCCATGTCCCAGGTGGGCTCGTACACCTGCACCAGTTCTGGAGTTTCCTGCACTCCTGAAACCAGGAGCAGGCCCTTCCCTGAGGATATTTGATTCCCTCCTTTATCATCCTGAGATTTGCAATTAGGTTTCCTCGAGTAGCACCTCGGCTTGCACAGGAAGGAGCTGACTGAAGAATTAAACCCTACCTTTGTGAAAAATGGCTTTGCTCCCAAATTGCCTTGCTTTCCTATTAAGAAAGTAATGAGAACTCCAATTGTTTATTCCTTTTTGGTTTTTTGGCCCCTCAGAAAATGTTGTCAACAATATTATTGAAACTCTTCAATTACCAGGAGTATGGCTTAAGGGAAGTGAAAATTACTCAATATTTTTATTATGTTTTAATGCATTTTTAATTGAAAAGCACATTATTGGGGAAAATGGATAGTAATGGTTGCTTGCTTTAATGAAAAAAGCTTTAAAAAGCATTTTGCAACAGATATTTTTTCTAAGATAAATCGTAGTCATTCTGGCAGGTTGGGCCACTGACAGGTGCCTGGCCTTGCCAGCAGGACCCAGAATCCCAGTTGTCCATCCATGCAGCTCACTTTTCCCAAAATGTTGAGAGAACTGCATTGGAGGAGAAGCCAGTTCCTGGTCCTCCATGAAGTTCCCAACTATCTATCTGTCCTTTTTACCGTTATTTTATTATCTTTGTTTTATTGCAAAAGCCACCAGAGGCTTCTCCATGGGGGAGCTGGGTCTAGCATCGTGCAGCTTACCCTACTAGCAGATGAGGAACTGGATGTGGGTGCCTACCTAGGAGCTAGGAGTCTTATAGTGAGCAGCAAACTCCATCTAGTCAATGGATTTTGGGGAAGATTAATCTCATCCTGATGCAGATGTTTGCCACTGATTGTGTGAATTGGAGATATTTGAAACTGAAGCAGGGCAGGCTCTGAGCAACCTGAAGTTGGCCCTGATTAGGACAAGCTAACTTCCCTTCCAACCTGGACTGGTTTGTTATTGTATGAACTGCACCACGGGCTCGTGCTGGGCGGGACTCTTGCTCACTTCAGGAACATGGTGGTTCAGAACATGCCAGGGCGGAATCTCCCGCCGCGCGGTTGGAGCAGAAGCTGGGCGGGTACAAACATCTGGTCTCACATCACCCCTGTCTCCTGCTGTGTCTCCACAGGTGTCACCACCGTCCTCACCATGACCACCCTAAGCATCAGCGCAAGAAACTCCTTACCTAAGGTGGCGTATGCGACGGCCATGGACTGGTTCATAGCCGTCTGTTATGCCTTTGTGTTTTCTGCGCTGATCGAATTTGCCACCGTCAACTACTTCACCAAGCGCAGCTGGGCCTGGGACGGCAAGAAGGTGCTGGAGGCCCAGGAGATGAAGGTCAGCCCTGTGGCCAAGGCCAGGCAGGGGAGGGGGTGAAGAAATGCTGCACGAGAGAGCTGTGCTGGGGCCAGGAGTGGGTAACGTGCGGCCTCCCAGCATTCCAGGAGGCTGCATGCTACTTACTGGGGTCCCCAGCTCAGGTCTCAACTGGAGCAGTTCTTGAGAACTGAGGGAGGGAAGGGCTTGGAGAGCTGGTTGCTGTGCTTAGCTGGAGAAAAACAGCCAGGCATGACTGCTCAATTTTCCCTCTGTCTTTCTGCATGACCATTTGCTGAACACGTGCATGTTTTGGTCTTGCTCCTCCAGTAGTCTTTTCTCTCCTTTCTCCTCCCTCCAATCCATAAATAACCTGCTCCATGTTGCTAGCATGCCACATTTTCCCATATATGCCACGGGTTGCCAGCCATGCCACTGGAGATGGTCCCACTCTGCTGTGTCCCCTGCAGCTGGTATCCCTGCCTGCAGGTCTCCCCTGGCACAGGCAAGCATGGAGCAGCAACGGGGAGGTCTGATGCTCAGGCTGGTGGGTCGGCAGCTGCTGCTTTGTAAGCTCAGGCCGAGAGGGTGGGTAGGAAGCAGGCAATCAGAAACAGCAGCTGGCAGTGAATTAGTGCCTGGCATCACCCACGTTTTTAATTCTCACTCACGGGATCAGCCCCTCTGTCAGCTTCCTTCCTGACAGCCACTGCTACCCTGCTTGTGCCCCCTCCCTCCTCGCTGATTTAATCTCAGCTGTGAAGAGAAATTGCTTACTGTAGCATGCTGCTCCTTGTTTGTATTTATTGAATCAGTCTGAAAATCAGGTTTGTCCTTGTTCTTGGTTCCAGAGCCTTTTTTACTCCTTTGCATTTTAATGTGTTGTTTAAAATTGTGGTGGGGCTGTATGCAAATATCGGATGGAATTGCAGTAGCTTTTGGGAAGACAACAGCCAGTCACCTCTCTGGGATGGAGGTCAAAGCAAAACAGAGGCCTTGTGGGGAACAGCAGCCATCGCTGGGTGTTGGATGTGTCTCTCTTGTGTTTCTTGGACTCTCTCTGTTTGCTTTTGCAGCTGTGGTCTGAGCAACAGACTCAGGGCAAAAAGGCTCCAGAGGAGGCCTGTTGATGCTCTTCCATTTCCATCGTGAACTATAATGCTAATCTGGCCTCTGGAGATGAGAGAAGCCTTTCCTGGGTCATTGGCATGAGTGAAGAATCAGAACAGGTCTTCAAAGCAACAGTGTCCCTTTCAGGGATGGGCAAATCAGCACGAAGTCAGGATTCCCACAGCCTTGGGCAATTCCGTGAACTGGGCACAGCTGAAAAAGCAGCAAAGGCTCAGAAGTTTGAGTTTGTCATAAAAGAAGCATGCTCCTTGATTTGTTCATTGACCCAGCACTGCAAAACTGAACAGTGCTGAAAAAATAGCATAAGATCATGTAGAATGTTTGTGCACTTGGTAATCAAACTAGAAAACTAAGCAGGACCAGGAATGTTTCAGGAGGCTCTTTGTGAGTTTGCAGCAATTGGTATCAGGCTGGAGGATCAAGGACTCCAAATCTATGGCTCCTTTTTCAAGCCAACTCTGTTCTTTGTCTTAGAAGACTAACCCACTCCAGGTCTCTGCAGCTCAGAGAGTTCTCTGAAGAGTGATGGGCTTTCAGGGAGCTTGGGAACATGGTGTGTCACCATATTGGCTTTTCATCTTTATTCCATTGAATATTCCCAAACAGTGAATTTGCTACTCAACGAAGGTGACTCATTGGCTCAGTTTCAACCTTTAATTAGCTCTTCTTGAAACAATTCACAAGCCATGTGGTTGAAACCACACAAGAAAGAGGAGGCAGAAGAATAACTATTGGCATTTTAAAGTGTTTGTGCCAGGAGTAAAAATACCAGTGACAAGCCCTGTCTGATCCCTGGTCTCTGGAGAGCCTTTCCCCCAGCCAAAAAGAACGCTCTTTATTGATGTGATGCCAAGGATCCTTCTCCTGAGTTGATTGTTCCCTTGCAGGAATGTGAAAAAAACCCAAGAAACATCAGCCCTTCCCTCATCTTAAACACAGGCAGCATCAATGCTTCCCATCCCATTTGAAGGAAAGCACCACCTTGCAAAAGCTGTTGGTTACTGACAGGCCCTCTCAGCATGTTCACTGTCTCAGGGCTCAGGTTCTCTCTCTCCATTCTTCCTTTCTCTCCTTTAGCCAACCCAACTGTTTAGATGGGAACAGAGCATTTTTTCTTTGTAGAATCTAACATGATGGGCTGATCTTGGGGAATGGCTGATCTTGGGGAATGGCTGATCTCTGCATCATAAAGCATTATGATGATCATCAGGTCCAAGGAGATGATTCTGCCCTTCTGTCCTTATGAGACTGCACCTGGAACACTGCATACAGCTCTGGAGCCCTCAGCACATTGGACATGTTGGAAAGGGTCCAGAGAAGGTCCATGAAGATAATCCAAGGGCTGGAGCAGCTCTGTTATGAAGACAAGCTGAGAGAGTTGGGGCTGTTCAGCCTGGAGAAGAGAAGGCTCAGGGGAGACTTTATAGTGCCAGAAGGGGCTACAGAAAAGCTGGGGAGGGACTTTTCACCAGAGAGGGCAGTGACAGGACAAGAGATAATGTATTTTTAAACTGCAAGAGGGAAAATTTAGGTGAGGCATCAGTAAGAAATTCTTCACCATGAGGGCAGTAAGGCACCTCATCCTAAAGTCAATGATCCTGTAGTGTATAGTAAGAATATTAGATCCAGGCTTTTAATATACTTTTCACATGTCTTTTCATGAACAGAAAGTCACCAAGAAGCATCCTCCAAACCTCTCTGTCAATAAGATCATCATGGTTTTCTTTCTTGTACTGTGTAAGTGGCTGGCATGCTTGCCATTGGCACTCAGTGCCTTTTCCCTGATTAAGCCAAGCTTTTTGTCCAACCTACTCTTCAGCAATTCTGAACTTTGCCCCTCCATCCAGGTCACTTGGGAACCATTTTTCTTTCTCCTTTGTTTCTTTCTGTTTGTGGCATCTTTGTTTCAATCCCCTCCGTGCACACAGAGAGGAACTAGAACCAGCCTTGAAAGGCCACCATTTTCAACCAGTTTGAAGTCTTACAGACTCACAAGGTGGTTCAGATCCATTTCTTTTTTTTCTGCCTCACTACAGTAAATATGTTTTTACTCTGACTTTCCCTTGCTGACAAAGCTCTGCAACCCATGTCCTACTGCACTTGCAATCACCTGTAGCTCTCCACAGCACTGCAAGTGATTTATGTTCCCAGCATCTTGACTAGCATCCATGTATCATTCTTTGACAACATTTCACCCTCTTTCAACACTATCTGCGTGGTGTCTTGGGCTGATTATTGTCTCCATCCAACCTCTAAGGATTTGTCTGGTGATCCAAGGAGCATAAGTTTTCAAAGCAAATGTGGGGTTTCCTTCCATTTTCCCACTCTTTCTTGCCTGAAACGTTTATAAAGCTCAGCCCAATAAACTTCAGTCTGAACTATTTCTTCTGACATCCCAGGAGCTGAGCACATCCAGAGCACACACACGTTGCTCTGGCGTGGCCTGTGTGTGTTCTGGATGCTTCCCAAAGGCTAACAAGGCCAATAGCTGTGGCCAAGACAGAAGACTCCATAGGCCGCTGGGACAAAGCCCTGCCTGTAGGGTCCCAAGCCTTTGCATTACTTGAGCAGCATGATCAGGGTTCCAGAGAAGTTTAAGCTGATTTTGGGACCTCTGAATTAAATAGGAGCAGAACCTTGTTATTCCCACCCACAGCATTTATATTTGCCTGACTTTCCTCTGTTTCAGCCTGCTGTGTTCAGGTCATAGAATCACAGAATGGTTTTGGTTGGAAAAGCCTAAAAAAACAAGCTACCCAGGCTGAAGGTGTCAGGCCACTTGCAGTCAGCTTATTCCTGGAACAAACAGCATGGCTGATTAATACTAAAATAATCACAATGCACTTCAAATTACATTCTGTGAACAACAATCTGTTTTCCATTTCATTACTGATTATTAATTATTTTATTACCTCTTGTAGCTGTGTTAATAAGTGATCATACTTAAGCATATTTAAATGGTTTAGAAGGTGAAACATCTTTAGTGCTTTATTTGCTTCTTGTCAGCTCTTTAGCAGGAAATGTTCACCTCCAGTGCAGTGGGAACAAGTTAACATGGTTCTAATGATTGCAGAAATAAGATGCTCAGTTAATCGTTAAAGATCATAACACCTTCTCCCATAAAAGACTGTGAATATGGTGTGATCAGTGGTTTAGTCTGATCTTGGGTCAGAAGGTGTTTAGACCTCCTTCTAACAGCAAGTTAATTTCTGTAATTGCTGGCATTTGTATGAGGCTGCAGGCCCAGCTGCAGTGTAATTGGAGGGGGGTTTAAAGATTGCACAGAAGTTTGCTTTTAGTGTCCCTCTGAAAATCACTGTGGAGAATTGATTTCCTAAGGTAACCAGAAATATCTGACACATTTAAAATGGAAGTACAGCACGAAAGCTAAAGCCCTTGGATTATCTCTGCAGAGCAGGTGGGGCAAATCTGGCCTTTCCAGCTCTCAGTGCTACCCAGTGGTGCTGCCTGCTACCAGTTCTCAGGCTAGGGTGGGGAAATGAACAGGTCCTGCTCTCCCTTTCTCCTGACAGTCACTTTGTACATGGTTTCCTCACACATACGTGTAAGACCATGCCAAGCACCCCTGGGAAGTGCCTGGATGAGCCTTACCTTGTGTTTTTAGTTGCTTTTGAATAGAATGTGAGATCCAAATTCACACCTTGTCCTGAGTTTAGGTGTCAGATTCCCAACAAGAGTCATTGCTGTGTCTAATGCTGGCTCTTGGTGTAATTACAGTGGACACTGCATAGAGTGCATGGACACTGGCACATGTAGGGTGCCTGGTGTCTGCATATGGATAGATTTCATTCTACTGGCTTCTCCTGGTAGACTTGGATTGCTTTATATGATATGGGCTGCAGTGCAGCTGGTCTCAGGTCCCTGGCAGCAACAGGAAGATCCCCAGAATGGGGGCAATACCTACCATGACTTCCTAGCTCTATCTTCCTGTTCACTTACCTTCACTAACATCTGAACTGCCTTCAGCATCTTCCATCATGCTTCAGTACCTCCAGTCTGACACAGAGGTGTCTCTTCTGCCATTTGCTACACAAGCTTTTCTCTCCTCAGTCTGGGCAGCATGGCTATCCTGGAGCCTGGTGGGAGGGGTGCACTTCTGTCCCTTCATTTGCAGCAAGCCATAGGTCTGAAGGTGAGGTGAAAGGCTTCCCTGGGCCCTGTAGTGCCATGTTAAGCAATCCTGAAATCCAGGGCCAGTGCAAATGCCTCCTGTCTGCTCTGTAGATAGGTCATGAGGTGCTCTAAAAGGTCTCAGAGGCATCTTGGACATCTTGATCTTGAATTGTATTGCTTTGAGGTATTCAGGGCACTGAGGCAGTGTATGATATGGTCCTGCAGTACAGTGCAAGAACATTGTGATGCTGTCACCCACATTCTTAAAGCCACTGGCTTTCTGCTGCAAAAAAAAAATAATAATTAAATGGAACTATAATCTTGTTTGTTGTCTCCTCCACTCACCTGACTTAGGAAGCAGGCCAGCAAAGCAGAAAATAAAGTTTTTCCCCCAGGATGACCACACAAGCTGTCAGTCTTTTCTAAAGGCTACAGTCCTGCATCATCTCTCCATGGTTGAACCTTACATGCAACGTTTTAACAGTGAGTAGCTGAGAGAGGAAACAAAGGAGCCTGTCTAGTTTGAGCCTGCACTCACACTGACATGGCAATATGCAATGTGGATGTGGTAGCAGTTGGCCAACCAAGGAGTCACCCATCTGGGGCAGCTACTGCTCAAGTGCAGATAAATGCACTTTTTTATACCGCTACTCTGGTCTAAGGGGCTGCAAGGAGACTACAAACCCAGCTACATGGCTTCAGTTCTTTAACTTGCAGCAGGACCTAGCTGCCGTGCCAGGACCTCTTTGCGCTACACACTGCATGAAGTAGCTGATCCACTCTAGCCCAGCACGTCCCTATGATCCAGCAGCCCTCAAGTGGCAGATAACATGGGCTTTGGCCATCTTCTCACATCTTCCTTCCCTTCCACAGTGCCTTCTTCTTGCTCTCTTGTTCCTCACACCCTCTTCCACCTTCTCACCCGGGCAAGCAGGTAAAGTCAGAGGACAAAATGTTCTCTGTGCAATTCTACGGTCGCTTCACCTCTGTTATGTTTTTTTCTCCCACCTTCCCTAGAAAAAAGAGCCAGTGGCACTAGCGAAGAAAACCAACAACACCTACAACATTGTTGGCACCACTTATGCCCTCAACATTGCCAAGGACCCTGGCCTGCCCACCATCTCCAAGAGCGCTGCTGCCACTGCTGCTGCCACCAACGTACCCCCCAAGATGCCCCGCATAGAGGAGAAGCTCTCAGAGAGTAAGAAGACATACAACAGTGTCAGCAAGGTAGACAAGATGTCCCGCATCGTCTTTCCAGTCCTCTTTGCCATTTTCAACTTAGTCTACTGGGCCACGTATGTAAACCGGGAGTCAGCGATCAAGGGAATGATCCCCAAACAATAAAACAGGTCACATAAACCTTCCATCAGTGAGCACCATCCAGGCAGAAATTCTCCAGGGCTTTCTTCTTCACTCTTCTGTTTAATTATTATTGTTAATTTGATATTATTATTAGATTGTTCTTTTATAACGTAAACAAAACTGTGAGTTTGATTTAATCCCCTACACTTTAGTTTTGTTTTACTTTGATGATGAAAAGGGAAAAAAAAAAGGATCATAAAAAGTTGTGCCTCTAACATCACGAGTCTGATGTCCCCCCATCTGTCCCAGTCACCCTGTGCTTCCATCTCTCCTCCTCCATCTCCTGTTGTTCCTGTGGTCTACATGTCACTGCCATTCCACACTCTGCTGATGCAGTCCACCCATCTCATCTCCTCATCTTCTGTGATAGACTGCCCTGGTGTGGTGAATGCTCCTGGTGGCCTGAGCTGAAGGATATGGAGGCCTCAAGAGTCAAGTCAGTCAGCCAGGCTGCTCTTCAGTGCCTGGTGCTTTGTGCTAGGTGGTACTCACAGGGCTGCAGATGCAAGTGAGCTGGTCCTGTGGGGGAGCAGCCCAACACGCAGCCTGATGCCTGCTGGGGGTGAACCCACCACTGCTGTGGTCATTGGAGTCATTGCAGGGGTGGAACAGGGTGATAGCATCTTGAAGGTATCTATAGTGCTTCTTCCTCTCTGCCTTCACCAAACCCAGCTGATAGTTTGCTCCATATCTCTCCTCAGACAGGAACAGGTAAGAAAGATCTTGTCTGTCTGCCACCCTGCTCTCTTGGGGCAATTCATGGTAGAAGGGTCAGTCAGGAAGTCAAGATAGGAGCTTTATAATGCCTTGGAGGAGACAGTAGCTGTGAGGCCACATGCATTCAGCATCAGGACTGGAAGCCATAGAGCTCATGTTCACATGGCTGGTTTATCACTTTCTCTTGGCTCCATCCACTTATCCTTCTTGGAATCTCCTCCCTGTCCCAGCACCTTCATCCAGCTCCCGATTCACCTTCCTGTGGCTACTCAGAAGTGCTCAGTAGTATCTCACTGCTTCTGGGTGGCTTTAGGCAGAGAAGCTCCTACCTCTCAGGTAAGTCACACTGACGGGGAGGACCACAGCCCAGGGATCTTCAGATCATGATGCATCCCTGGTACATGAGAGAAGCAGCAATGTTGGTTTGGAACAGCTGAGGTTCAGGCTGTAGGACACACCAGGAGCCATTCTGCCACCTGTGGAGATGAGTCAGGGAACAGCTGGTCCCCAGGTGCCTCCCTGCCCCTAGTAAACATGTTTTCCATGCATGCAGGCAGGCCAAGGCCCCAACACCCCCAAGGTAATGCCTTCAGCATCGCTCTGAGCCGCTGTGCCAAGCCCAGCTCCCCCTTGCCCGTGCAGGGCTGAGCACAAGGCACTGGATTTGCCCCACCTGGAATATCCATGGGAATGGCAGGACAGAGTGAGGGAGGCTGGGGGACATTGTCCTGCAGCTTGGGTGGCATTGGTGCATGTCCTGCCATCCTTTACAAGTCTTGCTGACTCACCAGCAGTGCAGTTGCTGCCCCTTCCCATGGCTGCAGTGAGGGGAGGAGCTGGGAGGGGAGCTGGGAGCTGTTTAGCGCAGCTGCAGCATCCAGGAGCATGTCCACACCAGTAGGCAGCACTGGCCAAGAGGTGGCAGCCCCGAACACGAGCTGATGCCAAGGAAACCAGCTCTCTCTCCACCCAGCACCTGCACCCCAACTGCCCCTGACATTTCTACAGGGCCTTTCATCCCCAAGGGCCACCTGCTGGGTGGTGAGGAGGGGAAAGCCCAGGACCTCTCCCACTTTTGAAACAGGATCGAGCTGGAGGAGCAGAGGGAGGGTGCACCATCTCCAGCCCTTCTGCTGGGCAGGGGGTCCATCCCAGCTGCTTTTGCACCTGGGCACCCAGTTCCCTCTGGTGCTGCTGCAGCCACCCCACTCCAGCAGGACTGCCCCCC
>NW_009953098.1:1525864-1566590 GCF_000747805.2 Chaetura pelagica | reverse complement strand
CCCCCCAGCCCCAGCTTTGTACTTCTCACCACTGAGACCCCTGTGCTCCCTCCATGCCAGCACTGTCCCCTCCAGCAGCAAGTGCCATTGCTGCCACCCTTCTGCTCCCCAGGCTTTCTGGGGAGAAGTGCTATGCTTAACTGACCGTGAGGCTGTTTGTTTTGAAAACTACTTGGATGTCATTTTCTTAAATAAGCTAGATGAAGTGTATCTCATAAAACATTCATGTCACTATAATACTCAGGCCGAAGTGAATGGAATAGAAACCCTATGAAGAGCAAAGCAAACACAATAAAGTGGTAAGAAAGAGTCTATTGTGTTTACTCACAGAATTACATCAAAGGCAAGTTTAAATATGGGATCCAGTGGCTTAGCTGACTTGAGCTGGCCCTGGTGCAGAGGTGATCTCCTCTGCTAGCCTGGGTATTCCCAAAAATCCCCTTTACCCAGAAGGCCACATCCTACCATGCATCACTTCACTATGTGTTCCTGTGTCTGTTAGTGCCTGCTGCATAGAGCTCTCCTTCAATTGTCAGGTCCTGCTGTTGTCTTGTCAGCAACCCAAGCACCTGCCTTTGCTGCCCACCCAGGGCCACACAGGCTCAGTGTGACAGGGTGACTCTCAAGGTGCTGGACCTCTGTGTGGTGCCAGGCACAGCACGGGGGCACCACCTCAGCCTCTTCTTCCTAGGAGTGATCACTTTTGTCCCTGCCCAGGACACAGCCCACTGCTCTGGCTTGAGGTGACACCCGTCTGCTGGCTCATCTTTGCTCTTCCTGACTCTGAAAACTTCACTCTCTCCATGATAAAAGGCTGCCTTCCTAGGTCTGTGTGACACCTTGAAAGCCAAGTCTATTCCCACCGAAGCCTGGCACTGGCTTCAAGTCTTTTTGCCAGCTGGAAGCAGAAATACTGGCATCCTTTGGTTAAGGACAACAAACCAAACAGGATTTGTAGTTGGGCTTCCAAGCAGGGAAGCATTTCGGGAAGATAGTTATAAATAAGTGGTTTAACATCTCCTGCCAGCAGACATCACAAAGAAGATAATGTTCTTTTTTTTAAAAAAAAAGTATCTGCCAGCAGCTCAGATTGGGACATTTCCTTCCCAGCTAATACCAGGCTATTGATGGGAGCTTCTTCTCAGGGCACATGGGGCCAGAGCTAACCCAGCATCAGTTCCTGGGGTTCACTGCGTGCTGTGGTAGCAGCCATAAGGGCTCCATTTTTATAATTGGTCCTGAATAGGAATAGATTACCATTGATTGTCTAATGACAGTTGTGCACAGTGGACACTTTGTGTCACTATGAACCTCAGTACTCCAGTATTTCTTCTGGCAAGGCCCAAAGTCACCTTAACTTGATGAGAGTCTCCCAGGCAGGAATTAGAAGTCTTTAATGGTGATAAGACTGATCTGTTCAGTCTGTGCTCCTTGTCTTGTAGCTTTCACCACCTGAGACACACACAGTGCAGTCCAAGCCTGCAGTTGCATTCCTCCTAAAATAATCACAGGGACATTTTCCCTCTTCCCTTCTCAGAAACTGCACGTGGGCAAAAGCGCTGTGGCTTCCTGGAGCTTCATTCCTGGAGAGGCAGGGGATGGTTCAGCTGAGGTCCTCCAAGCTGGCAGCACATGGTGGCTACAAGCATTGTGTCAGTGCTGTGACATTTCTGCAGGGTGACATGAGAGGGATGCAGGAGAAGTGGTCCTTTGGTGCCATCTGTTCTTCTAGAGGGCTGATGGAATTACCCCCAAACACCATCTCAAAAGCTTCTTGAACACCACTGAGCAGGACTGTGGCACCCAGGACACAGCTTCCCAGTTCTCCTCCATACACCAAGCTCAGCATAAGTAAAGCAGGCTTTGTCACTCCCTGGGTTTTACAGACAAGTGCTGTGGACAACACAGCTCAGCCCCATCCTGATCCCCACCAGCTTGGTGGCACTGGCAGGATCCTAGTCTGTTTGCTGTAGGACATCTCCTGTGCAAACTGTCCCCATGCTTGCTGTTCTTAGACACAAACCATGCATGCAAACAAGGTCACAACCAGCCTCTTTCCACAAGGTTATCCTATGGACAAAAGGTGCATTCATTGCTTATCTGCTGCCTTGGTTTCTTCTGTCCGTATCTTGGATTCCTTTCCTTGGGGAGGATTATAGGACTGCATCTCATACCTGGAAGGGGTTTTCTTGCTCCAGATCACCTCACCTCACATGAGAAGACCCTCTGTTCTGCTAAGAACCTCTCTCAGACCTTCAGGAACCTGGAGCTGTTGCCTCTCCCACAAGGTGCTGTAGAAACAGCCTCTTTGCAGTGCTCTTTGCAGTTCTGGTGGAGCAGAGCAGGTAGAAGCACTGCTGTTACCCAAAGGGTCCTGGGCAAAGGCAAGTGGCTACTGAGGACAGGTACCACACTCTCCCTGCTTACCAGAGAGGACCAACAAGCTCCTGATAGGCTCCCTTGAGGAATGACTTGGCTGGGACATGCTGATGCCCCCCCTTCCATGTGCTTGGTCCTGGGGCTGGTGGAGAGCCATTGTGGGACTCAACCATCACAACGTGCTGCGTCAGGCGACCCCAAATTATGTGCCACTCTGGGACACCCACCCAATCTGTGTGGATTTTGCAGACTGGAGAGAAACAACATTTCCCTGAGCCCTTGGTGGCTTTGGGGGGTGAGGAGGGCTCAGCCAGGGCAAGAGACACATTCATGAAAGCATAAATGCTCTATTAATGTCAAAGGAGGGACAAAAAACCCCAAACAATTCAGCCATCCTGTCTCCATATCAAGCTTAACTACTCCTGAAGGCATTTTTGGCAAGAGGCCACAGCACAGATGAGATTGATGGCTTTGAGGTATAAATATTTACTGTTTGACCTTGTTCAGTCAGCCAAAGGTTTCTACATATATATATATGCATATGCATATGTGCTTGTGTATATTTATGCTCACAAACTCTTTCTCTCCAAAAGTCAGGCTTCATTTTCTTTGAAAGAGAAAATGGCTCCTTTCAGTTCTTTTATTTCACTCATTCTCTTTGCTAAGTCTTCTGAAAGGAGGTTCATCCCTCTCTGCTGGTCCTCAGGTGACTTTGGGAGGAGGAGCAAGGGAGCAATGTCTCTCTCCATGCTGGCTTTTCCACAGCTGAATCCCATAAGGAATTAGTCCTCACCCCATAGCACATCCAGAGAATGGACAGCTGAGCAGTGCAAAAGGGAGTGAGGTCTCCACCCAGAGCCTGTTTCTAGAGGGAACACAAAACCTGGTGGGATCCACTCCAGCTGTTCCTGGTCAGAGTCACACCACAGGTAGGGGCTGTGCTTCAGCTTGGGCTCCTCTGCCAAGCAAAGGTAAGTGCTGGCACACTGGCACTGCCTGCTGCTCAGCCAGGTGGGATGTGCTGGTACGTGACTATGTGCTCACAGACCTTTGCTCCTACTGTGTCCTGGACCTGCACCAGGTCCCACCTCAGCACAGGCAGGACCAAGGGCAGCAGCTGGGCAGGCGGTGGGGCCACAAGGAGTGAGCAGTGTGCAGGCCCTGGCAGGAGTGGGCAGCATCAGCTCCCTTGGGGTCCCCCTTTGTCTCCCCCTGTCTGAGGAGAAGCCTTTAGGCAGTGATCCTCTCCCTAGCAGTGCAGGTCTCTTCTGTACACAGCTTTAATGATCCCATCTGCCTGGAAATGAAAGCCTGGTCCCAGGTTTGTTACATGTGCCAGGATGCTCACGCAGTCTTGAAGTCTTCTTGCTTCTCAAGGTCCGGTCAACTTGACAAGGCTCATGTTGCACTGCTGGCAGCTCTGTTTCTCCTGAAAAGTCTATTGACTCCTCCTGTCTTTTTGCAGGGCACCCAGCAAATGTAACAGTAACCATCCACTGAATGGTTTGATTTTTCAGTCACAAAGAGGAAGGGCAGAGTTGGGAAACCTGAGTCATTGTCACATTGCCTTTGCCAGGCTGTATTTAGAGTAGAAGGGCTCCTCTCAGTTGTCACCAGGAGTTCCTCAGCCCACCAAATCTCATTAGGTGGCCACAATTATCCCTTCATTAACTAGATTTTCTCTGTCAACTGACATGGGGATAGCCACAGGCAAATGTCCTATCTGAAGCCAAGGGCACCTGCTGCTTCTTTAGCTGAAGTGCTGGTGCTCAGGGTAAGAAAAGTTACATGAGCATCATGCTGGGGCAGCCCATCATGGGAAGGACCACACCACAACAAACCACCAGAGAATATGCTCATTTTTCACTGCCTCAGGTTCAGTCTGTGTCCCAGTATGTCTTCTGCTTTCTTTTCCATCTTGTGAGACTCTTTTTACTCCGCTATGAGAAAGGATCTAGCTGGCAGCAGTTTAATGCATGACAATCCTGTTATTACAGCTGTAAATAATTTAACAACTAGGAAAAAAAACCAATGAATTTTTAAAAAATTTTGATGGACTTTATTTTCTCTGTTGACTAGCTGGTAGCCACTTTCTTAAGGGATTTCTCATGGAAACTGTGACCTTTCTTCTCTCTAGTTCTCCCTCTCTTTCTTTCTGATATTTGTGTTTCAAATGCTTTTTGGTGCAATGTTCAATGTCTGTTTGTATTTTTGAATCGTATTTTTCAACCTTTGCTGGAAAAAAAACCAACACAATAATTGCCCCATTCTAATCAGCAGGATTTTGAGTCCTGCAATTTTTTTCAGCTTTTAGCTTTTTCAGTAAGGTAAAGCAACAGAAAAACGTCTGAAAAAATGACAGTGAAGTTCTGAAGAGAGATTAGAGAATGTCAGAAACAACAACTACATGAATAAGATCAGCAAGCTGAGTGGAGGAGAAGGACTCTTTTGACCACCTACTAACCTCCTGAGATAACACACAAGGCAGGACTAGACATCTTCACTGAATTAAGTCACTCTGCTTTTCCACTCTACCCACTCTCTCGAACTCTGATCAAAACAAATAAAAATTCATATTTTAAAAAATTCTTTGTTGAGGTTTTTTCCATGGTCTGTTTCTCAAAGCCAAATGATGTTGATTTGCAAGGAGATGGGGGGTCCAGGGAGCTGGTTCCCTTGGCTTCAAGCCACCTGCACACCTGGGGAGTTTGTCCCAGGGGTGAGCAGACAAGATACCCATGAAAAAAAAAAATTCTGGGAGAAAAGAAAAGAGCTTGAAAACATTCCATAGAGTGAGGCCATCAAGGTATGTTCAAGGCAGATTGGCTGGAGAGTTTGGGAACCAGCTCAAAGATGGGTGGTGTGATGAGTGGGCAAGAAGGAGACCCTAAGGTGTGGTCTTCCCCCGCAGTGTGTGGCACATGGTTAGACTTTGCTTTCCCAGTAGAGCTCTTTGACAGTTCTCTGTGTATACATGAAACAAGCTTTCTGCTGCTTTAGGGGCAACCAGAAGAGAACTTGGCCGAGATCCTGGTTTATTCAACCCACCACACACACTTCACAGAATCACACAATCGTTCTGATTCAAAAAGACCCTTAAGATCATCAAATCCAACTGCTAACCTAACTCTGCCAAGTCCAATGCTAAGCCATATTCCTAAGCACCACATCTACATGTCTTTTAAACACCTCCCGGGCTGGTGATTCAACCACCTCCCTGGGCAGCCTGTTCCAGTGTTCTATGACCTTTCCAGTGAAGAAGTTTCTTTCAAGCTGAATCATACCTTAAAGAGATCCTGGTGTGGAGAAGGACCTGGAGGCCCTTAGCTCAAATATCTTTGGCCATGTGGTAAACCCAGTGTGTTCCAAGGTTGTGGGCAGTTCAACACACCCTGCTGTGCTGTTCAGCTGTTACAACAACCTCCACTGTTGCTTTGGTTCACCCAAACATCTTCCAGGTGTGACTTGGGATTTACCATGGTCCAGAGACTTTTGCTGAGGGAGTTTGAATGTGGCTACTCTGATTTAAGAGATTTATTAGCATATAAATGGCCATGCCCTGTCACTCAGACAGTGGGACTGTGTGGGCTGCTGACAAGGAAGTTGGAGGTGTAGGGCCTTCATTTGGACACTCCATTGAATCTTCTCAGACGCATGAGAAATTATATTTAGCAACCAATATAAAGAAAGATCTGAAATGAAGTAAAACTATTCAAATGCAAAAAGCAGAAGAAAAACCACCTGCAAGAAATGTTGAAGTTCTTCCTGTTGCACTAAGTTTGAAATATCCTGTGTCCTCCTCTGATTTTTTTTCTGCATTTTTGGCTACTTTTTAGTTTAAAATATTGACAATTTACCCAAATCCCACTTATTCAATGAGGAGTTTTTCCCCCCCTCAGTTACCATTGGGAAAGAGCAGGAGAAGCAAGTAACTCCAGTGACATCATTAGTTGTTTTCCATGCCTGAAGAAGGAACAAAATGCCCTCCCACTTTCCCGGATTCCCTGAGCACCATCTGGATGCTGCACCAGGACCTTGCTGGCGGGGCAGCAGCTCCAAACATATTGCAACCTTGAAGGAAAAAAGTTGTGCATTTGAATTAGCTGCATTCAGCTGAATCCTCCTCCTGGTTCAGAGATTCGGATGACAGGAGAGAAGCTTGGGAGCACCAGGGCTGGCAGCTGCTGTGGCAGATGGATAGTTGCCACAGGTCTGAGCAGTACAGGCTGCACATTTATATCTCCCCAAGGAAGGAGCAGAGCTTATGACCTCAGCAAGAGCAGGCAAGGAAAGAACCCACCACTGGTTTAAACCATAGAAGCTGCAACCTGAAGTTTTCACCCCCTTTCCCCACCACACCCCCCACCCGAGTCCATCATCAATCAAAAACCACACAGGGTTGGTCCCATCCTGAAAAGATCTTCCTGAGTCAGAAGACAAAAATAAACAGCTACGTAAAAATCTTCCTGCATTATCACTTCTCTGCTTGAACGTGGAACAAGGGCCCTGAAGAGGAACAGAGTGTAATTGCAGTGTCCGCAGAAAAGAAATCCTAATGAAAACAGGCAGAGCCAGGAGAATTGGCAGAGAAGAGGCAGAGCTGAGCAAGTGTGGATTACTCCAGCACTTTCTGCTCAGGCTGAAAAGTGTCTGAGAAATGCAATAGCTGGGGTTTATTATTAAAGGCTTATACCACAGAATTGCTTGGGGCAGGGAGGGGGGGAACCACTGATGTCTGGCTCCTGAGGCACCAGATATTTGGGAGCAGAGAAACGTGTCCCCTGTGTCAGGCTGTCCCGTGGGCAGCAGGGCTGGGTCAGCCCCACAGCCCCATAAAGGAAAGGATCCCCTGGGATGCAGTGGTTATATTCTGCCTTTGAAGGGGGGCTTTTCCAGAAACCTCTTCTGCAAACCACCTCCTCCTGAGGTGGGGGCAGTGTCCCCAAACCATCCCTAAACCAGCCTTCATGTATTTGCACGGTATGATCACAAACCCCAGCATTAAGGTAGAGTTCCCTTTGTGGAAGGAACTATCTTGTCTGGCTTCTTCACCCTGTAAGACAAATAGGTGAAGCCCTGTGTGACTCTGATCCATGGGGCTCTTCCCAGAACCACCACAGTGCTGGCTGCCTTGTAAGCCAACCATGTTTCCTTCTGCAAAGCAATTCCTCCTGACCGAACTCATCCGTCAGCAGCTTGTCAGCAGCAACATACTTGGAACTTTGCAGTTGCCCAAGCTCCACGAAGAACACCCTCACTTGGCAGATTTGTAGCTTCCTGGGATTTGTTCTCCCTTACACTTCCATGCACTGGCAGGCTGCAGTCTGCAGGGCCCTCACAGGGGATCCCAGGCGTTGCCACACTTGTTCACTGCAATCGGAGGTGGGAAAAAGTGGCTGAGACTTTCCTTCTGCCCCCACAACCTTCCCTTTTGACACTCAGTGGGCACATGATGTGTTACCAGCAGCTGGAGCAGCAAGGGGGGTCTGCTTCCCAGCAAAGCCAGCTCCTTCTGCAGATCCTCAGTGTCCTTCATCAGGATGAAAATGTCCTCTTCTCCTCTACCCCTAAGCAGGCAGCAAGCAATGGGCTGTGGTGGGGACCAGGAGATGTGCCTGGAGTGGTGGGCATGTGTCAACCACAGCAAAGCTCCTTCACCCCACAGCAGCAGGAAATGTCTCCCTGAGCAGGAGAAGGAGCCTGTGTGGGAACTGGGAAGGGAAGGGAAGGGAAGGGAAGGGAATACTGTGATCTGGATTTAAAAAACAAAAACAAGCAAACAAGGAGCTAAAAATGCATATAATACATTCTCTAAAATCAATGCACAATTGTTTTCAGCACAGTGTAACACTTGCTGAAGAAGCCTGGGAGCAGTAAGTCTCCCGTCTGACCACAGCTCAGCTATACATCAGCCCAGTGTCATGGAGATGACCATACCTCATCAGCCCAGCTCCCAGCATATGAGGGAAGCTGTTTAGGCTCCTCTTACAATTTCTCTTTGGTATTGCAAATCTTGAAATATCTGTGCCAGCCTGTAATCCCCAGCTGGGCTGTACAGTTGGCTTTTGCCCTCGTGCTGCCTTATTACACCCAGCTTAAATCACGAGCGGTAGCGAGACGGGGTTGATGAAGATGATTTATTGTGCTTGAATGACCATCTACAGCAACTCACTGCTGCGTGACTCCTTCTCCCTGCTCTAGAGAACAGCTGCTGCCAGGATACACCCCTTTTCATGGAATCATTGAATGTATGGGGCCAGAAGGGACCTTTCAAAGTCATCTAGTCCAGCCCCAAGTGTGAACTCTCAACCAACTAGGACCAGAGGACCTCCCTCACATCCTCCTTTGGAGGAGAGAATTGGTTTCACCTGATGGTGGTTACGAAGGGATGCAAAGAGCTTGTAAGGCCCCTGGCCCAGAGGAGTTGTGGAGGATGATCTTTTGGTGCTCCTGAGCAGAGCAAGCTCTGAAGTGGGGGTCTGTCATCAGAGGGCAGTGTTGTGATGTCGTGGGTAAGGAGCGAAGCTACACAGGGTTCCTTGATTTGGGGTAAGGATGCTCCATGTGCTGGAGGAAAGGAGCCCTGGGTGCATCATGTGGTGGCTGTGGTGCTCTTCTCGCTCAGCTTGGCCAGAGCCTGTATTTCACCCAAGGCAGCAAATCCTCTGCCTCTTTGGGTTTTTCTGTAGACAACATAATGCAGAACAGCTTCCTGGGAGTGTGCTGGGAGTCAGCATCCCCTCTGGGAACACCAGTGGCTCTCTGCTGGGATGTGCAGGCAACTGTGCTGCCTCCCAGGGCAGAAATCAAGTCCAACTTATAACTGGGCAGAGATGATCCACTTCTGTAGCCCTGCAGAGGTACTGGGAGGAGGTCAGCCTTTTGGCTATGTTTTTTTAAATAATTATTGCTGAGGGGTTGGATGATATTTTCCTTCCTTTGCTAAGTTTAGAGTGTAATTGTTATGCTGCTTGTTTGTGCTTTTTGCAGTCCTGCTGTCTGGGGATCTCATTTGTGTAATTTTGTTGGGTCCTGGCTAATAATGACACCACATAAAAACAATTCATTCTGCTGGACTGAGAGTGGGCTTCGTTGTCATGGTAACCTTTGATTCAGAGACTTGCAGGAAGGAGACAGGTAAATGCTTGAAATTGCTGTATTTCAGCATGGTTTCAAATGCCTTGGAAGTCTGAGTCCCATTTTCCATAAATGAAATTTCAAGTCTTGTTGGAGTACTTAGTAAACAAAATTCATTTATTGCATGAAGGAAAAGGAGTGGCTTTAGTTGAAGGAAATACCTTGAAAAAACCTAAAGTTTCTTGAAGCATTCTACAAAATGAAAGGAATTAAATGCAATCAGGATGTGCTAATGTTGCTTTGTTCCCCAAAACTTGGACGTGTGTGCTAGGGGGGTATGAAGAGGGACAGAAGCAGGTCTGATGGGAGCAACCTTTAATTAGCTTCAAATGTGTCCCCCCAAAAAAAGTGTCCTGTGTTTTACCCAGTCAGAATGAATGAGCCTCTCTGTTCCCAAAATTCATGTCAATGAGTGCTGCATTAGCTAAAATACCCTGGAATACTAACTTAGAGCTAGATATCTACTTGCTTTTGCTGACATCTGCTTATAAATTCTTGTGGCTTCTCTGAAAATCAAACTGGAATGATGTTGGCCCTTCTGGATACAAATTAGTCTGAACTGGGGTTGTAGGGAGACATTTCCAGCCCTGGTCTTCTGAAGAGAGATTCCCAGTTTGGAACCACTGTAAAATGAGCCCAAGCTGTCTAGTGCTGACTTCCCCTCAAAGTGAAAATCAGCCTGAACCCGAAGTTGTGCTGCAAAAGTCAACATATGGCATCTGGATCCAGCCAACACTTTGGTCAGGGGTCTTTGATTCTGTACCTTCCTAAATATTCTTCAAAGGGTTACCCAAGGATCTGTGAGTGAAGTCTGGCCAGACCATAAGTATGAAAGGAGAACCTGGTGCATTATTGCTGTTTCCAGGCTCTGAGGTGCAGTGTTTATCCAAACCCTCTTCAGCATAACTTGCACCACTGAAATGCTGGCTCTTCCTTTGCCTGGAATGTGTGGCCACATGGGAGAACTTTGCTCCAAAGCTAAAAGAATCCCTTGGCACTTGAGCTCTTGCACAGGGAATGTCATTTTCTGCAAGGCAGGTGGGAAAGGAACTTGTTTCAGCTCAGCTGCAACTGCTGGTTTGGGGAGGGAGGGGGATAATGAGGTATAACCCAGGTGTGCTTGTAAACATCAGTTGCCCAGGTACCAGCTTGGAGAGCCCCACAGCTGCTGAAGGTAGAATAATCTCTTGTGTGGAGACTATTTAGGACATGGCCCAAGTAGAGGGGTTTCTGGAGCTTGGACTGCAGGCTGGAGAGGACTGCAGCCCCTGCAGGGACTGTGGTGGAGCTCTGGAACAATCTTGTGCCTGTTCACGATTCTGCTCCAGCTTGATGAATTTTCAAAGCAGCTTCTGTGAATTGCACTAGCCCTGACAGAGTGGGAGCAGGTTCCTGCAGCAGGATGGAGCACAGTGGTGAGGAGGAAGCTCTGGAGGGATGTAACACCAGGGGAGAGCAGCAAATTGCGTCTGTACTTCTTGGGCTCCCAAGGAGCCTATCCTTGTGTATATGGGAAGTGCCTGAAATAGAAGCATTTTGTAAATAGCAAAAAAAAATGAGTGTTTCCAAAGAACTTCAGCTCTTCTCCATGTGATTTGCTCCATCTTTCAGAGGGTTTGTCGCTTTTTTTGGTGGCTGAAGCTATTCAGGGAGTTTGACCTGAATTTTGCATCGCTTTGGATGCCTAGAAGTTGCATTTATTTAAAACAAGTCACTTGCTGAAAAAACATATTGCCCAGCTATGTGCTGGAGAAAGGCAGGTATTCCTAAAATTAACCCAGCATTAGTGCAAGTGTCTGGTCTCACAATCTGCAAGTTCAGAAAAGTGGCTACATGAGGAAAGCCCAAAACATTGTCTAAACAGCACCTGATTTCTGACAGCAGTCAAACAGTAGATGCTTCCTATAATCTTAGGCTCTTTCACTGGCATGTATCTTGCACAGCATCACCAGGGTACTCTCCCAGTCTCCAGCAATCTGTGGTTCAGGGACTTGACTGTAAAAGCCCCATCCTTATGTTTAACTGTGTTATCCTTATGTCAAGGAGGCTCAGGTGTGACCTTGTTTCTCTCTGGAGCTTCCTGAGGAGGGGAAGTGGAGAGGGAGGTGCTGAGCTCTTCTCCCTGGTAGCCAGTGATACGATGTGAGAACGGTTCAAAGCTGTGCTGTGGGAGGGTTGGATTGAACAATAGGAAGCATTTCTTTACTGATAGGATGGTCAAACACTGCAACAAGCTTCCTAGAGAGGTAGTTGCTGCCTGTCAGTGTTTAAAAGGCATTTGGACAACACCCTTAATCATTTGCTTTAGATTTTGGTCAGCCCTGAATTGGTCAGGCAGTTGGACTAGATGATCATTGTATGTCCCTTCCAACTGAAAATAATCAATTATAGTAAGTCCTGATGGATTGTTGTTGTTCTGTGAGTTGGTCCAGCTGCTCCTTGAACTTTTATTAACTGTATTCACTATTTTCTGCAGAAACGAGTTTTCTGGTTTAATGGTGGTGTAAAGAACCACTTCATTAAAGTTTAGGGGCTGTGGATTTTTCCCTTCCATTTGATGTCCCCTTGTGTACTTGCATTAGAAAAAAAGGTGAACCCTTGATCCCTGTCCATTCTCTACCTGCCTCTCACAATTGTGTTGGAACTTCATGCACTATTTCCCATCTCGAGTGTCTCAGTCCTGGCTGTGGGGACCAAGGCAGCCAAGGGGTCTGCAGAGCCAGTGATCTGGCTGGGACAAGCTGTGCTGACAGTGGAGGATGAAGGCACAATGTGTTTCCTTCTGCCTGTGCCTCTGAGTACAGCAGCTCTTGAGCAAAAGCTGAGTGTTGAGGAGCTGCAGCATCGTGGACACGTGGCCAGTGCCCAAGGAGAAAGGGTTAACATGACACCAGAGCAGTACTGTTCAGCTGTGTGGTAGTGCTTGGTGCCTTGGGTTTGTTGGGGGTTTTTTGAGTGCCTTTGGTGATGTTTCTTCCAAGCAGAACCTCCAGGTTTCTATGCATGTGTGCCAGGATCTCCCTGTGGTCAGTAGGATGTGCAGTGTTCCTGCAGCACCACACCAGAGGGTGGTTTCTTGCACAGTATTTAAAAAAAAAAAAGGGGGGTGGGAGTGGGGGTGGCTTGCATCAACTTGGGAAAACCCAGAACATGCTAGGACTTCACACATGGCATCCAGACTTGGTGCCCTTGCTCCATTGCCTTCCCACTGCCTGTAATGGCTGCAGATCACTAATAGTCTTGACCATGTTGTGATATTCACGCTGTTTGTGTAAAGTGGCTTCCCAGCCAGAACTTCAGCAGCAGGAGTTGACTGTAGCCCTCCCCTCTGGGGAGTGGTCTCCTCTCCCCTTGGTCTTACAGGCTGCAGAATCCCAACCTGTTGCCCTTGAGGGCTTCCCACCTGGAAGAGCAGAGCCTGCTTTGCAGGAGTCAGTTGAATGAGCATTGTCATCGCTGCAGCTCACTCTTCTGTTTGCAGCACTTGAGGTAACTGAGGCTCACACAACCTGGGGACAGCTGAGGCTACGTGGGGGCAGCAGCAGCTTGTGGAGATATTGTCTCTGAGCCTCCCTCTGCAGCTCTGGCCCTCTGCCCTGATCCCAGCTTCCCTGCTGCTGTGGCTCAGGCTGTTAATGATGCTGTCACAAATCTGAGGAGGCACCTCTGTCCACACCAGCCCCCTCCCAGGCTATTTCAACCCTCTCTTCACCCTTGCTCTGCTCAGCAGGGACACTTCAAGCTTGGACTGAAGAACTTCTGTGATGCTGAAGGGCCTCTATGGTTTTGCTCCCAGCTGCTGACTGCCAGTCATGCCTAACAATAGCAAGAGTTTTAATGATAAATATTTCTTGAGAGCATGGAGTTCACTTCATTAGTGATCTGGACAGGTTTTCAGGGACAAAATGTGGATTCAGAGCTGAATCTCTGGCTCCTGCTGTGTTACAAGCACTCTCTAAAACCTCTGTGAACACCAAGGCCATTTTGGACCTTTAAAGTTAAACAATCCTTCTCTCCCTCTCCTTGTAAACACCAGGAGGACTGAGGAATCAAAGTCTCAGTTGTAAATATATTCTGCTTCTTAGGTGTCTCACTGCCTTGAACATCCTTGTGTGGCATGACTCCAAATCTTCCTAGTTCATTTCCTGTGCTCAGGGATAGAGCTGGTCAGAGAAGTTCAAAACAATTACAATCCCCCTGGTGCTCAGATATGTAACAAACAGAAGGGACAGTGAATTTTAGCATAAATAAATATTAATTTGTTTTTTTGAAATATTTATTTGCCATCTGTGATTCTTTTGATTAAAAAACCATCCCATCACCCAGTCAAAGTCAGGAAAGGACTTGCTGGGGCTTCACTGACTGACCCTGAGAGACAGAGATCACCTTGCAGACAGATGGGCTCAATGGATAATCTGTGTCTAACAGACTGAAAATGGCTCATCAGAAGTACCAGGCAAAGAGTTAAAAATTGGGCAGTGAGAATTCAGCTGACGCAGTCAGACTCCAGCTCAGACACCCCTTTAGAAACAGGGGTCCGGATCATTGAAGCCTCTGCTTTGAATTGCGCTTTCCTAAACTTCTGGAACTATCGTCCAAATGGAGTAATAAGGTGCTTGGGAAGAGAGAGGGGAAGCACAAAAGGTAACCAATGAAGTAATCTGCAAGGGGAAAAGAAATAAAAATCAGTGGACAAAAGGCTTTGCTTTGCCAGGACTCAAACCATTCAGCCAACCACAATAGCATCCTGCCTTCCTGCTCCTGCACCCCAGCCCTCTTCATTTGTGGTTATTATCTTGCCTAGACCAGATTGGTGTTGGCAAACAAAAACCCAGGTAGCTTTGATTTTTTTTCCTTGTGTGCATGGTCAAAGGGAAGGAATCATCTGCCCCTTGGTCTCTGGTTTTTCATTGTCCTCAGTCTGGTTTGTTCCCTCTGCATGGTGAGGTGAAACAAAGACTTGAATTATGGCAGAAGATGAATGAGGTCTTTGAAAACCTGTTAGAACAATTAGGCACTGAGGCAAAGGGGTCACCACTTCAGGGGCTTGAGTGCTCTGAGTTTTGGGAAGGTTTGGGCTGGTTGTGGAGCTGGTCTTCTGGAGGAGAAGCAGAAGGTGAGAAATTCAGATGTAAACCAGGAGTGGTGGCAGCTGCTGCCATCAGCTGTCCCGTGACTGGCTCCCTAGAAAAGGCAGTCTGACAGCAGTCAGTCTTTTTTTTTGGCTCTGCTTTTCCATCCTGAGCTGCTGTGGGAAGCAATTCCCAGCCCTGCCAAGGGAGAGGGGGCAGTGAGAGCCTGAGAAAGCAAGGAGAGAGCAGGACAATGGCAGCTCACATGAGATGACTTGCTGAAATGTGGAGGGTCCTCCTCAGATGGGAGGAACTGTCTGTACACCAGCCCCTTTCCTTAATATCTCCTCCAGGCAGCCACGGGGAGACAGGCCAAGAGGCACAGTGAGGACTTGGCTTTATCTATTGTGGTCTCTTCTAAAACATGCTATTACTCTGCAGATCTCCCTCCATATGTACTTGGAAAGAAAATTTCTACCAAGGACAGTGGTCGATGAGAGCAGCACATTGTTCCTCAGAGCCAATGGCACGTGCTAAAGATCAGGATTATTCCTTCCATTACACAGCTGGGGAGGTGAGCACAGAGAAGTCCCCTGCAGGCTCCAAGCAAGACAGCTTCAGAGGTGCAAATAGCCTTAGACCATGATGAGATGCTTCTTCACATAATAGGAGGAGTGTCTGGCTATCCCTAGGATGCTCAGATAGTGAGTGGGATCAGAGACCCACAGAATCAAATCACTGCTGGAAAAAATGTGCTGAAGGTGAAAAGCTAGAAAAAGGAATAACCCTAACATAGCATTGCCAGTAATTTAATGTTCATTGGATGTGACAGGAGATGGGTGATGTATAGATTTGCCTTCTGTTCTACTCTCTCCAGAGCACTTCCTTTTTGCTGCAGTCCAGGCTTGGAGGAAAGCTTTTACTCCCCCAAAATTAGACTTTGTGGTAATGGAAAATGAGATCATGGCTCTCTTACTGGCAGAGTGGTGTGAAACAATGGTGATATATTTAAAAAAAAAAAAAAAAAAGCAATCTCTTTAGAAAAGAAAGGCCTGGTCTCACTTGGCAGGTGTTATTTATTTTTCCTAGCAAAGGGAGTAAGAAACTGCAGTTGGAATCTCCGGTTGACTTGCCGAGGTACTACTGTGACATTATAATGATCCAATTCCCCTCAAAGGTGGCATTTTCACTTGCTCCCCTGACCTATCACTGTACATTCTCTGTGAAACAAACTATCACCTATCAGCCCTGACATCTCAGGCTCAGAGTTGAAAAAAAACCAAAAAAAAAAAGGCTCTGATACTAGTGCAGTGAATGGAGTCTTCACCCTGTTCCTCCTCACTAGGATGCAGCTTCCCCACTGCCTCAAAGGCCACCAGCTCTTTGGGAGCACGTCAGCACAATCCTGTCATCTTCACAGCTCCCACCAGCAGTGCCTGCGACTCAGGGTGCATCTGAGTGATGTTTCCCGGTCCATTCACACTCTCCTCCTGCATAAGTAAAGGTGATGTTCATGCAGCCCTTTGCTTGCTCTGTAGTGCAGCTTTGTCTTGTTTTGGAGGAGTCGGACCAGGCTGAAGTGTTGTTTCTGGCAGGCATGGCCTGGAGGAGGAGACCTGCAGAGGGTCTGGCTTGCAGGATGCCTTGCCCCACGGCCAGGCTCTGGGTTCCATTCTCTGGAGATAAACTAGTTCACAGTGGTGTAAAATGTGTGCAATGAATAACACAACTACAGCAAAACAGTTTATGTAAAGCACCAATGTGGGAGAGGTTTCATAAGAGGTTTCATACCACAAAAAGGCCTTTTTTGGTAAAAAATAGAAGCATTTTCTCTAACAAAAAGAATATCAAGTTTCTTGCACAGTCTTACCATCTCACTAGTGCTGTTCCTAGCTGCCATGGAGACCCTCTTTTCTCCCAGAGTGAGAGACATTTCTCTGAGCAGGACAGAAAGCAGAAGCAGCCCTTTCAGAAGTGACTGGGCTGGTGACACTGGCTGCCACCACTGGGGCTACTGGCCCTACAGCAAAGCCTGCTGAGGGCTGAGCTCTTTGAGAGGTTTTGAGGGGACAGGCTGGTTAGGGGGCATGAATGGGGTCTGGTAGGAAGCAGAGAGCCTGGTAGGCAGCAGTGAGCTGCTGATGTGACCTGCAAGGGAGCAGAGATGGGAAAGGTGGCTGGAAAACAGTGTGTGGGGAAACATCCACCTCCACCCCGGGACTGGGTCAAGCAAAAGCAGGTCAGTGTATGTGGTGCTAAACCTGTGGGTAAGCACTGGCACCCAGCACCAAGATTTTGTTTCCTTCCTCTGGGAAGGAAGCAGCAAAACAGCAAAACCTCAAACAAGCAAGTTCCACTCCAAAGTGACAGGGTGGCTACGGGAACAGGGAGAATCCAGGCAGAGAAACCAGGCCAGGAAAATCAAAGCAAATGGCTGGTTACAGAGTTTCAGGCCCACTTGCTCTGTAGGAAGCTTTGGCTGTCAGCAGGGATAGGCAGTGAGAAGGGTGGGATCTCACAGCTTGCATGATGAAATGGAGAATGTGGCAGATGCTTTTATTCTAGCTTCGGAGGGCTCTTAGCAAGAAGCTCTTAGCATGGCTTTCATGGACCAAAGGAGGATGATTTCGAGCTCCATCCCCCTCCATTTCTGTGGGTGTCAGTGGCAGCACGATGGGCAGTGTTGACACCAGTGATGGGGCAGCAGGTGGTGGACACCAGATGGGACTGGTGATGGGGAGGCTGCTGGGCCCCAAAGAAGCAGCTGTCCCTGGGACACGGGGAGGCTGAGTGCACCAGATACCTGGGGGGGGGTGGGGACCAGAGCCCTCTGGCAAAGCAGCCAAGCTCCTTCATGAGCCACAGAGTGGGCAGAAACTGCTGCCAACAAGCAGGCTCTGTGCCCTGCCCACCCTCCCAGGGGAGCAATCACATGGGGCAAAGCTCCAGTTGTGCCACTCATAATTTCAAGGCATTTAAAAAAATAAATCCCTTTAGGGCAGGGGTTCTGTTTTCATTCAGAGCTCCAGATGATGGGATGTGTGTCTCTGCTCCAGTCTCTGAGTGCCACTGTTGCTGTAGGTTAATTATCATTAGTAATTCATCATCACCATTCACAGAAAGGCTTTTCCCTGCTGGTTGGGAGTTGCATGGAGCATTAACAGCTTTTTTTCCCCAGCAAACACAGCTCTAGTTTGGCCCAGGGCCTCTTCTGGCCCCATCAGCTGCCTCAGAGCCTGGCAGAGGGTTGGTTGGAGGGTGATTGAGGGAAATCAGGGTTGTCCTGCCTGGTGATTTTTATAAAAAAATATATATATTTAAATACATCTAGCTTAAAGCTTTCCATCCTCATGCAAAGCTTTTCACATGATCTCCTAGACTAAACCTTGTTGATTTTTTTCCTTCTTTCAATAAGTTTCTGAAGCAGTAAGGCAGCTGGAACAAATCTGGTGATATGTCCAGTGGTAACACATCAGTTTTCAACGATGTAGCTGAAAAAAAGCCCTAATAGCTGTAGTTATTGCTTTCACTATGCTTTAAAAAAATAAAAAAGAGAAAGAAGGTGATGTCAGGATGTTTCTGCCAGGGCAGAAACAGGGGGGGAGAGACCCTGAGAGACCTGCTGGCCTCAGGGTCATGTAGATATGGGAAATTGGCAAGAGCCAATTCTGGGCCCTGAAGAGGAACAGAGTGTAATTGCAGTGTCCGCAGAAAAGAAATCCTAATGAAAACAGGCAGAGCCAGGAGAATTGGCAGAGAAGAGGCAGAGCTGAGCAAGTGTGGATTACTCCAGCACTTTCTGCTCAGGCTGAAAAGTGTCTGAGAAATGCAATAGCTGGGGTTTATTATTAAAGGCTTATACCACAGAATTGCTTGGGGCAGGGAGGGGGGGAACCACTGATGTCTGGCTCCTGAGGCACCAGATATTTGGGAGCAGAGAAACGTGTCCCCTGTGTCAGGCTGTCCCGTGGGCAGCAGGGCTGGGTCAGCCCCACAGCCCCATAAAGGAAAGGATCCCCTGGGATGCAGTGGTTATATTCTGCCTTTGAAGGGGGGCTTTTCCAGAAACCTCTTCTGCAAACCACCTCCTCCTGAGGTGGGGGCAGTGTCCCCAAACCATCCCTAAACCAGCCTTCATGTATTTGCACGGTATGATCACAAACCCCAGCATTAAGGTAGAGTTCCCTTTGTGGAAGGAACTATCTTGTCTGGCTTCTTCACCCTGTAAGACAAATAGGTGAAGCCCTGTGTGACTCTGATCCATGGGGCTCTTCCCAGAACCACCACAGTGCTGGCTGCCTTGTAAGCCAACCATGTTTCCTTCTGCAAAGCAATTCCTCCTGACCGAACTCATCCGTCAGCAGCTTGTCAGCAGCAACATACTTGGAACTTTGCAGTTGCCCAAGCTCCACGAAGAACACCCTCACTTGGCAGATTTGTAGCTTCCTGGGATTTGTTCTCCCTTACACTTCCATGCACTGGCAGGCTGCAGTCTGCAGGGCCCTCACAGGGGATCCCAGGCGTTGCCACACTTGTTCACTGCAATCGGAGGTGGGAAAAAGTGGCTGAGACTTTCCTTCTGCCCCCACAACCTTCCCTTTTGACACTCAGTGGGCACATGATGTGTTACCAGCAGCTGGAGCAGCAAGGGGGGTCTGCTTCCCAGCAAAGCCAGCTCCTTCTGCAGATCCTCAGTGTCCTTCATCAGGATGAAAACGTCCTCTTCTCCTCTACCCCTAAGCAGGCAGCAAGCAATGGGCTGTGGTGGGGACCAGGAGATGTGCCTGGAGTGGTGGGCATGTGTCAACCACAGCAAAGCTCCTTCACCCCACAGCAGCAGGAAATGTCTCCCTGAGCAGGAGAAGGAGCCTGTGTGGGAACTGGGAAGGGAAGGGAAGGGAAGGGAATACTGTGATCTGGATTTAAAAAACAAAAACAAGCAAACAAGGAGCTAAAAATGCATATAATACATTCTCTAAAATCAATGCACAATTGTTTTCAGCACAGTGTAACACTTGCTGAAGAAGCCTGGGAGCAGTAAGTCTCCCGTCTGACCACAGCTCAGCTATACATCAGCCCAGTGTCATGGAGATGACCATACCTCATCAGCCCAGCTCCCAGCATATGAGGGAAGCTGTTTAGGCTCCTCTTACAATTTCTCTTTGGTATTGCAAATCTTGAAATATCTGTGCCAGCCTGTAATCCCCAGCTGGGCTGTACAGTTGGCTTTTGCCCTCGTGCTGCCTTATTACACCCAGCTTAAATCACGAGCGGTAGCGAGACGGGGTTGATGAAGATGATTTATTGTGCTTGAATGACCATCTACAGCAACTCACTGCTGCGTGACTCCTTCTCCCTGCTCTAGAGAACAGCTGCTGCCAGGATACACCCCTTTTCATGGAATCATTGAATGTATGGGGCCAGAAGGGACCTTTCAAAGTCATCTAGTCCAGCCCCAAGTGTGAACTCTCAACCAACTAGGACCAGAGGACCTCCCTCACATCCTCCTTTGGAGGAGAGAATTGGTTTCACCTGATGGTGGTTACGAAGGGATGCAAAGAGCTTGTAAGGCCCCTGGCCCAGAGGAGTTGTGGAGGATGATCTTTTGGTGCTCCTGAGCAGAGCAAGCTCTGAAGTGGGGGTCTGTCATCAGAGGGCAGTGTTGTGATGTCGTGGGTAAGGAGCGAAGCTACACAGGGTTCCTTGATTTGGGGTAAGGATGCTCCATGTGCTGGAGGAAAGGAGCCCTGGGTGCATCATGTGGTGGCTGTGGTGCTCTTCTCGCTCAGCTTGGCCAGAGCCTGTATTTCACCCAAGGCAGCAAATCCTCTGCCTCTTTGGGTTTTTCTGTAGACAACATAATGCAGAACAGCTTCCTGGGAGTGTGCTGGGAGTCAGCATCCCCTCTGGGAACACCAGTGGCTCTCTGCTGGGATGTGCAGGCAACTGTGCTGCCTCCCAGGGCAGAAATCAAGTCCAACTTATAACTGGGCAGAGATGATCCACTTCTGTAGCCCTGCAGAGGTACTGGGAGGAGGTCAGCCTTTTGGCTATGTTTTTTTAAATAATTATTGCTGAGGGGTTGGATGATATTTTCCTTCCTTTGCTAAGTTTAGAGTGTAATTGTTATGCTGCTTGTTTGTGCTTTTTGCAGTCCTGCTGTCTGGGGATCTCATTTGTGTAATTTTGTTGGGTCCTGGCTAATAATGACACCACATAAAAACAATTCATTCTGCTGGACTGAGAGTGGGCTTCGTTGTCATGGTAACCTTTGATTCAGAGACTTGCAGGAAGGAGACAGGTAAATGCTTGAAATTGCTGTATTTCAGCATGGTTTCAAATGCCTTGGAAGTCTGAGTCCCATTTTCCATAAATGAAATTTCAAGTCTTGTTGGAGTACTTAGTAAACAAAATTCATTTATTGCATGAAGGAAAAGGAGTGGCTTTAGTTGAAGGAAATACCTTGAAAAAACCTAAAGTTTCTTGAAGCATTCTACAAAATGAAAGGAATTAAATGCAATCAGGATGTGCTAATGTTGCTTTGTTCCCCAAAACTTAGACGTGTGTGCTAGGGAGGTATGAAGAGGGACAGAAGCAGGTCTGATGGGAGCAACCTTTAATTAGCTTCAAATGTGTCCCCCCAAAAAAAGTGTCCTGTGTTTTACCCAGTCAGAATGAATGAGCCTCTCTGTTCCCAAAATTCATGTCAATGAGTGCTGCATTAGCTAAAATACCCTGGAATACTAACTTAGAGCTAGATATCTACTTGCTTTTGCTGACATCTGCTTATAAATTCTTGTGGCTTCTCTGAAAATCAAACTGGAATGATGTTGGCCCTTCTGGATACAAATTAGTCTGAACTGGGGTTGTAGGGAGACATTTCCAGCCCTGGTCTTCTGAAGAGAGATTCCCAGTTTGGAACCACTGTAAAATGAGCCCAAGCTGTCTAGTGCTGACTTCCCCTCAAAGTGAAAATCAGCCTGAACCCGAAGTTGTGCTGCAAAAGTCAACATATGGCATCTGGATCCAGCCAACACTTTGGTCAGGGGTCTTTGATTCTGTACCTTCCTAAATATTCTTCAAAGGGTTACCCAAGGATCTGTGAGTGAAGTCTGGCCAGACCATAAGTATGAAAGGAGAACCTGGTGCATTATTGCTGTTTCCAGGCTCTGAGGTGCAGTGTTTATCCAAACCCTCTTCAGCATAACTTGCACCACTGAAATGCTGGCTCTTCCTTTGCCTGGAATGTGTGGCCACATGGGAGAACTTTGCTCCAAAGCTAAAAGAATCCCTTGGCACCTGAGCTCTTGCACAGGGAATGTCATTTTCTGCAAGGCAGGTGGGAAAGGAACTTGTTTCAGCTCAGCTGCAACTGCTGGTTTGGGGAGAGAGGGGGATAATGAGGTATAACCCAGGTGTGCTTGTAAACATCAGTTGCCCAGGTACCAGCTTGGAGAGCCCCACAGCTGCTGAAGGTAGAATAATCTCTTGTGTGGAGACTATTTAGGACATGGCCCAAGTAGAGGGGTTTCTGGAGCTTGGACTGCAGGCTGGAGAGGACTGCAGCCCCTGCAGGGACTGTGGTGGAGCTCTGGAACAATCTTGTGCCTGTTCACGATTCTGCTCCAGCTTGATGAATTTTCAAAGCAGCTTCTGTGAATTGCACTAGCCCTGACAGAGTGGGAGCAGGTTCCTGCAGCAGGATGGAGCACAGTGGTGAGGAGGAAGCTCTGGAGGGATGTAACACCAGGGGAGAGCAGCAAATTGCGTCTGTACTTCTTGGGCTCCCAAGGAGCCTATCCTTGTGTATATGGGAAGTGCCTGAAATAGAAGCATTTTGTAAATAGCAAAAAAAAATGAGTGTTTCCAAAGAACTTCAGCTCTTCTCCATGTGATTTGCTCAATCTTTCAGAGGGTTTGTCGCTTTTTTTGGTGGCTGAAGCTATTCAGGGAGTTTGACCTGAATTTTGCATCGCTTTGGATGCCTAGAAGTTGCATTTATTTAAAACAAGTCACTTGCTGAAAAAACATATTGCCCAGCTATGTGCTGGAGAAAGGCAGGTATTCCTAAAATTAACCCAGCATTAGTGCAAGTGTCTGGTCTCACAATCTGCAAGTTCAGAAAAGTGGCTACATGAGGAAAGCCCAAAACATTGTCTAAACAGCACCTGATTTCTGACAGCAGTCAAACAGTAGATGCTTCCTATAATCTTAGGCTCTTTCACTGGCATGTATCTTGCACAGCATCACCAGGGTACTCTCCCAGTCTCCAGCAATCTGTGGTTCAGGGACTTGACTGTAAAAGCCCCATCCTTATGTTTAACTGTGTTATCCTTATGTCAAGGAGGCTCAGGTGTGACCTTGTTTCTCTCTGGAGCTTCCTGAGGAGGGAAAGTGGAGAGGGAGGTGCTGAGCTCTTCTCCCTGGTAGCCAGTGATACGATGTGAGAACGGTTCAAAGCTGTGCTGTGGGAGGGTTGGATTGAACAATAGGAAGCATTTCTTTACTGATAGGATGGTCAAACACTGCAACAAGCTTCCTAGAGAGGTAGTTGCTGCCTGTCAGTGTTTAAAAGGCATTTGGACAACACCCTTAATCATTTGCTTTAGCTTTTGGTCAGCCCTGAATTGGTCAGGCAGTTGGACTAGATGATCATTGTATGTCCCTTCCAACTGAAAATAATCAATTATAGTAAGTCCTGATGGATTGTTGTTGTTCTGTGAGTTGGTCCAGCTGCTCCTTGAACTTTTATTAACTGTATTCACTATTTTCTGCAGAAACGAGTTTTCTGGTTTAATGGTGGTGTAAAGAACCACTTCATTAAAGTTTAGGGGCTGTGGATTTTTCCCTTCCATTTGATGTCCCCTTGTGTACTTGCATTAGAAAAAAAGGTGAACCCTTGATCCCTGTCCATTCTCTACCTGCCTCTCACAATTGTGTTGGAACTTCATGCACTATTTCCCATCTCGAGTGTCTCAGTCCTGGCTGTGGGGACCAAGGCAGCCAAGGGGTCTGCAGAGCCAGTGATCTGGCTGGGACAAGCTGTGCTGACAGTGGAGGATGAAGGCACAATGTGTTTCCTTCTGCCTGTGCCTCTGAGTACAGCAGCTCTTGAGCAAAAGCTGAGTGTTGAGGAGCTGCAGCATCGTGGACACGTGGCCAGTGCCCAAGGAGAAAGGGTTAACATGACACCAGAGCAGTACTGTTCAGCTGTGTGGTAGTGCTTGGTGCCTTGGGTTTGTTGGGGGTTTTTTGAGTGCCTTTGGTGATGTTTCTTCCAAGCAGAACCTCCAGGTTTCTATGCATGTGTGCCAGGATCTCCCTGTGGTCAGTAGGATGTGCAGTGTTCCTGCAGCACCACACCAGAGGGTGGTTTCTTGCACAGTATTTAAAAAAAAAAAAGGGGGGTGGGAGTGGGGGTGGCTTGCATCAACTTGGGAAAACCCAGAACATGCTAGGACTTCACACATGGCATCCAGACTTGGTGCCCTTGCTCCATTGCCTTCCCACTGCCTGTAATGGCTGCAGATCACTAATAGTCTTGACCATGTTGTGATATTCACGCTGTTTGTGTAAAGTGGCTTCCCAGCCAGAACTTCAGCAGCAGGAGTTGACTGTAGCCCTCCCCTCTGGGGAGTGGTCTCCTCTCCCCTTGGTCTTACAGGCTGCAGAATCCCAACCTGTTGCCCTTGAGGGCTTCCCACCTGGAAGAGCAGAGCCTGCTTTGCAGGAGTCAGTTGAATGAGCATTGTCATCGCTGCAGCTCACTCTTCTGTTTGCAGCACTTGAGGTAACTGAGGCTCACACAACCTGGGGACAGCTGAGGCTACGTGGGGGCAGCAGCAGCTTGTGGAGATATTGTCTCTGAGCCTCCCTCTGCAGCTCTGGCCCTCTGCCCTGATCCCAGCTTCCCTGCTGCTGTGGCTCAGGCTGTTAATGATGCTGTCACAAATCTGAGGAGGCACCTCTGTCCACACCAGCCCCCTCCCAGGCTATTTCAACCCTCTCTTCACCCTTGCTCTGCTCAGCAGGGACACTTCAAGCTTGGACTGAAGAACTTCTGTGATGCTGAAGGGCCTCTATGGTTTTGCTCCCAGCTGCTGACTGCCAGTCATGCCTAACAATAGCAAGAGTTTTAATGATAAATATTTCTTGAGAGCATGGAGTTCACTTCATTAGTGATCTGGACAGGTTTTCAGGGACAAAATGTGGATTCAGAGCTGAATCTCTGGCTCCTGCTGTGTTACAAGCACTCTCTAAAACCTCTGTGAACACCAAGGCCATTTTGGACCTTTAAAGTTAAACAATCCTTCTCTCCCTCTCCTTGTAAACACCAGGAGGACTGAGGAATCAAAGTCTCAGTTGTAAATATATTCTGCTTCTTAGGTGTCTCACTGCCTTGAACATCCTTGTGTGGCATGACTCCAAATCTTCCTAGTTCATTTCCTGTGCTCAGGGATAGAGCTGGTCAGAGAAGTTCAAAACAATTACAATCCCCCTGGTGCTCAGATATGTAACAAACAGAAGGGACAGTGAATTTTAGCATAAATAAATATTAATTTGTTTTTTTGAAATATTTATTTGCCATCTGTGATTCTTTTGATTAAAAAACCATCCCATCACCCAGTCAAAGTCAGGAAAGGACTTGCTGGGGCTTCACTGACTGACCCTGAGAGACAGAGATCACCTTGCAGACAGATGGGCTCAATGGATAATCTGTGTCTAACAGACTGAAAATGGCTCATCAGAAGTACCAGGCAAAGAGTTAAAAATTGGGCAGTGAGAATTCAGCTGATGCAGTCAGACTCCAGCTCAGACACCCCTTTAGAAACAGGGGTCCGGATCATTGAAGCCTCTGCTTTGAATTGCGCTTTCCTAAACTTCTGGAACTATCGTCCAAATGGAGTAATAAGGTGCTTGGGAAGAGAGAGGGGAAGCACAAAAGGTAACCAATGAAGTAATCTGCAAGGGGAAAAGAAATAAAAATCAGTGGACAAAAGGCTTTGCTTTGCCAGGACTCAAACCATTCAGCCAACCACAATAGCATCCTGCCTTCCTGCTCCTGCACCCCAGCCCTCTTCATTTGTGGTTATTATCTTGCCTAGACCAGATTGGTGTTGGCAAACAAAAACCCAGGTAGCTTTGATTTTTTTTCCTTGTGTGCATGGTCAAAGGGAAGGAATCATCTGCCCCTTGGTCTCTGGTTTTTCATTGTCCTCAGTCTGGTTTGTTCCCTCTGCATGGTGAGGTGAAACAAAGACTTGAATTATGGCAGAAGATGAATGAGGTCTTTGAAAACCTGTTAGAACAATTAGGCACTGAGGCAAAGGGGTCACCACTTCAGGGGCTTGAGTGCTCTGAGTTTTGGGAAGGTTTGGGCTGGTTGTGGAGCTGGTCTTCTGGAGGAGAAGCAGAAGGTGAGAAATTCAGATGTAAACCAGGAGTGGTGGCAGCTGCTGCCATCAGCTGTCCCGTGACTGGCTCCCTAGAAAAGGCAGTCTGACAGCAGTCAGTCTTTTTTTTTGGCTCTGCTTTTCCATCCTGAGCTGCTGTGGGAAGCAATTCCCAGCCCTGCCAAGGGAGAGGGGGCAGTGAGAGCCTGAGAAAGCAAGGAGAGAGCAGGACAATGGCAGCTCACATGAGATGACTTGCTGAAATGTGGAGGGTCCTCCTCAGATGGGAGGAACTGTCTGTACACCAGCCCCTTTCCTTAACATCTCCTCCAGGCAGCCACGGGGAGACAGGCCAAGAGGCACAGTGAGGACTTGGCTTTACCTATTGTGGTCTCTTCTAAAACATGCTATTACTCTGCAGATCTCCCTCCATATGTACTTGGAAAGAAAATTTCTACCAAGGACAGTGGTCGATGAGAGCAGCACATTGTTCCTCAGAGCCAATGGCACGTGCTAAAGATCAGGATTATTCCTTCCATTACACAGCTGGGGAGGTGAGCACAGAGAAGTCCCCTGCAGGCTCCAAGCAAGACAGCTTCAGAGGTGCAAATAGCCTTAGACCATGATGAGATGCTTCTTCACATAATAGGAGGAGTGTCTGGCTATCCCTAGGATGCTCAGATAGTGAGTGGGATCAGAGACCCACAGAATCAAATCACTGCTGGAAAAAATGTGCTGAAGGTGAAAAGCTAGAAAAAGGAATAACCCTAACATAGCATTGCCAGTAATTTAATGTTCATTGGATGTGACAGGAGATGGGTGATGTATAGATTTGCCTTCTGTTCTACTCTCTCCAGAGCACTTCCTTTTTGCTGCAGTCCAGGCTTGGAGGAAAGCTTTTACTCCCCCAAAATTAGACTTTGTGGTAATGGAAAATGAGATCATGGCTCTCTTACTGGCAGAGTGGTGTGAAACAATGGTGATATATTTAAAAAAAAAAAAAAAAAGCAATCTCTTTAGAAAAGAAAGGCCTGGTCTCACTTGGCAGGTGTTATTTATTTTTCCTAGCAAAGGGAGTAAGAAACTGCAGTTGGAATCTCCGGTTGACTTGCCGAGGTACTACTGTGACATTATAATGATCCAATTCCCCTCAAAGGTGGCATTTTCACTTGCTCCCCTGACCTATCACTGTACATTCTCTGTGAAACAAACTATCACCTATCAGCCCTGACATCTCAGGCTCAGAGTTGAAAAAAAACCAAAAAAAAAAAGGCTCTGATACTAGTGCAGTGAATGGAGTCTTCACCCTGTTCCTCCTCACTAGGATGCAGCTTCCCCACTGCCTCAAAGGCCACCAGCTCTTTGGGAGCACGTCAGCACAATCCTGTCATCTTCACAGCTCCCACCAGCAGTGCCTGCGACTCAGGGTGCATCTGAGTGATGTTTCCCGGTCCATTCACACTCTCCTCCTGCATAAGTAAAGGTGATGTTCATGCAGCCCTTTGCTTGCTCTGTAGTGCAGCTTTGTCTTGTTTTGGAGGAGTCGGACCAGGCTGAAGTGTTGTTTCTGGCAGGCATGGCCTGGAGGAGGAGACCTGCAGAGGGTCTGGCTTGCAGGATGCCTTGCCCCACGGCCAGGCTCTGGGTTCCATTCTCTGGAGATAAACTAGTTCACAGTGGTGTAAAATGTGTGCAATGAATAACACAACTACAGCAAAACAGTTTATGTAAAGCACCAATGTGGGAGAGGTTTCATAAGAGGTTTCATACCACAAAAAGGCCTTTTTTGGTAAAAAATAGAAGCATTTTCTCTAACAAAAAGAATATCAAGTTTCTTGCACAGTCTTACCATCTCACTAGTGCTGTTCCTAGCTGCCATGGAGACCCTCTTTTCTCCCAGAGTGAGAGACATTTCTCTGAGCAGGACAGAAAGCAGAAGCAGCCCTTTCAGAAGTGACTGGGCTGGTGACACTGGCTGCCACCACTGGGGCTACTGGCCCTACCGCAAAGCCTGCTGAGGGCTGAGCTCTTTGAGAGGTTTTGAGGGGACAGGCTGGTTAGGGGGCATGAATGGGGTCTGGTAGGAAGCAGAGAGCCTGGTAGGCAGCAGTGAGCTGCTGATGTGACCTGCAAGGGAGCAGAGATGGGAAAGGTGGCTGGAAAACAGTGTGTGGGGAAACATCCACCTCCACCCCGGGACTGGGTCAAGCAAAAGCAGGTCAGTGTATGTGGTGCTAAACCTGTGGGTAAGCACTGGCACCCAGCACCAAGATTTTGTTTCCTTCCTCTGGGAAGGAAGCAGCAAAACAGCAAAACCTCAAACAAGCAAGTTCCACTCCAAAGTGACAGGGTGGCTACGGGAACAGGGAGAATCCAGGCAGAGAAACCAGGCCAGGAAAATCAAAGCAAATGGCTGGTTACAGAGTTTCAGGCCCACTTGCTCTGTAGGAAGCTTTGGCTGTCAGCAGGGATAGGCAGTGAGAAGGGTGGGATCTCACAGCTTGCATGATGAAATGGAGAATGTGGCAGATGCTTTTATTCTAGCTTCGGAGGGCTCTTAGCAAGAAGCTCTTAGCATGGCTTTCATGGACCAAAGGAGGATGATTTCGAGCTCCATCCCCCTCCATTTCTGTGGGTGTCAGTGGCAGCACGATGGGCAGTGTTGACACCAGTGATGGGGCAGCAGGTGGTGGACACCAGATGGGACTGGTGATGGGGAGGCTGCTGGGCCCCAAAGAAGCAGCTGTCCCTGGGACACGGGGAGGCTGAGTGCACCAGATACCTGGGGGGGGGTGGGGACCAGAGCCCTCTGGCAAAGCAGCCAAGCTCCTTCATGAGCCACAGAGTGGGCAGAAACTGCTGCCAACAAGCAGGCTCTGTGCCCTGCCCACCCTCCCAGGGGAGCAATCACATGGGGCAAAGCTCCAGTTGTGCCACTCATAATTTCAAGGCATTTAAAAAAATAAATCCCTTTAGGGCAGGGGTTCTGTTTTCATTCAGAGCTCCAGATGATGGGATGTGTGTCTCTGCTCCAGTCTCTGAGTGCCACTGTTGCTGTAGGTTAATTATCATTAGTAATTCATCATCACCATTCACAGAAAGGCTTTTCCCTGCTGGTTGGGAGTTGCATGGAGCATTAACAGCTTTTTTTCCCCAGCAAACACAGCTCTAGTTTGGCCCAGGGCCTCTTCTGGCCCCATCAGCTGCCTCAGAGCCTGGCAGAGGGTTGGTTGGAGGGTGATTGAGGGAAATCAGGGTTGTCCTGCCTGGTGATTTTTATAAAAAATATATGTATTTAAATACATCTAGCTTAAAGCTTTCCATCCTCATGCAAAGCTTTTCACATGATCTCCTAGACTAAACCTTGTTGATTTTTTCCTTCTTTCAATAAGTTTCTGAAGCAGTAAGGCAGCTGGAACAAATCTGGTGATATGTCCAGTGGTAACACATCAGTTTTCAACGATGTAGCTGAAAAAAAGCCCTAATAGCTGTAGTTATTGCTTTCACTATGCTTTAAAAAAATAAAAAAGAGAAAGAAGGTGATGTCAGGATGTTTCTGCCAGGGCAGAAACAGGGGGGGAGAGACCCTGAGAGACCTGCTGGCCTCAGGGTCATGTAGATATGGGAAATTGGCAAGAGCCAATTCTCCTGGCAGGAGCCACTTCTACTTCCAGCATTGGCCTCTCCACAGCACTTTGAGGATGTTTTTTTCCCATCACAGAATCAGCCGCCAGATCCTAAAACAGGTCAGGCATATGGGATCATGGCATGAGCACATTCAGCTGGCTCAAGTTCAAGTTTATAAGGAACTCAGTTGCCTTTTTTTTTTTTTTTAATCCCCCCCAACTCAACCCAAATCCCAACCACAAAGGAAGGGAACCAGGCACTTTCTGGTGCCTGCAGCTGCTCAGAGGAACTGACTTCTCCGCCAGCGCCGCAGCTCCGAGCGCAAACCTGGCAGCTGAGGGCTGGCCCCACTTGGAGCCCTGCTTCTCCATTCAACAAAAGTTCAGCCAGCTTGGAGCATTTCAGACTCAGCGAATTATTTTCTGACTCAAACGTGGGTTTACTGGGAAATTTCCGGCTGGCTCTAATTGGGGCAGCTGGTGAGGCAGCAGTTTGCACGAGAACGAAGAGTCGCTCACAGATGAGAACAGCTCTTCAAACGGCTGCTGCTTTGAAAGCTGCTCTTTGCCTTTCTTGCCTGATTATTGAGCTTAGTATCTCCCTCCAAGCTTAAAAAAAAAAAAAATCCACTTTGCCTCTCTCATCTTTCTCTTCACCCAATATTTTCTTCTGCCCCTCCTCCTCCAAGGAGACTCTGTCAGTTCCAATTTGACCCTACATTTGAGCTTCGCAAAAATTAACATGTGGAGTGTTTCATATTAAGAGAATTTGTGGGGTTTTTCCTTTTTTCTTTCCTCCCAAGCTTCCCAAGGTTCATAAATACTGTCAAAAAGTCAAAGCAAACATTTGACTTGTTGTTTTAACATAGGAGATCCTGCCAAGCAAATTAACAGGGCCCGTCTCCACAAAGGGAACAAACTCCTCCAATTCTGATGGTGGCACTGAGGGACGTGCCATTTGCTACCTTTCTGTAATGACTTGGGGTTTAGTTTGATTGTTTTTCCTTCCTAATCTCACATCCATTTTTGCCATCAAAGCAAAGTTGAGTAAAGCACCTGAAGGTTCCTAAATTGCTCATGCAATTCCAGAGCCTATAAGCTGCATATTTTATGTCTGTAGGGAGCTGAGAGCTGTCAGGGCTTGACAAAAGCCCTTGGGAAAACAAGCCTATGAGTCTTGCTCTGATCTGCTGGAAATTCTCATCAAACCTGCCTTGATCCCTTATGTGGCAATAGGAAGACTCTGGTATGTCCTGGCTTTGTAGTTCCTGTAGGAAGGACAAGATTGGTGATGTGGCACCCTGGCTACAGGCCAGTCATCCAGGGTGGTGGCAGCCACTCTTGCTTGGGGACAACACAGTGTCCCTGTCTCAGCTAGGGACAAGCTGCTGTTGGGCTTCCCATGGGATCAGATCCAGCCAGTGTGCTCCCTGGCTCTGCCCTTGGCCATCTTAATGAAGGGTCTTAATTTCAGCTGGAGTTTTATCTCTGGGGGTCACTATGCCTCTCCCCAAGCTGTCCCCCCACTAGACAACCAGTCACTGCTGAGTAGCTTGAAAAACCTGACTGAGAGTTGCTTGGACATCCCCTCCATGCCAGCTCCAACTGTGAAGACAGAGAATGTGCAGGGGGCTGGGGTTGCAAATCAGCTCTCCAGAGAATACACATTGCAGATATGGAAATTGCTCTGGAGCAGAGTGAGGAATGGATTAAATTTGGTTCAGATTGAATCAAAACATCTCTTTTATTATTTATTTTCTTCATTATGGCTTTCCAGTGAAACAGGAAAAATGAAAAAAATTCATCTTGTCCTCTGATTATGTTGTTCAAACCAAAACAGTGGCTCTTTTTCTACCCTTTTTATTTAAAGAAAGTTGAGTCTTAACTGAACAATGGTGGGCTGAAGTGGAAAAACTTGAAGCATTTAATTTAGAACATGGATCAATGGAACATTTTGCTATTCTTAAGCAAAAGATTTTATTTCCAAACAGGTTGAAAAAAAGTGCTTTGATTGCAGCTGCAGGGTTGTGGGTTTTTTCCTTGGATTGTGGTTTTGTTTGTTTTTCTTCTGCTTAAACTAATTGCAAAATTCTGCCTAAATTTGCCAGTTGTTTAGATGCCTGAGATCTCTGTCGTGCACTGGATTTGTGGTTCATTTCAAAGGAAAAATCTTTGCAAATCATGCATATACAAGGAGAGGAGCCTTTTGGGTCCTGATGTGCAGTTTTCAGCAGCTTGCTGTGGGACTGGCTGCCTGGCAGCAGGACATCCCACCAGTTCCCCTGTAGGCAGTGCCCTGAGGGGTGCAGTTTTGCTCCCGTTCATAAACAGGCTGCTAGAAAATCGTGCCATGCCAGCTCTGTCCCTCTGGGCTCTGTGCTAGTTCCTCTGCTCTGCACAGCCCATTCTTGTGGGAAAAGAGCCCAGCAGCAACCCTGGGGTTCCCAGCCCTCCCTGGGCAGAGGGGAGGTCCTTCTGCAGGGCTCTTGGAGCTCCAGAATGTGTGCAGTGCCTTGCACCCAGCTGATAACCACGGGTCCTACCCCAGGGTTGCAGAGGGAAGGAATTGAAATGAAAAGGAGCAAAGTTGATACTTAGAGCTGGAGGATGCTCCTTCATCAGATTACACTGGTTTTAAGTAGGTCAGGCAGGAGACTCGAGATATCAGAGTCCTTTCAAAGGCATCCGTCCATCACTTATTATTCCAGACATTTCCCCTTCTCTTTTCCTTCCTTTCACAGACCCGGCCCTTTGTTGCGGCTTCTGGGCTGTGCTGGCTCCCGTCGTGCTTCCCAACACTTGCTCCTTTCTTTGCCTTTCCTGGCCCTCCTCTGCCCCTGGCTCTGGCACAGCAGTGGCTTCAGCTGTGTCGTTAAGCTGGGGGGTGCCAGGGCCACTGTTTCGGGGTGCAGCCCAGCAGCTGGAGGCCAGAGGGGAGGCTGCACACCTGGGGTGCTCCGTGTTGCCCCGTGGCTGGGTTTTTAACCTGAGCACAGATGGGTTTAGGTGAAAGCAAGCAAAGATAGCAATGAAAAGCATCAAGAATGTAAAAGTATTCCCCAGACATTTAACCTTTTTATTCTGGGAAAAATAGTTATTTGTAATTATCAGCCTGAGATTGCCTGCCTGGTGTCCCCAGCAGCAGCACCACCCAGGCATCCTTGCAGGCCAGTTTCCCCTCTAATCAATCCTAATAGTGAAGGCTCTGGGTACCTACAGGACCCTTCCTGTGCATTCCCAGGCTGCCTCACAAACAAATGCACAGTGAGGAGGAGGGAGGCTTACAGGGTCTTGTCTTATGGCTCTGGAAAGCAACCCTGTCACCTTCCATTACCCAGAAAGACTTCAATCCCCTCTCCCTCGGCACGGGCAGGTCTGACATAGGCGAGGGGATGGACACGGAGCAGCCCCCAAGGCTGATACTCCAGCAAAGCACTTCAGTGTGCATTAAATTGCTTTTTCCCAGCTGACTGAGGTTATTTGAGTGCTCACGATTACGGGCTTTGTTGGGTGGCAACGGGATGTGGCACCTGGGAGGAGCAGGGCTTTGTGGCTGGTGGGAAGGAGCCTGCAGGCAGCCTGGGCAGCTCAGCACTGCCTGGTGCTGTTCCCTGGGGAAGCATCTGCCTGTGCTGGGGCCAGGGATGCTCCCAACCCTTCTGTCAGCCATGCTGACAAGTTCCAGCACCAAAATCACCATCAAGTAATACCTGCTTGTTTTAATCAAGCCATTTCCTTGACTCACTCTCAGCCTATTACATTTTTCAACTCTCACTGTTTTGTTTTTTTTCAACTCAAACCTTCCTTAGAGCTGATCACAAGGGAATGCTCAGTGCTTGTTTTTTTGTTTTTTTTTTAACATTCTGACAGGTGCTATTTTGCTATTTGCTTGTGATGATTCAGGACATTTGCATCTCTTTGTCCTTAATTAAAAAGCACTTCACCCTTGCAGCAGGGGTATGGAAGATTTCTCTTGATCTGTTCATTTTGGGGGACTTTTAATCAACATATCCACTCTGTTGGTGCGGGTGCATTTCTGACAGGGGGGTGAAGCTCAGCACAGTGTAGAGAGCTGTGTGGGTGTAATTATGGCTTATGCTTTTTTGGAGGGGTTGAGTTTGACTGCTGTTGAAAGGCATATTCTAACAGCCTCCTAGAAGACAGGACTCTCATGTCCACCAAAAACACAGCCAGTGACAAAGGCAAAATTCACTGCAAAGCCTGAAGCTGGCAGAGCTGCCAGGGGAGTCAGTGCTTGGATGTAGCTAAGAGTCTGCAGACAGGCTGCTCCCACTGTGTGGGACCCCTATGAGCTGCCACCCTGCTTGCACAGACACCATCTGGTTCAGCTTATCTACATCTTTGCACCATAACCTCCCTCCTGTGAACTCCCCAGGGCTGGGCAAGTCCCTCTGAGGTGTGTGGGACAAAGGTGTGCATGCTCAGTGGGCTGTGTTGGGGAGCATTTAGAGTGTTCTGGGGATGATCCCTGCTCTTCTTGACACACATGCAGTTTTCGCAAGGTGAAAGTGCAGCACCTTTCATAGCAGGGCCTTATTCATGGCAACACATCTTGTCTTGGGCTGCCAGGGAGGCCAGAAGTACCTGTGGGCTGAAGAAGGGTTTCAGAAGCAACTTGACAGGCAGCAACAAGAACATAGCTTGTAAGCAGCTCCCAGGCCTCAGGGGAGGATAAAAGGAGAGGGAAGAACCATCCATGTGTGTCCTTTGTGCATGGGAGAAAGGGTGCTGGCATGGGGCTCTGCAGGGATGCTGCAAGGCAATGAGATGCTGGAGGGGTGAGGCAGCCCCAGGCAGGGTGGTGGGAGCAAGGTGCTGAGCTGCCCTGCTTCCTTCTCTGAGCTCCTGGGACGATGGGCAGCAAACACCCTGCCTGAACACATCCAGAGGCCAACTGCCTGAGATGATTCCTTCTATCCATCCAAAACACATTGTTTCTTTGCAGGTCTTTCCACCTGGTTGGATCTTGTTCACAGGTGAGGCAGAGGGAAGGGACCACAGACCTGCCTGGGGGGTCTCACCCAAGGAAAAGCATCCAACCCCTCACGTGCTTCTGCTCCAGCTCATTCCCAGCCCAGTGGGGAAATGGGAACTGGGCTTTGCCTTGGGGACCTGAGCCTGCCAGGCAGAAGTGACCCCAGGGATAGGATCCCAGAGGAAAGAGTCAAGCCCTGGGTGCTGAGATCCAGTAAGTGCTTTCCAATACTCCAGTCTTAACTCTTCTAACTCCTCCCACAAAATACTTGACTAAAAAAGCAAGTCTAACAAGGTTCCCACTGGTGTTCTCAGTGTTTATCTGTTCCACTTTCCCTTTGAAGATTATTTCTCTTCAGTCTTCTGAAGAGACTTCAGTGTCCTCTTGAATCTATTTACTTTGTCTCCTTTCAACACATCAGCCCAATTTCCCTGAGACTTAACAGCTACAAATAACATTACGATTGGAGCTCAGTGTGTCTTAGGAAATCTCCCTTCCTGATGTGCTGGCGAGTACCAGACCCTAGTGCAAGCATCTCTCTTCAGAGAGGTGCTGTGTGGGCAGGCATTTCTGCTCCAATGACTTTTTGGGAGTGCAGAAGCTGGAGGGCACCAAGCCAAGGCTCACAGTGTTGGCTGCTTTGCTCTTCAGCTGCCACTGATTGATTTTGGCAACCAGAGGGGCTGGGATAGATAAGGGAGAAAATGGCAGGTAAGGGGGATGGTGGATGCTGGGCACTGTGGCACCAGCTCTACTGGCCAGATGGTGGCTGGATTGTCACTTGATGAGGTACGAGGACTATTCGGTTGGAAAGTAAAATCTTGAAGAGAGGGGATACCTGTGTGGGGCTTGCTGTGAAGAGGGGCTGCTGAGCTGCTCCAAGCAAGGAGCAGGTCCTGCCCCTGTCCTGAGCAGGCACGTGCTGGTCCTGAAAATGCCTGAAAGTAGCTCCCAAGATGGAAAGAGGTGTTAGAATGTGGGCTCACTGCAGGCATCTGTGCCAGGGCTTCAGAGTCAGTCCCATAACAGGCAGCAAAGCAGCACAGCTCAAGTAAACCCCAAATCACTTGGTACCTGCCACAGGAGAGACTGGTTCTGCCTTGGCTCTGGGAGCAAACCTTCTGTCACTGGTTTCTCCACTTGCCAACTGCCTGGCATTATCCTCAGGCTGACAAAATGTCAGACTGCCAGGCAAAGAGCAGAGCCAGTGAAAGCAGAGTGCAGGACCCAGACCAGCTGCTGGAAACAGTTGTAATTGCAACAGCTAAAGTCAGCTACAGATGAGCAGTTAACATTTTATTTATTGGTGTATAAACATTCCCGAGCCAGTGTGAAATCCCCACAGCCCTGGACAGAAATGCCTAAGGGCAGTAAGAAAAAAAGGCAACTCTGGCTCTCTCTCTCTCAGTCTCTTGAATCCTGCCAGGGAGGCCAGTGGGTGATGATGTGCCCTCAGCTTTGCCTTCAGAGTGGCAGTACAGAAAGGATCAGGCAGGGATGCTGCTGCCCAGCTCCATCCATGGGGTTTTTGGTTGTGAGCACCATCTTCTGCATGTGATGCCTCTGCTCTGCATCCTGCCGTGTTCTCTGGAGAGCTCCAAGGCCCAGGTGTTTCCTGGCTATTGAGCAACCCCGGGAGGAATCACTGTGTGAAATACAGTTTGCATCCCAATAACGGTTTCTTGTTGCCTCCATGATCTTCATGGCTCCTCTTCTCCTTCCCTGAATTATTGGAGCACGGGTTGACAAAGAGCTAGTGTGTCTCCAACTAGAGGCAGCCACATTTCTACAGTGAAGAGAAGAAACTTCTCCTGTTCCTGCAGCTGCATGTCCCCCAAAGTTTGTGTCAGCAGTTGCAAAGTTGCAAAAAGCCATGGATGGACTGTCTGGGAGTTATTCTGAGGATGAGACACCAAACTACCCATTCATGGTCCTGTGCTGAACACATGACATCAGGTACATGGGTGGCCTAGGTGCGAATTCCGTTTCAAAAGGTATTGAAACACCTGGTTCATAATTTGCTGAGATGTTTTTCCTTTTTTGTCAAATGCTGCCAATTCTCTTCCCCTCCCCACCCTTTCCCATGTACATTTTCTCTTCTCACATATTGAGCCCTAAGAGGAATGAAACATGTTAAGCCCTGAGCTGGGCAGAGCGCCAAAAGAAGCACAGGAAATGGCATCTTTCCCATCCTTGGAATGACAGTGAGAACTGTCACAACACCAAGGAACAGATCACCTATCAGTTTGGTGATCTCTTCCCACTAAGAGACTAATTTCAAAGAGGGTCAGTCCACAGTGGAAGGGATGTGGAGACTCCTTCAGGCCTGCCTTGATGTAGCAGCACAAGATGAAAGTCAAGTTCCCGCTCCTGTCAATGCTCTTGTCACCTCCAGAACAGCTTGCACCAACTCTTGCTATGGCCTGGGTTGTCCTCCCACACCCTTCATTCTCCTTGGGTAACGTTCATGTCACAGTTGTTCAGGCTCCAAAGATTTTTTTATCTATCAGCACTGCAAGTTCTCTCTAGCACCAAAAAACCGACCCGTCCCCTGCTTCATACATCATCGCTGTCCATGATGGTGGGAAGCCAGAGCCCAGCTGGAGTGGTTACAGATGTCATGTGAGCCCAGATGCAGCATCTGCTTCTGTGCCCGGCCTGCCTGGTGAGCCTGAAAAGGACAAAACCTCAGCTATGTTGAACAAATGCCCTGGTAGAGGAAACAAATGTTTCTACTGCTCAGCACATGCCCCAACTGGCTGAAAAGGATTGAGGTTTATACAGGATTTTTCCTCCTCCAAGTTTTCCAAAGGGACCCCAACACTAGCTTCTCCTCAGATGTCCTTTGCTGCTCTCATCCCCAGCCTGTGGGCACACTCAGCCTCACAGATGCTGCTGTAGGAGACTTCACAGCCTGACCAGCCTCAGCCTTCTGCCAGAGCCCACAGCTCTGGGCACGAGGAGAAGACCCATGAGACACCTTGGAGTGAAAACCTGCCTTGCTGTCTGCATTGGACTGGCTAAGCAAGAGCACGAGCCCTGGGTCGTTGCCAGGAGGAGAGTGAGCACCAAGGGCAGCAGCTCTAGCTGTGCTCTCTCCTCAGACAGATGACATGGAGCAGTAACAGGAGGAGGGGAAGGCAAATTTACTCAGCCCTTCAGAGCTGACTGCTGCATGCCCCTGGCAGTGGCTTCCTGCAAATACCCTGGCATCACCTTGTCCTGATGTCCCCACTCTGCCAGCAATGCTCTTAAGCCTGACCTCTTCCTGCAGAGTCCCATGGGATCTTTCTCAGCCCAGTGTCCTCCAGTCCCACTGTGGGTCACTTTGCTTCTCCACCATTGAAAGCTGAGTTGAAATTTGCCAAGAGCCTGAGTTTTCTCAGAAACAAGCTCCTAAACACCTCGGGTTGGCACTTTTCTCCACTTTTATGTTTTCCCTCAGTACAGCACTCCTGACATAGGCCAGAAGAAGAGAAATCTCCTTGGAGAGAGAGACCCCTTGTCTTTGGCATTCCTTGAGGCAAGGAGTGACCAGCCCTTTGCCAATATTGCCTCCTGCCTTCATCTGCTGCTCCAGCCCACAGGCATAAACACCACTCACCAACGTGGCAGAAGGCAGCACAGATTTAATGCCTGACACTGCAAAGGAGCTTTTGGAAACATAGGAGGATTCAGAAGGGGCTGCAGATGTGCCCAGACTCATACAGGACTTCCTGGCTATGGGACAGTTCCCTCTGAAAGCACTGCCAATCTTGCAAGGCTTGGAATCCTGGGCCAGGGCTGGAATTGCCTCCTTGTCTCCCAGGACTGAATCCTGCAGTGAGGACTGCATGATCAAAACCTCATTTACTGTGGTGACGTGTCCCCCCAGGCTCTGTGCTGGTGAGGACTCCATAAATAATGGGCTTTATTAGTTTGCCAGTTAAAGTGAAATACCAGAAGGGACAAAAAACATCTTGAATAAAACATTTCATCTCCTGTTTAGTTCTGGAGAATCCAATGACAGTAGGACCTTAAAACAAATGTCTCTTCAAAGTGGAAAACAGGGGCTGTTTCCTCCCAAAATCCTGGTGCACGACATCTTGTTCTTCTCAGCATTTGGGTTGAGGCTGTTTTTTTTCCTGATCAAAATCATTCACTGTGAATTTGAAACAGTTTTCTTCCACGCTGAGCATGTGCTCTTGATAAATCAGGTGTTTGCTTGAAAAGCAGCCCTCTCCCCTTGCTCCCCTACATCACCAACATGTTTCTTTCTTATCCTTGGTCTAAGTGAAAGACTCAGAACCAGTTAAAACAAGAAACCACTGCAGATGAAGGAGAAAGGGGAGGACAGCTGCTCAGATGATCCTGGTGCATACAACTGCTTAGAAGGTGTTCCCAAAACAGCTTCATAAATGGATGCTGTGATTCCCTAATGCTGCTCGGACCATCTCCAGCTCTCCAAGCACCTCCACAGATTTCTCAGTTCTCAGGTAGTAGAATGGGTGGTCAAAGGAAATCAGTCTCATGAATTTCCTCCTCACATACCACTTCACATCCTGTGTCTTGAGGGGGAGCTGAGAGCACATATACGAACCCCTGGATTTTCTGTGCTCTGTTCATGACCAGAATCCCTGACAGTGACGTCCTCCCTGTGGCTGCTCTTGCACCTTTCCCAACTTTGGTTTCATCTAGATCCCTGAAGAACCTCTGGGGCAAGCCAGTGGCTTGCTTTGAAGCTTAAAGGGCTGTTTTCACCTTCACTGCTGCTTTGATACTCATTATTTACTCTTTGGACGTGTGCTAAACTCTGCCATCCCAGAGCTGGCTCCTTTGCATGCAGTAAGAGAAACAACCTGCAGCTGCTTAGTTAGTTACAGGGAGATGCCACCTCGGAGCTGCAGTCCCTGCACCTGCATCCCATGGCTTGAGGGCTGCTCAGAGCTCAGGCTTTTGGGCTGAAGGTGATCATGGCAAGAAACAGCAAAGGAGAGCCCGTGTAGGAAAGGCCTTGAAAAACCAACCTGGTGTGCTGCTGTGATTCACTGCTTGTACTCCTGTAGCACTCCCAGGCCCCACTGAGGCTGGTCCTGCTATGAGGCAGTGAACATGCCTGGGGAACAGGTATCTCCAGATCCTGCTGAGCTGAGCAGGTGAGACAGTGGTTACCAGCAAACTGCAGAGAGCAGAGGAGCAATTTGCCCGTGTGGGGAAGGCTGTGACAGGGCCACAAGCAAGACAGTCAGTTGTCTGCAGCCCCACTCCAGTACCAGGGATGGTCCCAGTCCGATGGGCTGGCACCAAATCCCCATTTGTCATTTGTGTCACCAGACCCTCTGTGGACAAGCTCCTGCAGCTCGTGGCTGTTACCAGCTGATGAAGGACAATTAGCAACTCACGTAGCTGTAGCAAAGTTGGTTCCAAGCATCTCTCACCCAAAACTGGCCAAGAAGGAACCTCTTACTCCTGTTTACGAATCAGTTGCCAGCAGTGAAAAGCAACACCCCGGTGCGGGTTGGCAAGCGGTGAGAGCAGTGTGTGGACAAGCTCCTGCAGCTCGTGGCTGTTACCAGCTGATGAAGGACAATTAGCAACTCACGTAGCTGTAGCAAAGTTGGTTCCAAGCATCTCTCACCCAAAACTGGCCAAGAAGGAACCTCTTACTCCTGTTTACGAATCAGTTGCCAGCAGTGAAAAGCAACACCCCGGTGCGGGTTGGCAAGCGGTGAGAGCAGTGCCAGGCTGCAGCCCCCCCCCACCCGCGCCCCCGGGCTCTGCACAGCTCCTGCCCACGCACACTCGGGCTTGTTCTGCAGGACAGCAGCCCCAACAGGTGGGAAAGGACCCTCTCCCAGCTGCGTGGCTTCCCGCTCGCAGCTCAGCCCAGCGGGGACCGACGCTTTGCATATTTTAACGATAATTACCCACTTGTTTTTTTTTTTTTTTCTTCGGAAAAAAAAACAACAAACAAACAAAAAACAACCCACAGAAACCCAACTGTTGTGCATTAAAAATAAGCTACTATTAAGAGCAACCAAGCGCCTCGTTGCGCAGAGGGGGAGTGAGAGCTCTTCCCAGCGGCTGCCGGTGCTCGCTCCGCGGCAGCAGATGCGCGGGTTTGGCTCCGCTGGCGCGCAGCCC
>NW_009953098.1:1485027-1525632 GCF_000747805.2 Chaetura pelagica | reverse complement strand
GGCCGGTCCTGCGCGTCAGGTGAGTCTCCCCCCAGTATCCGGACATCCCCTTCCCCGCCTCGGTTTACCTGGCGCAGCGTCTCTCCCCGCGACCCTCACCCCGGCTTCAGTGCGGGGTTGGGCAGCTCTGCCCGCCCGGCAGCCCCGGGACGGGACCGGGGCTGGTCCGAGCAGCACCCGGTGCCTGCTTGTCCTTTGCACCCCGGGTCCCCCCTTCGCGTGCTGGGAACAGAGAGGAGATCCCGTTTTCCAGCCCGCTGGCACCTCGCTGGGTGAATCCTGCAGGGGGCAGAGCTCCTTCTGGGGGCGTCCAGAGCAGGACCAGAGGGAGCTCAGCACCTCCTGGGGGTTCCATCCGTCCCCGGGGCATCTCCACGCGGAGTCTGGGCTGGGTGGGAAGGACTTTGCATCCCCTTCCCTGTGCTCCATCCCTTGGCTCCCTGAAAGCCCCTGCAGGGCTTTGCAGCCCGGCAGCAGGAGGGCAGTGCGGGCTCCTGCCTTGCTCTACAGGTTGGCCCCGGGTCCCAGCTCCGGGTGCGGGCTGGGCGAGGAGCAGGAGCAGGACAGTGGAGGTGCGGGGCTGGCGGGCTGCGGTTCTCTGCCCGGGCCAGCGGTTTGTGACAGTCCTCTGTAAACAGCGACAAAAGGCCCCGTGCACAAGGTTTTTCAAGTTTCTTTTTCCTTGCCCCCCCCCCCAATTCCTAGGCTTGCTGGTGAGTTGAATGGGTAGATGGGGGAAAGAACACCCTGTCAGCAGGTTGTTGCCCCGGGGCTTGGGGGAAGAGGGATTTTACTGGCTGAAGCTGATTGGCAGAGTAAGCAGCCTTTAAAGCCGATCAAATCCCATTACAAATGCAGTCAGGGACAGGGGGCACCAATCCTGCTGCTACTGCTCCGCTCTGCCAAGGCTTCCCCACCTCAGGTGCAAGCAGAAAGTCTGTCCCTGCCATGGTTCTCCAGGGCTTGGCCTTCCTGAGTTGGAGGGAGTGAGAGCTGCCCCATAGCTCATGCCCAAACATCCAGACCCCACCAGGGTGCTGGTGCCTGGGGGGTTTGAGGGCTGAGAGAGGGGGTCTGTGGTGGCCCTGGTTCCTGTGCCCTGTCACCCCTGCAGCACGTTGCCACAAGCACTGCATTTTGAGAGGTGAGTCGTGAGCTGCAACATCACATGGAGGAGCAGATAAGTCATGTATTCTCATGCCCTTGAGCAGGAAGATTTACTCCATAGCTGGCCCAGCTTTCCTTCTGCCCAGTTCCTCAGGTCTGCCTTTCCCTGAGCCCCTGTTTGCCAGGAGCAGTGTCTGTGCATGTTGGGGGGTGAGGGTGTGGGAGAGGAAGGAGAGGAAGCCTGTGCGAGAAGAAGGAGAAAAGGAGCAAGTTGTATCAGGGCCTTACTCTGCATTCACAGCATTTTTCCTGGCTGCAGCTTGGAGGGAGTGCATCTCACCTACCCTACACCTGATGGTGGATGCTGGGGTGAGAGGCTTGGCTCAGGTGCCCTGTGTGTTTGAGCTCTTCTGGCACAAGCTGCAAGACCTGTCCCCTGGTGCTGGAGCGGGCTGGATACTTTGTGCTGGGTGACTCAGCACTCCCCCACCAGAGACTAACTCACCAGGGCACTGTTTTGGCTGGGAGCAAGGACCCAACTCTGAGCCCTGAAGGCAGGAGCCCTGCACAGCATTGAAGCACTGGCAGATGGTTGGATCTGTGCAGAGTTGAGCACTGGGGCATCACAGAGTGTGCTGTGAAAGGAGAGGTACAAAGACATGTGAAACAGGTAGGGTGCAGTTCAGTAAGTCCACTGTCCTTAAATCCTCTGCCTCCTAATTTAGAATGAGTTGGCTGAATGTCCCTGTGCCTACAACCCTTGGAGGCATTGGGATGGATGACTAGAAGGACACATTAGGATGTAGTAATTAAGATTGACCACAGTGCTTTTCAACCTAAGAAAATGTTGTTCTTGCATTGTGTTTCTGTCTGTTCCTTGGGAGCAGGGACAGCTTTGAGCTGTGGTAGCAGAGAGGCTGGGCAATCACAGCCCCATATCTGCATCTGCTCTGGGAAGCTCCTGCCTCAAGGGTATAGGAATGGCTGAAAGGGGGTTGTCACCTCCCCGGTGGGTGCAGGTCTCCGACTGGTCTCAGACTTCCTTAACACACCAGATTGCAAATAGTAGTGGGTACACATCAAGCACCATTGCCCGTCCTACCAGACAAGGTGCAGAGGTGTCTTAGAGGGCTTTGTGGCACATGTTGCTCTTCCCATCTTCCTGCCAAGGGAAACCTCGGCAGACAGCTTGAGCCCTAGAGATGGGGAGGCAGCCACCAGCTCTTTGAATGGCTTTTAGTTTAACCACCAATGTGCTGGAAAACCTTAGTAAAACAAGTATCTGCTTGAAATAAAACAGAATTAGGGAGGCAAGGCAAAGCACTGTCCTGCTGTAATGCCAAGGGTTGCCCAAGGAGGGTTGTCCAACCCTATCTATAAATGTGAGCACATCCATAAGGACACCTCCCTACTGTGTAGGCCTTCTACTCTGGACACCAGTAGGAGCTGACACAGTCCCAACCACATCTGTCAGACCAGAGGTTTCCTTGCAATGTCCCCAGGTCTGCCCTGCCATCATCTCTCCTGCAATCATCTCCCCTGTGGATCCCCTGCTCATGCTCATGCATCCCAACCCCATGGCCAAGTGCAGGGGTGCTGTGAGGCAAATGTTTTGACATTTCAACAAGCAGAGGTGAGGAAACAGGACTCTGCCTTTCCTCCTGGCTGCACAGAGACAGACAAGAACTAGCTGTCTCCTGTCACCGAGCCAGTCACTTTGCATGAGGAGACAGAGCTGCCGGGCCAGCAAGTGCTCACAGGATGTTGGGGATCACTGCAGGTTTGCAGTGTGACATTTCCATTATCAGATGCTGGGGGACATGCATGTGTCACCTTAATTCCTCTCCTCTGAAGTAGCTCTTGTACTCTTCCCTTCTTGATTTTAAGAGAGGCTGGGGAGGAGGCAGGGCTTGCATAGGGTTACACTCCTGACCAGCAAGAGCTGCTGTGTGTGTGCACAGAAACCCAATAAAAGCATGTCTTCTTCAGCAAAAGCTGGCTTGCTTATGCTAAGATGGCTTAGTATGGTTTAGTAGATCAGGATTAGCTGCATTAGCAAAAAGCATATTTTTGGTTGTGTCACTGCATCTGTATTAGGGATGTGACTCCCTGGAAATGCTGCCTCAAGCCCTGGGGTGTTGTTCAGCGACACTGAACGAGTAGAAGGCAGAAGACTGAGGTCAGAGGGACCAGCCTGGTTTTGTTCAGCCCCGATGGGATGTTTTGGACTCCACTGTGGCCTCACAGTGTGCAGGAACTGAATTTTGGTGGGACAGTGGGGGACACAGAGTTCAGTGTTGGCAGGTGACCTGTCTTGGGCTGCCTTAAGCAGGGTCAAGGGAACACTGAGATGAGGCTTCAGTGTAGCTGTTCCCGCCCTGCTGGAGGCAGCCAGCATCACCCAAAGCACTGGCAGCAAGGGAGAGCAGTTAGGGCTTCTTTTCCCTGCCCTGGGCTGTGGGCAGAAACCATGTCCCTCTTGGTGCCTTGCAGGAGTGGGGCTGGACAGATTTTGGCTCTGGCCAGCTTTCAGGGGGTCCCTGTGCCTCCTGCAGATGCCAGCTGAGGCAGAGCTGCCTGCTCGGCTGCCCTCCCTGGCACAGCAGCCCAGCCAGCCTGCCCTGCCTCTGCTCGGGTAGGGAAGCTCAACTTGACAGCCTTGCTTGAGACTCCTTAAGCATCGTTAGCAAGGGCAGCAGCATCAGGCAGGACACAACAAGCTGATGTGCCCGTGTGTGGCAGCAGGCAGCTTGGGGGACCATCCCAGTGCCTGAAAGCTGGGGAGATGCTAAGAGTTTTAAAGTGATGGTGAAAGCAAGTTTTATCTGGGGCTTTAAAAGAGGAGCATCTGATAAATTGACTGCAACATATCCATTTAATGCTTCTTTCCCCCTTAAAGTGCCTTTGCCAGGCTCTGCCTGCCCAGGCACCAAGGGCAGATGGGTATTGGTGGTGCTTGATTGCACCTCAGAGCTGGGAAGTGTCAACAGTGTCACTGTGCACCATTTCTGGCACTGGAGCAGGTGACATACTGACATGAGAGACATGGAAGGGGGTGTGCTGGGTGTGGGACTGCAAGGCATCCTCTTCCACATATGGCTGTGCCATTCCAGGCACAATCCTGTGAATGAGCTGCCCAGAGCAGCAGCAGGCAGGTAGGATTTCCAGGGTGACCATGTGGACCTAATTTAATCAAAGGGTTTGGGAAAAGTTCTTGAGGAAAAGGGAGGAGTGCAAAAGGTTTAGAGAAGGCAGATTTGAAAGGCAGTGGGAAAAGTTGTTTAGTGGGTCGTGTTCAAAGATGGATGCAAACTTTCCTTGCCTGGCTTGGTACTGGAAGATCAGGAAGATGGAGCATCTTTAAATGGAGACTCATGCCAAAGGCTGGGAGGAAGGGCTCTTGAGTACAGGGAATGGGTTGTGACAGGTCTTGGCCTGAGGACAGAGGAGTTTGCATAAGGCTTTAATTTCCCAGGATCAGTACAGGGCAGATGGCTGTGTTTCTGGCAAGCCAGATGTGCATGCTGCCTGCTTGGTAGTTGTAGGACCTCTTTTCTCTGAGATGCTTTCATTGTAAATGCCTTGCTCCCCAAAAATGCTGCTTGGTCACTGCCTTCTTCCTTAGAGGAAGCCTGCTTCAGGTGCAAGTGGCAGGCAGAGCAGCTGAAGTATTTGGGGTTAATGGGCAGCTCCAGGAGCCTGAGACTTGGGAGACTAGGCAGGAAGATGGGCAGGGGATGAACAGAATTTGTCCAAAGGGAGCTGGGGAGCATGTGGAACACTCCATGCCTACTAGTCCTGACTGCTGGCAGCAAGGCCAGGTCTGGGGACCATAAAGTGAGCAAAGGCACCAGATGAGTTTTGTCTTCTTAGCAGTGTGATTGAGAGGAAATCCCTGAGCTCCTTATGTTCTGCTTCTAGCAGTGCTGCATCCTCCTCTTTTAGTATCTCTGAAACTTAGCTGTGACCCTCCTCCCACAGAGTGCCAGAGAGATGCCACAGAGATGTCTCTCACATTTTGTCTCCCTGCTCCAGGTGTGAGAGCACAGAGGAGTATGATTATGATTACCTCAGCATCAACAAAACCTGGGTCCTCACCCCCAAGGCACAGGAGACCGATGCCACACAGATCCTCAACTCTCTGCTGAAGAACTATGACAACAAGCTGAGGCCTGACATTGGCAGTAAGTGTCCCCTGAACCTCCCTGGGGCCACAGGTGGTGATCTAGCCTGGCTGTGTCCTGTGTTTTCCATGCTTTTGTGGCACGTAGTTGGGATTTTTGGTGAGATGGAGCCACGCTGGTCCCAGATGCTCCCCTGGTACTCAGCCCTTCACAGCTGACCCCAGTCCCAGCTCATCAATGCCTCTTTTATTTCCTTTACAGTCAAGCCCACGTTTATCGATGTGGATATCTATGTGAACAGCATTGGGCCCGTGTCTGTCATCCAGATGGTGAGTGCTGTCACTGCTGCAGGGTCACACTATCATAAGAGTCATGTTATAAGTGGCTGTCCCATCTGCTTTGCACTGCCCAAGGGTATGCCAAGAAAACCCTACAAAACCTCAGTGCACTTCCTCATTCCTTCTCATCCTCCCTCGTCCATTTACCTCTTTCCAGCCCTGTTGGCAGCTCTGCTCTCCTCCCTGTCCCAGGAGCCCTGCATAGCCAGGCAGGTTGTAGCAGTAGAGAGTGGCTGATAAAATCCAGTCTTACATCTGCAGTTCATCTCTTCCAAATGGAGACACCAGGCATTGCTAGTAGTTTGGTTTCCTAAGAAACACAGCTTATGCCATGGTGATGTGTGTGTGAGAACGTAGCTATGTCCATCCCAGGCCTTCAGTATTTTAGATCCACTGGGCTAAAACCAACCATATATTGCTGCAGGTGTAGGAGCTTCAGGCATATTCAGCATCTAGAGTGTTTTTGTGAAAAGAGGATGCAAGGCAGTGACACGAGCCATCCCCACTGAGGGGGAAAACTTTTGTGTGACCTGAACTCTTACTAGACATCAGAGAATCATGAGAGGGTGCTGCTTAAGACAGCCCTGGCTGTTCCTAGAGCCAGGCACTGGCAGGCTGGCATAAAATGTATAATACAGATAGTCTTTGCTGGGGACGTGTCATTCCCACTTTTTCCCTTTTTACATAGCTTCTCCCAGCCTAAGAAGCAAAGACTTCTTCCAGCTGTCATGCTCATCCCATGTTGCTGATTTTTCCTGTACACAACCTGAGGAAACGCACATTTCCGAGGAAGGGGAGTGAGAATTTGACCCAGAGCTAAATCTCTCCTGAGCCCATGGTGAGATCTCTCTCTGCTGCAGATAGAGGCCTATGTAGGCTGGAAGGTCCACTGGAGGGGAAATGTCCCATTGATCTCTTTTAGGTGCATTGCAATGACAGCATCTTCTGTAAATATTTCTCTTTCACATAGCCAGGCTCTGTAGAAGGTATAAAAGCTAGTTCTGCTTTTAAGAAATATAGCACCATTACTGTGGCTATTAATTTAGACCAGCATGGTCTGTGCATCTGAAGCTGGAGGCTACAGGGTGGCCTGACGTGCTGGTGGAATAGAAGGCTCCAACTTAAGCAATGGAGTTGGAATATTGGTGTTCTGTGATCTTCTGCTCACCCCTCAAAGGGTTAACTACTCCCTGCTGCCTTCAGCCTGGTGATGCTCTGTCAGGGCTTGGAAGTTGGCCGTGCGTAGCTGCTGCTCAACCTCCAAATGATAAATCATGTCAGGAGACAAAACTGATTCCGGCCCTTAAAAATGAATAGGTGATTTGAAAATGCCCTGTGCTGGGTGTGAATTCTGCATCCCCCTCATCAATCACTTGTCATAAATAGCATTAACATTCAGGAGTCAGCAGAAGGTGGGCAAGTTTGGAAAGGGAAGAAATGTAAAGTGATTTCTTTGTATCTTTTGCAGACCAGAATGGTAGTCTTGTTTCCCATTTAGGTAATTAACTAAATGTTACATTCTCTCCTCTCTGGGGACAGGACCCTCTGTCCTGGATCTGGATGTCCAATTAGATTCCCATTAATGCAGAGAGTCTATGTGTGTCCTTGGTTTATCACTAAGCTGAGCATGTTGCAAAGACCCACCTTGGTTCTCTGAGTGTGTTTGCAGGCAGAGGTGCCCGGGAGGGCTGCAGCACCAGGGACCCGATGGAGGAGACTTTGGGTTCAAATTTTTTGCTGACTGGTTGTTTGCTGGAGGGGCTTGTTCCTGATTTTGTTTTGTAATGGCTTTATTGCTATAGATTATAGCTTTAACTGGTGTCAAGGGCACCTAGAATTCTGGACCACCTTCCTTCAGGGATGCGCAGCTCTCAGGAAATGATGCTGTAGGAGTAAAGCAGTTGCCAGTGCATGGGGCTGAGTGTCTTTCAGTCCTGAGAGTGTCTGTGAAGTGTCCATGAGAGCCAGCATGGGTGGGAGTGGAAAAAGATGCAGCAAGTCCTGCCCAGAGCTTCTCAGATTCCTCAGAGTGCTCAGAGCTAAGATCCTTTTTTTCCTTGTGCAAAACCAAGCATGAGGCTCGAGGAGCTGAACACAGAGAACGTAACACAAACACTGTGACAGCCTCCTGGCCAAAGCTAACAGAGACACACTGTTCATCCAGGGACTTGTCCTGGTTACCTGCTTCAGAGCTGGAATCAAAGGTGGTGCAGTCAGGGCTAGTTCACATGCTGGAGACTCCTCTCTTTGGTATGTGTGAGGAAATGTCCACGTGTGCCAAATTCTGTAGCAAAACTTGATGACAGCACTTCTGCTGGGATTGTGCACCACCTCAATCTTATTACTTAATGATAATGAAGATGGAAAGAGCAAAATTGGCCTCTGTCATTCACCAGCAGCCAGATTCTGCTGTCTCTGAAGTGCCTGTGATTTCCAGGGGTAGAACTAAGCTCCTGCCTCCATTATTACAGTGAATAAGTTTCTTAGCTCTGCCTGAAAGCAGAGAGACTGGAGCCCAGAGAGGGTGATATGTCCAAATACACGTGTGGAATATTCCCCTCTCCAGGAAGGAGATGCTGTGCACTATTAAATTCATAATGCTGTGCCTGGCTGTATTAGTTACCATGCAACACACCAACAAAATTGAGGATGAAGAACATCTTTTCCCATGTCTGAAGTACTGCAGAATAGATTTTCGTGTATGGTGCATTTGTGAAAACACTGTTGAAAAGGGGGGGGAGGGTTGGAAGGGAGAAATGTTTATTCGTTATCAGCTGATGAATAATTAATTTACAAACGCTGTCTTGTTAAATATAAATTAAATCCTCATTTGACACACTTTATAATGTAGACGTATAAGCCCAGCATGAATGAAGAGAACTCCCCACTGACCACTTTCATGTAAATCCCGAGGAGCCAGGGAGGGAGGTTTGGCTTTCAAAGTTAAAGCTGACAAAGAGTAGCAGTGAGGAAGAAACTGCTGTGACAAAGCCAATCTGGGCACCTGGGGCACTCTGTCTTTGCTCATGGGTGCTTTCCCGGCTTAGTGGGGCAGGGAGGCAGTGGCTGTCTGCACAGCCCTCTGCCAAGGGTTGCTCCCTCCCTGCTCAGAGCTGTGGGTGGCCGAGTTGCTGAATCACAGCCTCTTTGAGTGAAATCCCCACTGATGCCACATTATCAGAGTGTGCAGAAAGCTGGCAGCTGCTTGTGACTGAACCCCAGCAGCAGGGGGAAAGATCCCCAAGAGAGGAGCCAGGCTCTAAAAGCCACACAGGGCTAAGCCACCCTAGCAGAGAGCCCTTAGGTGATTTGAGGCATCTCAGCATGAAAGCAGAGCTGCATCCCAAGGGTTGGTGGCTGTGCTTGGTTGGAAGGCAGGTTAGTGTGGAAGACACAGTGGGAAGCCTTGGGTTACAGCCCTGGTGTCCCTCTGCAAGGCTTGGGTTAAGATCTTCTTTTCTTCTAAATAGATGGGGAAACCAAGACCGATAATAATTGCCTGGCTCTGAGGAACACTTAGGTCTTGATTAGACTTAGCTTGGACCGGTTTGGAAGAAGTAGGGAGGGAATGAAACAAAATTAAAATGGCACACCTTTTTAAGATGCTTGAACATGTTGCTCTGGGGCACTGGGTAAGGCTACAGGTAAAGGACATTTTTTTACCAGACTCTAGTGGTTGCACAACACTTCTTAACTGAAAGGACTTTAAAATGCTTCACAAATACTCTGTCTAGGAGGCAATAGCCCAAATGTACCCAATTCTAGGGTGGACTGCAGTGCCTAAAGCATGACATAATGCTCTGCCCAGGGCCACACGCTCTGCTTGGCCTGCCTGGTGTGCAGTGAGTCAGGCAGCAGCACAAATCCAGTGAAGTCACACAGGTTTGTGCACTGGTGTAACGGGCTTGGTCGGGTCCCTGATAAAGGTGATTATCATAGATATATAAAATGTTGGGAAATGGATATTGCTCACTAAGGGCCCCAGTGGTTTTTCTGGCCATAAACTCTCCATGCCTGGGTGATGGCTCAGCACTGCCAGAGCTGGTGGTGCATTTCTAATGTCTTCAGAAATTTGCTTGGAGAGCACTCGTATCTCTTGATTCCTTGATGTTCAGGAACATTCTTGTGTGCCCAAGTGCTAGGAGAGTGATTGTTCCTCATGTAGCTGCCTCTGTTCATGTGGTGGTGAGGTTGGGTACGTGGAGAAGGGCAGCAGCCATTTTGTAGCCATCTTTCTCATTCCCTTAAGGAAAAAAAAAACAAGGCCACTGAGGAATGTGTGACTTGCAGGACAACTTGTGAACAGCAACAGAAGGTGTAATGAAAGAAATGAGTTACTCCCATCCTGAGCATATTCTAAGAGCTTCCACAAGTTTCAGGGTCTGTTCCAAACTGGAAAAGGGAGGATTTATTCATTATGAATAATTCAACTAGCTTCTTTTATTATCCAGAACATACACTAATCCCCTCTAGATATTTTCTCTGTGACATCCATGTCTGTATTTTATTTATAGGCTGTTTATTGTGCAGAAAACACAAGGAGTCTCTTATCAGGGAAAACAAAGAGAAAGCAGAGAGTTTGCCTCTAAAACTTGGAGCTAAATAAGATAGGAAAATCTGGACTGTGGCCTACTGGGGTGAAACTGCTTTTCCTCAGAGGCATTTCTGGAGAGAAAAGCCCTAAAGTTAATTAACATTTGTGGTCCCTAGTTGGACACTAAATGGGGAATGTGGCTGTACTCAGGTTTCTTAAACTGCAGCTTCAGTCCTGGCATGCAGGTACCTCTGCTCAGCCACAGCTCAGGCAGCCTCGGGCAACACAGGATAAATCACCATTCTTAACTAAGTGGCTCTTGTAAATTCCTTCACCAATCCAGTTTCCAGCCTTCTGCTGGCAGGAAGGGCTCAATCTCACATTCATCTCCTGCCAGCCTTTGCACAAATCTCCCATTTCTTTAGCCAGGCTGGATGCAAAGGGCTTTTTTGCCTTGAACCCCTGCAGGTAGCCTGTGGAGGGTGATAGGTGCTGCCCGTTTCATCTCCTGCCAGCCTTTGCACAAATCTCCATTTCTTTAGCCAGGCTGGATGCAAAGGGGTTTTTTGCCCTGAACCCCTGCAGGTAGCCTGTGGAGGGTGGTAGGTGCTGCCCGAGTAGCTGATGTGCTCCCCATGCCTGACCCAAGAGCACTGTCACTTGTAAGTCCTCACTCACAGGAACCTTTCTAATGTAGCTCATGACCACAGCAGCTGCTTCTGGTCTCCCTTTCCAGAGGTAATAATAGAATCACAGAATGGTTTGCGTTGGAAGGGACCTTAAAGATCACCTAGTTCCAACCCCCTGCATGGGCAGGGACACCTCCCACTAGACCAGGGTGCTCTGAGCCCCATCCAATCCAGCCTTGAACACTTCCAGGGATGGGGTTTCCACGACTTCCTTGGGCAGCCTGTTCCAGTGTCTCATTACCCTCATAGTGAAGAAGGTCTCCACCAGCAGCTGGGGTTCTGCTTGTTAATAGACCATGATGACAGTGTTCCAGGGAACAGGAGACTCTCCTTGCTGAGGTCTGCATGAGGCTAGAGGAATGTCCCCTGCCCTGGCAACTCTGGCAGCTAGGAGCTCTCTCTGTTTGGTAGGAGCTTTGCTGTCTGGCAGGGAATTAAGAGAGGCTTTCCCATGAGGCACAGGCATGGACTCAGCTGCAGTAGCTGGACAGTGAGAATCATAGAATCGTTTAGGTTGGAAAAGACCTTTAAGATCAAGTTCAACCATTAACCCTACTCCAAGTCCAGCACTAAGCCATAGGACCAAGGACCATATCCAGACAACTTTTAAACACATCGAGGGATGGTGACTCAGCCACCTCCCTGGACAGCCTATTCCAATGTCTGACAACCCTTTCAGTGTAAAAGTTCTTCCTAACATCTAATCTAAACCTTCCCTGGCACAACTTGAGGCCATTTCCTCTCGTTCTATCACTTGTTACTTGTAAGAAGAGACCAGTGCTGACCTCTTTAAAATGTCCTTTTGGGTTGTTGTAGAGGGCAATCAGGTCTCCCCTCAGCCTTCTTCTCCTCAGACTAAACAGCCCCAGTTCCCTCAGCTGCTCCTCCCAAGACTTGTTCTCAAGGCCCTTTACCAGCTTAGTTGTCCTTCTTTGGACACCAGCACCTTGATGTCTTTCTTCTATTGAGGGGCCCAAAACTAGACACAGAATTCAAGTAGTTGCCTCACCAATGCTGAGTCCAGAGGGACAATCACCTCCCTGGTCCTGCTTGTCACACTATTTCTAAATACAGGCCAGGATGCTGCTGGCTTTGCCACCTTGCTAGGCACACACAGGTAGGGATGTGCCTGGGAGATGCAGGCTCAGGCTCAGAGCTGCTGTGTGCAGCAGCATCTTGTGAAGAAAAGCCCAGGTGCAGCCATCTCCACCACCAGTGTCTTAGCTGGTGGAGTCACTCTGCAGTTCCCCAGCAGAGACATGTGCATGGACAGGCCAGGAAGCATGTGTTTGATTCAAGTTCTGATCTGTGCTCTGAACCTCATTAAATCGATTCTTCCAAGTCAAAGGGAAAGCACTGTTGTGTCAAATTTGAAAGATATAGGCTCTGAGCTGTACCAATAGCTGTCACTTGATGGGCTGAATTATTTTCAAGGCCCAGTTGATTTATCTGAGCTGAAGGCTTTAGAATATTTCAGGTATGTGAGAGCCAAGTCAAAGAGCTGGTGAGAGTCCAGGGTTTCTGGTCTAGGGCAAACAGCCAGCAGTGTAGGAGAGGTGGTCTCATTCTCCCCACCCACTTGGGACAAACAGACAAAATTCTCAACCATTTCTGATGGAAAATGGGGTTAGGAACAGTCAAAACATTTCTGCCTAGTATCACCAAATTGTTCTGATTTGCTTTTCATACAGTGATATATTCTGTTCTATAAGTAAAGCATGCAAATGAGTATCTGCAAATGAAAGGCAAAATGAAGTGAATCAAATAGATAAGGGTAAAGAAGAAGATTTTGTTACTAAAGAAAATCAAGCTTCTGAATGAAATTAGGAAGTTGAGGTAACCCATTTTAGATTTTGACAATTTTAATTTATTTTCAACAAAACTTCCTATTTTGTCTTTTTTTTTTTTTCCAATAGAAATTGGTTCTATTTATTCCCTGCATCCCAGGAGCAGCAGCCCTCCCACCTCCCCTGAAAGGCTGATGTGAAATCTGCCTGCTATGAATGTGTTAGGAAATGGAAACCATTTCTCAGAATTCAGGGGTTGTGGGTGACCAGAGGCAATATGCTTCAAGGACCTCTTCATGGCTTGATGTTAAAGGCTGGGTATTCAGACTGTTACATCCCATCTTGGTGCACAGGAAGGATTTAATTGCCCGTGATACAAATTGTGAGCGAGCAGCAGCGGAGCAGCGATGCTGCCAACCTGAGCCTCCCCAAAGCACTGGGGCTGGCTGGGCTGAGGCACCACGTTGCTTCTCCTCCCTACAACCCCTTGCATCTCTTCCATGCCTCCTCAGTACATCTGTGTCTTCAGCTTGGTGCCTTTTGTGTCCAGGTTTGGGGTCAGCAAGTGGGTGGGCAGGTACATGTGCTGCTGAGGCTCAGGCTGGGCGGCAACAACCCGTCCTTCCCTGCTGTGGGTTTGCTGGCACTGCAGCTGTTTCACTCAGTGCAGCTGAGATTGTTCCCACCAATTCCCAATGCAACAGCTCCTCAAAGCCCCAGAGAATTCGTGCTGGCTGCATGGGGCACTGTCAGGGGATTGGAGTCAATCTGGTCAGGGCTCTAGGGCTTGCTGTGTGGTTGGGCTTGGTGTGTGATGGTAGCGTGGAGCTGATGGTAGCTGGGGACCCTGGAACAAGCTTTGCTTGTTCATCTTCGTGTCCAGAGGTCTTTACTGTGAGGATTTATGTGGTTGTTCTCTGAGCTGCAATTATCTGGGAATGGCTCTAAGCACCTGATCAGCTTTGCTCAACAGGAGAATTTCGGGCAGTGCTAATGGCTCACCCACAGGCAGATGCCCGTGGGATGTGTGAACCAAAACACTCAGGAATGTGGGTGAAAGAACACCTTGTCTCCAAGTGGCTTAGGAACAGGGAAGGTCAGGAATGAAGACTTAGCAAATGTTGTAAACCTTGTTTCTGACACCTCCCCCCTTTATCTATTTCCCTCCACCTTTGCCAGTGTACCTGTTACCCCTCCCACACCAGATCTGTATCCTGTGGTCTGTCATTCTTCTCCACAGACACCCAAAGCCACATGAGAAGTCTAGGAGAACAAGGAAGAGAAGCAGAGCAGAGGGGTAAAGTGAGAAAAATTTGTAGGAGTTAGGTTGGTTGTTCCTGCAGCCACAGGGAGGTAGGAGGGTGAAGTTAAGATGACAAATGCCTGATCTTCTCTTCATTTGCTCCTTGAAAAGAAAAGCTGAAGGCAAAGAGCACTGTAGTTTTCAGGACAACCATTTCCTTTCATGATCTGGCAGTGGTGGACTGACAGATCTGTCCAGAGCTTGCAGCCTTAATTTGTCACATCAATCTGCATCTTTTGAGAAGGCACAATGGACCCTGGTTCCCCCTGCCACAACAAAGAGCCACAGTGGTGACATGGCTTGGAGCAGTGTGCTGGGGGATCTGCAGAGTAAATCTCACCAGGAGGCTTGGAGAGGAAGGGTGTCTGCAGGGAAAGTAGGGATGGCAGGAGCACTGGGAATGGGGATGTTGGGTTGTACTGGAAGGAGTGAGCCATTGCATGAGGCCCAACTCATTTCCCACTGCTCAGGGCTGGTGGGATGTGAGCTCTGCATGGAGCTTCCTGCAGAGCTGGCTGCAAGTTTCAGCCCAGGTCTGCAGCAGTGAGGCCAGGAGCTGCTGGAACACTGGTCCCATCTCCTTGTATCAGCAAGAGAGGAGGTGAAAATAACTCAGTGCTGCTGGTATCAAAAAGCCAAAGGCAGGTCTGAGTGCTGGGATTTGGTAGGGGCAGCAGAGAATGAGCTGTCCAGCTCCTATGAATTTTGGACTAAGCTAAGAACCAAGACTGGTTGGTTTGTCTGTGTGTCTGATTCTGGGATATACAAGCTCTGCCACTGCAGTCCTTGTACCTCAGCTTAGGTAACCTGAGCCAGCATCTTCACTACTCCTCAAAGATGTCCTAAAGCTGTCTAGGGCTGCTGGGGAAGGTAGAGTGGTTGACTTTCAAAGGAGGCATCTGCAGCAGGCTGGTTCTCTCAAAATAGTTGGGAGCTAGAAAAAAGGACTGGGAATATCAGCCCTCAGTTTCTGAGGAGTCTTTGCCCTGTGGCAGGTGTCCCAGCTTCCAAATGACTGTGACTCTTGGCATGAAAGGTGGATGAATATCTGGAAAGGACAGTCAGCTGGCCTGGTGTTCCTTCTGAAACTGCAGTCCAGCTTCCTTTGCCCTTGGAATACCCAATTGGGGAGACAGAAATAAATTGTTCTTTCTCTGTAACCTGATTCATTTCTTCCAGCTGCTTTCCTCTGCCTCGTGCTCCATTGAAATCTCATTAGGGCTGGGCTGTGATTTTGTGGTGGCTTGAAAAGAACTGCAAAAAGTTAAACAAAATTAAGCAGGGAGAGGAGCTAAATCAAGGAACTGACAGGGCAGGAAGAGAAAGCTGGCAAGCACAGCAAGGGGGCATGAGAGACAACATGAAATAGGTTTCCTTGAAAGAGTCTGTGCAGCAGAGTACTCTGTTCTCACCTCCTTCTTCATCTGGAGAGAACAGTGTCTGAAGTGAGGATTTCTGCAGAGGGCACAAACCCCTCTGTTTTGGTGAAAGCAGAACTTTCTCAGATATTTTCAATGTGTTTTTTTTCCTTGAGGATGAGGAATTTTAATGGGCAAACTGTGTTGTTTTTTTTTTTTCTCCTGGCCAGCACAAGCATTTCCATGGCATCCCATGGATGTGGTTTCTCTGTGCTCTCTCACAACCATTTTGGTAGAAGGACAGAGCAGCATCAGGGCTTGGGAGGTGGGCCTCTCTCTTAGGGGCAGGGCATTAACCCACTGCAGTGTATGATCCATCTCCCAAGCACAGCACAGCTGCCATGGCTGGTGGTGAGCATCCCTTCTTCAGCACCAGTTCTGGGCTCTGCTGGCTTCTTCACTCTATAAGCACACTGTCTTATTGGAAGCAAGTGGTTCACATGGAGGACAGCATGTTTAGGAGAAAGCTCACTGTGCTTTGGATAATACTTCACTGAAGTGTTCATTGTCTTCCCCTTTAATTAATTCTGCCCCATCTGCATGTAGCACCCTGTGTCCATGCCTCCACCTTCTCAGTCATGACCTTGTCAGGGACAGTGCAGGCAGACTGTGCTTCCATAAACCAGAGTCTGGCTGATGTCATGTCTCAACTCAAGGACTTGCCTTGATCTTTTGGGTGATGACTGTCTGGTGTGGTTGGTTGTCACGAGTACAAAAGCCTGTCATTTGGGTGGCCCTGCTTGCACATGCATGGGAGCAGGCATGAGGAGAGGTGTGTGGGAATGGGCAGGTAGACATCTCAGAAGCCAGCACTTGGTTCAAAAGCTCTGTCTAGTTCCCATCTGCAGAGACTCCCAGGGTGAAAAGCCATGAGTGGTGAGTTTGCAAACAAAAGAGCAGCAGGTACTGCATGTCTTGTTTGAAGGCTCCTGGCACGAGCTTAGCCTATGGTGATGGGTTTTAGCAGCAAGTTTGTATTATAAAAAGAACACTGTCTCAACTGAGATTCCTTGGGCAGAGGCAAAAGACATTCAGACAAGGACAGCACTGCTGGTGTTGCTGCAAACGTGAAACAGATGGGAAGTTCAGTGTGTCACCTTGAAAACACAGATCTTCAGAGCTTTGCTCCTTTTGTCCTTGCAAGCTCCCCTAGTCTCTCCAGCATCATGTCCAGAAAGCTCTCAGGGGTCTGATTTGGAGAGGGGAGGACCTTGGAAACAAGGAAACTCACATTCTCACATTTTTTGTTCTTCGTGATGGGAAAACAAAACTCATTCAGAGCAGGGACATGGAGGCTTCACCAGCAAGGAGTCTCACACTACTAATAGGAGGACTGAGAGGAGCCTGAAGATGCTCAACCACTTGCTGCATTGGTCAGTGCCAGGTATTAGCATCTGCTGTTAGTTTATGTCTTCTCTGCTAGCTGCCTTGGGAGAGTGAGTCCTTGCACACGTCCTGCTGGAAGCACATTCCTGCCAGCAAGCTGTGGGGACAAGGAGCTGTGCATTAGATTTGAAGACAATTCTAAAATGTATTTTATTTAGCTAACCAAGCATGGAGAGTCTCTCCAGGCTTTTTTTGCTCTTGTTGAGCATGTTCCCTGGGACACGGAGGTGGCTGCTGGGAGCAGCCCAGGCTTTGTCAGAGATGTTTGCAGGCTGGGAGGAATGTCTGGGATGTCATGGAGAGGAAAACGCTCACCTGGGCAGGGCTGTGTGGGTGTTGAGCTGCTGCATTTCTGCCTGAAGAGGAGATGCTCAGGCTGACCCCTGTGTTGCAGAAGAGGGAAACTGGAGAAGAGGCTTCCTGGCCTGCCTCCAGCTCACAGGGTGACTTACCAGCCCCTGAAAGAAATACATCCCATTCCTGGCTCTCCTTCAATAGCTCCTAAGATTCTCCTGAATTGCAGCACCCCAAGTAGTTTACCTGTAATACCCGCTTTACTTAGCTCTGTGGTTGGCAGCATGGACAGATTCACATCAGCCCACCTGGGATGCTGGCTGTGCTTCCCAGGAGAGCATCCTGCATTTTGTACTGCAGCGAGGGATTTGCTTGGAGGTGCAGAAGGACAGGGGCTCTATGAATAAAGACAAATATCAGAGCAAGAAAAGCTAGAATGAGACTGGTTGGGATATTAATCTCCCAGCCTGACTATTACTAGAATTTTATTGAGCTCTGGCTCCAGCAGAGGAAAATTAAGGAAACTGTTTCCAAGTCTTTGCCTCCTCTATTTGGAGGTTTTCTTGTTGCTGTTTAGTAAAAGTTGTGAAATCCACCTTTAAACCCTTAGTTTTGTCCTAGTTTAGGAAGACATATAAGACACCTTTATCTCATGGCTTTGTTTCTCTCTTTGGCACTTGTCAGAATGTTGAGCTCTTAAAGAACAGAGAGAAGGAAGCTCAGAGATGGATCCAGAGGATCCATGGATTGCCAACTCCTCTATATCCCATCACTTGCACACTTGGGAAGGGTCAGCTGGACTACACACTCAAACTTGCTTTGAGCCTTTTGAAAAGGCTCTTCTGGCAGTGCACAGCTGGGTTTACTTGGTGCGTAAGTACAAACTATTGATTTCAAGTTGTGAGTTTAGGATGTTAGTCTGAAATTGGGTGGTCCTAACCCAGGGTGAAACTTAGTCTAAAGCTGAATTCCTGGGGCCAAATCCAACTGGAAATATGGGCTGATTCCCCATGTCTTTGTACCTATAGACAGAGATGAGAGAGGAGGCACAGAGGGGAGCTAACTGGAGCCAGGCTGGATGTCCCTGCTGTATCAGGAAAGCAGGATGAAGAGCAGGGAGGTGCCTCAGGGCCATGAAGGTTAGGGCAGAGCAGCTGGGGCTGGGATAACCCAAGGAACAGGTCTTAGGGTGGCACACAATGGGAACAGTGCCAAGATCCTAACTCCCTTGTATTGGTGACATAAATGAGCCTCTTGGTTTTCTTTTGGGTAGAAAAATTTCAGATTTTCCTTGAAATGACTTTTCACACATAAATTCCACAGGCTTTCACTGAAACTGTGTTTTTAAAAATGAAAGGCTTTGAGAGTGCAGTAAAATCTTGATGTTGTTTACTTCTTTTTTTCTTCTTCCAAGATGAAATATTCTCAGCAACTCCACATCCCCTTATTTCCCACAAACACTGTTTTACAAGACAAGGGGTTTTTTCCATTAAATCTTTTCAGATGTTATGATTTTCTGGAACTGGGTTCCCACCAACCTCTGTGCTGGTGAGGAAAATGAGGACTGATCAGTGATGTGTGGCAGTGCCAGGTGATGACAGTGACCCAGGGCCAGCAGGAACAGGCTGGAAGGCTAACTTGGCCATGAGCCCACACAAGTAGCAGCAGTGATGCTGCAGGGCATCCTTAGCAGTGGATAAGCTCACGTGGTGGCATTTAGGGTAGGCAGACTCCAGTGTTTGCCTTTAGGGCTAATTTGATTCATTATTTTACGACTGAAGTTTGATATAACATTGCATGCCAACGTGTGTGCTGCCCCACGTGTGATCCAAATGGCCCAACCTAACTCTTAGAGTAATTCTTCTTATTTTGCTAGCTCCTTCTGGTGAAAACACTAAAAAAGCCTGTGCTTTCAGAGAAGTTGACAACCTCCATGTGCTGCACAGCAGATGGTACAGTAATGTTGGAGGCATATTTTACAGTAACTTTTTTCCAATTGGGAAACTGAGGTATTAAGTCTCTTTCTTATGCTGGAGAATGAATCAGGGGCAGAGGGAAACTTCAGGGAGGTCAAGAAACAGCTCTGGTTTAGGGGCTGAGCCCTGGACATTTCTAAGGTCAGGAAGAGGATGAGGCATTTGCAGAAGACAGCTTGGACTGGTTTGTATTGGCGTCTCCCAAATTAAGGAACCCTTAATCAAACACTTCCTATTTTAAGCACCTTTGTCAGATGCCTACAGCTAAGTGGGATGTGGTTAATATTCAGAGCAAGCTCTGAGCACTGTCCCACAGCTGAGGAGTGCAGAGCTGCAGCCATGTGAGGTTCCTCAGCATCAATGCAAACTGCACCCGATGGGAACAGATGCTAAAGTCTTCAGGAAATATTGTGGTTTAACCTCAGCTGGCAACTAAGCACCACACAACTGCTGGCTCCCTCCCCTGCAGCAGGATGGAGGAGAGAACTGGAAGGGTAAAAGAGCTTCCAAAGGCTGCTGCATTTTTGTATAAATTTGCCTCAGATAATTCTGAATGAAAATACATTTGTAAATGCCAACATTTCCCGATGGGTTCCCCACCTAGAGGCAAGGAAGCCAGCTCAGCTAGTAAGATCTTTCTCGTGAACAGCTGTGCTCATAATAGCCACTGAAATTAGATCAAACCACAGGACAGTGAGAGTCACAGCTCAGATTTTTCATAAGAGGTGAATGACTTGTGCACTACAGCTTTTGCAAAGGCTGGCTCTGAATGCCACAGAAGGAGCTCTGATAATGCTGATCCCTTCTGAAAATCTGGGCTTGACAACAAAAACTAAACCCCTGCGATAGCTGACCCTCTCCTCTCCTGAAAGGTTAGCATTGGTTACCCAAGACCTGAATGCTGAATTTTACAGCAGGACAACTGACCTGACCAGCCAGCCCAGAATCAAGAACTCACAAATTACTCCAGTTAGGAGTAAGAAACCGACAGTGGCATCTAATGGATTGATCACTGCATTTTTAGTTGCTTTCTCCTACACCAGAGATATTTCTGAGAAGGAGCAATGTAAGTTAATACCAGCTCAAATGGGGTTTGCAGGGGTGGAGAAGAATGTATAAAATGTTGTGTTATTTTGGCCCCAACAGCTGGCAAGGAAAAGAAAATTGCCCCAAGCAGAATAAAGTCAGCCCTCTGTGCCTGGGGGGGCTGCCATTGCTCCATCTTGTCCCTGCCATGGCAATGCTTCTTTGCCCACCTGTGGGCTCTATTTCACTTTCACAACCCGTTCCAGACCTTCATCACCACATTTCCTATGTTCAAACAGTACCCAGTGGGATCCAGAGCATTTAGATACTGGAAAGGGCTCTTCCCACCTCTCGTTTTCAGGCAGTGGCTGTGCTTGTGCACTTGGCTTTGAAGGCTGCTGCTATCCTAGCTCTGTGCCACCTCATGTCTGTTTTGAAATTAATTGTAGAGGTAACACCATCACTTTAAGCATGCTGAATCTGTCCCCATTTAGAGATAGGTTAGGACCTCATCCTCATCACCTTTGCTTGTTCCTGTGTCTAACCAGGGTTAAGGATCAGCCTGGAGAGTGACTTGACTGCCTGATGGCAAATGCTCTTTTCTCATGCTCTCATTCCTATGCAAGGGACATTTTTGGTACCAATCACTCATCACCAGTTGGCTGACAGTGAAGGAAAGTGAAGTGGGGAGTTGTGCACTGCCCTGGTCTGCCTCCCCAGACAGGACATGCTGTCCAAGGGAGCAAACTAATCTCCACACCCCTTCTAATGGCTCAGTGTCTGTTAGCGGGCTCTGGAGCAGCAGTGAGGGCAGGCAAGGGAGGCCGTGCTGCAGTCATCAAAATTCCACTGAGATAAATCAATAGAGGGAGGAGGAGAATAGGAGGGAGAGATGGCAAAGTCAGACATTGTTCATCTCTGTCCACAGGAGAGAGGGAAATGATGCCCCAGTGGTCATGTGGGTTTAACAGGAGTGAAAGGGAGCAAGGCTCAAGTCAGAGAGAAGCTGTCAGGAGCAGATGACAGCCTTTAGGATGGGCTGGTGGATGTGGATTGAAAGGTCTGGCTCAGGCAGCCAAGGCAGCCACTGAGAGTCAGACGTGGTCCTGCATGGCACTGATTAGCACCTTCTCAGGCAGGCTGCAAAAGAGGGTGAGGGAGCAAATTGTCTCCCATCAGCAAGCAGCAGAACAGGTGCTTCTTCCCAGAAATGTTACTTAGGGGTGAGCTAGGACACCCTGTCTCTCATACACACACAAAAATGTCCTCACTGTGGTGGAAACTCTGTTTTCTGTCTGTAGAAGACTCAAGATTTTGAACTGGTTGCACCAAGAGCTGGGTTCTTAGCAGCCCCTGCCCCAGCTTCCCTTTCTGCCCAGGAACCCTAGTGGGTTTCATATAAACCAGGGTTAAGTCTTGTAGCAAGGTATGGATTCTCACTAAGTTTATGCAGATCACCAGTATTCTTACATGTACAAATGGGGTGTGTGGAGCACTGCTGGGCTGTATCCTGATAACAGAAGGAGCTGCTTGCCTTCCCTGCTAAGCTGGTGAGCAGCTTTCCTTGCCTGTGTTTGAAAGGTGTACCTCAACTTAGGACTGTATTCAGTCAACACCCACACTGTCCCATCAGGTCTTTGCTTAAAAGGAGTGTTTGGCTTGAACTGACTGTCAAGAGGAAGCTCCAGCCCTTCTTCACGTGGTTCCAGGCACAGGTCAAGCCAAACCTGCTACATCTCAGCCCACCAGTCAACAGTCTTTGGCCTTTCCTAAGTGTGCCATGGATGTGCTGACCCCGAGCTAAAGATGAGCCTGGAAAGGTGTCAGTGGTCACCAACACCTGCTCCCAGAATTAAAAAGCAAATATTACAGTTGTGACTTCAAAACAGTGGCACAGACCAAAAGACTGGGCTCTGCTTTGCCTGAATCCCTCTCAAAAAGACACGTTCTTCCTTCTCTTTCACAGGAATACACCATTGATATCTTCTTTGCTCAGACTTGGTATGACCGGCGTCTTCGTTTCAACAGCACCTTGAAGGCCCTCACACTGAACACCAACATGGTCAGCCGCATCTGGATCCCAGACACCTTTTTTAGGAACTCCAAGAGGGCTGATTCCCACTGGATAACCACTCCTAATCAGCTTCTCCGCATCTGGAATGATGGAAAAGTGCTCTACACTCTCAGGTACATCCAGCAAGCACTGGAGCTGGCTGCTGAGGCAAGGGGATAAGGTGCTCAAAGTAGAAGAGCTTTCCAGCCACCCTGGGACAGAGGAGTGGAGATGTCTGCCAGTGCTGATGGGAGTACACATGCAGTGCTGGTTGCAAATGGGCTTCCTCTTCCCAGGATAAAGGCTTCAAAAAAAATCATGCTGTTTTTCTGTATTATATCTAGAAAGAAGTCAAAACTACAAGTGGTTTCCTAAACCAAAACCCTTTAAAAGTTTATGTTGCTCAGTCCAGCTATTTCATTCTGATAAGGAAGATCTGGCTGTTGTTGACATAAATTCTTACTCCCTTAAATGAATCTGAAAAGCTCACTAAACAAAAAAGCTTTTTGAATGTGAAAATTAGATGGTTTTTTTTCCTCACTTTGAAAATGTTTGTTTTGTTGGTGTTTCTCAAGGAAGCAAGAATCTCTGTCTCGTTGTGGTGTTGGAATCAAACCACCTTCACCAACACAAGATTTCAGTCTCCCTCTCTCTGTTCCTCCCTCAGGCTGACCATCGAGGCTGAATGTCTGCTCCAGCTGCAGAATTTCCCAATGGACACTCACTCCTGCCCTTTGGTTTTTTCCAGCTGTGAGTATAAATATCTTTACAATAGTTTTAGAAGGCAAGTAGAAAAACCTTAGTAGATTAAAAAGCCTTCTGAGGTGACCATCCTCCCTTTTAGCTACATTTTTCACCTAATTGAAACAGATGCAACCTCTCACTCCTGGGCTAGCAGAGGTCTTCAGAGACAGATTGACAGCACCTCTGAGTTTCTCCTTAATTTGTGTGGGTGGTTGGAGGTGGTTATTTAACTGGTCTTCTGCTCAGTCTGACGTACGAGACACAACATATAATTTCAGCTGGCTGATAAATGGCATCTGTCCTGCCTTGAATCTTCCCACTCCTCCCTCTCCCTGAGGGCACAGCTTGGCTTTCCAGACCTCAGTCCAGAGACAGGTGCCCACTTTCTGCACTCAAGGCCATCACAAAGGAGGGGTACTCAGATGTTGGCACATGTCCCCTGATAATTTTGCAGGGAGCCTTTCTGCACCAAGAGATCCCTGTCCTCATGCGTTGGTTGGAAATCTCATTTAGTCATCTTAGCTTGGGTTCACCTCTCCCACTTCCCCTGCCACTGAGGAGATGCAGCTCTGAGGTGCTTCAGAGGGAGGCAGCTTGCTGAGGAGATACCATTCCCTTGTCTCCCACCATCCCTCATTCTTTGCTAATTAACAGTACATGCCACACATGCTTGATAATTAGAAACACACTTCTAGTTAGCTGCCAGCTCTTGCTCCTTCCCTCCTCTGAGGAGCTCTCTTGTAGGTGTTGAGGTCCCTGCTTCACAGTAGGCTTGTTTCTTTGTCAATAAAGCCAGAGCAGGAGAAGCCATGCTCCAGCCTGCAGGAGCCAGATCTCCTTCTCCATGGAGAATGTATCCCTCCTTTTCTCCTCACAGGTCAGCTCCCAGGGTGAGAGGTGCAGAGAGGTACAGAGCCATGCTGCCTCCCATCCTGGCAGCATCCTGGTGTACTTCTCCCTGGGAAGGCAGTCACAAGGAGCAGTGAAGGCTCCATGCTGCCCTAGGGAGATAAAACCTTAAAGATTTCAGGCTGAGGGAATCCACTTACACCAACCCAAGTCTCATTCCCACCAATGCAGTCTTTAGAAAAGCTGTTTCTAGCATTGCTTTTCCCATCCCTGGGATTTGAAGCTGCCCACAAGGGGAGGTGCTGTCCCTGCTCCCCTTGCACGTGGGGATGCCTAAGGGAATCGAAACAGGAGCCTTCAGAAGTACCTGCCTGAAAGCTTCGGGTTTGCAAACCAGCTAGAGTGACAGGCCAGTGCTTTTGCAGTCGGGGTGGTGAATGGGGTGGAGGCACATGACATGTTCCTTGCCCCTTTCCCCAGATGGTTACCCACGGGAGGAGATTGTCTATCGCTGGAGGCGCTACTCCATTGAAGTCTCCGACCAGCGCACCTGGAGGCTCTACCAGTTTGACTTCACGGGGCTGAGGAACACCTCAGAAGTTCTCAGGACTGGGGCAGGTCAGGCAAAGGGACACAGCTCATGGTAATGCTGTATTGGAGACCTCATGGGAGGCAAAGGAGTCATCAGACATCATCCCAGTGGTGGGGAGGGAAGGTCACAACAGCAGCACAGTTAGAGAAATACAAGAATTAAGGGATGGACATTTGCTAGAGGGAATGGAAGAGATGAAGTGTGAGGGCAAGATGAAGCATGGGTAGGTGAGAACCTCTCATATCTGTGAACTATGGGGTGACAATGCTGATGTGAATGAAGCTGTTCCCAGTTAAAGGGTCAGGAGGGCGAGGAAATGGAGCTCAGATCCCCCTTGCTGCAGTATGTGCATGTGATCCCTGGGTGATGCTTATCACTGGAACAGGGGTGGGGAAATCAGAACTTGCAGGTCTCAGTCTTTCCTCCTGTAAAGCTGGGGGGGTACTGATGGATGCCTGAATTATACTATAAGGGACAGGAACAAGGCTGCACGTGTGAAGAAACCAGGGAATGGAGGCCCTTCAGCTCCTCTTCCTCATAATAGCTAACAACAGAGGAAAACAACAGAGGAAAGCTTTGGGTTCCTGCAGGTGGGGTGAGCTTGTATTTCTAATTCCTTTGAAGCAGAAAGTTTGGGTAGTGCTTCTCCCACTCTGCAGAAAGCTGCTGTTGCCAACACTGGCAGGCAGCCACTAACTGGGGTAGAAAGGCAGCACAAACCAGGACAAGAAGTGGTGCAGTGAAAATAAGTGTCTGGAATGCTCCAGTGGCTGAATTTTGTAAGTCTCTTTTTTGGTAATTGCTTGCAAGCTCCATCTTAACCCTAGAGCTGTGGGGTGGCTTTCTTCTAATACTCTGTAGGAGCCTCTGAAAAGAGGAAGAACCTCAGCTCTGCAAGTTGTCAAATGAGCAATTAGGATGTACAGCACCACATGACTTTTCCAGGGTCAGAACCAGAGTCTCAGGGAAAGTGATTGAAGGACACCTCCTTTGTCACAGCTCAGGTAGTTAGTTGGCAAGCCAGGCCATGTAGCCTGTTACAGCTAAATAACTTCTGCAGAAAAGAAACCCTTGCAGCAATCAGCTGAAGATGAACACTCTCTATAGCTTCTTCCCTGAAACTCTTCCAGGCAGTGTGCTACTCAGTGTGCTTGGACACACAGCCAGGCCACTAGAAATGCAGCCTGGCAGCCACAGAGCCAGCAGGGCAGGTAGCCAGTTGGCCAACTACAAAGTCAGCTCTTAAATTGTCACCAAGACATGAAGCCAGACAGCTACAGAGACAGCCAGGTAGCCAGAGTGTCCACTGGTCACAAAACCAGCAAGCTGGCCACAATGCCAGGGAGCCACTAAACCTACTCAGCTGGCCATGAAGCTAACAACTGGGTAGCCAGCAAGCCAGCCAGCCAAGGACTTAAAATAAGAAAACCTCACCAGAAACACTTCAAATTATGAAGCTTTGCAGATGTTTGTGTTTCAGGAAGCCATATGTTATGATTCCAACATGTCTACTGCTTTTTCCTAGGGGAGTACATGGTGATGACCGTTTCTTTTGACCTGAGTAGACGTATGGGTTATTTTGCCATTCAGACCTACATTCCCTGCATCCTGACTGTTGTTCTTTCCTGGGTTTCCTTCTGGATCAAAAGAGACTCTACACCAGCCAGGACATCTCTGGGTAAGAGTCAGGTTGTTGCATGTCTGATGCTTGTTGAACTCTGCAAGGCTAGCAGACTGGCAGCGTTGGAGCACAAAATCTCCTAAAGCACTTTGTCATTTCTGGCATTATTCAGCTTAGTGGAGGATAGTCCACTCCACCATCTTTCTGTTTGTAACACCATCCTCTTCCCCTGGAGCATTGTCAGAAGGCACCTCAAGACCAGAGTCTTGCTGAGCAGAGCAAAATGGGACCAAACACCGTGAGGAATTTGTCTCCCACAGGGGAGGGGAAATGGAGATGTTCTGGGGGCTGGATGCACACAGAAACCAGAACTGCTTCCTCTCATTACTTAAAGCAGCTCTTTTCTCTCTTAGGTATCACTACTGTGCTAACAATGACCACCCTGAGCACCATTTCCCGCAAGCACCTTCCCCGTGTTTCCTACATCACAGCCATGGACCTCTTTGTCTCCGTGTGCTTCATCTTTGTCTTTGCAGCTCTCATGGAATATGCTACTCTCAACTACCTGGTGGGAAACAAGAAACCACTGGGGCACAACAACAGGAAAGCCAGGCTGGTAGGTCAAGAGGGGCCAGCAGAGGTGGATGCTGTTAGAATTCCGGGCTATTTAGAAATATCCTTTCTCAGCTGGCATTGGAAATTGCTGATGTGGTTTAGTGCTTGACATGAACATGTTCATGAGGTCCTCAGACCACTCTCTGTGGTGGGTCTGAGGACCTGAAAGGTGAGACACAACCAGGAAAAGGAGCTGAGGCACCCATAAAACAAGGAGCTCTCTGTCAGAGCCAGGCACCCTGTGCTCTCTTCAAAATTGCTGGAGATCTGATCAGCACAATGTAGAATGGCTCACATGACTAAATGTAAGTGTCCACTTTAGCACAGAGTGATCCACATCCAGGTTCTTCCACCTGTACCTGTTTGATCTCTGTGGATTACAGAGGTATCTTAGGTTACAGAGATGCAGAAACCCACTCAGTTTTGTGGTCTGTCCATCAGAAGACCTGCATATGGGGATAGTGAACCCAGAGTGGTCATGCAGGATGCTGCCAGTCCCCACAGTATGCCAAGGTGGTAATTTAAAACCAGGTATAGAGAGGGGAGATGATCAGTCATCCCTCTTGGTTGCACTGTACCTGTGCTATGAACTGTACCTATTGCAGTGGGATGAGTTTTGGTGTCTAGAACATGTTTTCTTGCTTTTTCCTGCCCTTTAACCCACCTACCCCTCCTCATTACAGCCGACTGCTGGCGCACAGGTGATGCCATCCTTTACCACCATAAACATCAACAACATCATGCACTGGCCTCCAGAGATAGAGGAGGATGAGGATGAAGACCCTGGCTCCCCCTGCCTGGAAGGGAAGGAATGTGAGAGGTTCTTCTGCTGCATCGAGGACTGTCAGACAGGAACGTGGCGGGAGGGGAGGGTCCGCATTCACATCTCCCGCCTGGACTCCTACTCTCGTGTCTTCTTCCCCACAGCCTTCCTGCTCTTCAACATTGTCTATTGGATTGCCTATCTCTATCTCTAGCCATTCTTTGTCCTCAGCTGAAATGGACTGGAGACCAGCAAGATGGGCTTCTCAAGGAGCGTAGAGAACAGCATCTCTTCCATTGCAGCCCATTGTCAATCGGAACAATCCAACCTGGTGATTCCCTGAGCTCTCATCTCTTCTGAGAAGAACCAGACAGCTTTTTTTTAGCCTTCTAACCTGTATTTTTAGAAAATCTACTCTCCCCAAACAACCCTCTCTCCAGCACCACCAGCATTTTATGCCTTGTAAGATTGCCCCAAAACATCCTATTCCCATTGCAGACATTAGGGATTCTGTCAAAAAACAAAACCTTAATGTGTTCCATTTTTCTATGTAATCCTAGTTCACAATTTCATGGGAAGTGATGGCAAATGGAGTTTTCTGCATATTTATTAAGACTGAAAAGGAAATAATGTATATCTTAAAACTTCTGCACCAGAATAGACTCCATGGAGAGCTAGAGGGTTGGAAAGGTCAGGAGGAAAGAAGCGTGAAAAAGCACAGCAGGACAGTTTTCCCACAGTAGCTGGACTTGGCTAAAATGTTTTGAACCTGCCCAGAAAGCTGACAGTGGCAATGACAATGATGGAGTAGCTGCAAGTCTCCACCAGTTCCCCCTAGAATATCTGTGGAGCACTCCACTTGTTGTACCACGTGGCACCCAAGGCATCCACCCACTGAAGCGTTGCTGATGCTCATCAGATGGTGGTAAAAAGCACTTTGAAGGGCCCATCTGCCTTTCTGGAGCAGACTCTCAGGGCCCACAGTGACATTCTGCTTTCTGATCAGGACTTTGAGCAGGCTATGCAGCTTATGTTGGGCATAACCAAAAGACAGAGAAAATCCTTAGGCTACAAAGACCAGAAGCAGCCTCCTGAGCCAGTTGTGAGGTTGTTTTCTTTGGCCTGTCTCATGTGACAGGCCCTAGGGTACATGGAGCACCGTGGGGCAGTGCTCTCCTTCACAAGGACAGGTATGGAAACCATCAGATCTGTGCTTGGTAGTAGGTGCTAACCTGAGAAAGGGGTGCTAGAAAAGTGAACACAACCAGCTACCAACCACACACTCATTGCTACACTTACCAGTGGTGGGGAGAGAGCATTCCTCCAGCTCCAGTGTGTCTCCTTACTTCTTTTTCTTAATAATTACATCAAAATCAGACTTCACTAAAACTGTATGGCTTCCCCCACTTGCCACCAACAATTTGCCCTCTTCTTCCTAGAATCAGGAAATGCAGGGAGTCATCCTTGGTAGATTTCAGGAAGGTCAGACATAGCGAGATGGTTCTTTATGGTCCATCTTGAAGGGCTAGGGAAATGCACAGGAACAGTCTCACTGGACAACAAACTGCACCAAACAGAAGAGGAAAACCAAGCCCAAGGCCCATAATGTGTAAATCAGCTGTCTCCTCAATTATATCAACTGCTGATGTGGTCCCCAGCACGACTGGGAAAAGCAATGTGCCATTAATAGTTACTTAGTGTGTCAATTACAAACAAACCCCAAAAAATCCTTTTAAAAACAGTATGTTTTAGAAAATAATTGGTACTTACAAGGGTTGTCATAAGGAGAAAGCTGGTGTGGCTGCAGAGGAACTTAGTAACAGCTGGCTCACAGGACAGCTAATGGGCAGGAGGTTCTAGGTATTCTTAGAGAGCAATTTGATCTGGTTTAAAGACAGATTTGACACTGTTCAATCTGATCTGAATAATGAAGTGTCATGTTTAATTCATTCTTAACAGCCTTTCCTTGGTTCCAGAGGAACAGCTAGAGCACCTAATTAAGTATACAATAGGACACCACTCAGCTAAGTATAACCTAATGGGGTCAGACCAGCATAGCTCTGGAAAGGGAAATTGTGCCTGTCTAACCTGTTACAGTTCTTCTTTTAAAATACCAAGTAAGAGATAAAGGTTACCCAGAAGCATAATTTGCTCAGCTACTCTGACAGCTTTTGAAAGGCTGGGAAGAAATTCTGGGGGGTGGTTCTAACTGAGGAAATTGATTTAGCAAAAGAATTATTAGGGAGGTTCTAATTACGGGAAATTAACTGGGGGGGGGGGAAGAAAGAATTGTTAAGGAGGCTCTAATTAGAGGAAATTAATGTTTTAGAGAGAAAGACACAGAGAGGGGGAAGTCTAAGAGAGGAATCAAAACAACTTGCAGACAGGGAGAGCTGCTGGGTGACAGTGTTGACTCCCAGCCACACGGCTGGGTGTTCTGCTCCTGATAGCAAAGCTCTATTAGATGGAGCACCAGAAAAACCTCCTATGACTCAACCATACCCTGACAGGGATTAAACAGGGCCCTGTGATCCCTGTGGGGAGCCAAAAGGAAAGAGCAGCCTATATTAAAACTGGCTCAGGAGGCAGGCTGAGTGAAGCGTGTCTTCACGTAGCAGAAGGCAGCTGCTGGCTGGTGCGTGGGAGAGGGCACCCTGGTGGCAACCAGGGCCCCTGCCAGATATGCTCATGAGCACTGCAGTGCCACAGGAGTTGTGCAGGCTGCAGCAAGCACAGGAAGAGCAAAATGGAGAAGGGGAGCATCTGGAAAAGGGATGGTGGAATGGAAAATTTCAAGTCCAGGTGCAAGGGAATCCGAACATCTGCAACCTGCTGTAGCTTCAAAGCATTTGGATCCTTGATGGACACAGATGGTTATCATGGGCACCAAAATACAGACTTCAGCCCTTAGAACAGCAGCTTGTTGAAATTAGACCTTTTGCAGAATAAGCCAGGAAAGAAGCAGGGTCTACAAGAGACCTAACAGGGACTTGGGCAAAGCAAACTTGAAAGATGATAAGATGGCACCAAAACCAAGATAAAGCCAACGCACACCCAACACCACACTGGTAATTTAACCAGTGATGGAGGATTTAACAGAGGAAAATAGCCTAGTGTGGGCTGGAGCACAAGGAAGCTAATTACTAAGGCTGGGGAAGGAGGAGAGAGGGGGCTTTTTGGCTTAGGGAAAGCTGTGCCCATCATAAATAGCTCAATCAATAAAGGCATTCATGGATTCAATCGTGTTTTTACATTTCTACAGTATCTCAAAAAAAGGAAAAGTAAGAAAAGACAGAAAGAAAAAAATCACCATTTTTTGGAATTACTTTGCAAAGTACCAGTTTCCTGACAAAAAGGTTTTCCTGCTACCAGCAGGGAATCCAGGGCACAGAAACATCCAGTAGCTGTGTTGGCCCTGCTCAGCAAGGCAGAGGGAGCCAAGCCCCACTGATCCCCTCCTAGACCATGATAAATCTGCTCTTCCTTGCATGCTGCAGTTTCTGCCATCATGCTGGAGTGTGTTCTGGTGCCACAATGTCTTTCAGCCAGGGACAGCTGTTGCCTTTTCACCAGCATCTGAGTAGCTCACTCCAGGGCCACAGCCTGAGAACACGAGGCTGAGCCGCGTCACACCAGGCAGGACAGACACACCTAAGCAACTGCAGGACACCTGGGTGGCTGCACTGCCTCCTCCTCTCACGTAGGCTTCAACCTTTTTCCTCACCTGAAAACTTGGTGGAGGAGCCATGTATTGCTGCCCTTACAGCCAAGTCAATACTGAGCTTCCCTCACCTCCTCCTTCCCCTTCCCAGGGACAAGCAAGTCACCTTCCCACCCCTGATGCCTCCAGGGGACCTCTGTTGGGCAGCTGCATGACAAGATTTCCTGCTAGAGGCCTGATGCTGGGCTGTCTTGGCTGATCACGCAGCAGAAGATGCATCCTGAGTTAATAAATGTTGCTGTGAATGTGGTCAGTTCTACAACTTCCACAATGAAGTGGACAATTAACTCATCTGCCATGTCTGCCTTTAGGCCCTGCTCCAACCTGTGGACACCCCCTGTGGACATACACACTGTTTCAAATACCTTGAAAACTTCATGCAGGAATATAAATTTGCCCTGTGGGGGTGGGTCAGAAGCAGCTCTCTTTCCAGCAGTGGCACAAGTCCAGCCTTCTAGTACAAAACTTGTTGGATAACCTGATTGTCTTCTGTCCTTTCAAGACAGTGTCAGCAGACCATGCAGTGGTGTGAATTAGAAGCTTATCTGCAGAACAGGTGACCTGGTTTCAAGAAATACAAATCTGAACAGCAGAAAAAGAGGGAAGGAACATCCCCCCTACCAAAGTGGAGACAAGGACACCCAAAGATAGAGAGATATCAAGTGGATGAGCATCACTTGTGGCAGAAAGCTCTGCAGCTGCTGTGGTATCCCCAGGGACTGCAGAGCCTGAACTGGGTAATACAGCTTTCAAGGAGACTAAATAAGATCTTCCTTAGAGGGTTAGTCTTGTGGCTGAAACAAACACAACTGAAATTCATCGAGAAGACCCAGAGGAAGAGTCAATGATGAGAGTAGCTGGGAATAAGACATCCTACTAAGAAACATTGTTGTTCAGGAAGTCCTGTGGGACTCTGTCATTGCTGCAGATGGAAGGATAGGATCATATTATTGAGGTGAACAGTGTCAACACGAGCAGTGTGACTCACTACCAAGCTCTCTCCTTCCTGCACCTGTTTAATATCTTTATCAACAATCTCGATGAGAGGACTGACTGCACCCTCAGTCAGTTTGCAGAAAACACCAAGTTGGGCAGGCACATTGATGTGCCTCAAGGTAGAAAAGCTCTACAGAGGGATCTGAACAGGCTGGACTGATGGGCTAAGGCTTAACAAGGCACTTAGGGATGTAGTTTAGTGGTGGACTTGGCAGTGTTAGGTTTATAGTTGGACATGATAATCTTAAGGATCTTATCCAACCTAGGTGATTCTTTGATTCTATGATATGTACATCTGGCTAATGATGGGGACTGGAAACAATGATCTCAGCATTTATGATTTATGGCTTTTGTTTGGAAGATTAAAGGAAGTCAGGAAAAAGTTCTCATTTCTCTGTCTCCAATTCCTGTCCTTCCCCTCCAAATTATGCTGTGTAAAGGACCATTTTAGACTTTATGCTCTTCAGGGCAGAGACTGTCTTATTGTGTGTTTGTATAAGTACTAGCACACTAGGGCTTCATCCTTAACTGAGATTTCTGGATGCTACATAATATAGATAATAAACAACAGTATGGACTACTCGTCTTCAACACCATTGTCTATGCACACCTTGTAAGAAGGTTAAACATTGTCCCTCAGAGAAAATTATCTTGTTGGAAAGTAGAGGAAAATATTGGTCTCATATTCTTGGAGTGGGTGGGAGATAGAATTTCTGTTTCCTTTCTTTTTGTTAAGGAAAGAAGTTACTTCCAATCAACAGTGCTCAGAAGCACTTTCTACCATTTGAAATAATTGTTTCTAAATGGAAGAGAAAACCCTGCTTGGTCACCTCAATCTTGTTGCCATTGAAAAGAAAATATCCATGTTTCCCCAAGTGTTTTGGGGGAGGAGGTGGATTAATATTTGATGAACTTTTGTTTTGGCCTTTCTGCTAGCTATTGTCATGCTGGTGACTTTTGTGGTGATCATAATCAAAAGGACAACCCCAGCTCTGAAGAAGGTCTCCCCCAAGAGCCACCCAGCCTCCTGACCCCAAACCACCTAGAGAACCAAAGGCCAGCACACACAGCCACATACCTGAAACCTCACCCTTTGCTCCATTGGAGAAGCATTCATTAGTCATGCCTGATGTGCTAGAGAAATTAATTGACCTCTCCCTATCTCACTCCCTCTAGAAAAACACTGTCTCCCTCCTTCAGCATTGTCTCCCTCCCTGCGTGCTGTGTGTCCCCACTCCCTCAACCCTGAGGCTCCCCTAAAATCCCCCCTACATACCCAGTGAATGGGGGAAGAAGGAAAGGGACCATTGATGCTAATGAGAAATCCACTCTCTCCCCCTTAAAAACATAATCAGATAGATCATCCTGTCACACAAAGAATTACACAAGGCCTGCCTGGGGATGGGCTGCTGCCCCAAAAGACCCCTCCACTTCTCCTCTACAGCCCTTAGGTGCTTCATGAACTTGTTGGGGGACGTTGCCCCTCCACTGTCTCACCTCACCCAGTACATGGAGGGTGCTGAGCTGGCTCCAAGACACTGCAGCTCACACCAGCTCCAGCCCGTTATGTCATTTCCTCTCCTTAATCTTCATTTGGAGGCTTTTTTTCTGGGTTTCATCCTGCCCCCAACACACCAGGGCTCATGTCCCCAGCTGAGACCATTGGAGCAGAGCCATGATAACCCCCCTTCCACCTTCCCCATCACTGTGGAAACCACCAGACCACAGCACTGCTGCCAGCACTTCCACTATAAAATCATCATGTTTCTAATGTGAGTTTTTGTTCTCTTTTCTCTCCCCACCTTTGAGTGTCAATGCAAGGCATCATTATTTTCATTTGAAACACAGCAAGGAAGGGCTCTGGTTTCTGAAGAAGGCAGGGGTGTCCATGTGCCCTGGGGCAGAGGGCTGGTGGGCTCAGGGGAGGAACTCCCTGCAGACACAGCTTTCACCAGCCTGGAAAGGGTAAATTTGCCTCCTCTTTCCATCAACCATTATATCCCTTTAAGCTATGGCAGTTCCTAAAATGTTAATAACATGAGGTGGTGAAGGAATGGGGGAAGGGGGAGAGAAGAGAAAGTTATATTAAGTTGTTACTTTTTATATTCCCAAAAATACATTCATTATAATTTGTCTTTCTCTTAGTGCCTCAGATTTATAGGCTCTGAGAAGGCTGAATTTAAGGAGGATGAGCATTGCCAAAAATGTTTCAAGCTGTGCCCTGCAGGGCAAGAGAGGAGACATCAACACTTCTGCCTGTGCAACCCCAGTGTGGTGGGGATGGGACCTGCCCCCCCAGGCCTGTGTCAGGGGGACTCCAGATGGTCCCAGTTTGTGATCTTTGTCTCCTCTTGGAGAAATGGCATCAATCAGCCAGCAGCACAACACAACGATGGCAGCTCATTAGGGGCAGGAGGTACAACATGCCTGGGCTCCCAGTGCTCCCACGGGACGGGGTGAGGAAAGCCAGATACCACGGGGAAATGCCCTGTTGCCTTCAGACCTGCCAAAAAGAGCTGTGTTTGGGGGGGTGGGGAGAACATGGCTTAGTTTTTTTTAAAAAGGATTATGCAAGAAAAAATCGACTCAATTTTCTGTCAGAGAAAATCTTTCAGGGTTTTTTTGTTGTTGTTGTTGTTGCTGATTCCTTATCCTGCTGCTGGGCATGATTTTACCCCTCTCTCCTAGTTTTTTTCCCCTTCTCCCCACACCTTCCAAAAAAGTCCAGGCCTTATCTGTCACAGCCACACTTCTGGTACCATCTGAGCCCATATGACAATAACAACACCACAGGATAGAAGAGAGCAACTAAAACCTTAATAGTTGCTGTAAGCAGGTCGGCATAGCAACATCTCCAGAGAGAGCTCTCCATGGGGTCATTTCCATTCAATTTAAAGCCCACTTGGGCTGCTAGAGTGGTATAAAATGGACTCAGAAAAAGCTGTTAATTAGGATTAGCAGCTCCAGGAACATCAAGCCACAGTGCTCGAAGCTGAGCCATTTATCTGAGAGAACTCAGGTCTCTTGACTGACTGCTTTCTGAACGGAGGCACAGGACGCCACAAGCCCAGGCAGACAACTCTGAAATCAGATGGCAGAGCCACTCGGTCATCTATGAGAGAAGGTTCCTACCCCAGAGGCTGAATGGCACAGAAGCTCCTGTCCTGTCACCAGACCACCCTTTGCTGGACTTGGATGGTGGGCAGGCCCAACCAGTTGTAGAGGAGCAGACACAATCACATCTTACCAATACAACTTTTACATGGTGTGCAATCCACACAGCATCTGGTGGGTGCCCCTGGTGAGGTTTCTGGATGATACATATGCCATAACAGGTCTGTTGGGCTCCAAGAGAAAGGAACCACTCTGGACAAGAGGTGGAACCCGTGGATGTCAACACGGTTTTCAAGGCCAGTCACAGACTCCCCAGAAAAACAAGGAGGTGACTTGTGTTTCACAGCTGCTGGGATATGACTTTTATTCTATTCTCAGAAGCCTCCTGCCCTTCATCAGTCTGAAAGGCCCAAGGAAGGTGCCAAGTCCTTCATGTGCAGCAGTAACACAGAAAGCCAGTTTTGCAATAGATTCTGTCACACACATGAGCAAAACAGGCTGCAGGGAAAGGCTGAGACCTTGCCAAGCTGCCATTGGGCTGGTTTGCACCTCTCATGTGTTACTGACCCTGACAAACCTCCCAAGGTAATCTTTTCTGACACCTCCTCTTTTCCAATGCAAGGTGAAACACAGATGTCTGCCTCATATTATTCTGCTCCTCTCGGTGTTTTCATCTCCTCAGGGTGAAACACAAACTGACTCAGAGCCAAGCTGAAGGCAAAACTTCCCGTCTGGGAGTGGAGTACTAGGTTCTTCGCATATGTCACTCTTCCTGGAGAAGTACATTAGGTCTGGTCAAAGAAATACCCATGGCAGCAATTCAGACTTTCCCACTGCAATCTGTTTTTCAAGATCACACAGTTCAGGGCTGCTGGCAGCCCTGCTTTCAGCTGTGTCCATCAGAAAGGGAAAAACATTCTACCATATTGATGGCTGGGCCATGTTAAGGCAGATCTGAAATCAATTTTAAGAACTGGACCTACACTCTTCTCTCATTTTAGCCACAGAAACTCCCAGTAGCTTCAAAGAATAAAGACAGCAGCAGAGAGCCACCAGGCTAGAAAAACAGAAATGTTTAACCAAGAGTTTACAGCCAGTATCTTGAGAATGGTAGGTACCTGCTGTGGTTCTTGCCATAGTGGAGATCTTCTGTTGCTCCTCTCCAGGAAATGTCCTTCACCAACCAATCCTTCCATCACAGATCTTCAGCCAGCCCTCAGCAGCACTCAACAGAAATCAACAGCTCAGGGGAAAAAAGTCTGACTTGACTGTGTGAAAAAAAAAAAACTGTAAGAAGAATTTAGTGAGCTAGAACTATCACACCTCCAAGGAATATGTACAATACTAGGTGACTAAATCTGTGAGTAAGAGCATATGTTCGTGCTTTGGCGAAGCAGGTAGCATCATGGAATCACAGAACAGTTCAGGTTGGAAGGGTCCTTCAAAAGCCATCTTTTCCAACCCCCCTGCAGTGAGCAGGGACATCAACTAGATCAGGTTGCTCAGAGCCCCATCCAAGCTGACTTTGGATGTTTCCAGCAATGAAGCACCTACCACCCCCCTGGGCAACCTGTTCCAGTGTTTCACCACCTTCATCTTAAAAAATCCTTTCTTATATCTAGTCTCAATCTACCCTCTTTTCATTTAAAATCATTACCCCTTGTCCTATCTTTGTACTAAACCAAAAAGCAAAAGGAACCTCATAACTCTTGTGGAACCATCTCAAGGTCCCTGCATGCCCCCTCTGCCCAACACCACTAGGACATGAAAGCCTAGCAGCTGAGTTGAGAAATATACTGAGCTCATTCAGCCATTTCTCATTAGTTTCCCAAGATTTCTCAATATTCTGCTTCTCAATATATTCAGCTGGCAGCAAATTATAGATAAGGGAAAAACATCTCTCCCTAAGCCATGCAGAGACCACAAAGCAACAAAGCAAAATCAGAACAGGGAAACTTCTTATGAGTCATCATCTTCCCTCCTTTCCCTCTCCCTTTCCAGCATTGCTGATAGCCCCAGGATTGCTCCATGCAGCCTGGAGCCTGTTCCTGCTGCAGGGGGAAACCACTTCACTCCAGAGGAGGAAGGAAGAATTTTAAATACTGCAAGACTTTTTTTTTTTTTTCCTTCCATTTACATAAATAAAGGAAGAAAACTGAAACTGCATCTTTGTCTCTCTCTACTTAGGCACCTTGTACACACTTCTGAGACTGATGGTCCAGTTATGCCAAATGCATGAAATAAGTATCTCTTTCCCAAAGCACTTGCCCTCATGCTCAACATCACTCCCCGCTCCAAAAAAAACGCATGAAATAAGTATCTCTTTCCCAAAGCACTCATGCTCAACATCACTCTCCTCTCCAAAAAAAAACCAAAACAACCAACCAAATTAAACCCAAACCCATTCATCAAAGAGAACATAAGATCAGTTGTGATCAGTGCAAAACAAGCCCGGATGATTTCATATCTATGAAGTCAAATGAAAGGGAAACAGCCTAATGTCTGTAGAACAGAGACTATGATTTTGTCAGATCTTCAGATCCATGTGTCCAAACTGCAAGGCATTCTCAATGGCATTGATTTGCAGAACAAATACATTTGTCCTTGAGACAAATTTCATTTATCTGCATTGATATTCACAAACTAACCCACTTCTCCCTGGCTGAAGAGACTGAAATGTTTGCTACAGAGACTTCAGGTAAGCCATTAATACATATTGCTGGGTTTAGGGATTACAGGGTCACCATTCCATGTTTAGGACCTGAATTTAAATTTAGCACAAATACATATGTTTCTATTAGTGGAAAACTTGGCAGGTTGAAACATAGCTCAGCATACTTCTAAAGTGGTTTCCTCCATATGTTCTTTGTTTCCCAGGGAACCTCAGAATTTGGTCTAAGGGGAGTTTCAAGCAGGACTAGCTTACCCACCTGAGAAAGTTCTGTCTTCTACTTCCACTTGGTGCATAGAGACTTCAAGCTCATGAAAAGGAGTCACTTGTTGGCTCCTACAGATACTCCAGTTATTACAGCCCTCAGTCTTCAAGAATCAGAACCCACAAGACCTTATATTGGATTAATTTCAGCAGCAGGTCCCTGTGTTGTTGTCCCAACATCATTAGCAGACTCAATAGCATGAGTCTCTCTAGTCATAAAAAGAAAGACCACCAAGGACTGTCACCTCTGAAACTGAACTACTGGCATAAAGTTTGCCACAGGCTCCAAGATCCCAGAACCAAGTTTTGATTGATTTTAAAGAATAGCAGCTCACAGCACATTACACATTGATGTCCATCCTCCATCAGCTAAAGTAATAGAAACATCTAGTTGGGAACTCTTTGGACCCAACACACCACTTTGTAGAGACCTGTAGTGCTGTATATGATGTTTCTTCAGGCTGAGCCACTAGAGTGTCTGGGTCATGCTGGTCTTCACCAACCAGAGGTCCACACCCTCCAGGAGCTCTACAGAGGGAAGCAAAGCTGGATCATCAAGGGTCTCAAGGGGGCAGAAATGCATATGGCTGATTTGTACATTTACAGGAAGAAAGAGGAAGAGCAGAATATAAGTTTAGAAGAAGTTTTACCCAAAAAAGGCAGCTGCTGAATGTAGATAAGGTATCAGCTCTCACATGTAGTTCATTATTTTGGATGGAGTGAGCACATAAAAAAAAACTAAAGAAAAATTCCAAAAATAATATAAAACATTGGCTGCCTAAAAATGGATCAGAATGGAAACAGTTTCTCACAGTGAAATTTCTCACTGTGATCAGATTCTAGGGCAAAGCCAGAGCTCTCCTCAGAAGATCAGACTCTTTGTAGGCTGCTTAAAACAGACTCTGGGAGGATGAAGAACAGGGATCTCACTTTCAAGGAAGCAAAGAGTCTACTGACCCCAAGCCACCCATACCAGCTTAGTGTAATATTTCCCAGACTGCAGCCTGGTCAGAATAAGTCAGTGGCTCCCACCCAGTCCCACTTCATGGAGGCAGCTGGAAATCGCTCCAGAGATCTCCAATACCTGACAGCAGGTCTCCTTCCCCAGCAATCCCACTGCTCGCCCACACTGTTACCCAGGGGAAATGACTTTATTCCCATGGTGTTTTCAGACATGGTGTCTTGCTTACCCCCAAAGGCTCTAAACTGAAGAGCAAATAATTAGATTCAGGCATTGAGACCCTGTGTTAGGTAGTCCAGGAATAGCAGCAGCTCCCTCCTCCCTACAAATGGCATCTGACTTCTCTGGGGCAGCCAGGACACAACCAGATTTTGCCTGAGCTCTGAGACAGAGTCCACAGCAGGACCTGCTCAGTGCCTCCTCTCCTTATCTTGGAGCCTGCTGCATTGTAAAGGCAGATTATTATACAGCAAAATTTATTTTAGCTATAACTGGAAAAAGTAATCAAAGCAAATACAGCAGCTCATGAGGAATCAGAGTAGGATTAGACATTTATATGAGCAAGACCAGCTCCTGCACTTCCATTTGCTGTGATAAAAATAAGAGGAACCTCAGTTTTCAAGCTCCAGGGCAGAAACCAGCTCTCTGAACAAGGTGTTAGAAAGAAATCTCCTCTCCCAATAGAAGTCCCTAACTGTCCAGGCCACAGCATAGGGTTTACTGGTGTCTGGTGGCTATTGCTAGAGACAAAGCTGTCTGGAAGCCCACGGGCATCCACGGGCATCCCTGCAGCAGGGATGGAGTGAGGTGGTTTGCAGTACATCAGACTTACATAAAACAAACCCATCGCTCCCTTTTCTCTTTGCACAGTAGTCCCTGAAACTCAGCAAGTTTCTGTACTGGATCCCAGGGATCTTCTTGCTTTGTTTGGTTTGTTTCTGTGCTGAGATGGATCACTGCCACCCCTTGCCTCCTCTGCCCCCACAGAAGTTGAGCCTTTAAGCTATAACAGCCTTAACCCCAGGTGATTGATAAACTGGCTTGAGACTGCTGATCTCCTTGGACCATTAAACCTTTCCCCAGCGACTAGTCATTAATCCCCCAAACAGTCATCCTAGATGAGGCTGTTGTTAGCCCCATCAATCCTCTTTAAGGCCTCAATTTGCAGCAGAAAGGAGCAGAGAAGGGGGGGGACACCCTGCATTTGTTAGGCAGTGCCATCTGTTCTCCTGTGCCAGCCCCTGCATGCCAGAACTTAGTGTTGCCACACAGGTGAGGGCTGTCACTGCAACACAGACCATCCACCAGGGAGAAACATAGTCCTGCACCAGACACCTGGGGTGTTACACAAGACCAGGAGAAAAAGCAGGTATTTCTTTCCTTAATTGGAATGCCTTTGGCTGGGGCCAGAAGGCACCATAACATACTGCTACTAGAGGAATATTTGATGTACTCATTTCAGCAGAGATGCCTTCACAGGAACAAATTTAGGACACTAATGACCTAGAGTGTTACTACCTGTAGACCTGAGCAAGTCCCCTTGTTTTCTCAGCTTCTGTTTCTAATCCTAATGTCTTAATTATTAAAACAGTCCTCATATTCAGCCAGAAGACTGGATTTGACTTCATGCTGACTCTGGAAAGTGGCATTTCAGCCACT
>NW_009953098.1:1464039-1484776 GCF_000747805.2 Chaetura pelagica | reverse complement strand
TCCCCCACCCTCTTTCAGCCTCTTCCCCTATTGTCAGCACACTAACCCTTATTACCTTTCCTTAGCTCTTGTAGGACTTTATGATATCCCTAAATCTCATGACCATGAACCATGCTTAGGGGTTAGAAGGTGGCAATGTCAAACCTCCCACTGTGCCCTCCACTGCTCATCCTGGATGCTGCATAGAAATTGCACCTGCAAACCCAGTCAGGTGTTTCTGGATTTTCACCTAAAAAACCTCACCAGTTTGTTGGGTTTTTTTTTTTCCCTGTGGAAGCTGGAAAGTTCAGCTTTTGAACTCTGGGTGTCTTGCCCATGTGAGGTTTTGAAGAAATGAATGGTGCATGTTTAAGGTCAGGTTTTATAGAGATGAGGTCACATAAGCCTGTCAGCTGGAACCAGCCTACATTTGTAGCTGTACACAGAGCCAGTCTGTGCCACTGCATGTTGCACTGCTGCTAATGGTCTGCTAGAGCAATCCTAGAAGAGAAGGGAGTGAGGAATTAAGCTGGTACACCACTTATTCTATGGACAAGAGTTCTCTTCTGCAGCAAGTTGTATGAAGGGCAGCTACTGCTGAAGCCCAGTGCTCAGGCAACATCAAAGAAAATAGCTTTGAAGTTTAAATGACTAGCTTAACTGAACCATGATACTACTGCTCCCACAGCATGTCCAAAAGGGGCAATGAGAGGGCAAAACCCTGGCACTAGCACAGCTGGGAACAGGACACCTCCATCCTCAGCCAAAGAGCTGGTCAGTGCTGTGCTCTTCATTAGACTTTCCATCTGTCTCTGCTGATGTTGCTTCATTTCCCTGTGCCTCAGCTACCAGCTATAATTTGGAAATGACCATGCCCCTTCTAGCCTTTCAGTGTCATACTTGTTATGCTGGGAAATATGTCTCACCAGTAACAAGCACAACTTTTCATGGCCTCATCAGAGCTCCTGCTATGGTTCTGTACTACCAGCACCTGGTTAATGTGGCCATGAGCCTTCATTTTGGGTTTAGCAATGGTTTGGCTGGAGCTGAGCACACCAAGGATTCCCAAGAGCAGCTGGACTTCAGGGGAGGGTGAGAGAAAAGGAAAACAACCACATACACATGCAAAAACTATCAGTCAGGCTCCTTTTAAATTATGAATGCAGTGCATAGTGAAAGGCTTTTCAGCTCTCAAATCTTCACATGATTATATAAACCTTAATTCATCCCAGAAACTGAGGACCTGTGTTTGTGGGCATTAATAGCTGCTGCAGTGTTATAATTAGAGCAGAAAATGAGGAATCTCGTGGGGAAATGGAGGAAACCCCACATTGCTCCAGTCATTTAAACATTCAGGGAGTTAAAACATCACAGACAAGTTCTGGAGGGAGCAGTACTCAGGGGAGGGAGGGGTCACAGCCACTGCAAAACTTGTTTCTGCCTCTCTTGGGTCCATACGATTAATTATGCTTAATAATTATTTAGGACGCTACAGTAATAATTAGTGCAATAACCATCTCAGCTACTGAAATAGCCCCTTCAGATGTACCAGGACCTCACAGATTCCCATGCAGTCCCTTGCCTTGCTGCCTGTAGTCTCAGATTCCCTATTACACCTTGGGAAAGACTCACTGGGTGCCAGCACAGAGGGGGGAGAGACCCAGAGGTCCTGCTAAACCAAAGGGTCACTGGGGGCAGTGGGGACCTGTGGCATGGTCCTGCTGGCCCTGCTCCCCAGTCCCTCTCTCGGACACCTGTCCAATAAGAACTTGTATGTGACCCCAAATTCTTCCCCAGGGAACAGCTTTCCCCAAATCCCTCCCCCATTTTTTTGCTGGGCTGTCCCAGGAGTGCTCCTCTTTGCAGCACAATGTCCTGATTTCTCCCTCCGTTCCCTCCAACCATGGGCATCATGGGCTAAGAGACACCTGAGGACTGAGGGCATTGCACTGGTGCCAGAGGTTTTGCTTCATCTCAGGGTGTTGTAAGCAACATCACTCAGTGAGCAGCCAACAGCCAGAAGTCACTCCTAACCCACAGCCTTCCACCTCCATCCACCCCTCAGGCAGGCCCAGAGGACAGAAATGCCCCAACACTCCTCCAGCCCCTCTCCATCCCATCCCATCAAGTGGCACCTCACGCATACAGATCTAACTCAATAAAAAATGAACATCTTTTACATCCTGAGGAAATGTCAGCCAACCCACCCCACAAAAAAAACCCAACACAGTTCTGAGAATCCAGAATCAACTCTCCTTCTCCACAACCAGCCTCTCCTTCCTCCCCCAGGCATGTCCCACCTGCTGGTCACAGCATCCGTGGTCCTTGGTGTGACCCTGCATGCCATATTGCCCAGCCTCCTGGGGGCTTGTGTCATGGGAAGTGTCAGAGATGAGATACAAGAGAGCAGTGACTGCAGCATAAAAGCAAACTGAATAATTAAAGAGAGGAGCTGTTCCTCACAGAGAACAAAATAAAAGAGTTGTGTGATTTGAGCAGAAGTGACCTTTACACTTCATTACAAGGAGCTGACCTCCTTATAGGGTTATTAATATTTCCAGCTGAATTAGCTGGGGATAAAAATGGCTCAAAGGAATGAAGAGAGAGAGGGAGAGTGTGCAAAAAGTTATATCATTCTGTCTTTTTCTCCTCCTTTTTGCTTTTTACCTTTTTTGTAATTTCTTGACTTGAAAGAAGAAAGGCTGAGCAGCCACCAGGAAAAAGGCTCCATTAGAAGGGTGAGAGCCACAGGGTGACCTGGTTGAGAGATCTTCATTCCCCACTGGCTGATCTTGAGCAGGCATCCTGTGTGATGCCTTTGTGGCTCTTTCCTCATGGTCTCACCTAGGGCATGGAGTGTCTTCACTCACCAAGCTCCAAACATCTCATGGGACTGATGATGTCCAGGCAGTTTTGAGCCAGCAGTGCAGCACAGTGCTGCTGCTTTTGGGTCCACATGGAGTCATTAGGATCTCCTAGGACATCACAGGTCTCACATGTGCTCTCATGGCTCTTGTTCACCACCTTCTGGGCCAACTGATTCCTCTTCTTACTGCCCACAAAACGTCTTCCCTCTTTCATCAGTGGGGAAATGGACAGCTCTGCTCAGCAAGCCTTACCCCATCAAACTGGGGGGGCATTTACACCCTGACACAAGGGACAGACACACATCCTCCCTCCCAAATAGAGACAAAGACAAGGCCCTCACTAAGATTATTTTAGCAGAGGACAGACCATAAAAATGCAGCAGAGAGCAGAGCTGGTTCAATGCTGTAGCTGACAGAAACCCTGCAAGAGGGAGTCCATACTAAGCCCCACAGTTTGTGGTGCTGCCTCCACTCTGACAAAGGACAATGCTCTTATGGCCACAGAAAAGAGGACACTGATGCACAGAGCAAGCAGAGGACTTACCTGAGTTCTGAACTGAGCAGGGAAACATCCCAGTGATGGAGGCCAAGATGCTGATGCTCCAGAGGGAGAAGCAAAAAATACTGAAACCCGAAGAACAGTCAAAATTTCCCTTTTTTGGTGAAGCCTATTGCACATGGACAAGGCAGTGAGCAGTTCTGAGGGCAAGAGAGAAAAAAAAAATCAGACTTAATCTGGCCTTAGTGCTAGGAAAAGGCATGAACGTGAAGGAACAGGAAGGGAAATGCCAAACCTTCATCAGGCTGGGTCAGGGAATACCTCGCAGGGACAGTGAAGGTGAGCAGTGCCACCCTTATATGTACTGCCCTTCTGACCACCTACCTCCCTGTTGATCTCCACCTGGGCTGCACTCCAGAAGGAAGAGGTCATTTCTCCTGCTGTAGTGGCAGGGAGCTCCCTCGTGTTGGATCCACAGGCTCTGGTGCTGGACAGCTGGCAAAAGTAGGAGTCAGCCAGCAGGGTCATCACGATCAGCAGTGATTCACAGGCTATAGAGAGCACAGCTTGCCTTGTAGGTGTCACTGGGACCTGGCAGTCAAGGAAAAAAACCCTTATTTATGAACTGGGACAAATTGCAACTGCTGAGGTGTAACCCCCACAGGAATTGCTGCCTGTTTTGCAGAGCAGAATGGTTCTTTAAATGATACATGAGGCTGGAGGACACCCCACAGGGCTTGCTAGCTGGGAAAGGGCCCCCCAGGCAGGGTGTGCAGAGCCCCTGGCTCTCACTCACAGCCAGACCAGGGTTGGGCTTCTCTTTCATAGGTTTCCTGGGGATGGCTGACTCTGTGCTGCTAGAGCTGGTTTTTTCACTCAAGACGTCACTCATATGAAATCTGGAGTGGCTATTTGGATTAGATATACTTTCTGCAAAAACTTTCACATGGGCTGAAAAATAAATGAGCTTTACAGGGAGCCCCCATGAGCTTGTTCCACTGCAACTCCAGATGGACCCAGGAAGCCAGTGGGCTGTTCTGCAAGGGAGGCCTGGATCCCTGTGGAGTTGTCTGCAGGATGAAAATCTTTGAAGTCTGATTTAAGGCTGAGGTCACAGTGAGACCAGCAAGACTACTGATCAAGTGTCTCCCCTGACCCGTTTGATGACGTTTGTAATTATACAGCTCCAGATTTAGGTGGAATTAGCTGATGACATGAAGTGCTATTGTAGAAAGAGCTGAAGTCAGAGAGGCAGAAAGGTCATCTACATTTTATAAATGGGCTTGGGTTTTTTTTTTGGAGATGTTGCTTTGTTTCAACTTTCTTTAGTCAAACCCATGGCTGATCTGAAAGGACTGTAGGCAGCAGCAGCCTGACACACCTGGCTGAGATCCACTGAAAAAAGCAACTGTGGACCAGTGGAGAGAGAGAAAACAAAAAAAGAGGGAAGGGTTAGAAAGAGGAGACATGAAGTGCAGAAGACCCCCTGCTCATCTCAACAAACAAGTCCCACTTTAACTCTGCTAACACAGAAAGGACTAGCAGCAGTGGCTCATCACTGGGAGACTGTAACACAAAATGTCTTTTTTCTTGCTTCCACAGCAATTCTGCACTATGCTTGATAGCTGCTCTACATATCCAAATTCATGCAGCCCCACCATCCCTCTCTCTCTGCCTACTTGCTCTCACCCACTCTCTTTCCACATATGACTCAGGATGAAAAGGGATTTAGAAAGATGCAGGGAACGTTTACAAGCCACCCACCATTTCACCCTCCAGCCTGGGTGGCCACATTAGCACCTCCAGCTTGCATTTAGAGGTCAGACTGGCCAGCACTTGGGATGAACCCCTGGGACAGGTATTTCTTCTGTCCCCAGCACAGACAGGCACAGAGCAAAGCTGCACAAGGTCTGCCTCAGTGATTGCTGTTGGCTGAATGTTGTGAAGCTGGATTTGCTTTAACACCAGGCAAGTTTCCTGACTTACTGCTTGAGGTCTTGTCCAGAGGCTGCACCACAATAGCCATCCAAGAGTGATGGAGCAGACACTGCAGGAGTCACTGGACACCTTCTGAATATGGTCCCACAATTAGGAGGTACCTTTGTCACACCAGACATTGTAGGAGGGTGGGAAGCATAGAGTTTGCCACATTTGAGAGAGCCATAGCCTGTCCCATTCAGGGACACCAGTAAAATCATGACTGTGTAAATATCCTCAGCTTTTTCTGGGATGGCTGAGTGAGGAGAGGAGATTTGAGTCTACAGACTCTCCAGCAAAAAAAACCCTCCAGCACAGGGACAGGTTCCACCAGCACAAAATGAGCAGCAGAAATTCCCCCACAGCAGCTGCCAGGGGACCAGTTAACCAGATTTGGGTGACAAACTAAAGCCAGTCTCCCCCTCTAACACGGCTGCTGAGCAGCCATTTAAGGGAGCTCGTCACCACTAACATCATCCTGTTTCCATGGAGACCAGATTAACTGAGTGGCTGAACAAAACTGCATTCCTAATCTCTCCCAGAGAAAGAGCTTGCTGATACAAGAGACTTTTAAACATCTTTAATCCAAACTCAGGGTTCCCCTTTCCATGGTCTCTCTAATCCTGCTGGAGGTTACCAGCTCCTTTGAAGCCCAAGCCCAGCAAAAGATCATCAAGCAGTTCAGTTCTCCACAGCCTCTGCAGTCCCTTGCTAAAATAAAATTTGGCATCTCTCTCTGTAGAAGTTTGGCTGGATGAAAAATAACACTCAAATACCCCAGCCCATCATGTTTAAGTGGCCTGCAAAACGTTTTCTACATTGGTGCATTTGGCCTATTTTCTGCTGAGGGAACTAGGCACTGAAGACAGGGATGGAGGCACTACCTCTATCATTAAAAAGATCCGGGTCCTGCCTTCTGGATTGCACAAGACACCTTTTATTGACTTTCTTCTCCTTTCCTTTCCTGTGCAGCATCCCAGATAAGAGCAGATCCCATGAAAACACCAGATTGCCCACTGGAATGACACACTGCAGCTGCCCAGTTTTACCTAAGGACCTGCTGATAACAACATCCACAAAATTATGTTTGACCACTCTCACTACTAAGAAGATCCCTGCTGTCCCTTATAGGGTCTCCTGGATTTTGGGTGTAGTGATTTTCCTCTCCATTCTATGAAGAAGGTGAAGGGTAGTGCAGCCTGGTGGGAGCAGCCACACAGGAGCTGGCACACCCACCCTGCCTGGACCTCCATGCTTTGCCTTGTCTGTGGGAGGCTTTGTGGACCTCAGGCCAAGGCAAGGTTTGAGGAACTGGAGTTCAAAACAGTCTCCAGCCTCGTGGTAAGAAGTCTAAACCCCTGATGAGAGGTCACTGTTGGAACAGCACCAGCTCCTGGATTTGGTGTGTAGATTTCAGCCTACATGGGCCAGGAAATCTTTCTCTCCAAGCTCTAACCTTCCCCAGGGGAACATCCAGACCCCTAATTTATTTCTAGTTTGGGCAGCAGGAAGTCACTTACCATGGTCTCTTCTTCAAGCAGCCCTGCAAATGTAAGCACAGCAGAACGAGACCTGCTTCCCCTCCAGATCTTTGGGCTTGTTCTGTCCTTTTTCTGACAGACAGGTTCGTATCTCCAAAAGTTTCAAGAGCTCTCCCCACCCTCCCTCTGCCCATCCAAGGCAGACACCCACATTTTCAAACCATCAGGCAGAGTCTTTGCCACTTTAGCTTTTGTTGGGATTTCTTAATTTTTTTTCCCCAAAGGGATTCATGCTGATTAAGCCTCATCTGCATCTCTAAACCTCCAGGCAGGTGGGACTCTGCACAGAGCCCCTTGTGCTTTCCATCAAGGGGCACAGTGAGCACTGCAGATGTGGCTCACACTGCTCCAGCTGTGCTGACTCACAGCCATGTGGAACAGCTCTGGCTGCTGAGCTGAACAAGTCATCAAAGGCTCTGCCACCTTCCTGCTCCTTCCAGAAGTTACAAGGAATTTGACTACTTGCTTTTTCTTACCATTAACCCAAAACTTTGCCAGGAGGTTCTAAACAAAGTCCGATAGTGCCAGAAAGAGGAAGAAGGGAGTGGGAGCAGGAAAGTTAAGTTCAATCTCAATTTCATTTCTGCTTCCCTTGCTAGAGGCATTGATGATGTTCTGCACATCTGAAAACACAGTGATGGGTTTGCACAGCCTTGTCCCAGAAGGCTGGACCTTGTAAGTCAATTGTACTACAAGGTCTTACCTGAGTCAGCCCTCTGGTCCTCCCCTGGGATCCTGAGATGAGAGTTCTGCTGTGGGATAGAGCTGGCATGTGTGAAAAGAAGGAGCAAAATTAAATGCAGGATATTCGAGGGCAGGGTTTACTACATCTGCTTCCATGGTACTCTCCTTAGAGTGAGGGGTCCCTACGGTTTGGTTCATGGCTGTGCTTGGTAGCTGGAGCTCAGCAGAAGTGGACACAAGGGGCAAGATAAAGCAGAGTGCTGCAAAGGCTGTGTTTGTAGCACCTCCATGTACAGGTGGGGTTGTTTTTGTGGTGTTGGTTGGGGTTTTTTTGGTTGGTTGGTTGGCTAGATGCTGGGCCCCTGGGCTCTGTCTTGTATCCACAGCCACTCTGGGTCAGACAACCAAGACCATTATATCTGAACATGGCCCCAGACTCCTCCAGCTCACCCCTCCCACTCTCTGAAAACATGATGCCCAGATCAGAAGACAAAACTGCAGAATATTATTGTTATTATTGTTTGTGAGCAGCCAAGTGGCCTTGTCACCACCAAGGCCATGTCTAGTAGCCTGAAGACCATAATCAAAGACTTGCAGGAAGGATGATCTGAAGCCAAATAGTGTCTGCTGGGGCCAGCACCATCCTAGATCAGATCTAAGGCAACTCTCCACCACCAGCTCTCCATGGCACAACCCTCCACTGCCAACTCTCCACCAGGACATCTCTATGCCATGACAACTCTCCATGGCTTGGCAGATGGCAGAGGGCTGTGGCAGTGTCCTGACGTAGAGATGTCCCAGCCCAGAGCTGTCCTTTCCTGCCTGGATCTGCCCCTCAGTCTATCAGCCTGAGGCTGCTGGGGAAGCATGGGTGAGAGGAGGGGGTAGGGAAGGAGCTGATCTGAGTGAGATGGTAGATGGTGTTGGTAGAGGAGATGACACTGCCTCCCTACCTGTAGCTTTCAGGCACCTCAGTTGTCCTGGCAGATCAGGAGCAGCTCAGGCAGGACAGCAGATGCACTGGAGGTGCTGGTGGGGCTGAGGCACCTCAGGGGCTCCCTCCCTCCCATGGGCTGGATGCTGGGGCAGGATGAGCAGGGACTGGCCTTGCTGACTTGGCCTTGGCTGTCGGGCCTGATGTCTTCAGCAGGGTCTGTCATGCTCTGCTGCTGGGGCTTGTTTTTGCCGGCAGGCACGAGCTCAGAGAAGGACAGGCAACCAGAGGGAGGAAAGCAGGAAGAAGAGGGGTCAGGCCAGAGAAATAGGTAGTATGAGGATAATAAAGGAGGACAGCTGGCCTAGAAAATGCAAAAGATAAATCAGCAAGAAAAAATCTGAGGCTAATTTCAACGTGAGAGGTCCCTGCTCAGCCCACAGGAGAGAGGCACCGAGCAGCACCAGCTCTCTCTGCTGTGGCTCCTGCTGCCCAGCACAGCAGGGCCCAGCACCAGCCACACTCAGCAGCTGCCAGAGCCCCTCACGACAGCATGGCTTATAGCCAAGGAAAAGCAGGTGGCTGCAGGGCTTTCCCCATGGGCAGGGGATCTTCTGTGCAGGGCAGGTGTGTCAGTTCAATCTTGGAGAACAGACCCACCAACCCACACCACACCAAGACTCTGCACACCTGCAGGACACAAACAGGGCTGTGGTGGACCTGCAGGGACTTGGCCTCCTGACATTGCCATTTTCCAAGATCCTCAACCCCACCAAATGAGCTGGGCAAGTCTCTTAGTCCTGCCTTAGTGCAATACTAAGCCCCACAAGAACTCAGGGGAGGCTGGAGGGCTTGTCACACCCTCTGGGCTGTGCCAGCAGGTCAACATGAAGCACTGAAGCAATACACCAGCAGGCACTAAAGCAATTGAGACTAAAAGATTTGTTTACCATTCAGGTCCTCTGATGCACCACAGTGCAGGAGGAAAGAATGTCATAAAGCCTCTTTGGTAGCAAAGAAACCCTGAAGTGCACCCAACTGACATGAGCAGGATCCCACAGGAGGTCCATGGCCTGGGCAGAAGGATGTCTCCCAGCTCAGCATTGCTCCTGTACAAATGTCACACAGCACTGGTGTCTTCACATGTGGCATCAGCCAGCTAAGTCATTTTCCACGGTTGGAAATGAAGATGGAGGAAAAGTTAGAGCAGGAGGAACAGGACTGGGGAGCAGCTTGTGCTTCCTAGGTTGACTGAAAAAGCAGTGGGGGGGACTAACAAAGAGAAGAGAGCAAAGCTTTAATTCCCTCACAACCACCCTGTCCACAAGCCTCTCTCCCAGCGTAGGAAGGGCAGCTCACACTTAATCCTCCCAGCAGATATTCACACCACTCCCTTCAGTGCCTGGAGCCTGACTTGGAGAAATGAAAACAGACACTGCAAAGTCAAAGCAAAGTGGCAGCTTTCCATGGAACCAGCTCTAATTGCCAGCTGAGCAGACAGTTAATCCCCAAGAACGTGCTGTGATAGGGGTGCTGCAGGGTCCCCATCACTGCTCAAGAGCAGCCATGAGGATGCTGGGAATTGGCCACTTATTCTCCCTAATTCCTTTTTTTCCTCATCCCTCAGTTTTGTGAATTAACAAACAGCTGCTTCTTTTTTTTTTTTTTTTTTTCCCCCAAAAAAAGCAGCTGGCACAGGATCTCCCAGCAGTCCTGGAGGGATGAAGAGATTATATCTGGGCTAGCTAATCCTGCCTGGGCAGGGAGAAGAAAACAGGGGGCAGCAAGTGGGGATCCCACTATCAGCTGGACCTGCATTGGGCAGGGGCAGATCACTGTAAAAGCCTTTGCTATTATTGCTCTGGAAGTGAAGGGGAAGGAGGGCTGCAGTCACAGGTGACACCTTGAACAGAATTCATCCCAGCAAGCCAGTGCTGGCCCTGAGTACAAATCACATCCAATTTCCAGCTCCTCAATGGCTCTATTGAGTAATAAATCAGCTCGACGTCCAAGCTGGCTGAAACACTCACAATTGCACAGTTATCTTATTCAGTGCTGAGAAGCTAAAGCCTTCTTGCCAAGGCTAGCAGGCTGGGGAGAGTCAACCATCCAAATCACTTCAGAGCTCAGCAGTAAAAAATTAAACAAAAAAAAAATGCCAAAAACCACAAAACAGAAAGCAAGTCTCTGAACTGCAGATCACCTGCACATCTCCATTTGTTCAGCTCTTTTTCTCCTCTCTGGAAGAGATGATGCAATGGGCCCAGTATTCAGCCAGTATGATCAGCTTTCTGCAAACAGCCAGGCCTTTAATTCAGGGCTGATCTACACATTCAGGTAGCAGGGCTCTGTTCCCAGCCTTTGGTTTCTTTGCAGATATTTAAAGTCAAGTTTCCTCCCTAGACACTTCATGAGCATCCTTTAGATGCCACCTTTACATCCCAGAATGGCAGCACTTCTTTGAATTGACCATACAGGGAAAAGTTTTCAAAGCCACGAAAAGGCTGGAGAGACTCAAAGTCTATTATTTTTAAAGGGATCAGGTTTGCTCTTCTATAAAGAGTTCCTAGAAGTTTGGATACAGCCACATGCAGCAGTGCTAAAGCACCACTCATCTCCTGCAGCAGGTCCAGGCTGCCTGGGCCACCTCTGGGTATTTATGGGCTCTTTTGTGTGCTCTGCACCACCAGCACAGATCCTAACTCAGCTGCAAGACACAGCAACCACAGCATCTCTACCTCCATCACCTCACACCTGTAAGTGGCTCTCCCATCTCACAGCCAAACCCACCTATTATTATTTCAGCCCTTGAAGACACCAGGTAGAATCAGTGTTATGCCAGCTCCTGCTGTGGGAAACCTCTTAGCTCCCCCTCTCAGCTGGGATGGGACTGGGAAGCTAATGGTGACCCCAGAACACAAATCCACCCCATCCCACTCATGGCAAGCTGGAAAGCTCCCAGTGAGCTGAACCAGTAGGATGTAGGATCCCAGCTAGGAAAAAAATAACAGAGCAGAACAGAACAAAAGATTACTTAAAATCCTACAGTGCACCTTCAACTCCATGAATGCCAACCACATTGTTACAGGAGGAGAGTCAGAGATCACTCAGGAAGAGCTGAGCTTTGTTTATTGAGTTCTAATCAGTAAAGTTAGGTATTAAAAATATTAAAATAATTTAAAATATTTAATAAGTACTTATGGACTGGTGGTCAATACTCTGCTACACTAAAACCAGTATGGGATACAATGATTAACCTTACTATAGGCATTTAAAATGTTACATGCATGCTGAAAATGTCACTTACCAAGCCACTGGTGGTGGGTGTCAGGTAAGGGATTTGTCAGCCTCGAGGGGCTGATCTTGAGAGACATCCCTACTCCAGAAGAGATCACCACCACCCAGCCAGCTGCTATGGAGGGAGAGCACAACTGACCCTGATGGCTGCAGATATTTACAGCCCAACTGGGTTTTTGGGGGGGTTTGGTGCCAAGTTCTCACTGACAGACTCAGACAACAGGACAACAGGAATAGCTTTGGTTAGACCAACTTGCTGAGCATCTGGCTGGACCAAAGTTCAGTGAGTTCAAACAGGATGATGCATCCATCACACCCCAGTCCTAAAGCCACTATCACTGCACATCAAGGAAGACTCATTCAATAGCTTGTCCAGTCAGCAGCATCAGAACATGCCCTGTGGACACCACCAGATCTTCCAGGCAGTGATCAGAGGAGGTCCATTCCACCAGGGCTGGGCTCTGCTCTTGCCCATCAGCCTCTCTCCCCAGCAGGGGCTCTGGGGAGTGCAGCTGCCCTGGGGATGGATCTGTGAGTGACCAGGACTCATCTTCATCCTGCCTTTCAGCTGTATGCAGCAGAGGCAGCACCAAGTGATGGACCATGAACACAACACCCATTGACAGCCTTCCTAAAGGAGCCAGCTGCTATGGAGGGAGAGCACAACTGACCCTGATGGCTGCAGATATTTACAGCCCAACTGGGTTTTTGGAGGGTTTGGTGCCAAGTTCTCACTGACAGACTCAGACAACAGGAATAGCTTTGGTTAGACCAACTTGCTGAGCATCTGGCTGGACCAAAGTTCAGTGAGTTCAAACAGGATGATGCATCCATCACACCCCAGTCCTAAAGCCACTATCACTGCACATCAAGGAAGACTCATTCAATAGCTTGTCCAGTCTCTAGCAGCATCAGAACATGCCCTGTGGACACCACCAGATCTTCCAGGCAGTGATCAGAGGAGGTCCATTCCACCAGGGCTGGGCTCTGCTCTTACCCAGCAGCCTCTCTCCCCAGCAGGGGCTCTGGGGAGTGCAGCTGCCCTGGGGATGGATCTGTGAGTGACCAGGACTCATCTTCATCCTGCCTTTCAGCTGTATGCAGCAGAGGCAGCACCAAGTGATGGACCATGAACACAACACCCATTGACAGCCTTCCTAAAGGAGGATTTCGTGCCTATCTGGGAAGGTTTGCACTGAGAAAGCAACAGTCCTGGGTCTCCCCAGAAACTCTCTAGAGACAGAACAGAAACCAGGGGAACAGGACAGCAAACATGTGGTGTGTTCCCATCGCAAGAAAAGGCCTGTCTTTACCCACAGCACACCCCTAAGATCCAACATTTGCACATCCTCCATGGCAGCCCTTTCCTCCCCCTGCACACCCTTGACACCAACAACTCTCCAGGGCTGCTCAATTCCACAGCATCATCACAGCAATGCAAGAGCTGCCATCAGCCCTGATGCAGCAACTTCACCATCTAAGAAGCCTCAGGGACAACATCCTTGCTACAGCCAGCAAAAATTTACTTTAGGAGGAACAGGGCAGAACAAGAAACTGATGATGGCCTGTCCTATGCAACCCATTTGCCCCAAAGCTAGATTGTTTGTACCTGCTGTTTTCTGTCTTGAAATAAAGATCATTCCCGTGTTCTCCTGTCCTTTCCCCAGGGAGGTGGCACGATGAGGTTGAGAGAGACCAGGGCAGCTTCAGACTTGTGCTGCCCTCTTGCAGCACCAGTGAGCCAAGGGAACCCCAGCAGCATGCAAAGAGGGTGCCCAGGGAGACCTCAGTGTGTGTGCTGCTCCAGCACCCACTCCCCAGCTGGGAAAAGAGCTGGGATGAACTGGCTGGGGACACCTGCCTTCCCTCCCCTCCAAAGTCACACGCCCTGGGAGGAGGGTCTGCACCTTTCTCAGCCCACAGCACTCCTTTACACTTACTCTTATGCTGATACAGGGGCTCAGCAACCTTGCAGGTAAAGGTCCCAGCCCTGTGGTCTGTGCAGCAGCCCCAAGAAATCTTCCCCCTGACAACCCCCTTCAGCTCCAGAGGAGCCAAGTCCTGCACCAAGGGCTTGCTCAGGTCGATGCAGGAGGATTAAAAGATCACAGCACTTTCATTTGGTATAACCAGGCAGCAGAGCCCAGCAGCAGTGACCCTGACCTCCCTCAGCCCTGTCCTGCTGCCCAGAGGCAGCTGCACCTCAGCCCCTTTGCTCCTGGGCGAGGAGAGCGGAGCTGGAGCCACAGCCACGCTCCCCAGAGCTGTCCCTGCTCTCCTGCTGCCCCATCTTGCCACGCAGTTGTCTAGTGTTCTTCCTTATGGATGTTACACTTGGCTAACCCTGGGGAGATCCACGAAGCTTTTTCACAGCTGCTCCTCACGCAGAAGCCTTTGCACGGGGCAGTTAAGGCAGGAGAACATCTGCTCCAGCACGGGGGACAAGGAGCTACTCAGGGCGATCAGCATCGCTGTGCTGAACTGTTGTCATGACTGATGGCACTAGGGAAAGCAGATTTTCACAGCAGATAAGCCCTAATGAACAGAGAAATCGCTTCCCCTGATGGGGGAGCTTTCCAGAGTCACACCAAGACATGTCTGGCCTCGCAAGGAAGGAAACATTCCATGGGCAAGCAAGAGTCAAACCTGGGGCAGAACAGCCAGGGGACTGAGAAAATGCACCTTCCTGCCGTGCTTGGGAGGGGGGGAGGAAGTAAAGAGGCAGAGGAGGAGGAAAGAAAAGCTCTCTGGAGAGTGGGCTGGGGTCTGCAGGTCTGCCCAGGTGCTGCAGCCTCCCCTGATGCTGAGAGAGCAAAAAAACTGGGCAGCTAAAATGCATCCACTGCAACACCCAGCCCTCCTTGCACGGGTGAAACTGAGGCAGAAAGAAATACAAAGCCAAGGAGTCATTTCTCCAGGCACCCCTATAAGAGGGAGAAGGAGACCTCAACACTCAGCATTGGCCTTTGCACCTCACAAGCTGGTTCCCAGATGAATCTCTGTTGCCTCCTATCAGCTTGAGCACAGAGCACAGCCTTCCCCACCATGCTGGGGGAAGCTTCGCCATGGGAACTGCAGCTGAGCCAACTTGTATTAGAAGTTACTAGAGCTCTGGCAGGAAGCCTTCCCAGGGCTTTCTATTTTTGGCTGCAGGCAGGCTTTATTAATACCAGTCAGTGCTGAAACTCATGTCCTTACACACAGATAATTCAGGGGCATGAAGTCAGGCTCTCAGGTTTGAGCACAGCTCCCCAAGATAAATAATAAACCTACAAGCCAAGTGCTCACAAGCCTGGGGGCAATGCAGCAGGAGGGGAGGGAGCAGGAACATGCTTCACTAAAGGCACTCTCATCACACACATTTATTCCACAGGATCACACCACTACACAGGCCTGAATGTGATTTACCAACTCAGGGCCATAAATTGCAAGGGAAGCAAGAGGAAAGGGATGGGAGAGAGAAAAGGTCCTGGGGGAAGCATAAACAGCTTCACATGGCTCCAAACTGGTGGTTGTTTTCCTGCTTGTTAATTATTTCATCTTAAAATGCTTTTAGAAGGGAAGCACTTCATTTGTGCTTAACACAGGACAAGTGAAAAAGTCTCCTTTTACAGCTAGTCCCTGTAAACATAAGGAGAGTAAATCTCAGCTGTCTGCAATAAGTCAAGAGATATTTGCTTAAACCAGTGCAGGGACAAGGTACACACATTTGGTGATGAAGTTCCCAATCAGCCAGACCTTGTTCTAACGATGCTTTATCATGCTGCCTCCTTCCTCATGTGTGATAGCACTTGCCAGATCTACCCAGGAAACTGATAGTTTGAAAAATAAAGCCCTCAGCAGTGAGATTACACTCCTTCTTCCCAGGAGCACTGACATTGCCCATCATCAGCCTCCCCCTGCCAGCTGAGGGGCTGAGGAGCCCCCAGCCAAGGAAAGTTGCAGCACCCACATCCCACTGGGGAGAGGCAAAACACTCTCTGCAAACTGCTCCTCTTCCTCCATCCATAACCTGCCTCTCTCTACCTCCTCCCCAAGCTGCATGGGAGAGATGTCACCATCTGAGCCGACAGCTATGTCACCACAGAGAGGGGGTAAATCACTGTGAGCTCCCAAAGGCTCCTCTGAGCCCCAACAGGAGGACTGGGTTAAACAGCTTGGGACAGTACTGACACCTTACAGCAAGAAGCCCTTGGGTGTGAAGCTACAGATATTCATAACACCCTCAATCCACAGGTAACCTCCTGGAGCTCTCAACAGGTCCAGAAAGCCTCTGCAGAGCCAAAAGCCCCAGCTCGGGTCCAGAGCTGGGCTTCTTCTTTGGAAGAAATGAGAGAGGCCTCATGAAGGTGAAGGGGGTGACACTGACACTGGATCCCAAATATTTCCAGTGGTGATTTCTCTATAGCTGCTTTGCAGCTGGTTACAAAATGCTGGTTACCAGCAATTTCTCTTTCTCTTCCCTCATGTCTTTCCAAGTGACAAACCTGAAAATGTCAGTAATCCCATGAGCTCCTAACTATTACTCTGTACTTGCAGGAATGATTTGAGAAATCTTTTGTCTGATTTGATTCAAATATTGTAGAAAAATACTATCTGGAGCTCTGCTAGCTATTTTGAAGCTGATACAGGCTGTCTTTATCATTACATTTTACTGCTACACTCAACCTTGACAAAGGAAGCTTGAGAACATACCTCAAGAGAACTCTTCCTCCTGCAGTGGGCTGGGAGGAGGAGATCCACAGCCCCAAAACTGCCAGTCCAGCTGACATGTATTTCTATGGTCAATATCTGTGGATTTAATCCCACAAGTTTCCACATGAAGGAAATACCACATAGAACAGCTAACAGGGATTCATCCTTCCTGGCTGCAGTGCCAAATCACTCCTCTCTGTAGGGAGCAAGAAGGCTGAGTGAGTCTCTTCTGCTATAGGGAGGCTCTTCTGCAGTCAGAGAGGTGGCAGGAGGGTCTCCCAACACTTACACAGCTAACCCAGTCCCCAGCCACTGCCTTTGGTCACTCAGCATGGGACTTGCTGATGGCAGCCCCAGCCCTCCTGACCCGAGGTGTTAGAAGAGCAGATGGAGCAAACGGACAAATGCAGCATCTCCCATCCACACCTTCTCCAGGAGGACCAGAGACAAATTACTGGGGGAAAAAAAAAAAAAAAGGCCACAGCCAAACAACACGGAGTGTGAGAGTGTTAAGTTCTTTTCCATCCCCAGTTTATGCTTCAGCTGCTACCTTGAGACTGGCATAGAAACCAACATGTTGTTTGCTGCACACAGCTCCTGGGTCCTCTGTGGCACAATTTCTGCTCGGGCAACATAACATCTGGAGGCCATTAGGCTGGGTATTTTCACCAGTTCCTAAGCAAATGCCTGGAGGGATCTCTGCAAAGCCAGTTTAGCACAGCTGAAATACAGAGGAAATGTTAGTTTGAATCCTAAAGAGAAATGTAATGACTGCTTTTTAGTAAAGCACACCCAAATCAGCCCCATTTTGGCTGATCAAGGCACCATCTCATCAGCACTCTCCAAGAAGACACACCTCTGATCCAGCAAGTGAGCTTAACACCTTTGTGGAAGAGTTTTTTATCAACTGATAACACCCATTTTTCAAAAAGTGCATTTTTTACCCTTTTTTTTTTCTTATTCTTCTTCTTCTTTTCTGAAGGGTACTTGCAGTTTGATGGGCCCAACTGCTAGAGCTGTGGAAAGAAACAAGGGGTTATCAGTCCTTTCATGTAGCTGTCTGGCTACCAAGCAAGCTTATGCTCTGAAATATGGTCATGTTTAGGGAGATGGGATACCTGACCTGTGTGGGATTTTTTCACCTTCAGCACCAACAATCCTCTGATACTCTCTGTGTTGGTTTTTTGTTATGTTTTGTTGCTTTTTTTTTTTCCTAACCAGAGCCCTGAAGTTGTTGGTCACATCAAAATCTCCCAGTCAATCTGATTTTTAGAAAGCATAGTGTGTCTGGGGAGAAACCTGCAAAATATAGAACACATTCCCCATTTGCATCCCAACGCTGAAAAACATCACCCTGCTCTGATACATCACATCAGCTCTACACCCACCATGAAATATTCATGGCCATTTATGATGATGTTTTTTATTATCCTCATAAAACTTTCCAGCAATCGGTGTCTCTGTTTGCTCAGCCTCCAGCCTGGATGGGTGCTTTTTTCTCCTTTCAGTACTAACAGTATCTGAATTAATCCACACCCCCCCATCAGTGGAAGAACAACCTACTGCCCTCCCTGGTGTGTGCAGGTGCTGTGCTTCCAGGGCTCAATCTGTCCTGGGCTGCTTCTCTCCCTGTGGCATCAACAGGGGGTTAACTGGCAATGGGAAGCTAACCATGACACACTTCACCTGGATTAGGTTGCTGGAAAAGAGTCAAACTCAAACCAAAGGTTGACTTCCCAAGCCCAGTGTGACAGCACACAGAGCAGAGGAATTCAACTCTGCTGCTCCCACTGTCCATGCACCCTCCATGTGACAGTGAAACAAAAGGGAAACACTCTGTGAGGATGGCTCCTTAAGGTTTCATAGCAACTGCCAGATGAGTTTTTACTGTAATCTGCTAAAAGTTTTTCAAATGGGTATCTCTCCATTTCCTCCTTAGCACCCTGCAGGTTTGGTATGGGGAGAAGAGTCCTGAATCATCTCTGCAACCATCCCTCTGCCCTCCTGGCAGTGAAGCAGAGGCAAGGATTGAACCCAGAGGGAGAGTGTGAGGCAGTTTCTGGAACAGATGAAGTTTCTGATTCAGAGCAGTCCTTTCTAGCAGAACACTTTGTAGAAGTCCCATTCTGCAAACCTTTTGTTCTTTCTGCAAGAGCTTGAGAGACCTGCCTTTTACGTGTTGAGGGGAGTTAAAAAAAAAAGACCTACAAGGACAGTGAGAGCTCTCCCTTCACAGAGACTGTAAAGCTGAATCTCAGTGGAGTGACCTTGATGAAACCTCTTCCTTCAAGCACAGAGCAAACAGTTCTATGTTGAACAAACTGCTGCAAGAGGGTTCAGGCTTCTCACTCCCCAATACACTGGCACTGCTTTTCCCTGGAGCACAGTGTCTTCCCAAAGCAAACTGCATCAGCCTCAGAAAAATAAATACATCTACTTTTCACATCATTTCATCTTCTGATAACGGTGATGAACTCAGTCCAAGGTATTACTGGGAATTAATGACTGCCTGCCTCCTGACTCACCAGCTCTTCCCAGGCTGTCATAAATTCACAGGAAACGTCATGAGCGACGCATCAACCAGTAAGCTGAAAAGAAAGCAATTGTCCAAAACCCTGGGACAAATATACAACATGTCAGTACCACCTGAAAGCCTGGGAACTGAGATGAGCTCCCAGATGAAGGCGCTGGCTCTGCCAGGATGGCTCACTGGGGACAGGTGGTGGGAGCTGCTTTTGGAGCTCCACGCAGGATCCCACTGGCTGTTCTGCATCAGTTTTCCAAAATAAGTCTGGTTGAAAGCAGCACTCATCACCCCTGGGGAGTGGTTCCTCTGGATAATTAGTCTCCCATTGCACACCACACCTTTCCCCTTTTTTGTGGCTGATGCTTCAGTCTCACAATGTTCTTGTCTGAGAGATTAAAGAGGCTCCCAGGAGCTCCCTGGGGCTGAAGGCACTTCCAGACCATTATCACACCCCCTCTAACCTACTCTTAAACTAAAAGAAGGTGGTTCCTTACAGAAACCAAGCTTTTCTGCTTGGCAGTTAGAAACCAGGGCACATAACCCACAGTGAGACCTCTTGGACTTCCCTCCTTTCAGATCACACTGCTCTCTGCAGGAGAAGAAGGGTTAATAAAATTGACAGATCTACATATTTATGTAAATATCTACATTTTCTACCCTCCCAGTTGTGAATCTAAATTTGTATGAAACTAGCACCAGTTATTAGGGTTAAGGACTAAAATGCACTTAGAGATTGTGTAATTCATTAAGATCTCCATCAGAAAGGACAGATTTGATTTGCTGCTCTTTTCCAAAAATACAAATTTGTCATCATCTGTGCACTGAGCATGTTTATCTGAGCTGCTTGTTTCCAGAAATTTAAGTAAATTAACACATTATTTTATTATCATCATGTATTAAGTACAGATCATGTGCAGATTTTTACGACTCAGAGCATTCAGCTTGCAGAGCAGAGAGAGAGATGGCAGATAGTGGAACCTGTTTTAATTTGGAGAAAATACAGCTGCTACATCAAACCAAAAAGCTGCACAGTCCCACTCCAGCCCATTCCTTTTCTGTTGGGTCTCACTTTTGCTGGAGTCATACATGCAAACTACTGAGGTTTCAAGGACAGTCACTGTACAATACAGTTCAGTGCAGAAGAGGGACTTGTCTCATGGTGGATTTTCCCCAAGGTCTTTGGGAAAACAAGCCCTGAAAAATAATCCTGCACTATAAATGTGTCCATCTCCACAGACACCAGCCCTGGCCTTGGATGCCTCAGGGCAAAACTGGGCACTCAGGGTGTCCTGGACTAGCATTCATCCCACTTTGGGAGCCAGGTCAGGGATGTAGTGGAGGTATTCCTGGCTAATGTAGCTGTATCCCTTCAGGTCTCTGATTAAGGACAGCTTGGACTTTCCAAGCAGTGGGGTGTGAAAGCAGCACCTCATAAAAATGTCCCAGTGCCAATAACACTTCTAAATCAGCTTCTCAGGATGCAGCCGTAACAGGCCACACAGAGAACCCATGGCAGCAAGGGGAAGGTTTGACTGGCTCTTCAGTCTGGTTTGACTGCCTCTGTATGAGGTTTGGCATGACTCTCTGCAACTGATTCTCCAGAAAACAGCAAGGAGGAACACTCCAGCTCTGTGTCACCTCCACCAGCAGCCCCCACTGCTCCCACATCTCACACACAAGTGCAGACACTGAAACAACTGCATCCTACTTCTCTTTCCCCGAAGATCCACAAATCAA
>NW_009953098.1:1460075-1463924 GCF_000747805.2 Chaetura pelagica | reverse complement strand
TCTTTCCCTTCAGCAGACCTCTGATATTTTTCAGGTGGTGACCTATGTACAATTCATGGAAGCTTTCTGACATACCAGCTGCTGCCAGGTTCCTTGTTACAACCCTTTGAGGAAGGTCCCCCAGGTCAGCAGACCACAGACTAAAAGCTGCTCAAGTGAACAAGTCCCTCGAGGAGGAACCTCACAATTAAGAGCTCTTTAACCCAGCTGAATCCCTGCCTGCAGGATCAAAGGAGGCAGCTTGAAGGCTTGATATGTTCAGAAAGACAGTTAATTGTGAGAGCAATTACCCTCTGCAAGAATTCACCAATTACACGATGGATTCTCTGTGCCTGGAAGTGTTTAAATCTCAGCGGAGATCCCTTAGAAAGTTAAGCTTCAGTTTGGCCACAGTGGATGGGCTTGACACAGGAATAGCCCATTTTATGCAAGAAGTGATAAACAGAATGGTCCTTTGAGCTGGAAAATCTCTAAAATCTATGAACTATTAATAGAACCCGAGACATTCCTAGTGGATTTGACAGCTAGATGACAAATCTGTGTTAAATTTCACAGGATTCAAAGACACCCCTTGGCTTCATTTTCTGATATCCTCCAAGGGGTTTCCCAGTGGAGGATTTTAGTTTTCCATTTTTTAGCTTTAAAACAACTTTCCAAACTGCAAAACTTCTCCAGCTCCCCTCCTCTTACCTCCCTCTGCTCCTCCATCCTCTCCTGTGTTTCAGGGAGTACGTGCCAAGCTGTGTGTGGGTGAACCCCTAGGAGAAGCAGCAGCAGAGAGCTATCCCACGTGTGTGATGAGCAAAGAGTAGCTGGACAGAGGCAGGAGTGACCCCACTGCACTTTCCAACCCCAGAACAATCTCAGAGCCTGGACATAATACCCTTTGCAGACCCTGGAGCAGCCCTGTGGTATAAGGAGCCCTGGAGTCAGCAGGCTGCACACATTCTGCTGCTTCCAGAGTTTCTTGATTTATCAATGTTTCCCTATCAGTATTTCCTTTTTAACTCTGCTGTGAAGCTGTGTCCTCCCACATTCAGCAGGGTACAGCAGCAATCAGTATCTGTTGCTGGGGGCATGCTTCTCATGCTGTCTCACTGCCTGCCATCTCATGTACCTCAAATAATGCAAGCAGGCGTGAGGCTTATTACACCATGCAAGTGATTAAGAATTAACAACTCCTTCTAAGACCAATTGTTTTAGCCAAGGCTGCTGTGAGTTTGTTCATTTATATGTATGCTTTGAAAAAGATGGCAGATAATTGAAAATGAGACATTAGTTCCAATCATTCTTCACCTTCAGTGAACTTCCACCCCCACCAAAACATAAAATCCTTCATCCCAGCCTTCCTTTGCCATGCTTGTTTGGTAGGGAAGCTCTTCAGGGAAGCCTGACTTACAAGACTGTACAGCACAAAGATAAGAGGCAAAAAGCATAACAGGAATGAGAATAAAAATACCTTATTTGCTTGCAAGAAGATTTCACTCGTGTGAGAGCACATCTGCTGCTCAGCAAGATCTGGAAGGGAAAAAACAAACACCTTCATTGCAGGAACAGGTATATCCATAAGCATAGCAGTGCTAACAATGAGATTAAACCTCAAGTGGGGCAAGAAATGGAAGAATGGGATACAAAAAAGGGAGAAATATGCCAACCACTGAGTGGGCCAAGGAAACTCCAGAGCAAAAACTCTGAGGGACTCAGATTATGTTCTACCTCAGGGTACTGAGCCACTTTGCTCTTCCTAGGCAGCCCTTGACAAGGTTGCTTCTCCTAAGCACCCCTAAGGCACAATTCCAACCCAGCCAGGACTGCAGGCAGCCTTGCAGGGAGCAGCCCCTCAGAGCCTGCTGCTCCTCAGTGCCACTGGGAGTCACACTCTGTCCCACCACCCCATAACTAAGGGGTTAGTGGCTGTGATGCACAGCCCAAGCCTGTACACAGCCTGGGATGATTGTGTAGTCAAATTAGTTATTGATCAAACCCACCTCACCCCACTGAAGGAAATGACACTCAGAGACAAAGGGGTTAGGTGCTTGTGATCCACCCCCAAAGCCTGTACACAGCCTGGTATGATTGTGTAGTCAAATTAGTTATTGATCAAACCCACCTCACCCCACTGAAGGAAATGACACTCAGAGACATCCCTGTGCTTCACATTTTCAAGTACTCCAGAGACACCCATCATTGGGGTGAACCCCTCTGCTCCATGAGAGAGGTGCTGCTCCTCCAGGCTAACAATCAGCAGCAGGAGCCACAGATCCACGTGAGCAGAATCACATCATCACCAGCCCAGGATGGGAAGGGCCAAGGGAGAGAGGAGGATCTGCTGAACTGCAGGCTCACTGGGAATGTGGGAGTGAGTGGGCAGTCCACAGGGGACATCTGGGCACTTCAGTCAAAGCACAGCTTCAGTGGCTATTAAAATCACCCACTAACCCTTCTATGTGCATCTTGAGGCATCTCATGGAGCAACCTAAGGCGAGAGAGAGTTGGAAGGGGACCTCCTGCCAGAAGAAGGCCCTCCAGCACTGCAGATCAACCCCAGGCTTCCTCAGCTCTCTCCTGTTGCCTTCTCTGTGCAGAAATACTCACCACCCAGAGGGCTCACCTGTCACTCCCCATCTCCTCTCCCTCCCTAGCATTCTGCAGATGACAAACTATGGAGCTGACAGACAGAAGCTTGTCCTGCCTACCAGCCAAGCCAGTAGTGCCTCCCTCTGGAAACCTGGCCTTCCTTCTGCAGGAGATGGGCTTGGTCAGGGCACTGACAACAAGCAGCATGGCAAGTGTCTCTCCCTTCTTCCATGGGATCCATCCCTGCCCCAAGGAAGAGCTGAGAGGAGAAACGAGCACCAAGATACAGCAGTACAGGAGTGAGGAAACCAAACACACAGAGAGGTCCTAGAGAGACTATCATGCTCAGACTGCACTAAGATCCTGGTTTGTCCCTTGCTGACACACTGTCCCCTCTTGCCCCTTGCTTTCCTGGCCATGACAGCCCCTGCGAGATGCTCGGGGCCCAGGCCCTCAGAGATACAAACACCATGGCTCCTCCCTGGAAAAGCTGAGCTAGTCTAACAAACCCTGGCCATGCTTCTGGCTTTGCCCACAAAGAAACTGGTTGATTTTCACAGAGCTGGCAGCAAAGCTTTTCCTCCTGCTTTGTCTACTTGTATCATCTTCTTTTGGTTCTCAGCCGGTGCTGAGAACAACCCAAACTCTACAGGAGAGGCCAGGCTGCAGCTGGTACACACCAACACACTCTTGCTTATTCAGACTGACCAACATCCGATAGGAATCCTCCCACATAAGCAACACAGGCTTGGTGACTACTGGCACTGCAGAAGTGGAAACCACACAGCAAGACCCCACCATCACATTTGACTTTTGATCCCTCTTCACACGTGAGTCCTGGAGCTGCAGCAACAGGCAGCTTTGCCCTCTGCTCCAAGCCATGTTGAAGGTGAGGTTTGATCAAGCAGAGGGAAAGGCAGATGCTCTGTCATCTCCCTCTGTCTCTGTTGCAAAGATACCAAGAGGTTTGGGATCCTTCAGGTCACTCTGGAGGTGGCACTTACCTGCAGCTCAACTGGTCCCTGCTGCCTCACTGATGGAGCACTGCAAGGTTAGTAGGGTAGTTTCCCCTCAACAAACCAGGACTTAACAAATCTTCCTTAACTTCTCACTCCTTTTTGGAATGTTCTGCCTTTCCCCAGGCACCATCACTGACAGAAGAATAACAGCTTCCTCTAGATCTCTCTAATGAGGTCTTGGAGAGCTGATTTTCTTTCCCCAGTGAAACCCTTGGTGAAGACTGTGTCCCTCCATCTATTGTTGCACTCTTTC
>NW_009953098.1:1456807-1459903 GCF_000747805.2 Chaetura pelagica | reverse complement strand
TGTTGCCCTCTTTCCATGTCTGTCTCTCTGCTCTCCCTCTTGTCAATCAGCTGTGAGCAGCTTGCAGAGAAAACATGCTTAAAAGCTCATGTGCACTCATGACTTGCAGCTGGGAGACACCTGTAAATCAGGGCTTTGCCCAGCAGATCCTCCTGGTCCTTTTTCTCTTGCAAGAGCAGGAGAGGGATGGTGGAGGTCAGGCCTTTAAAGCCAAAGGACAGTAAATCCACATGGCACTCACCCCTCTATCTGAAGATACATGGCTTTGTTCTTTGAAGGTCAGCTTTGTCTGCTCTAGTCAATTAAGAATAATCTCTCTCTTCTCCTTCTGCACCCTCCCCGGCCGTATGTTCCTTGTCAGCAGGAGCCCATTGGTCAAATAAAAGTCAGAACTGCTCAGTGCCCCAGAGATATGCAGCAAGAAGAACAGAAGGAGTCAGACAGCTCTTCAACTCATGATGGGCTCCCAGCAATCCTGATTCTCTGAAAGGCCAAGGACTGGCAGAGGAGGAAAGACCCCAGAGACATATAAATGCCTAGGAACAATTTGCAGTGTGGGAACAGGAGAAGGTCCTTCTGGCTGTGCCACAAAACAACCCCAACACCTCACAATTTCTGTCTCAGTGCTGTTCCCACACATGTCCTGAGAACTGCTCATCATCAGCCTCTCCACACGGGGTTGTGATGCCCAAGCTTGGCACTTAATTCCTGCCATTTATTGTCCCAATCAAGCCACAGAAAAACCAAATGGACTGGAAATCTGGCCCAAGATCAGTGCTGTCCTTCCAAACTGGCACCCAGAGAGCACAGGACCAGACACGGATGCCTCTACTTGTGCCACTGGAGGTGAGATGGGTCCTCCCTGCTGCCCTGTGTCTGACACAGCTGGCCAGGGAGGACACCCACAGGTTCTGCCCTGGTGCAGGCACAAGGCTCAGCTCCCTTTGGAGCTGGTGTCACAGCTCTGCCACTAGCTCAGACAGATGGTGAGCAAGCCTGGCTCCATCTCCTGTGGCTGTTTGGCCACTACAGAGATCTGTTCAGGCCAGCCCAGATTTGGCTGGTGGGTGTCTGTACCCCAAATGCAAACGTTTTGGCAGGAGCAGCTGTGAGCCAAGTGGATGTGGCTCTGTGTTCCCTAGCAAGGCCAGAGAGAGTGGTCTGCACCACAGCAGTTCCTGGAATCTCCTCACCTAAATGCACCAAAACTGATGCTCAGCAGCTCTTCCCTCCACTGGCTCCCATCCCCAGCTGCATTTTGAGCATCACTGGCCCCACACCTTCTGTCAGGGCTGGCCCTGCTCCCTGGGCAGCCTCCCAAAGCATTGGCCATGGCTCTCTGCAGTTCCCTCACCAGCCCCTCTTTGAAACCATTTTCTTTGACTCCTGGCTGTTTCACCTCACCTCCTCCATCAGTGACCCCTGAGCTATGGATGGACCTCACAGTTCCCTGGGTCTTGCTATGGCCCATAGCCAGCAGTCAGTGCTAATCAATTATTGGCTGCCATCACAAAGCAGTGGTATTTTCTGGCTTTCTCTGACGTGCTGTCTTTCTTTTTGACTCCTTCAGTGCCTCTTTCACCTGCTCTTTTAAATTTGGCAACTCCTTGAATGGAGAAGCAGCTGAGAGATCAACCCTGTGCTCAGTGATGCTTTTCCAAAGCTGGGTCTTGGAGGGGCTGCCAGGGTTTCATGCCACCTTTAAATCCCAATGTCTGGAAACTGAAATGGTGGTTTTCCCCTGCACAGACCTGCACTACACTTTGCACACAGCCAGTCCCCGTGGCAGGAAAACTCCCATCACTAGTCTATACTGCTCCCCTTCCTAGAGAAAAGAAAAGAATGAGGTTACCATGCTCTCAAGGGATGAGAAAACCATTGTGATCTTCTTTATATACCCAAAAGAAACCTTTATTAGCCTGTGTTTAGGGCCAGAGATCTGCAAAAAGCAACACTCTTAAATATGAAATAAAAAGCTTGGAAGAATTTTGATAGCTCTTGTAGCACTGATGTGTGTCTTGCATGATAAATAAACACAGGGAGAGCACACTCTCCATAAAAAGTCTGGTCAATATCACTAGGCAGCCAGAGCCCAAAACATGTACAAAATGAGTTGGGAACTGGAAGAAAGTAACAGATGTCATTCAAAACCTCCAGGTGTGATGAAGGGCCTGGCTGAACAGCCCTGGCAGGATGGGAGCTGCAAGGCAGGTGCCTGGGAGAGGGGAAATCCTTGGCATTGAATGTTAGATGCAAGGTTGGAGGAGCAATGGGAAAATGTATGAGCAACAACAGGGAAAACTGCCCAGCTAGTGCTCTTGCACCTGCAGGAGAAAGGGGTGGGAGGGACAGGATCCCAAGTGCACAACAGCCCATGGAAGGGGAGGGCACGGGGTTGGGCAAGGACCATGGGAGGAGGGGAGCAGGGGGAGATTACCCACTACTGGAGACAGAGAGAGGCCACTGTGTGGGTGATGGCAGGAGCTGGCCCAGAAGAGGGTAACAGAAGGATTTATGAGCACAGCAATAATTAAAGCCAGTTATCCGTGACCATCTTAAATCTTGTCAGAGGGAGGAGGAGACGCTGCTTTTCCACAGCATAATCACAAGAGGAGCCCCCCACGTTGGCTGCCGCTCTGCGGGAAGGGGCTCACACTCCTGCCTGCTCTGCCAGAGCTGCTTAGGGCTGAGCACTGGCTGCCACCGGCAGGGAGGACCAGCTCCCAGCCAGCTGCAAAGGGAGGGAGGTTAAATAACACAGGAGTCACCGTGGAGAGGCTCAGCAGCTCCCCCAAAGACCAGGGAGGGTCAGGACGCTGCCCGCCTTTTGCAGCCCGAATGCACCAAAAAGCTCAGCTCAAAGCTGAAAAGACTCAGGTGCTGAGGGCAGCACGCTGGTCCCATCCAGTGGCACACGCCAGCAGCACCACCCAGCCCTGCTCCCACAGCCTGCGTCAGCCACACTGCGTCCCCAGCCCTGCCACTGCATCCCCAGCCCTGCCACTGCATCCCCAGCCCTGCCACTGCAGCCTCATCCCAGCCACTGCAGCCTCATCCCAGCCACTGCATCCCCAGCCCTGCCATTGCAGGCACAGC
>NW_009953098.1:1456169-1456744 GCF_000747805.2 Chaetura pelagica | reverse complement strand
TGCCACTGCAGCCTCATCCCAGCCACTGCAGCCTCATCCCAGCCACTGCATCCCCAGCCCAGCCACTGGATCCCCAGCCCTGCCACTGCATCCCCAGCCCTGCCACTGCAGCCTCATCCCAACCACGGGAAGGAGGACACAGCCCCGCAGCAGCTGCCCAGAGCTGGAGAGGAACATAACCCAAGAAGGTCCTTTCTTCTCCAGTGCAAAGTGTGCAAAACCTCTGCCCCCTCTCCCAACCACTCACCTGTCCCTGCATCACAGGGGGGCTGCTGAGCAGAGCCCACTGCTCTGCCTGAGCCCTGCACGTGTCCTCCCCTCCACCCCAGCCCTCTGGTCCTTGCACGGCTTGGCAAGATCATGGGCTGGGCAGATGTTCCCAGTGTGCAGAGCTTCCTGGCAAGGACTTGAGGAGCATGACCTCAGGAGCAACGAGACAAACCCAGGAGCCTGTCCTTGAGCCTGGGGTCCACATGGGATGGGTCACTGCCAGCACCAACAGCAAGGAGGGAAGGCCCAGGCTCCTGCCAGGGACACCAGGGCACAAGGGGACAGGGGAAAAACAGCCACAGCTA
>NW_009953098.1:1452724-1455610 GCF_000747805.2 Chaetura pelagica | reverse complement strand
GGCAAGATCATGGCCAGAGCAGATGTTCCCAGTGTGCAGAGCTTCCTGGCAAGGACTTGAGGAGCATGACCTCAGGAGCAACGAGACAAACCCAGGAGCCTGTCCTTGAGCCTGGGGTCCACATGGGATGGGTCACTGCCAGCACCAACAGCAAGGAGGGAAGGCCCAGGCTCCTGCCAGGGACACCAGGGCACAAGGGGACAGGGGAAAAACAGCCACAGCCACTGCAGCCCCTCTGCAGCCTCACAGCCCCACTGTGCTTCCCTGTGAGAGAGAGGAATCAGGTGAGCAACATCTCCAAGCCCATCTGGAGGGGCTGAGATGCTGCTCAAGCTTCAGCTCAAAAAAAAAAGTGCACATTTGATGGTATAAATATTTTGGTTCTCCTCCTCCTCCCCAGCCCACAAGCTCCAGCACTGAAACCAGAAGAGCAGCTCCCATCCCAGCCGTTGGCAATCAGCCCCCTCTGATCCCCACCCCAAGCTGGCTGCTACAACAAAACTCTGCACAAACTCACCTGGCTGGGGCTGAAACCCCCAACCCTGTGCATGACCCCAAGCACAACTGTAAAGCCCCACATGTCTCCCAGGCACTGCCATGAAGGTAAAGGGGCTTCTGGCAGAGTGGAAAGGGGCTTTCAGCTCCTGGAAGGTGTTGCTCTCCCTAAGGACCACAGTGGTTACCACACCTCGGGCCAAGGAGATGGCAGGCTGCCTTGTTACACCACCCAGCTCTCATGGAGCTCTTGGGTACTTTTTGTTCCTGTTATCCCCATGACAAAAACAGAGCTGAGTCCACTCCCTTTCCTGTAAACAATATAAAAACTAGTGCTTGTTCTGAATTTAAAACAATGCCTGCAGTGCAATGGGGGATCTGTCCACCCCACCAGCACTCCCACCACGAGCCCTTCCCATCAGAAGTGCAAGATCTCTCAGGAATGCATCCCCACTGCTGCAGGTCCTGCCTCTGCCCCTCACAACACATTGGCCAGCCCATCCCCAAGCCACAAGCCACCCTACTTCCCAGTCTCTTCCTCTTTTCCTCCTCCCCATGCCCTGGGAGAAGTGCATGGCCACCAGAACCACCCTCTGCCCTGGCAGGTGCAGCATCCACACCAAGATGTGCCAACAGTGCAGGGAAGACAGGGATAAATCTTCCTTAACTGTGAGAGCATCCATGGTCATATTGTACCTCTGCTGACAGCAGAGGCATGAGCTGACACCGCCCACAGGCACACAAGGAGCACCACAATTAAACCCAGGGGACAACCCCAAAGTTTTCTCTATAGACTCAGGCAAGTGTGATAGGAATTGGGTGGTGTGAAAATGTGTTATTTTGATTTAAAAAAAGAGGAGAGGAGATCTGTCAGGGGCTTTCTTCACCGAGCCCTCTTGGAACAAGAAAACGGGAGAGAGAATTTGTCTAATAAAAATAATGTTAAAAGGAAATTTTCACCAACATACACTTCATGTCTTTTAATTCTTGAGAAACCAGGTTGGGTCCTGCCACCACGGCCCTGCTTTAGCTGTGAGTGCAACCAACCAGGCCCAGCCCTTCACCCCATTCCATCTGCACAGGGAAAAACTGGGGGCAGCTCTTCTAGCTGCTGCTTTGCCTTTAAACATCCAGAGCTGGACATTTAACCTGCAACACTCACTCAGCCAGTCCCTCCCTGCAGCTACACTCCAAAGCCACATAGATCCCTGAGCTTGGGATCTGCACTCACCTGGGCAAACATTTGGCTTGGGCTCTTTAACAGCCCAAGGTGAATGTGCTGTTCCCCTGGGTAAACATCCACTCCCCAGCCACAAGCACTTCTGAGCTGTGCTGCACTCCTCTGCTCAGCTACTTTCTGGTGAAATCTGCTGCATCCTCCTCTGTCAACAGAGTCAGTGCTTGGGGCTGTCCCAGCCTCCTCTGAAACAGCTCCTGTTTTGGATGGGAACAGTCCAAGGGTCACTATTTATCCACACAAGTTAAGTTTTCAGGTGCACTCGGGTCCTTGTGCCATCTCAGCAGGGAGGGCTGCAAAGCAGGAGGAGGAAGAAAAGAATCATGAACAGCACAGACACAAAAGGAAAAGGGCTAAAACACAGAGTGGGTTTATCCTCCCGGGCTAATGGGGTAACTGTCTGGAAAGAGGAAGGCAAAAGGAACAGAGCAGTCTCACCTCCCTGGTCTCAGTGCTGGTGCTCCATGGGAGATGGTGACCAAAGCAGGAACATGCAGGAAGTGGGAGAACCCTAAACAGCCAAAACTGAATCCTGGAATGGGACTCCTGTCCCACTTCAGTTCATGTTTCTGTTGGGATATAAATTCACAGAGTAATAACAAGAGGCTCACAGCTGGGAAGGAGAAAGCTCCTATACCCCTTACAGCACCTATCCCACCTCATGCCACAGGAAGGGGAAATCTGAGGCAGGGAAAGTGACATTATTTGCTGAGGGCCACTCACCACATGGTGGTTAAGCCTGAAGGTTATCCACAGTGAAGGAGGTTAAAAAGGCACAGAGAAAGGCACTTGAGTGAGCTGGAGAATGGAGGGCACATGGTATAAAAGCAGTATAGAGGAACATAGCTTGCTCAACCTTGGTAAAGCAAACTGGCAGGGATGTGATTTATTTAATATTTTTTGCTATAAATACATCTGGAGGGTAAAGACCAGGGAAGGGAAAAAAGTTATTTAAGCTGAAGGACAATAGTGGCACAAGAAAACATCCGTATTAATGGTCAAAGAAGGAAAAGAGCAGGTTATAGGGAGAAGCAAAGAAGGAGTGAATGGCTGGAAGGAGGGACAGAGGACATAAGAGGCAGGACAAGCCACAGAGCAGCCAGGCAGGGGCAAGTGGCAGGGGGCGCCCCCCCGGGAGAAGACCCACCGGGGAC
>NW_009953098.1:1443642-1452342 GCF_000747805.2 Chaetura pelagica | reverse complement strand
GGAAGAAAAGAGGAAGAAAAAGCCACAGAGCAGCCAGGCAGGGGCAAGTGGCAGCTGCCTCCCCTTGGGAAGAATTCCCATGGGATCAATGCCCCCGCAGAGCTTGAGGTCCAGACACTTCCCACTTGATGAGAGGCAAAAAATGGAGAGGCAAAATTAGACCATCTCTGGCACTGGGGAGGGGGGCAAAGGCCAGGAGGGGGGATTATGGAGGCATCAGAGTGGAGATGCTCAGTGCAGGACCCCAGCAGCCTGTGCAGGGAGCACTTGGGAATGAGCTGGCTGCTGCTCTGCTCCCCAACATGAAGAACAGGAAAACAAGTGCCTGAGCCCACAGAAGAAGCTGATGCCTCCTGCCCTCATCTGCCCAGGCTTTCCATACGTACTGACAGGTGCTGAAGAGAGCCACAATGCCCCTGGTTTGTGCATGTGACAGCAAGAGGTACAGATCCCTCAAAATGTCACCAGCCAGAGCAGCATCTGCAGCAGATCTTGTGTGCTCTGCTGTCTGCTTTGTGCAGAAGCAGTGCCAGACATTGCTTTCTCAACACCCTCTTCCAGGAGCAAGCAGGGATTTCCATAATCATTAAAACCAAACCTTTGTTATTAGCCCTGTGAATTATTTATCCTATCATAATTAATGCAGAACCATTATTGGCTACAGCAAAGCTCCCCAGCTTGCCCATCTGCAAACACAGCTCCACTCCTGCTCACCAGGGCAGCATTAAATATGCATCAGGCCTGATAAATGGCCCCAGCAGGCTGATCACCATGAGCCTGTTGAATACAGTATTGGGAGGGTGAACACTTCTCTGGGGAAGGGCTGTGCTGGGGTGAGCCAGAGGCTGTTGGGGGGGAGACCTCTCCCAGGCAGGACAGGCTCACTCCCCTCCAGCAGCAGATTGATCCCTCCAAGTCCTTCTTGCATTTCAGCCCTGCTAGGTTTGCAGAGATGCCTGCTGGGGTGAGGGCTGCAAGGACAGTGACCATGAGACACTGGCATGCTCTGGGAGGGTGCCCAAGCCTCCAACAGATGGGAGGAGCTGGAGGCTTCGCCAGATTTCCTAAGCCTTGGCAGAGAAAGACTTAGAGCCACCTCCCTTTATCATCTCTCCTAAGCATCTCTGGAAACAATTCTTTGGCATAACAGAGGATTTGGGTCCCTCATTCCCCCATCCCTCATCCCTTATCACAGGGTACTCAGGCACTCCCAGAACAGCACCAGTGCCAGTTGCTCCACTGCTTCTTGCCCTCTCAGCCATCTGCAGGGCAGTGGAGACAAGCTCACCTCTGCAGGGCATGGCACACTGTCATTTGTCCCCATCCATGGTCATCTTCTTCTATCTAGGAGGCAGGCTGCTGGTCAGCAGAGCTCTGGCTCTTCTGCTGTGGAGATGATTGAGAAAGAACCCTGCAGAGCCAGAGAAGATGCTTCCACTAGTTGCCCCAGAGGGGGATGCCTGCTCTGGCTGGGCCTCCTGAGATGTGTGAAGAGATGGAGGCTTCAGGTGCCTTCAGTACTTTCATGGGGTTTAAGCAAATACCCAGAGAGGAGAAGGGAGATGAAGAGTAGCTCACCTCATTAATGAAAACAAGAGGAAGTCAACATCTGCTCTGAAGCTGCTGAACTCTTTTGCTCCTTTCTCAGACCAGTCCTTAAAAAGTAAAGTGATGCCAGAGTATGAGGCTTCCTCAAAATCCATTGTCTTTTAGGCAGAAAGATGTGCTGGGAATACCTAAGGAACAGGATCCCATAAGGACAGACACAGGATGCCTCAAGAACCCCCTAACAAGCTCACTGGTCATTAGATTGGTGAAGACCAAACTAACCCAGCCAAATCCAGGTTCAGTACAAAAAATCTACCTGCCAAGGATCAACACCTTGGAAGCCTTTACTCCCTACCCCACCAAAATCCCCTCCCATCAATATCCCTTTGCCAGGCTGTGTCCTCCAGCACACCCTGGGCCTGAGCATCCCAATTATGCTTGTTTTGTTCTCTATTTTCCAAAACTCCTTCCAGTTTGCAGTGGCAGGCTTGAGGGAAAGGCAGGTTTCAGCTGTGGCTAAGTTTGATTTACCCCTGTAAGGTGCCTATACATGACACAGGTTGGATCAAGAGGCTGTAAGAGCAGCAGTTACACAGTCCAGCTCCAGGAGACTGCTCCAAGCAGCCTTCACTGGCTAAGCTGGTGCCTGAGAAAGGATGATTTCATTACATGCAATATGCTGACTCTACCATGGAGGTTTGAACCCAGTAGCTGAGAGTGGGGCTAGTGGAGCTGCTCCCATCCCACCACTCAGCAGGGTTTCAAACAAGGAGAGAGAAAAGGCAGCATTAAACATGTATTGCCTGGGCTAATCCTGGTCCAGCAGTAAAGTGCATTTAAAATGACCCTTCTCCAAGTTTCATCTCTTTCACTTGATGTTTCTCTTGCTCAAGAATCTTTCTGGCTGTAACACCTATTTCTCTGTCAACAGCCCTCAGTGCATCTCTCCTGCTATCTTTAGTCTCCATGTATTGATCCCTCATTCCTATCTACCCATCTCATTCTTATTTCTGCCTGTCACTTCATTTACCACGCTACACCTGTCCTGTTTTACAACGTGTAGCTCCTGTTGGTCTCCTTTTTGACATTCCTCCCTCCCTGGTGAGGAGGGACATCAAGGAGGGAGCAGCGTGGCAGCCTTTGGTGCTCACATGGATGCTGGGCAGGGGCTGGGAGATGAGGAGCCTGGCAGACAGAGCTGCTTTCTATCCTGGAGAACCCACCCCCCCTTGGCAGGGCTGAAGCATCTCCTTGGCTGCACCTGGGAAGGGGACAAATATAAATCAGCAATGTCAGACCCTCTGCCCTGCAACTCCATCTGTGCCACACCTCACTGGAGCAGATTAGTCAGAACCTCGATGCTGGTGCCATCTCTGAATCCAAACACCAGCCATGCCCTTGGAGATAAGGGCACATCTGACAGCAGCATCAGCTGCCTGTGCTGCCTGGATCAGAGTGCAGGGAAAGGCACATGAAAGGAGAAAGACTGATGGGGGGGAGGGGAAACAACCAAGGCACTGATGCAAGGACCATTTTGTGCCCTTTTGCCGCAGCCATGAATGAGAGAGATGAGGAAAACAACCACCAGGGGCAGACAAAGACTGAAGAAGATTCATGCCATCCCCACGTTGCAGTCCCAGCACTTCAGCTGGAAATGGCTTTCAGAGAAAAAGGTCAATAACAGTGAGGAGGCAAAGGCACGTCCTTCTTCCAGAAGCCTGGCAGGTTTTTGGGAAGGTCAGGAAACAGGGATAGGATGCAAAAAATTGTTTGTGTTCTGGCTTTGGATAGTCTAGTGTAAGACTGCAGTCCAGGGCTTCCAAATCAGTGGTTCAGATGACTCCCATGCTCCCTGCAAGCTGGTGGGCTTTGAAGGTGCACAGTTGCACTTCTTATGCAAAGGTTTCACCACAGTCCTGTTTGGTGCTCTCTGACATGCTCCCAGACAGAAAACCTGAGGCCTGGATGGGTAACAGTGACTGGAACCCCTTGTTGTCCCAGGGATGCTCCATCCAGGCTTCAGCAGCCTCCACAGCAACACAGGCCACAGCAGTTCATGACCACCAGAAGACCAGGAGCAACAGGACATGTTAGGGAACAAAAAGCTCATCCACGCTGCAGAGAGAACAGAGGGAAGGAGGAGAGTAGTAGTAATTCAGGCTTAATTAGTCTCATCAAATATTCATCTGGTAATTTCTCTGAATTTATTAACAACATCGATACCAGTCCTGGCCAGAACTGGGTTTGGAGGTGGCAGCTGAGAAATTCTCTGGGCTGTTGTTTGGCTCCAGAGATACCATGACCTGCGCTGCTGAGCAGCCAGGAAATGTCTCAGCCCAAGGTCTAACAGCAGCAGACCCTCACCATCCTCCCAGGCTGAGACCAAAGCTGGAGCAAGGAAAAGAAGGAACAGCCAACTACCCCACAGAAACAGATCTGTGAGTCTGAGCTCTCTCAGAAAGCACAAGCTATGCCCTTCATGTCTGACAGGAAGCAATCAAGCCAAGGCCAATTTACAGGGAACCTTTGCCATTGCTTTGCAGGAGAAAGATTTCCATAAAGTGCTGGGGTTTGTTGTTTTTTCACGAGACATTTTCCCTCAATTTGTCTCTCACAAAAGGTCATTTTTAAAGACAGCAGCTCACTGGTGCCCATCACTCAGAGGCTCTGACAAGCCAAAGGAACTGTCAGACCACATTTTGCCTCTCAGCTACAGTCAAGTTTTACATTCAGTTCTTTTCATTTTTCTCATGGAGTTTCCCTTAAAGGCCAGTGCACTTTCAGAAACCAGAGAGCACCAGCACAAGGCAGAACTTTGCACAGAAGTTTCACAGTTCAATTTACTGTCAGGGAGGTGCTGCAGAAGAAAACCACAGCAGGAAATCTCAAAGCAGACATTATCCAGCTACCAGGACACGGAGGATGCTCCTGGGGGCAGATGTGACAGGAACCATCCTGAAGGTTGGCATGAGCTTGACAGGTCCCCAGATTCTGCCCCACTGTGAAATCCCAAGACTTGGCATCGTGTGGGGCTGCTTAATCCTGGCAAAACCTCTCTATGTGCTGTGCCTGCTGCACCTTCTCAATCTAGAGGTTTTCCCACCCTGAATCCAGATGAAGGGATCCAGAGGAGATTGGCCACCTGACAGAGAGCTGCCTGGCCCCAGGACCCTCATGTCAAGCAGGGGTTTCCCAGCTAGCCCAGCACCCCAAATAAGTCAGGTCTTTCTCCAGTTCTTTTACATGTCTCCCCCACCCCTTCCTTCTCTCAGCCTCTCTCCCAGTGCCTGGCAACCTCACAGTCCTCCTGGGGGCAAGAACAGCCTGTGCTTACAGCCCACCCAGGGTAATAGCTCACCACAACATGCTCACTTTTAATTCGTTTACCCAAGCAAGAAAGCAGGATTGAGGAAAGGCAGCTAATTAAAAGTATTGATTCTTGTGGCATTCAAACCCATCCAGAGCAAGACAAGCTGGAAAGAGGGATGAGGAGCCTGGAAAAAGAAGAGGGGATATCAGGACTGCAACGCTCCAGAGGGGTATATCCTTGCTCCTTGTGATTTCCTACCATGGGGAGGACTCTTCTGCTCTAAGAATCCTGCTCCTACAACTCACTGTCCCCAAGACATGGGGGTCTTTTCTTTACCAGAGAAGTCTCCAGGATTCCCATTGCACCAGCTCCATCTGTACCCTCACTGAAGCCTGGCATGCCCCATGTATTTTCAAGACTAGCTTGACATTAGGCAGACAAAACCCCTGAAATGGAGGAAAAGCAGAGCTGGGATGTGTTCCTACAGCAATGGCACAGCATGCTCAAAGGTCACTGCTTGCAGTCCCCTCTGACCTTCACGTCTGCAAAGCTGTACATGAACAGACAGAACAGGTTGTCTTTGTGACTCAGGTCCTAGCAGGATGTCTGGGGCCAGCAGATCCAAACCACTTCCAGTCTAGATGGTCCACAGCTCATCTGCTCTGCACACCATTAAATCCTACCTGCTAGAGAAGATGGCTTTTAGCAGCAAAGTCAGAAGCTATAGCTCACATGGGAATGGGAGTGGGGGAGATGGAAGCCATCATCAGGGACTTGGGTCTCTGCTGTGGCTTGGTTTCTCTCTGTAGAAACACCCAGTTCATTAGATGAGGAAGGTGCTTCTCACAAGGCAGGAGCTGAAGCTGCCTATGCCTGGCCAGTGTAGGTCTGTCTGGAGAGGAAGGCAGCTGTTGAATCCTCACTTCTCAACAAGAGCAAAAACTCTGTGTCTCAAGAAACAAGCCAAGTGAAGAGCATCTACACAGAATGCCAGTGCCTGAGCTATGAACAGACCCAGAAACACCCATGAAGCGAGAAACTGCTGCCCTCTTGCTCCACATTACCATCTCCAAGCCATCTCCTCTCCAGGGAACAGTTGCACAGCAGCCTGGTGACCTGCTACACCACCTCAACCTCCCAGCCCCTTGAGAACAACTGCAAATCTTTCTCACTGCATGCAATGCCTTCCTCCTGGGAATGCAGCACCAGCAGCACACAGCCAGGCATGGCTCCCTTGGGTGCAGAGGAGGCAGGAGCTGGAGCAGGCAAAGGCCAGTGCTCAGAGGGGCACCTGCTGGACAGCTTAGAGCTGCTTCCAAACTTTCCTGATTTCTAAGAGACTTTGGTCTGAGGCCACAGGAGAGACACGATGCAGCCAGAAAGACAGACCAAGACTGGAGCTTGTCCACTGTTTCACACTGCTGAGGTCTTGGCTGGACAGCAAGTGCAGAGCAGACTATTGCAGTAGCAGAGCACAATGAAGACCATCACCAAGTTGAGCAGCACCAGGAGCAGCTGTGCTGCTGCCCTTGCCATAACACACCAGAACCAATCATCAGGGATCCCAGTGAGCCATGAACCAAGTGTCCACACAATCTCTGTGTTTCATACCTTTCCCCCAGCACTGCATGCTCCACAGCAGATCTTCTCACCAGGGTGAGTCCACTGTCCTGCAAGACTCAGAGGCTTCAGGCTTCATGCCAGACCCTAGGCTCAAAACCAGGCCCACTCTCCAATCCCCAAAAAAAATCCAGTGGTCCAAACTCATATGAAACCCTGCTTGCAGTTTGCTGACTTAACTCACCTCTGGAGAAGGAGCAAAGCCAAATGGTCTCCTGTGCTGCTCCAGCCTGGCTGCCCACAGCCTAAGGAGTTTATCTGGGGACTTTCTCACAACCACCAAAATGATCTCTTCATGAACATCTTAAGAAAAACAAAAAGCAGGGAGCCAGGACACAGGAGTTATCACCACATGGCCTGGCAGGCTCTCTCCATTTCCCCCAGCTGTGAAACGGGTACTTTTATTTCCCAGAGGCCAATGAGAGCTTTTTCTGAATATCATCCAGTGACAATTTCATTCCTGGAAGCAGTGCCCAGTACCAAGCAATGCATTTATGGATGATTCACCCAAGAACCCCAGCCCTTTCCTGCAGCTCTGATAGAGGCAGGAAAGATCTGAAGATGAACCTTTTCACAGACAGAAAACACGTGCTGCAGAAGTCAGGGACCTTCCCTGGTTCCATGGGACTGCAAGGGGTGAGGCACACATTTCCCCCAGTCTGACCTCTCTGGAAGTCAATATATTTTCTCCATATTTGATGTCTGCCACCCACACCACCCAGCAGAGAAAGCTGCTGCTGTACAGGAGGGTTTGCAATGGGCAAAACCTAAAAGAAGGAAGTTCTTGACAATAGACAAAGTGGTTTAATGGTGCACGGGCAAGTCTCTGCAGGGTGCTGAGCCCCACAGTGAGCACCCTCAGCTTTTTCTCCTGGATGGCAGCCCTGAGGAGCAGCCTTTGGTGGCCCTCTGCTTCCCAGCTCCAGGAGAGCCTTACAGGGCAAAGGCAGGTACTGAAACCATCTGTAAAAGGGGCAGCAGCCAAAGTTACATCCACTGTGCCCAATGTCCACTCTGCTGGGCATTTAGGAAGCCTGCAAGTGCAGCTGTGCCACTGTGTGCTTCTAACATCTGGTGGGAGGTGTCCCTGCCCATGCAGGGGGTTTGATCTAGATGATCTTTAAGGTCCCTTCCAACCCAAACCATTCCATGCTTCTATGACCTGCCTGTCCTGCTCACTGAAAACACCACGGAGCTGCTGCTAATTTCATTAGCAGGCCCATCAAGTGGTTCATTAATCTGTGGTTTCCTGGCTTGCCACTGTGAGGAAACAAGTGGGATCTGCTCTGAATGCACAAAGCCATCCTGTGGAGTAATTTGTCTGAAGGCTTAAGAATTCCCAAGTGGATTATTACCTTGGAATAAAACTAGGGGAGGGAGTGGGGAGTTGCTTTATTTTCTTTTCTTTTTTTTTATTTTCATTTTTTTTCTTCCCCCCTTTTTCCCCAAGTGGATTATTACCTTGGAATAAAACTAAGGGAGGGAGTGGGGAGTTGCTTCATTTTCTTTCTTTTTTTTTTTTTTTTCATTCCCCCCCCCTTTTCCTTTTTTTTTCCCCCCATTTTTCCTTTTTTGTTTTCTCTTTTTTTTTTTTTTTCCTTTTCCTTTTTTTTTCTCCCTCTCCCTTTTTTTTCCTTTCCTTTTTTTTCCCATTTTTTTCCTTTCCTTTTTTCTTTTTTTCTTTTCTTTTCCTTTCCTTTTTTTTTAATTCCCCTCCCTTTTTTCCTTCCCCTCTATCTCTTTCTTTTTAATAATTTTAGTATTTTATTTTCTTCTTTTATTTTTGTTTGGGGTTTTTTTGTCATTGCCTGGAAGAAGTCAGAATACCCCCTAAACTGTCAATAGCTCCATAACCAGGGGCAGAAACCCATCCGGGCCAGGTAAGAGCACAGGCACCTGCTGTCCCCCCGGCCACCCTGCTCCGTAGTAGCAGAGAAGCAAAAGCCGGGAACAGGAGCTGGCTCCGGGGCCGGGCGGTACCGCGGCTCACAGCACCCTCTCCTGGTTCCCTGCTCCCTCTCCTGGTTCCCTGCTCCCTCTCCTGGTTCCCTGCTCCCTCTCCCGGCTCCCACCACCTTCTCCAGGCTCCCTACACCCTCTCCAGGCTCCCTGCACCTTCTCCAGGCTCCCTGCACCTTCTCCAGGCTCCCTGCACCTTCTCCAGGCTCCCACCACCTTCTCCAGGCTCCCACCACCCTCTCCAGGCTCCCTGCACCCTCTCC
>NW_009953098.1:1432573-1443491 GCF_000747805.2 Chaetura pelagica | reverse complement strand
TCCCCAGTCTCCCCGCCCTCTCCCGGCTCCCTGCACCCTCTCCAGGCTCCCTGCACCCTCTCCAGGCTCCCTGCACCTTCTCCAGGCTCCCTGCACCTTCTCCAGGCTCCCACCACCCTCTCCCGGTTCCCAGCACCCTCTCCCGGTTCCCAGCACCCTCTCCCAGCTGCCTCAGGCACCCTCAGGACCACAGAGGAGCAAGAGGCAAACTCGGGAGGGGTAATTCACAGGAAAAGCTGGAGCCAGGGCTCTAGGTGTGGTAAGAAGCAGTGGAACAGAAATCACCTCATCTTTTGCCAATATTATTTTAGTATTAAAAAAACCCAAACAACAACAAAAACAGACAAACAACAGCAAAAAAACCCTCAAACAAACCCTACAATTTCATCGAGAGATGATAAAACCGTTTTTAATCTTATCCCCAAATTCTAAATTGGTTCATTTAACCTTCCCTCCCCCACCAATCCCAAAAAACAAGCAAGGCCATTGTTTTTTAATGGAAAATTCTGCAACAAAAGGAAGAGAGGGAGTCTCGAGGGAAAAGACAGGACAAAGCAAACACCTCCAGTTTTCCACCATGAACCTTTCTGAGTTGATGTACCCATCATCCCAAGGTGCCAATGAGATGCATCATCCCATTATTTTAGCCAAACAATTGGCTGAATTTGACCCAAAACATGAATTCCTTCAAAATTCCCTTCTTCATCAAACCTTCTCCTTCTTGGAAACCAGCCCACCCACAGACCCAGTGGGCAGGAGGTCCCAGGTAGGGATACGTGGGACAGGGCAAGTTGTGTGACAAAAGCTGCATCCCCCAGTCTCAGCACCTGCACAGCATCCTTATTATTCCTGCTTGTGCTGAAGTTGTTGTGGATTGCAGGGTTTTGGTGGCCTATCCTGCCCTGCACCCCTCACCAACAAGCTGATCCCAGCATGGGATCCCACCACAGCCTGGTGCGTGTGGTGGTGCCAGGTTCTCCCCCTTCCACTTGGGTCTCCCTGGCTCTGCCACTCATTTCTCCTACAGGAGGCAACTGACCTGCAAAGCTGCAAAACTCCCCTGAGTACAAGAAAACTTCCCACCTAAGAAAATAAATGGTTTCTGTGCTCTCTGAGCTGCCCATAGCAAAGCCAACACAGGCACAGTTGGGCCCCACTCTGCTTTGTTCCTTAAAAACTTGTCATTTCAGCCAAACCCTTCTTGGCACATCTGGCCTTCACTAGGTGGAGAAGACAGCTATTGTCTTCTGCACATAGCAGAACTGGGGTTGTCAAAGCAGTGAGACTCTCCCTCTGTATTGTACTTGTCATCCAAGACATCCAGAGCCTAAAAGGAAATCAGGCTCAGCAGGAGGGCTTGGGAATGCCATCCCCCAGGAAGGTGTGGGGCTTGGGGTGCCAGGTGCCATCTGACAGCACCAAATACAAAAGAAGGCAACAGAGAGGCAGGCAAGAGGACACCAGCTTACTGCCCTTCCAGCTAGATGTGCAGCCTCAGTATGGGTGGTGGACATGACCTAGGTAGTGACAGTGACCCAGACAAGCCTCCCCATTTGCAGACATGAGGCACAGGTTGAGCTGTCTTGGTTGAGTTTTGATATCCTGCAGGCAAGGAGTCTCTTGGTGCAGACTGGGTGTCTGCAGGCACTGAGTGACCATTCACCTGAAGGGAGTTACAAAGGCTGAACCCAAGACGTGTTTGTAAATATCTTGTTTGTGTTTTAGTCTCTCTTGATTGGGGGCGGTTTTGTTATCTGCCAGGAATGCAGCATCTTCTCCCTCCTTGGTTCCAGTGCAGATGGGGAGGTGGCACATGCCAGGCTCTGCCCACTGTGACTGTGCATCTCCTCAACATACATGGGAGGTCAGCATGTGCAGGTACCCCTCCATGGCCCACATTTTGTTAATGTAGAAGAAGATGTGATGGACATAAACCTTTTGCAGAAGCTGGAAGAAGACAGAGGCATTAGCCATTCTCCTCTTTCTAGTGATCCAAGTCCAAGGCCCCAGATGAAGGCAATGAGAAAAGGGACAGGCTGGAGGACGAGCTGGGACAATCACCTGGTTTGGAGCCATCTCAGGAGCTGCCATCAAGGCAGTGTCAGCAGAAATGCTAAGGATCTGAGAGAAGTCCCTGGCAAGACAACAACAGGACCTGCCTTGTGAACTAGCAACCACTGTCTCAGCACAAGGCCAGACATCACCTTGCTGACCTCTGCACTTCCTCATTGAATCCCACCAGGTAAAGCCTTCTCCTCATCCTCAAACAGACTGTCTGAGCTATCAGAGAAAAAGCCTTCCAGATCCTCTTGCCTCATCTTGGACTCCAGAGCAGTGATGCGCTGCTTGAGCTTCATCTGGGCCTCGTTGTACTCGGTCAGGAGCCGGCCAAGGCGGCTGTGCAGCGTGTCCAGGTTCAAGGCCAGCCTGTCCAGCTTCTCCTCCACACTCAGCTCTTCTGTGCTTGCCTCTGCAGCTGACTCATCCAGCAGCCCTTCCTTGATCAGGATCTCCCGGCCACGCTCCTCCAAGACCTTTTTGGCATCAGGATACTCTGTGACTGCTTCCATAAGATCTTCCTTTGACAGGCAGAAGAGGTCAGAGTAGCCCAAGCTGCGGATGTTGGCTGTGCGCCTGTTGCCCATTTTGCTCCCTTTAATGTTGAGGATGCTGATCTCCCCAAAACAGCATCCTGCAGTGAGCAAAGCATACTGTGTGGTTCCATCATCTGCCACCACAGCCAGCTTCCCCTCCTTGATGATGTACATCTCCTTCCCAATGTCTCCTTTCCGGCAAATGTAATCCCCGGGGCTGAACACCTGAGGGCGAAGCTTCAGCACCAGCTCCACCAGCAAACCTGCCTCACAGTCCTGGAAAATCCTCACCTTCTTCAGTGTCTCCAGGTGAACGTTGATGGCAATCTCTGCCTTTAACTTATCGGGGAGATTCTTGAGGACTTCCCGCTCGTCTACTGCCTTCTTATTGGTCCACAGGTAGTCAAACCACTTGATGACTTTGGTTTCCATGTCTCTGCTCACCTTGCGGAACTGCATGTAGTGCTTGATGGCATCAATTTTTGCCTGGAACTCTGCCCTGGTGGCGTTCATGTTGGATATCATGGACCCCACGTTCCCCACAATGGTGGCAAATATGAGGACACCGATGAGGAAGTCAAAGATCACGAAGAGGTACTCTTCATCACGCACAGGGGGAGGGGTCTCTCCAATGGTAGTCAAAGTCAACGTAGACCAGTAGAGACAGTAGACATATTCCCGGGTCAGATAGCCATACTCAGGGTCTGTGACATTGGGATAGACCCAGGTGTCCTGTCCAAAGCCTATGGCCTTGGAAATGGCATAATAAATACATGCATTCCAGTGGATGATGACCAGGATGTAAAGAACCAAATTGCTGATGCGGAAGATGTTGGGGTGGCTGGTTCTGGTCTCGGTCCTATCGAAGAACTCAAACATGCGGGAGAAACGCAGCAGCCTGTTGAAACGCAGCTCGGGGCAGTGCAGCCCCACAGCAAAGTACCCCAGGTCTGTGGGCAGGATGGAGAGAACATCCAGCTTGAACTGTAAGGTGGGGATGTAGTTATCCCGCAGCTTCTTCGGGTTCTTAACCAGGAGGCCCTGCTCCAAGAAACCTAACAGGGAAGCAATGATAGAATTATCTTGGCTTACGTTCAACTCCTCTGCAGGCTTTGTCAGCCCTTCTGAGAAACATTTTCTGGAATGCCATGCACATGTGTACATATATATACACAGAGGCATCCACCTGATCTTTTGGATAGGTTTTTGTTATCGCTCAAGCCCTTCACCTGGCAAAAGCCACTCGAAGATACCACTTAGGGATTTACTCCATTGCCATGAAGAAATGGGGACTCATAGATTTCCATCCTCCAGATCATGAATTACTGCAGTTCCAACAGAAAACACACAGCCACCTGCCACGTTCCAGGAACATGAAATTCTCCCACTTTTCTGTGTAGATAATTCATTAGCTGACTGATGCAAAATCAGAGATGCAGACCTTCAACTATGCCTGAATACTAATAGTAATGCAGGTGATTTGGTACAATTACTCAAAGGTGAAACTGAAAGCTGGGATGATTAATCTTTCATTTGGAAACTTACTCCATTTCTCAGATCTTTTAATTAGATTCTTTCTCTGCTTCATACCAGAGGGTGCCAAGGTTGATAAAACCCTCCTTCTAATGGAGCTGGAGATTAGGCCTGTCCCTTGCAGCTCCTCTCCCCTTCGAGGGGATGAAACCAAGCAGTCCCAAGCCAGGGTGCTGGCTTTTCTTACCTGTGCGCAGCCGGATCACTGTGTCCCCAAGGTAGATGGTGTCTGAGATGTAGTCCAACACCAGCCAGAGGACAACATAGGTCTTTTGCAGGTCACTGAAGCAAGCCCTGGAGAAAGGTCAGAACAAATCTCTGTACCATCTCCAACTCGGCAACAGAGGTTGGCCCTTCTTGCTCCTCTTCTTCTAGAAATTAAAACCCATTTTTCTGAAAAATCTGCCCTTCCTTGACCTAGGTAAAGCAACATCTTGAAACCACCTCCCAGATGCACCCTGCCAGCTTTACCCTGAAAATATGGGTCTTTCCAGCTGGGACCAGAGGATGGATGCTCTGCCTTTGCACTGCAGAAGTCACAGTGCTAGTAGATGTCCCTGTCCTTTGGGTTCCCATCAGACCCAGCACCACCAGTCTCAGTTGTCTGATCCTGGCTGAGCCACAGCAGCTAAGTGAACAGGAGATCAGAGGAGACAGGGACCCTACAACCTCCCAACTCACCTGGCTACCAGCAAGCACCAGTTATAGAAGACAGGAACTGCAATGACAGCCAGCCAGCGGTAATACCAGTCCCCTGCAGGGTCAACCACAAAGGTCTGCCACTTCTTCTTCCTGGAAGCAGAGAGAAGCCAGAGCTGGCAATGTACAAATAAAGAGCTAAACACAGCAAGTAGAGTTGGAAGGAACCATCCAGGTCACATCCTTCATCCCTTTCAGCAGACTGGCTCAACCATTGCTGCAGCTTCAGTGCCAGGTCTGTAAGCTAAAACCATTCCCAGCAGCGCTGAGCAAAAATGCCCAGCACTATTTCAGCTGCTTTAACCCCCAAAATGGGCTCAGCCATGTACCAGGAGAGGGAACTTGTAGGAATGGAAGGCAGAGCAGGTGACCTCGAGGCCCACGGCAGCCTGGTGACAGAGCCAGAAACAGATGTATGGAAGATGCATCAGAAAACTTCTCATTGCATGACCTTGCTTCTCCCAGATGAGTTATGAATTGATGCCAGACAGATCTTAAGAGAAGGTTAATTACAGCAGGAAGGAGAGTGTGCTGCAGATAAGTGGGAGCACCAGGAAGAAATGCCCAAGGCCCAGAGCAGCAACCCAGGAGGTGGCTGGCATTGCAAGGCTGCCATCACCAGGCTGCTCAAAGCTGCCCACATGCAGTCTGCTCAGTCCTGGGCCCAGCCTTTGAACTGCTCCCAAGTGCTCATCTTGGGACTCTGAGATAAGACGTGTGCTCCAGCCACCACATCTCACTGGAGAAGCCAGGGAAGGGAAACTCTGCAGCTGGGCTGATAGGCTTAGCAGCCTGGTAGGGCAAAACTCTCTCTCCCCCTCTCTTTTCTCCCTCCCTTCCAGCTTTGAACACACAAAACTCACTCCAGTGACAGGAAAAAAACAACCCACTTGCCAACAGATTCCCACCTCACTGCTTCTGACAGCTTCAAAAGCAAAACCTCTGCCTTGAAGTCTCCTAGCCCATGGGGACAGGAGCAAAGCCAGCAGCAGTCCTTCACATTCACTCTGGGTACAGTCACAGATGAGCAGATGGTCCAACCTCCCCATTAAAAGTGCTTGTCTTTTGCTCAAGAAGTGCAACTTAAATGGGTTTGGGTTTTTTGGGGAAAAGGACTTTTTGCTCCCTGGGACACAGCACCAACACATGGATGGCCCTGACCCACCTACAGCCAGCCAGTACGGTTATAACATCCACAAGCACTAATAAAACCAGTAATAGTCTTAATTATATTGATAATTTCAGCTTTAAATCACCAGTGCTGCACACAGCAGGTGGGCAAACTCACTGACATCACACTGATAGCAGGGCCAGGCCTTGGAAAACCAGAGCTCTGGGTTAACCCAGGAAGAGGGAATAATCATCTGCTTCTTCCTGAAACCTGCAACTGTGGAGGATCCCACAGCCATGAACAACAGCTCACATTCAGAGTTACCAGATGTGGCCTCCCCTTACCTGTGGAGTTGAGGACCCAGAAAACAGGAAAAGTTACCACCATCTCCCCAGGAGCCCCCTGGCACTGAGCAGCCCTTTCATGGCACACTCCAGCTCCCTCTGATAATTAACAAGCTCCCCTTAACCTTGCAGGGTAGAATGTTTTTTGCCATGACTAGTAAAGACCCAGATACAAGGCTCAGATATTTTTCTCCTCCAGAAAACAATAATTTTTTTGGTGTTTTAATTACCATGTATAATGGTAGGGACCAGAGTAGTCTGTGAGCTCTGCCCTTTAATTAGCCAGCAGAAGAAAAGACAGGTCATTGCTTTTCACCAGGAGTGTAAGCTGAGGAGATGAAAGGGCTGGATTTGAAAGAGCCTTTTCAGAAAGCTGCTGTCACAGCGTCTGCTCGGGGAGGGGACATGAGCAGTGAATGCAGTCCCTTCATCTCCCTTCATCCTGCAGATGATGAATGAGCCTGGCAAATCCCACGTGTTGGTGCTTGCTGCGCTCCCCTGGCTGGAGACTCTGCATCCCTTGGCTTGTCCCCAGCTCCTCAGAGGCACAAGCTGAATGTGCATCTCTTTGCAGACCCAGGACTGCCTCCAAATGCCAACCCCAGTGCTGAACTGCTCTGGAAACGGGGAGGTCTGGTAGCTGTCACAAGCCAGGCAGTCTGTGTTTCCCAGCAGGGAATGGGCCAGGGCAGAGAAGACCCTATGGATGAGGCACAGACCAGGTCTTTTCCACAAACAACAGGGACAAACTACAAGGTCTTGTTTGCACAACAGCTCAGCAAAGCCAGGCTGGCTGCCAGGACAGAGGCTGGAGATGCCAGGTGACCCTTCCCACCACTGCATCCTACCTCCCCCTTTCCCATCCCCATCCACCTCCATCAGCCATCACTGCTGGGAGACCCCACACTGCATGGCTGATCTCCAGCCACAGGGAAGGGACCTTACTTTTTGTTTTCCTCCTCAGTCTCCTCATCATCTAGGTTGTTGCCAGCACCTGCAGTCACCTTCTGGAGCTCGGGGCCTTGGAAACGCTCCAGGAAGGGGTCTGGCCTTTGTTGCTCCTCGTGCAAGCTCTTGCTGGCCCAGTCCCTCAGCACCAGCACCAGCCGGACTATCCTGGGCAGGGAGAGAGGCAGAGTCAGGAGGTGTGTGTGGAGCAAGGAGAAAGCAGTATCTCAAGAGGAATCAGGCACACTACTGCTAAGAAGAAAACTCTCACAGCTCCCTCTCAAGCCCAAGCATTTCCTTTCTCCTCTCTTCTGGTGACAGTGTAGGACCAAGAACGTATGAGCAAGAGACCCCCACCCTGGCAGAGCACTGCAGCTCCTGCCCCAGTTCTGCTGCCATTTCCACAGGGACAGAAGGAATGTGTGGGCAACTGGGGCAGATGGAGGCTGCCTGCAAGGGAAAGGGGCCCCAGAGGTGATGGAGCCCTCCCACACCCCTCTGCATGGGCACTGGGGCATGCAGAGCATCATTCACAGACACTGGTCCCTGCAACCCTGGAATGCCACACAGCAGGAGGTATCCTGCCCCAAGGAAAGGCCCAGTGACACACACAGGTACCTGGCCAAGGCCTGCCTGCCTTGGACAGCAGAGGCAGCTGGCTGCACCCCTCCATCCTGAGAAGCTCCTCTCTGTAGCTCTGAGGAGGTGTCATCCTGGGTTGAGCAGGTCCTGCAGTGGGGAAAAGGGGGGGTCACAGCCACACTGTGCCATCATGGCACCTGCCCACTGCCAGACAACCTGGAGGCAGCAGGCAGCTAAGGTTTGGCATCACAGCCCTGCCCATGCCAGCTCCCTGCACACCCATTGAGCTGGCCCTTCTCTCTCCTGCCCCACCACTGCCTCCTTCAACCAAACCAGCAACCAGCCTGACCTCCTGGTGCTGAGCCCCATCCCATCTGCATCACCATCCACTCGGGCTTGGGTGGGTGAGCTGTGCAGACCATTCCTCTTGGCCATCATCTTCCATGTGAGAAGACCACAGGCACACACCCTGTCCCAGAGACCTGCAAAGAGCAGAAAACCACCACAAGAACAACCATGCAGGACACATCACGTGGTTTGAACACCAAGATACAGCACAACACAGGGAGAGGATCAAACCCCATGGGATGTGCCCACCCATGTTTTCCACCACCAGCCACTGCTAATGCTGCAGTGAGTCCTGCAGAGCATTTCACCCTCCCCGAGGGATCACACATCTGCCTGTGGCCCAGGAAAGATATTCTTCTCATGTTTCAGGCTCCTCAGTCATCGCCGAGGCAACAGCATCCCCAGCGAGCTGTGCCATAACAAGGAGCCCAGGGCTCCCAGCACCACTGCCTGCCCAAGGACAAGGAAACAGACTCACAAGGGGGTGAGCACGAGGTCGTGCCCTGGTAGGAGATGCTGTCCTGCAGTTGCACAGGGTAGACTTTGTGTGTACAAAGCATTTGCACCCAAGACACTTCCCTCCTTCCCCAGGGCACTGCCAACTGCTCGTGGGCTGCCCAGGAAGCCCCACCACAGAAACCTCCCCTGAGATGGAATTTAAGGGTTGCTGTTTAAAAGGAGCCCTGCTGAGGTTCCTGCTGCTGGACCTGCCATCTGGTTTTAGGGAGCAGCAGAGGAGACCCTGCATTAACACGTGGAGGCTGCTGTGGAGCCCTGAAGTGCAGGATTTCACTGGGGTTTGTTTACCTAAGAAGTCCAAGGTGCCCACAGGGCTTGTTGAGCCCCAGCATCACACGCAGCCCTCGCTGTTGGTACAGATCACAGCAGGCTACAGCACCTCACAGCAACGCAGACTTGCACATGCATGGACACATGGGCACTGCCCAGCCCTACCTAGACCAGGTTTCCCCCCTCTGGCTGCCCCAGCAGCTCCCCTGGGGGCACAGCATCCCCCCAGCCCCCAAAGCACGGGTGAGGGGGGTTCCTGGACACAACCCGAGGGCTGGGGCTCTGCCCGGGGGAAGGGAACCCCTGGCACACCTCAACAGCACACAGAGACATCCACCACTGCACCCCCAGGGACCGTCACACCCGCCCAGGGCACCCACCTCCCCCGGAAGCCGAGAAGCTGCTGAGCAGTCACCACTGTCCACTTACAAGCCTGATGTCCCGCAGAGCCTTCAGCACCCGCCTGCTGGCTGGGGCAGGGGGGCAGGGGAGCTGGGGAGCATCCCTGCCCCGGGAGCCTCCCGGGGCTGCCTCCGGAGCACTCGGGCTTTTAAAACGGGCGTTGAGCTGCAAAGCCGAGCGGACACGTGCGGAGCTGCCTGCAACCCCTGCCCTTCTCCCCGAGGGGCTGGCGAGGTGGCCGGGCAGAGGATGCACACGTGTGTGTGTCTGTGTGTCTCGTCACCAGGGCACACCCATCCCCTGAGCATCCTCGACACCCTGAGCACCGAGGCTCTTCAGAGGAGTTAATAGCAGCGCTTTGTGTTGGGGGGATGAAAGGGGAGGAGGGAAACAGGCTGCTCTGTTTCGCTGCCCACGCTTCCCCTTCTCTCCCTGCCACCTCATCCGTGGCTGGAAGGATCCCAAACACCCCTCAGGACACAGCCTGGCTAGAAAGTGCAGTTATCTCAAGCAGCTCTGGGTCCAGCAGCTCCTGAGGCCCCAGCAAACCTTGGGAAAGGGTCATTGCCCATCCAGGGACAGGGGCAACCAGCAGATCCCCAGCTGGGTTCAGGCCTTGCCACATGAGGGGACACACTGGGATTGTCTCCTGGGCTACCTGCTTCTGCTCCCCTCCCTAGGTAAAAGCCAAGCTGGTGATCATTTCCCTGCTTCACAGGCCATGCCACAGCTGCTGCTACAATGGGAAATTTGCAGAAGTAGCCACATTTTAACACCACACTCCCATCCAGTTACCTCTTCCTATGCCCAGGGAGCAGGAGACCAAATGTGCTGCTCTGGAGTCCTGACAGAGCTGCAGAGTTTGAAGATGATCATGAAATGCTTCCCTCACCAGTTTCTGCCCTGGTACTTCATTCACAAAGCCATTCCAATAACCCATTAGCAAAGAAATGTGCATCCCCCAGGCAGCAAAGAAGAGCTTAACTTTTACTCTCTTCCTCCAGCACCTGGCACCTTGAGGCTGGACTGGTCCCTGCCCTGCATATGGAGTCCATGAGCACCAGCACTGGGAGTCCCTTCACTCTCCAAGGTTTACCTTTTTTCTCCTTCAAAGCCTTACATTGCACTTGTTCTGATCTCACTGAAAACCTGGAGAGCACAGAGCCTGAAGAAACTGAATTCTTGCAGCCTTGGCCAGGGCTGCTGGCAGGACTGGGTGAGCACCCAGCAGTGAGGGATGTGTCACTCTACTCTTGTCTCCACACCATAAACCCCAGCATAGGAGACAGGTCACAGACCAGGAGCACCAACAGTGGCATGTGTCCCCTTCCCCCTTCTGCTTTTGCTCCATGCCCACAGGGGTCATCATAAGCAACATGGAAACTCCAGGAGCTGCTCCCTCACAGCTCCCTCAAGCACCACATTGCACAAGACTTGTTATTTTTCCATCCAGATGACACGTGTGTTTTACACCAGCAGGCCAAACAGCCTGTAGCTCTGGAGAGGTCAGAAATCCAGCACCTGAAGAAAGACGTATGCATGGATAAGGCATCCAGCAACAGCTGGGA
>NW_009953098.1:1421592-1432262 GCF_000747805.2 Chaetura pelagica | reverse complement strand
TGCCAAGGGAATAAACATTACCTGTTCCCATCCACTGGAATACCAGAATCAGATTCCACAGTTGGCAGAAGAAACAAATCCAGAACACATGGGTTTTATTAAAATATGCATTTTATGGGTCAGCATTTCCAGATTTACACCTTATGTAAAATTCATGTTCTATCCCCTACAACCTGCCAATATTTAGCCTTTGAGAGCAGATAGAGTTTGATCACCTCTCTTCCAAACACCTTCAATCCACACTTTGAAGGTGATGTGTCTCCCAAAGGGCCAGCCCTTCTCACCCTAAAATACATCTTTAAAAACAAACAAACCACAAGCTTCCTGCAAAAAAACATTTGCACCTCTCAGAGAAGCCAGCCAAAGGATTTCCCTGCTTTTCTGGCACAAGTCACACAGCAGCAGCCCTCCCTACACAGACCCCTTGTGTAAGGTCCCCTGGTAACCCTGACCACATCCCTGAGCCACACACCCCAGGAAACACCCCTGCACCAGTGCTCCCACCCCTTACACATTCCCTGCCATGGCACAACACACCAAGCCCACCACATCAACCTGGCTCTCATCTGCAATAAATCTCAGTGCTCTCCTCAGCTCAGCTCTCAGGCACAGGTTCAGACCTGCAATTACTTGTGGGACAGTTATTTATTAGTCAATGTCCAGCTGCCAGATTTACAGTCACAGTTGCAGGCAGAAAACACCCACGTATCCATGTTTGTAAATAAGCTTCTGGAATGTCTGGATGACATGCAGATCCAGCTACAATTACTTAGGGGTGGAACAGAAAGGCCCTGTTAGGCCATGCCAAAATCCACCCCCAGAGCCTGCAAGCACAATGCCAGCAGATGTGCTGAATGAACCATCAGAAGCATCTCTAAGTCATCTCAGACCCCAGTGATACTAAACTCCACAAAAGGAAAGAAACAGCAAAGCTGCTCAACTGGGGGCTTGTTTTGTGGGTTTGATTTGGGTTTTTTTTAGCTAAAGAGCATCTGGGCCAAGAATCCCCCTCACCTGTGTTCTTGCACCATCACTGAAGTTACAGCTTGGTAGCAGACCTGGGAGTGATCCTGCCCTCTGGCAACCTAAGAAATATCTACTGCTGCCCAAATGGGCAATTTTCCATGGCCTGTCTGGTGCTATCACTGTTGATATGAAGTCTTGTAATCCAGAGAGTCACCACTGGGAGGTTTCCCATTGAAATCTCTCTGGGAAAGAGCCAAGTTCCTGGATAAGCTTAGACCTCAGCAACAGAATTACTGGCCCCAGCAGGATGGGAGCCAAGGAGATGGTGGCACAGAAACAGCTGCAGTGATGTCCACTAACACACAACACTTTGGTTTTGCATCTCCTCTAGCAGACAGCCCAAGGGGCAGAAGGTCTCTCATTGCAATACACAGGATAGACACCTGAAGCAGCCACTAATTTCTTATGAGGTCTGGGCCCTTCACAGCAGCTTCCCACACAAGCACTGACCCCATCAAACATAGGAGATGGCTGCTGGTGCACACAGGGCATTTGCAGCCAGAGCCCAGCCCTGAAACTATGCCTGTTGGGCCATACTCCATATTCCCCACCTCTCCTCAACACCCATCTCCAGCCCTCATGGCATGAGGTCCAGCTCCATTGTTTCACTAACCCATCTCTGATGCTAGAGCAGCAGAGACGGATGGCAGCTCCATCATTCCCAGGGCCTAAGGGACACAGATCCTCAAGGACCTACAGTGCAAAAAGCAGATCAGGTTCAGAAGAAACAGAGTTTTACTCTCTGCAAAGCACGTGAGCAAAGGTGCCCTCACCCACCCTGCCAGGGTTGGGCAGGGGAGGCCAGGGCACAGGGAATCATCTCCTCAGCCAGAGCCACGTGTTGATGAGGCAGGTGGAGATCAGCACGGAGTAGACCAGGACCTCCTTCTGCCGCCAGGAGTTGCGCTGCTCCTCCAGCACACGGAGCCTCCCCGAGATCTTCATCAGCTGCAAGAGAAGCAGTGGGGCTGCTGTCAGCCCTGCAGCAAAGTACAGGACACTGGCCACACCCCGGAGGCAAGGGATGGAGGGATGGGAACTGCCATCTCCTTCAGGTCCTCCTTTTCTAGAGCAGCAGCTACCTTTGTGTGGGAGAATTAGCAGCAGGACCTCAGCTCCTGAGCAGATGCTTCAGGAAAAGGTCCTTCCCACCAGAAGAACATCTGAGCCCTTTACTGCTAGCAGATGGAGGGGTCTGGCTGTCTTCTGTAGCCCAGCTACCACAGACCTCCTCACCCACCCCTGTATGGCTTTCCCAGGAAACATTTGCAGCCCTTCACCTTCATCTCACCTGTTTTCTCATTGCTGCCATCTCAGCCATCCCAGCCTCCTCCAAGGTGCTCTCTGGGGCTGGGCCAGCCTCCTGGGAGCTGGGGAAGAAAAACAGGAGATGCAGACAGGCCAACACTGTTTGAGAGGTGCAACTGCCTTCCTGCACATGCAGCACTTGCCACCAGGAACCAAACCATGCAGGCATCCTGCACATGTCCAGGATGTGCTGGCTGGATGCAGCAACAAGAGGGAGGAAACAGCAGCTGTACAGCATCTACTCATCTCTTCTTAACCCCCATCATGCATATGAACACCCCTCCACCATGTACCCCACACTGATCCCAACAAAACAGAGCATATGCCACGGCAGACAGCAGGGAAAAAGCATGCTTGTTTTTCTTTGGGGATCCAACAGAGAGAAAGCTTTCTATTTACCAACCATCCATTCTCTATAGTCAAAGGAATTCACTGAGGGCTGGATAAATCATCTTTAGAGCCAGTCAGATAAATACATATCACAGGGCCAATGCTGAAATGGAGGGATGATCTCATTTACAGCAGCAGGTGAGGATCCCACTGGTGGGAAGCAGACATCAGCTGGGGACAACTATCTGAGCAAGTGCATCAGCCAGCAGAAAAGGGTACAGTGTTTACTGAGGCAAGCATTTGTTTCTTTCCAGTATCTATCTCCAGCTAAACCAAACTCAGTTTCCCCTCCTGCCCAATTAAAAATTATCACTTTTTTGCTCATACAGCACATTTTACCTGCAACCTGAAACATAAACAAGCAACCCAAATTATGCACCACTTTCTTCTATCCCTGGAAACAAAGGGATTAGCTGCTGCACTGGCAGAAGCAACAAAGACTATGGATCTCCAGGGCATCCCCTGGAGACATAGCCTGGCTGCAGGGCCTACAAGTCACAAAATAAAGCCACAAAATCAAGTAGAGCCAGAGTGAGAAAAAGGAAAACTGCCATTTTGGGTCCTAGTTCAAGGGCCAGCCCTATACCAGCTCTTCTATAATCACATCTCCCCTGTGCACACCAGTGACTTGCATGGTCACTCACTAAGACTGTACAGACCAAGTTTCTAATAGTGCTCCTCTGGAGACCTTGGGGAAGGGAGGGTGCTTAGTCCTGTTTGCAACATGCTGTTAATCTCCCTGAAGACAAGCCAGAACAGCATGCAGAGACTCAGTGAATCTCTGTTTGAAAATACATTTGAGAGATAATGTCTCCACATAACCCAGCTGCAGTGCAAAATGAAAGTCACAACAGAAAGAGAATCCAATTTTCCCCAGCACAGAGCCATTTAAAAGGGACACATCCTGCAGCTTTTGACTGAAAAATCCCAGTTGATTCAGGTGAACACCCTTTAGAGACTAGAAATTACTCTTCCATGACTCATAGCCTTCAAGCAGCCACTGTCAGGCAAATATTCCAGTCTCCAGCCCAGGCTACACTTCCCTTTATTAAAATTTCAGGACAAACAACCTGGCTCAGTCACTTTTTCATTTTTATTGTTGCACAGGGGTACAAAGTTGTCATGCAAGAGACACCATATACATCTGAAGTGATGCAAAGTACCAAGCAGACACATTTCAAGGTGTCTGGGTTCAAAGGGACATCAAGATCTGGGACTCACCTCACTGCATTACAGCAGCTCCACAAGCTACCACCTCTCAGGGTACCACAGTCTAAACCTCCTCCACTGCTCACGGGAGGAGGGAAAATGTCTTACACAGCCAGTAACTAGATCTGCCCAGACTTATACAAAAACTAATAAATGAAATTAAAAGCTACATTTGAAGACAGTCAGCCTGCTGTGGTTAAAAGCAGGACATCACTTTGCATTGTCCACAGACAGAAGCCAGCTCTGCTGCCTGCACCTCAGCAGCAGCTGAGGAGGGAAGGCAGGGTGTGCCACGGACAGCACCAGTGATGGATGCTCACTCTCCTCCCTTTCTGCCTGGAGGTCTTGCTGAAGGAGAATTAGAAGTATTTAGACATTCCTCCGGGTGCTCAGCAGCCTTAGAGCAGTGGTGACACCTTAAGGCTGCAACGATGTCTTTGAACACGCTACATGCACTGCACTTGCACAGATAAGAGTGTGGTGGTGGTGATAGTTGCTCCAGCACGTTCAGAGGGGTTGGAGGTCACTGCACACCTGCTCCAGTGAGCAGGCAGGAACACTGCACCCCATCCAGAGGCATCAGCTCTGGCACAAGTAACACAGTGCAGGCACTTTGTGGAAAAGGTTAATTAAGTGCAAGCAAGACACAGCCAAGGGTGCTGGGAGCCTGCAGGAGAGGGTGGCTCAGGGAGAGGACCAGGGTCAGGCCATTTGTTCTGGATTTTGATTCCCCTCACACATTTCTCTCCTTCAAACTATCAAGGCAGGCAGAAAACCTAGCACTTGCTTAGCAGTGAAGAGCAGCTGAGATCCCAGCAGCGTCCCCAGGGACGTTGGATCCCTGGAGGTGCCGGGCAGAACCACGTGAAGCGGAGCAGGAGACAGGACCTGGGTTAGCAGGGAACACCCAGACTGGCTGCACTGGGAGCCTCTGGGACAGGGCAGCCAGAGCTGGTGGGCAGGACAGCTGAGGAGAGTCTGGGGTTGCCATGCAGAACCATCCTGCTCCCCTGCCATGCAGCCTGCAGCTTCCAGAGCTCACATCTTAGCAGGTAAAGACAAGTCCTTGCAGAGTGACAGGGAAGAGGCTCAAGACAAACTGAAGTCACCTGGACACCACTGGGTCTTGCAGAGAGTCCTGAACATGGTGGAAGAGCACTTGGCCCAAGCGGTACATGGTCTGGAAGATGTTCTGCACGGAGTAGATCCTGCCCGTCTGTGCAAGGGGGGGGAGCTGAGCCCGCTGCGCCGGTGGGAGTGACACATCCAGCCTGGGGTGCACACACAGTCACCCTGTGACTTCCTGGCCCCATCCAGCACTGGCACAGCCTGGCATCTGGCAGTGCCCTTCATCCCTTCTGCAGCTCCACGCACCTCTGAGCAATGCCATCAGCACCCAGAGCCCCATGTCACCAGGGGGGAGAAGCCCCTGCAGCAGCCCCCCAGCTCAGGGGCAGTCACCCTGCTCCTCCAAAGCCAACCATGTCTGTGATAACCTGACCTTCACCAGCTGCTCTCACAGAGGTTGCAGAAGGCAGCTCTCCTGCCACCCAGGACAATCCTGGGCTTCTAGGGAAAAAGTGGCTCTGGTCTGGGATTAAGTCAAGAGACAATTTCTCCAGTGGAGGGACTCTGGAGCCCAAGGCCATGGATCACTATGATCATGCTACTGTTCAAATCTGTGCTCAAAGAACTGCAAAGCTCTTAGCCCAAACTGCCTGCAAGCACCGCAAGGTTCAAGAGCCCCTGTGGAACCCTGGTGCCACATTTACCAGTGGTCACCTACCCACAGCATTGTGCATCCTGGTGCTGGAGCAGGAGAGCACATTCAAAGCACTGAGAGGAAGATGGGCAGAGCCAAAGAAACTGGGACAAGTCAGAGTGGGCAGCAAGGTCCTCCTGGCCCAACGCCCTGGCAAGGACCAGCAGCACTCCCAGTGTGCTAGGAGAGGGGATGTGGTCTCCCATGTGCATCTCAGCAGAGAGCTCATCACCCTGGGGACCAACACAGCTGCCTTCAACACTGCCTGGCACAGACTGCTCTGACACCAGAAGCCATGTTCCTCTCATGCAAGGGTAAGATACCCCCCCACTCTGGAGAGCAGTCAACAGAGAGCATCAAAGAAGCACAGACAACAGGAGATGACGATTTCCACCCACCCCAGAGGGCCCCAGGTTTGTGCTCACCGCTCCTGGTGCTGGCCCGGGCTGTGCAGGACCAGCTGGGCACTGTCACTTGGGGCCCTCTCCTGCCGCATCCTGCTGCTCTGGTAGGCCTGTTGGCATCAAACACAGCCATGTGAGCACAGAGACCCTGCACAGGGTCAGCCCAGCCTGGTGCCCCACATGGTCTGCAGTGGCAGGAGCTTGTCAGCACAGGGAAAGCACTCAGTGGTAGGAGCATTCCATGAGCCCCAAACCTGGTGAGCTGATGCTGGAACAGGGTGAGGGTCACCAGCAAGGAGCCTGCTGATCTGATCTCTATACAGATCAAAAAGCCTGAACCTAATGCATGTGGAAATGGCTCTTGAATCTCAGGGAAGTGAAAGCATTTGAGAAGGCAGATCAGCAGCTCCAGCAGCCAAAACAAGCCTTTGCCCACCCATGGCAGGGGTCTTTCCTTGAACCAGTTTCACACAAGATTAATATCTGCTTTCATCTCTGACATCAGAACCCTTTACACTGCAAAGCTGAAACAGCTCTGTCTCATACTTCAGCCAGGAGAGTCAGTGGTTGTGAAAGGACTTTAAAAGTAGCAGAAGGAGGTTGTGGGAGGACTGCACCTTCCTCAGCAATCTCCTGCAGCAGGCACTCTGGCTGAACCAATGTCCCAGCATGCAGGTGTGCACTGATTATGGGACAAAGATCCCACGGCCCCTACACCCTCACTCCTGGGATGCCTGGGACTTCCAGGAAGGAGGTTGTACTCTGGAAGACAAATTCTGGTTTGGGGCTCTGGAGAAAACCACCACTGGGATTGCTCCCCCTTCTCACCACAGGCAACCCTGTCTCCTCCCAGCACAGTACCAGTCGTCTGCGTTTCTGGGAGCCTGATCTGCTGGCTCCACGCAGAAAAAGGTGTTCCCTGAGGTGGGTGTGCTGTGCTGAGGAGTCTGGGATGTGCACCATGACAGAGGGGACCTTCCTTTGCTGGTTCAGCACGATGGGTTTCAAGCTGGTATCTGGTATTTCTAGAGAGAGAAGAGAGGAAAGAATTAAACTAACCTGAGTGTCCTCAGGACAACTGAGAAGAGAGATCAACCCATGTAGGAGACCCCACCCTGTGTCTCATTATACCTGATGCACATCAAAAAACATGTCCTACAAGTGTGAGTGGCAGGACAGTCTGGAGAGGCACAGACTGGAAAGCAACAGACCAGGTTGCTCCAGGAAAGTTAAGTGTGAGAGCTGCTTTTCAAAGTGACTGGGCCATATGTCTCTGCTTCCCAAAGCTGGGGGCCTACTAAAGGCCAAAAAGAAACTGCAAGAGATGTGGAGGGAGATGTCCCCACATTTTGCTCCTCACCTTTTGGAGACCCTCCTGCCTTCTCTTGGTCACCTTTGCCCACCTCTCCCCTCAAGTATCTCTCCACCATCCTATTGGACCTTCCAAAGGAAAGGTGGCTACAACATCTGCCCGTCCTCTCCTCTTGCAAAGCAAACCATTGTTGACTTCATAAAGGGGTCCCAGTTCTCAGGATCTTGTAGAGCACCACCAACCTTCAGCCACCCCGAAAGACAACCCAGGACACTACCTGCAAGAGAAATCCTATCAGGGATGTGCATGTGAGAGGAAGGAGGGACATCCTCTGCCACTGGCTCCTCATCCACAGGGCTGAAGCCATCTGCTACCTTCAGCCTGTTGGGAACCTGCATCCTTTGATTGATGGCTTCTGTGAAGAGCAGGTCACAATGGACTCGGTTCATGTCCAGTCCCCAAAGTGGCCACATGGTATTTTCTGTTTCCTCAGATTGCTTGAGCACCCTGAGTTTTCAAACAGAGGAAAAGAAAGCTGAGTGAAAATGGTAGCAAGCAGCTCTTCCAAACTGCCACCTGCACAGGGACAACACATGGGCTATAAGACAGCTAAAATAACCCAAAAGACAGTCACTGTTGGAGCTGCCCTGGAGAATGGGGTGTCCCATGAAGCCCAGCTGGCAGGGACAAGGGCACAGGGCTGCTACGTGTCCTGGGAGCAAAGCACCTATTGTCTCAATTGACAGCAAGTAAAGGGCAATTGTTCAGCACACCTGTGGGAGAAGAACAGTTCAGGATACCCTAAATACTAGTGAAAATCAGATGGTTTTGCACTCAGAAGTAAAGCTTTTTGAGAGCTGGGAGCACATTTTTGTGTTCATACACCTTCAAGAAAAAATTAGGTCTTCTAAAACCAAAATGTGCATTTTATTAATAAGATTCCAGGTTATCACAGGGGAAATTGAGCACTAAACTCCTTCTCCACATACACACTTTCACTGCAGTACCCCCCAGGTCCATATCCCATTTCCCCACTCAATCCAGCACCCATCTCAAGTGAACCACAGCAAGCTGAACAGACTGCACCCTGTGCAGAGCTGCCAGATGCTGAATCATCCTCCCAGAGGGGAAAGAGAAGCACATGTCAGGTCTCCCAGGTCAGTGCTGGCTCAGGTCTTTCCCAGGAAGGGACCAGCACTGAGGAAGGACACGATCCCCAGCTTTCACTGCTCCAGGGAACAGTTGTCATGGGAGCAGGACATGGGACACAGTCACTATCAGGGCCTTTGCAGCTCAGGATGCACAACTGCCCTGTGCCTCAGTTTCCCCTTTGCCAAGTCCCAGGGTTTTGAGAAGCACTTGGGGCCACAATACCCCAACACTTTAACTGAGTGATGTGAGCAGAGGGCAGACCCCAGCCCTGCCCCAGCATCCCAAACGTGCCACCTGCATGCACAGCTCCCCTGTGCCCTCCTTGCTGCTGCCCTTTTGAGCTTCCCATGTCCCAAAAGGTCCCCATTCACTTCCAACTCAAAATCTCCCCCATAAGAGGAGTGCCCTGCCCCAGCACAGCCCTAGGAAGGAGAGGTTTTCCTCTTCACAGCTCAAGAATGTGAAATGAGAGGAGGCAAGTAAGCAGGAGTGTGCAGGGACCTTGCCTTCTCTGATCACGTCAGGGAACTATATTTAGCAGCTGGGTCTGTGACCCTGTGCTGCCAGCCCACCAGGCTGCTCCCAGCCAGCAGCAGGGCTGCTCACTGCTGCTTTTCAGGGAGCTTTGGAGCCTCTTGCCTGCCCCAGCCCCCTGCCACCCCCTGGAATATCCCCAAGGGAAGAGGAGGAGAGGGTGATCTCTGGGGAGCAGCACCACCTCTCAAAGCCCAAAGGAGCAGGTGAGGTGCAGCTCCTGAGCCATCAGCCCTGTTCCCTGCTGCAAGGCCCTGCGACTCCAGGTACACAAGGGCAGCAGAACTGGCTCCATGTCTGCAATAACCAGCACTTCCAGTGATCACCTGCCTCGGTCTGCTCTCTCATGCTCTGTCATTAAAAACCTTCTAATTAAAGGGACACTGCAGCTGCAGCAATTTTGTGCTTCCAGCCACACAGAGATGAGATCCCATCTCTGCAACTGGGCCTGCCCCAGAGGTGCTGTCAGAGACACTGTGTGTGGGGCACAGCAGCACCTGCCTGCCCCACACCTTCACCACCCTGCTCAGACCCAACACTGGCGTGGGTGACACCTGGTGTCACAACACACACACACACCCTGCTGCTCTGCAAAACCTCAAAGAGGGCAATGAGCCGTACTTGGATGGTACCACAAGTCCTGGGACAGTCCCAAAACAGTGTCAGTCCCACAAGGAGAAACTTACATCACTCAGCCCAACAGTCCAAAACTATGGAGACCACCAAGTTCTCTGCTAGACACTTTTGGTGCTCTAGAGGAGCAAACACCCTGCGTTGCTTTCTCAGCCTGCTCTCCGAGAAACTAGCGTGCATTAATAGCAATCAATCAGGAGAGGGCAGATTGGCTCGTTCTCTAATCACCTGTGAAACTCCTGCAGCTCCCAAAGAGCACAGGGGTGGGCGGGGAGTAAGAAGCAGGTTCTGAAAGACGAAGCTACTAAGAAAAAAATCACCTGTCGAAACCCATAAAAAACCCAAATGCTTAAGCGGCTGGAGTTCCTCCTTGAACTTTCTTCAGGTTTCTTTCTAGCTACTGCCCAACAACCCCCCCTCGCCGCTGGCAGCAGACACTGCTGCCCAGACCGCTGCCCCGTGCGGCTGCAGCCCAAGGGGATTCCTGGCACTAAGCCCGGGAGTGGCTTAACTGCTGCAAGCCGGAAAAACCTGCCCCGGGGAGGAAAACCCCACAAGCTCCCTCTCTCCGCCCCTCCCCAGCCCAGGATGCTCCATACAAGGCAGGCGGGGGTACCAGCCTGGTGTCCCCCCCTTCGCCTCTCCGGTTGGGGTGCACAGCCGGCTGCTAGAGGAGCTTGGACCTCTCGCTTGTCACGCAGAGAGGGTCCAAAAGGGAGAGGAAAGGCTTTTGTCACCCTGCTCAGGTCCTGCCACGCACAGCTGGGGTGACCCCTCTGCCCCCCGGGTACCCCCCGCTTCGAGATGCGCGGAGCAGCAAAGGGCTCCGGGGACCCCGGGAACTGCCCCAGGGGCGCTGAGAAACCCGGGCTGCGGGACACAGGTGAGGGCAAACAGCCCCCGGGGGCCGGTTCTGGGGCACAGAGGGGCTCCTGGGACC
>NW_009953098.1:1418282-1421103 GCF_000747805.2 Chaetura pelagica | reverse complement strand
CGTGTCACCGGGGGGGCCCGGGCAGGAGCCGAGACAGCGGCGATGGGAGGGCCGAGCTGTGCCCGAGCTCATCTCTCCTGCCTCTCCGCGGAGTCCGCAGCGATGAAATGATCCGTTCGGGATGAACGACAGTTTTTAAACGCTTCTGAATAGGGACAGAGTCCAAGACCTGACCGTAAAATCTGGTGTTGAAAGGGCTTAAAATAAATCCCGCACTGCCCTAGTCTTGCTATTTAAAGGGGATTATCTAAGAGGTTTAGGAGCATACAGAGGAACAGCAAGAAAACTTGTGCACCTAAATCCCCTCAAAGACCTCAGGAAATCCCCTCGCACTTCACCCACCGACAGGTCAGGGCTCCAGGACACCCTCCGGTTCCTACAGGACATTGCACCACATGCCCAGGAAGTCCAAGGCTCCTGTCAGATGCGTGAGGTTCGTTCCCAGCCCCACAGCAACACTCACCTGATCTCCAGAGATGGTCCCCTCCTCACTGGGGACTGTGCTGCTGCTGTGCCTGGGGGAGGAATGTAGTGGTGCCTTCATCCCACAGCTGCCCCCATCACCCTGCAGAGCTGAGCCCCAGGCACCCCCAAGAGATGGAAATCCAGCTGTGCCCAGTGAGACATCCCCCTGTGGGAAAAAGCCACCCTATGCCACTCAGACAGTGAGAGTTTTTTAATAAATACCTTTTTTTTTTTTTTCACAGAAATATACCAAGTTTTACAGAATACAAACTGCAGGGATAATGATCGAGCATCAAAGACAGGATGCAGAGCACTCTTCTGTCTCCCTCTGGCCTTTTCCAGGCTCTGACCTTGATGCTGGCTGTCAGGTCTTCCCATAACCCCGATTTGCTAAGGTCAAAAGGCAAAGTAAAGGCCTGGGAGGGGACAGACAAGGTGCCAGCAGCTGCAAACCCCACGTGTCCTGCCCCAGGAAGAGCCAGGCTGGGCAAGGCTCGGCTCTGGGCTGAGGGCACCTGCTGTGAGAGCATGGCTGGGACCAAGCAGGGTGCAGGCAGCTGATGGAAGTACAATAGCCTTTCTGTGCTGGTGGAGAGACTGGTGCTGGGGTGAACACCAAGGGGTGGCAGTGCTGGGAGTTTCTGGGCTATTCCGGGGGGGGACGTTGGTGAGCACAGCTCCCTTTTTCACCCATCAGACATGACTGGGAAAGGACAGCCCTGTTGCTTGGATCCCAAAAGCAGCTGCCCAGGAAAAGGGGACGCTCTAGTCCCACAGCAAAGCACTTGGCTCTGTCCTGCCCTGCCACCATAGCCACCCAGTGGTCAGGCACAACAGGATCTGGCCCTACTGCCAACCCACCAGCATGCCCAGGTCGTAGTACAATTAGTCAGCTCTCACCTCTGCAGCTGCCTCTGTCAGAGGTCTCCATGCCACCAAGTATTCTGCTCATGAGGCGCCTGGAGGAGCGTGGGCTCTTGCATTCCCCTATACCTGTTCTGCAGGACAAAGCCCCAGAGAGTGGGGGCAGGCAGGACAGAGAAGTTTGGTGTTGGCAGAGGGGATGTTTGGCCCATCCACAGTCTCCCTGTGCCAGCATCCCACCTCTGGGGCAGACATCAGGCAGGCCACGCCCCAGGAAAGAGGAGCATCCCCTCCACTTAAAGCCATGGGACCACCTTTGGCTCAAGGTCAGAGATGACCCCATCAACCAGCTGCAGTCAGACTGGCATCCCAGAGGGAAACCAGAGAGCATCAAGAAAAAGACCTGCTACTCCAAAGTCACTTACCTCACATACAAGACCACCATGAACATCTCCCCTTTTCTCCCCATCTAGGAGAGCAGAGAGTACCTCTCTAACTGCTCCTCCCTGATCTCCAGACAGCAAATATCACTACAGGCATCACAGAATGGACCGGGCTCTCCACTTCCACCTGGCAGCAAATCCACACAAAGGAAGCACCTTCTCCCCAAACAGAGTGTGGACACCGACTGTGGAGATGGACAGAAATTCACCACACCCCTCCTGCATCCCCAACTCCTAATCAGAGCCCTGAGCAGCAAAACAGGGCTTGTTGAGGACATGGGGTAAGGCTGAGCAGTGCCCCAGGGAGGCAGCAAGGCTGTGTTAGTCATGGGAAATGTTATGTCTGTTTGAGGGGGAAGTGAGGCAATCAAATGCACCATGGGGAGACCCCCGTGTTGAGCCAGGAACAAGATGCCATTCTGCTCTGGCTGCTACAGCACTTACGTGAGCAAGGTGTGAGGGGCAGGAGATGGCTGGCTGGCTCCAGAGCCACCCCACAGCCCAGCCTCACCCCACTGGGGACAGCTAGTTTTGGTTAGGAGGGTAAGGCTATTGTGTGATGGCACCAGCTTGTACAGGTGAGACGGGGACGCCGACTGGCACCTGAAGAGGGTCCCGGGCACTGTGGAGGGAGGGTGGGTGAGCGTGAGTGTGTGAAGAGGCAGGAGGGAGCCAGGCCCACTATTTGCCAGCAGCAGGGGCAGCAGCCACGATCTCTTCGTACTTGGGCGGTGGGTCATTGTAGGAGACGCTGGTCTCTTCGCCGCTGCTGCTCTCCGGGTGGCCCGTCACCTCCTCGTAGGAAGGCGGAGGGGTGGCACTGGACAGTCTGGAGAGGACGGAGACCGAGTGCTCGGGCGGGCAGAGGGTGCCATCTTGCTGGGGGGTGCCCCCAGCTCTGCTGTCTCCAGCCACCCGGTTGGTGGCTTCTCGCTGGTACTGGGTCTCCCCTTGGCTTTGGGACCTCTCCCGGTACACCATGACCCTGGGGAGGCTGCGTCCTGTTCGGCTGGGCCGGTAACGGTTCTGGGCGTAGGAGGGGCTGGGGG
>NW_009953098.1:1411042-1417398 GCF_000747805.2 Chaetura pelagica | reverse complement strand
CCTCCTCGTAGGAAGGCGGAGGGGTGGCACTGGACAGTCTGGAGAGGACGGAGACCGAGTGCTCGGGCGGGCAGAGGGTGCCATCTTGCTGGGGGGTGCCCCCAGCTCTGCTGTCTCCAGCCACCCGGTTGGTGGCTTCTCGCTGGTACTGGGTCTCCCCTTGGCTTTGGGACCTCTCCCGGTACACCATGACCCTGGGGAGGCTGCGTCCTGTTCGGCTGGCCAGGTAACGGTTCTGGGCGTAGGAGGGGCGGTGGCGGGTGGCCTTCTGAAGCTGGCACCTCCAGATGATGAAGAGGGCGATGACTATTAGAAGAGCCACTCCCAAGAGGGGCACCACCACATACATGGCATCTGAGCGCTCTGTGTTGTGCCCCGGGTCCTTGACAGAGTAGACAGAGTTGGTGTAGCCCTTCCAAAACTCCATCTGTGGCAGGAACCGAGAACCAATCATCATGTACTGCAGGTGGGGGCAAGCACCCCCTGACCACCACCAGCAATAATCACTGCCCTCCCTCAGGCCCACAGAAGAGGCAGTTTTTCAGCTGCCCTCGCCCCCACCACCACCACTTGCCAGCATCTGAGGCACTGTGGGAACCAACACAAAACACTGTGGGGACATCCTCAACAGCAGCCAACAGCCCCCACACCAAGCAGGGATAAATCTGGCTAACACCAACCCCAACCTGGAGAGTTAGGGACAACAGCACAAATTTCCCACACATGCCATGGGAGTGCCAGCTTGATATGCAGCTGTGAGCAGGGTGTCCTGGCAATGCCAAGGTGAGAGCATTCCCTGGGAAGGGAAAGTCATGCTGGACAGTGAGGCCATAGCATGCTGCCTGCAGACAGAAAAGGACAAGGGTGACAGGGAGAGGCTGTCCCCTGTGCTTTTCTTCTCTGCCCCCAGCTTGTTGAGGCATAAGTCCTCACACATCCACTGGGGAACAGGGCAGGAGAAACCCACCGTCTTCTCCTTGTTCTCGAACACTTCCTTGACCTCCTCGTAGCTGCAGACCTCCTCGATGCACTCCCGCTCAATGGTGCCCTGCCGGATCTCCTCCAGGAAGCTGTTGGCCCGGGGAAAACGCCTCAGTAGTGAGTGGGCATCCCTGGCCCCCAAGAACACTGCAACACACAAGGCAGAGACACGCTGAGCAGGGACAACCCCATACTGGGCCTCTGCCCAGCCAAGCTTCTCCACCAGGCTTCCCACAGGATTTTGGTGATCCAGACATGCCAAACACCAAAAAGACCAGGGCTACAATTCAGTTAGCACAGCAGAGTGCCCACTGAGAGAGGGCACACACAGAGGGGTGCAGGGCTCTGGGGATCTGCCTGGAGACATACAGCATCAGGAGCATCTTTCCAGCAGGGCACAGCTGCTAGAGACATCAGAAGTAGCAGGTGCCAACCACACAGGGCAGCTGGAGAAAAGACAGAAGGCTCCAAAAAGACTTATTCTCCATCTCCTGTCCTTGCTGGGATTTCACCTTACTGACCCTTGGCTGCAGGGCAAGGGAGATCCCACCAGGCGGCAAGACCCTGCAGGGCTGGGACACAGAGCTGGTCCTCTCTGCCAAGACATGGGGCCAGCACTGAGAGGGACTCACAACACACTGAGCATCATTTCACCGTCCTGCCATGCATCACTGCAGAGCCCCCCCTCACTTCACACCCCCATAGCCCCCCAGGAGGAGGGCAGACAGCCTGCAAGCTGGTGCCCCTGCTGCCAGCTGCTGTGGGGTCATGGAAGCTCAGATGGCTTCAGGGACTCTGTCCAGTTCCCAGAGAAACCTCTGTGTCTTTGCCCAGGCCCAAGAAGGGCAAACATCCTCAACACAAGGGAATGGAAAGAGGGTCATGGACCAGGTACTGAAAGGGGTCTGAGCATCATGTTCTCTTTCCCCCTGCACTTTGGTGCAGAGGCCTTACAAACCTCTCTGCTCCCAAAGCCTGGGAGACTCTATTGTTGCCCACATCAGGTCTTCCCACAGAGCATGCAGTCAGGAAGCCAGACTGAGCAGGAATAGCACATTCCTGCCTGCAAGAGAGACAGCCCTTTCAAAGCCTCTCCCCTCCCTGTTCTGCTGAGGGGGGAGACCTCCATGGGGGGCTTGCAGCAATCACCTACCAGGACCTGCAGCAGCACAGGAGAGGCAAATGTATTGCTGATCAGAAAGCAGAAACTCCACACAGATCACCATCCTTCCAGAACCCAAACATCCCATACACACATCTATAAGAGTATTTCCGTAATGCAGCTCAACACACTCAGCTGCAGGCTGGCACCAACTCTTCCCACCCATAATCATGCTGCTTCCCTCGGGGAAGATGAATCAGTTCAGCTGGCTGATCCACAGAAACCTGTTTACCTCCTCCACCCTCCTACTCAGTCTTCTATTGGATCAGCCAGATGAACCAACTCCCATTGCAGCAACACCAACAGATATAGGGCAAGGAGGGGACAGCCATTAGACCAGCTTGGCTGTAACACAGAAATACTCCCTCAGTAAGGAATCCTGGTGAAGATCAAATGTAAAAGTCGGTGAAAAGCTACCAACTTCTTTCATTAGGAGCCTTTTACCAGAGACAGACAGGTTTCCTTCTGCTTTACCTTCCACATATCCTGCTCCTAAAATGATACAGCAAAGTATTTGTGAGGGTATTTGTAAATGTCAAAGCAGCAACAAGATCATGGTGTAGGCAAGTACTACTGTGCTACACCATCCTCTGCTTGGAGGCACTGTGCTCTTTTTGTGCTGTGTAGGTGCATTTTCCCCCCCATAATTTATTAATGGCTTGCTTCAGTGAGAGTTTGGAGAGGGCTGAAGCACTGAGGTGTGAATGAAGAACAGCATGAATGATATGAGTCAGAGACCTTCCTTCAGAATTGACTTTATTATGCAAACCTTGTGTTGCTGTTGTTATTTTTGGTTTGGTTTTTTTTTACAAGAACAACTGAAAAAAGCATGTTCAAGAGGCACAGAAGGCATCTTGCAGGAGGGCAGGGATCAGCTTGCCTTGGCTTTCACAGTTGAGGAGGGCAGTCCTGGCTGGAGAGGGAGCAGGCTGAGCTTCTCTTGAGCCCTTCCAGAATGAGATGAAATTTTACAAAGACACCATCCGTTCCATCAATGTCCCACCCCTTCGTGGAGAACTCTGGCTCACCTCCTTTGCCTCCCACCTTGACCAGGCAGTGGTATCAACTCTTCTCTCCTCAGCACTCGAACCTGAGCCTTTTTCCAACATCTTCAGCACATGTTGGAGCAACAAGCTTGGCTACACATCTCACTGTCAAGGTTTTCCATCCCTGCAGGTAACAGCCACTTGAGCCCTTCCCTGCTTTGCCATGCTGAGCTGCTCACTACGGTGGTCAATAGAAACAGGCACACAAGCAGGCAGGTATCACAAGAAATGTCCCAAGGGAAAACACTGGAGGTGCGTGCCTCTCCCCACATCCCATTTTCCTCAGGGACCTAGAAATGGCAGAAGAGCAAAAACTAAGTCACTGCTCCCTCCCCTCTTTTACCTGGGAAGTGCAAAAAGCTCTCACATGCCTGGGGACCAGAGCAGGAAGAACAATGGCCTTCAGGAAACAAGAGCCTTGCCAACCCGCATCTCCAGTCTGGATCCCCAACTGACATGAAAAGCTGAGCAGGTTCTGTCCCCAACCTGCAGGGCAGAGGGGACTTCACAAGGCCCAGCAGCCTCAGTACAGACCCCTTGTGCCTCTCCAAGTCTCCCCACACCAGCTGGAGAACCGGTGCTCAGGAAAGATCAGAGCTATAGGCAGGGGGAGCAGGAGGGAGGGCTGGGTTCACTGCATCTCTGCTGGGTTTTCTGAGGTGCTGCTGGCCCCTGGTGGCAGCCAGGCTTGGCCACGCCGCCACCCCACAGCTCTGCTGCCCGGCTTGTGGGGACATCCTCGGGGCTGCTGCTCTGCAGATCGACACGTGGCTGTGTCCGTGGAGGGACAAGCCAGGGCTGCGTGCTGCCAGAAAACGCATGATGGTGAACATGCTGACCACCACATCCCCCTCCTACACCATCAGGGTCACCATGAAGGGGACTGCTTGGCAGGGCACACTGCCACCACAGGGCACACCTCCACCAGTAAGTGCTGGTGAAGCTCTGAGAAGGAGAAAAGGCAGCAGCAGCAGTGGAAGAAGGCAGGGACCCAGCTAGGTACCCTCCTCATCAAAAGAAGATTAAAACTGCCTTTTAAAAACACTGTCTGAAGAGCTCGGCTCCCTCCCCCACCTAGCACAGCACATATAAAGAAAGAAGGTGTGATACCTGTCATCTCTGGCGTCCTCTTGCTGCCCAGCATGGCTACTGCCTCCACCTTCTTAGCTGGCTCCAGCAACACCCCGAGCAAATCCCGACATCCCAGCCAGATCTGCACCTCTCCCGCTGACAAGTGCCGTCCTCCCGGCGCTCCCAGCTCACGGCTACGCGCAGCCTCAGCGCAGGCTGCCCAGGAGAGCGAGGAGGGAGGGTTGAGTCCAGCTCTTTACAGACCACACGCCATCCTCCACCCTCGCCAGCCTCAGCCCAGCTTTAGCCACTGGCCCCAAGCAGCCCCATCTGCCAGGTGCTCCTTCAGACACCGAGGTGCAGGGCCGGGTTGGGCAGCTGCCTGTCCACCGGGAAAGCAGAGCCCCAGTGCCACCAGCCACACAGGCTGCAAGGCAGCGTGTTCCCCAGGATGGGCAGCTCCTGGGATGCCAGTCACGAGGAGCACTGTTGCTGGGAGATGGCAATGCAGAGCAGCAACCCCTGCAGAGGGGTCAGTCAGTCCCAAGAGCCTTAGGGGGGCCTGCCTTGCACAGCAAGCATCACGCCACGAAATGCTGCAGCCTCCGGGGAGTCCCGGAAAGGTCAGCCCTTCAGCACCTCCTCTTGACTCCCACCTTGCACAGGGGAGAGAGAAGCACAAGTCAAACTGGACCTCAGCCCTCCTCCAGAGCTAACAGCTGCCAGCATCTGCTCCCCACAGAGAATAACACCCCCCAAAAGAAGCACAGGCAGCCCTTCCTTGAGAGGTAGCTGCCAAACATCCCCCTCTTCCCCTCCAGCACCACTGTCACCTCTCCATCTTCACTGGGGAACACTTACTTGCCATGCTGCCTCACTCGGCTACGGGGAGCTCCTGCCTACCTGCAGGGAAGAAAACAGGAGAGTCACTGACAGCTTAAATTTCACCCCCTGAAGCGCAAGACCTCCATCACCCAGGGCCAGATTCATGCAGAGAGAAGGGAGCTGTCTGAGCCAAGGGGCTCAGGGCACCCTCGGCTCTCTTGAGAACTGGGGCAGGTCAGGCTCTGCCCAAGAAGCCCAGAGGGCTGCAGACAAGCAAAGTAGGAAGGGAAGAAGTGGATGAACAACAGTCCTTATGTCTCATCAACAGACGAGATGACCTGCATGTCAGAAGCTGCTGGGAGCAGCCTGGTGCTCTTTGCTCCCAGAAGAGATTGATGGATACAGGTAGAGCAGTCATCCTGTTTTAGATCCACAGTATGACAGTTCTCACTTCTGCAACTCCTACCCACAATCTGCAATAAACAGGGCCATACTGTTTTCTCTGCCATGAAGCTGACTACACAGCAGGAAAGAAAAAGAGATACATCTCCTGAAGGCTGTTGGGCCAAGCTAGGGCAGCAGCAAGAGTTACAGAGCTCCCCACACACTCAGGACATCAGCTCTCCAGCTGGAAAAGCACCTTTTGTGCTTCAAAGGCAGAACTAAATGAAACCCCAAAAGACCTGCAGAAGAAGAGTATACCCCTCTCTGCTCTCAGGAGGAGTTTCACTCACTTGTTTTTCCACATTTTATCTTCTCCCTGTGTTTAATGCCCCTCTAATCCAGCTATCCTGGGCAAACTCATCTCCTCTTGCCTTATGTGACATCTTGCTGTGGCAAAGCCACAGCTCTGTCAGGAGACAGAGGGGACCAGACTAACCAGCTCTCACAGAAACTTATTGTGGATGAAGGAGCAAACAATTAAAAACAGCAGCTGGAGCAAGGTCAGGGACAGCACAAGGCCATTCACAGGGTCAGTGAGGCTAGAAACACACTTCTCATTTTAAGTAAAAGGAAGGCACCCAGACACACAGGACTGATGCTCATCAGCACAGCTGGCACCACCACACCTCACCAACAGCCACCTTCCCAGTAAACCTAGCTCCTCTCCCTGCCAACCTCAGGTTTTGTGTGGTTTCTGAGGTTCCTGCACCAAAAAAGTGTCAAGAGGCCAAGCAAGCCTGGAGCTGTCTCCAGGAGCAGAAAGCAGCTTCCTTCCAACAGTTTGTGAAACTCAGATTGCAAACCACAGTCAGGAGTTTTAGCAGGAA
>NW_009953098.1:1410231-1410975 GCF_000747805.2 Chaetura pelagica | reverse complement strand
AGGAATGAGAGAAAGCAGCAGAGAACTGCAATCACACAGGAGGGGTCTGCTGCCTCCTGAGCCCCAGGAGGCTTTTTCTCAATAAATTGTGCACCCAATCCCACTTCTCTGAGCTGTCCTGGGGGATGCAAGAGCAGCTGAGAGACCTCTGGACCCATGCATTCCCCCACAGGCTGCATCAGCTCTGTGGGAGGTACTACCTGACCTGCTTTTGCTGCCATCAGTTTTTACAAAGAGACCCAAACCCCCAGGACAAAAGAATGCTTGGCAGGGAAAACTTGCCACAGTTTCCACACAAAACCTCTGTGTTGCTCATTGTTTCAGGCACTCTCCCTGTTTGACAGAGAGGAGAACAGAGACACACAGATAAGGATATTCAAGACCAGATTTGTCAAGATCCCCAGCTCCTTAACCTGTGTCATACGCTGGGCAAAACACTTAATGCATCACAAAGATTTGATCTTAACTTTTTTTTCCAAGTATCTGTGCGAGGGCAGCCAGTGTCACAGCTCAGAGATGCTTTATTTCAGCACAACAACAAGCCAGGCCTGTGCAAAGCCTACAAAGCACAAACGATGCCCACAGGAAGGGCACGCACCCCAGACGCTTCTCCTTTATTTCCACACACAAATTCCTAACCACCTCCCCTTGGCTCCGGCGAGGAGGGAAAGCCAGAGCCCAGCACGCAGCCTCCCTCCTGCCTCGGCACAGCCCCGGGGAGCCTGAAGCTGGAGGCTGACCCAG
>NW_009953098.1:1404914-1407978 GCF_000747805.2 Chaetura pelagica | reverse complement strand
CGACAGGCTGGTGTTGTGCCAAACAGGGACCCCCCAACCCTGCCAGCAGGAACCTGGGGCGAGGGAACGACCCAGCAGGGAGGGTAAAACTCACAGTGTCCATCTGCTCCCTCCGTTGCCCGGTTCCCTCCTCTCCTTGGGGCAGCCACGGTCTCCAGAGAGTTAGGGATCTAGATGCAAAGCACAGGTTCAGCACTGCAGCCTCCCACCCTTGCCTTGCTCCCCCCTCCCCACCACAGTCACATACCCCCAGTCCTACAGTCCCACCCACCCTGCTCAAGCCCCTGCTGGGGTGCTGGACACATCCAGGAGCACTCGTACCACCTCAGCCTGGCTGCTCCTCACCTTGCTCCAGCACCCCTGGGACCCCCCAGACTCTGCACCATCTCTTCCACCTGCAGCCACTAGGATCAGAGGAGTCCCATGAGAGCAGGGAGCTGCACAGCCTTCACCTGAATCCAGCTGCAGCGATCCCCATCCCACCTCCTGTGCACCCCCTGCCCTCCCACCCTCCCCAGTCCCCCCTTGCTGTGCAGCACCCCGAGTACCTTCCCCCTTGTTCCAGCCCTGGGGCTGGCCAGGCACTGGCCACAGGCACCCGGAGCCCATGGGGAGGCAGGCAACAGGCAGCAGCTTCCATGGAGGCAGGCTATGGTGTCCTCTCTGATGCTGCAGACCCTTGGTGAGGACACCTTTATAGCTCTGCCTCGGCTGATGACTCACAAATTCTTCAGGGCAGGGGATGGAGGGACTAGGGGGGCAGGGACAGCAGTCTCTGGGGTGTGAAATTTGTCCCACTTGTGTAAACAGAGGGTTGGGGGGAGGCTTTGGGCAGAGGGGCTGTGATCTCTGGTGGAAAAGCAAAACACAGAAGGGAAAAGTTAGACACCATTTGTGAGAAAATCCCCAGGGGAGGACAGGGGAGAGCAGAAACGATTAACAAGGATGATTAAGTGCTCTTGGTAGCCATTTGCATAAAGGAGGGGTGACACAAGGGAAGGAGGGGGACTGCTGGCACAATGGGCATGGGATGGGGACAGTGCAATGGCCACGTGATGGGACAGCCTGATGGGCATGCCATGGGGACCGTGTGGTGGGCTTGTGATGGGGACAGCACATTGGGCATGATAAGAGGGTGATGGGCTGCAGCAGGGGCAAGCACAGAGCAACCAGGGGCCAGGTGATGGGATGCCCAAGAGAGAACAGGGAGGGAAGATGAACAGCAGGGGTGTACTCGAGGTGCAGGCAGGGCCGTGGTCCTGCTCAGGCATCCATGGTGCCTGCTGGGATCACCCCAGGGAGCTGCAAGGCACCGTTCCACACTGCCAGCACAGTAGGGACAGCATGTGCTTGCCCGTGTTCCCTGCCCTCTCCTTTGGCTTTTTGAGATGTGAACCATACCAGAAAGTACAGAATAACTTCTTGATACAAGGGTGCAAGGCCCACCCCTGCCTCCAGCACTGCCATGTGTCCCATCTCTGCCTGCTTGAGGTGAGGTGCTGCTGGCAGACAGGTCACCTCCTGCTCCCTGGAGGGCTTCAATTTGGAACAAGAAAATAGCAAATGGTCCCTGCTGTAGTTCTGCTACAAGCATCCAGACAGCCCTGTCCTAACACCGGCTGGACCCTGCTCAGCTCCAAGCACAATTTGTCACTAGGGGCCCTCCCTGCCCCTCTCCATCTGCAGCAGCCGGCGAGCAGGAGGGGGCACGGGGCCAGCACAGCCCTCATTACCGTCTCCATTTGCTCCTCATTTGGGCCAAGAGTCTTACAACAACAAACCCTGCAGAGGACAAGCAGGGCCAGGAGGAGCAAACCAAGACCCCAGGCTCACCCTGTGGGCTGGAGGAGTTCAACCTGCTGGCGTTTCAGTGCCCCTCCAACCCCAGCACGGGTGATGCAGCCTGAAGCGGACACAGGGACGGTGGCACAGTCACCCACCACCCTTCAAAGCTGGCTGGAAAGGTGACAGCAAGCCACAGACCTGAGCCATTTGGGCAAACCTACCCTGATAATTAATAGACAATAAGCAAAACAAGGCATCCCAGCTTCCCAATCCTTCCCGACACCGAAAGGGTTTAATTCTGATCTGCAATAAGCCTCTGATGCAGGCTGAGATTTGCAGGTGGATTTTGCAAAGCTGTAGCTAAACAATTCACAGCTCCTGATCCCCTGGGCCAGGGCTCTGGCCACTCGTCCTGCCTCAACCAGCCACCTCCAGTCCTGGGTAACCCCTGGCCATAGCCACTCCTGGTCCACACCACGTAAGTACCACACAGCTCCAGCATGACCCTTTTTACCAGCACCCTGAGCACCCCGAGTGTTTCTTTTGCAGCAACACCCCCGAGATGGAGCCGGAGGTCTTGGTTAGGGCACTGGAAAGCAGGCAGGCAGCTGGGAAGCTCTGGTACCAAGCACTTGAGGTGCTGGCAGAGAGACAGGGAGACAAGCAGAGGCCCTGGGCGCTGGCAGGGCTCTCAGCCGGCGCGTTCCCAGGGCGAGAGGCTGCGGCCGCCGTGTTGTGGGCTCGCTCTGGTTTCGCAAGATGCTGTGGGAGGGGGAATTTTGAAACAAGGCAGAAAGGAAAACAAACCACCCTACTCCACCATCTCTGCCAAACGCTCCGGCCCACGCCCAGGGCTGTGGGCAGGAGATGGCACCGGTGGGAAAAAAAAAAAAGCCCCACTGACGCAGCAAGCACAGGCTGCACCCCGGTGTGCTCACCCCACCAAGGGATGGGTCACTCCACTTGGCTGGGGCACCCTGGGGAAGCATCTCTGTGGCTCTGCCAGTGTGCTTTGCCTTCCAGAGACCTCCGGGCTCTCCTGGGGATGCAGGTGTCGCTGTCACATCCCTCTCTTATCATTGTCCCCAGCAGCACAAAAAGGCCAATAGCCATAGGTCAGTCTCAGGTGGATGCACGTCCTGCTGGAGTGTGTGCAGCTTGGGCTGGGCGGTTGCATATGTCTTGGGTGAGCCCTGCATAACTGGGAACACAGCCCAGTTCCCCTTCTTTGGCTAGGGTGGCCTTAGGGCCACCACCTGAAACTACCTCCAGCAGGTCC
>NW_009953098.1:1390598-1404137 GCF_000747805.2 Chaetura pelagica | reverse complement strand
TGACGCAGCCGTATCTTTTGGGCTCCATTGGCTTGGGACAGCACAGAAGACAAAGGCCCCCCAGGAGATGCTCACCCCCAACCAGCGGCCAACTCTCCATCCCTGCCCGCAGCCCCGGCACAAGGGAGGGCTTTGGCACCCTTCCCGGGCAGCGCTGCTCTGCCTCTGAAGTCTGGCTGGGGAGATAGCAGAGGTGAAAGGGCTCTTGGCTCCTCCACCAGGCTTGAGTCAATCGTTAATCGGGGAGGGACTGCTTTCCTCTCATGCAGGTAACCTCTCCTCCCCTGGCTCCCACCCACGTGCCCGGCCCGCACAAACCCAGCACCCCCGGGAGCGGGGTGGAGCTGTGGCACAAGGAGTGGAGCTGCTGGCAGAGCCATGGGAACGTAAGCACGCCGGAGCCTCCGCGCAGCTGGGTGAGAAGCCACCGGCTCCGAGGAGGTGACAGCCAGACCCCACCATGGTTTCCATGGAGCTTCAGCTGCTGGGGTACACCGTGGCCTTCCTGGGCTACATTGGCACCCTGACAGCCACGCTGCTGCCCAGCTGGAAGACCAGCTCCTACATCGGCTCCAGCATTGTGACGGCCGTGAGCTTCACCAAGGGGCTGTGGATGGAGTGTGCCACCTACAGCACAGGCATCACCCAGTGTGACATCTACAGCTCCCTGCTCAACCTGCCTGCCGACATCCAGGCAGCCCAAGCCCTGATGGTGAGCTCCTGTGCTGTCTCCTCCCTCGCCTGCCTCCTCAGCATCGTGGGCATGAGGTGCACCGTCTTCAGCCAGGGCTCGCCAGGCAAGGACCGGGTGGCAGTGGTGGGTGGTGTGGTCTTCATCCTTGGGGGGCTGCTCTGCTTCATCCCGCTGGTGTGGAACATCCATGTGGTGCTGCGGGATTTCCACAGCCCCGTCCTCCCTGACAGCATGAAGTTCGAGCTCGGGGAGGCGCTTTACCTGGGCATCATCTCCTCCATCCTCTCCCTCATCGGTGGCTTCATCCTCTGCACATCCTGCCCTGCCCGGGACACAAGGGCCACCTACACAAGCACCTACCAGCCCCGGCTGCTGACGGGCAAGAGCCCCCGGCCCTCTGTCAGCCAGACACAGAAGACCAAGAGTGAGCTCAATTCCTACAACCTGACAGGATACGTTTAACAGCTGTGGTGGGAACCAGGCTGGCACCTCTCCCAGCTCCCCAGAGCGTCTGGACTGGCACCAAGGGAGCACGGTAAGAGGAGAGGACATGGTGGCATCTCCCGTGCTCAACCCTCTTGCTTACATACTTGGGGCGTTTGATCCCATTCTCTCCCCAGGGATCCCAAGAACTTTTTGACTGCTTGGAGATCCCAGCTGGTGGCTTACCCCAGTGAAGGATCCCAAATCCAGCTTCTATTCCCTCCTCCGTGTTGCAGGCAGATCCTGGCACAGTGGGAACCCCAGCCCACAGCCCTAGAAAGCCTGCCTGGTGGAGGGTGGAAGGATTTGTGTCCCCAGGGACCAGCCTGCTGGCCATGGCGACATCACAGGGGGGTCAGGGGATCCACACAGGTCTGGAACAGCCGCTGTGGGGGTTGAGTGCTGGTTGCAAACTGATGTCGCAATAAATCTGTGTTTCTAGCCAGGCTGTGGCTGAGCTTTCGTCTGGCACCGAGGGGCCCTGGCAGTTCCCCTGGCAGGGTGGGCTGTGGTGGGGGCCACACTCACCTGGCCTGGTGGGTCCCCAGTCCCCAGGGACCAGCCTGCTGGCCCTGGGGACATCACAGGGGGGTCAGGGTATCCACACAGGTCTGGAACAGCCGCTGTGGGGGTTGAGTGCTGGTTGCAAACTGATGTCGCAATAAATCTGTGTTTCTAGCCAGGCTGTGGCTGAGCTTTCGTCTGGCACCGAGGGGCCCTGGCAGTTCCCCTGGCAGGGTGGGCTGTGGTGGGGGCCACACTCACCTGGCCTGGTGGGTCCCCAGTGCAGAGTACCCCCAGTCCTTGCTCTGGCCTGTCCCCCCCACTCTGTGGCTTTGCTACCCAGGAGCCCATGTAAGTGGGAACACTGTCAGGGGGGATAGCAGGGGGGTCACTCCCCTGCATGGTTTGTCCCTGGGCGCTGCACTGGGAGGTTGCCTTGTGCCACCAGCGTGAGGTTGCCCGTGGGGGCAAGCACAGCTGCCTGGGGACTAAGGGCAGGAAACATCCCCCCCAGCCCTGCTCACTTCTAAGGGTACAGGTATCACTGGGACCAGAGTGCCCACAGAGGGATTCACTGCCCTCAGGTGCCTGTAGTACATCAAGGTTCCCAGGTGGTGGGGAGAGCCCCAGCACCACCACATCTCCATCCCAGGATGCAGCCCTCCTGAGCACCCAAGGCAGCTGCTGGCCACAGCAGAGGCTGAGACCCCCAGCATTTCTGCAGATGGGTCTCACAGGCAGGTCCTGAGCCCAGGGGTTCTTGTGAGGGCAAATGCCACCAGCAAGACATCAAGGGATGAGCAGAGGCCAAGACTGCTCCACGCGACCCCTCAGCAGTGCAGGGATGTGCTGCAGGACACAGCTCCCACAGGCTGCTGTGACACTGGGGGTGCTGGGTGTGTGCCAGGCCAGGCAGGAGGACAGGAGGTGCAGGCAGCCCAGCCCACAGCCCACTGAGAAGCAAGTACATTTCAGCTGCCATTCTCCCTCTGACATCTCATCACCAGGGGACCCCCTTACCCTGGCTCCCTCTCCCTCAGGAAGCAGGAAGCTTTGGTCCACCTGCTAGCCCCTCATAAAGCAATTTAGATTAGGTCCCACTGAGGAGGGGATCACGTTCTCTGCTCAGACGTCACCACTGTTACCCTTGCACCAGTGAAATCATGTTTTCCATGGGGTTAACATGCTCCTGATAGCACTGACTCACGCTTTCTCCCCTCCTCACCGAGCAAGGGGCCACTCAGGGACCCATCCCTAGGGTGAAACTTGCTTGGAGGGACCCAGGTTGGATTTCATGGCAGAGGCCAGTCACCTTCTCTCCAAGGCCGAGGGACAAAGCACCACCTCAGCCCCAGGGTTGGCTGAGTTACTTATTGCTGCCCTGGGAAAAAGAGAGACCAGGGCGCAGAGGATGAGAAGCGTGCAAGGGGGTCAGCCTGCCAGCTGCAGCCCCCAGGAGATGCCACAAGTTCACTGAAGTCCTTCAGCTGTAAATGTCTTTTTCTTCTGGGCAGCTGAGGCAGAGAGGAGGCGAGAAACTAGTTGGTACGAGAGGTCGTGCCTCTGAAGAGGAGGAATTCCTGGGTACTGTGTCCTCGCCCCTCACTTCCCACCCGGGCTGCGGGGCCAGACAGCACTGCCTGTGTCTGCAGGCAGGGGCTCTGCTAATTAAACAAAGGGGCATTTGAAACACTCCATTCAGAGTGTGATTGCTGCTGGGTTTATTAGCAATTAATTCAAGCAGCAGAAGGGAAGATTTCTGGTTTTCAAGGAGTCAGCTTTTGCATGGCTCTGCACCCCCAGGAGACAAGCAGCCAGTGTAGACAAGGACAGGCAGAGTGAGGAGGCTGGGGACAGAAACACCCACAGTTTGGACAGACAAGGACAGGCAGAGGCACTGAGAGGGCCCCAATGTCCTCAACAGCCCCTTAGGTTTCTTTGTCACCTGTGCAACACCAGCCCCCTGTTCCATGGGAGCAGCACTCCAGCTTCAGCTGCAGCACAGCAAGAGAGGAGCTGAGGAGCATCACACTGAAAAGGGAGTGAACCTTTCCCCAGCCCCTCGTGCCTCCAACCCTCGCAAGGGGGAGTCCCAGCATCAAGCAGTGGGTGGGCTCAGGGAGGACCTTCCTCACCTCAAGCTTTCCTGGCCCTTAACTTGAAGGCACCCAAAGAAGTGAAACTTGGCTACAGGACTAGGCAGGTTGAGAAGGATTTTCCACTTCTCTACTAGCAGGACCAGAGGACAGGGAAGGACACTGTGTGCACAAATGCAGTGGTTATCTCTGCCTCTTGCAACAGCCACATTCCCTGCTATTGATAAGCTGGGGGGCAGCTGGATGCAGCCCAGGGCCAGAGAGGACAGGAGCCCGGACTGTCCCGGGAGCCAGCTCTGCCAGCAGTGACCACGGGTGAAGGGACAGAGCTCAGCCAGCCAGCAGGGTCCAGAGCCTTGGTCACCTCCTGCCCCTCACCAGCTCAGCGGGAAAAGCTGAGGGTGCTCCACGTTCTCCTGCAGGAAAGCCATGGAGAAGCACAGCCCTAGCTCAGGGTAGGAGCAGGATGCAAGGGGGACAGGCAGCCAGGGAGAAGGAAGAAGAGAAGTGGGAAGAGGGTTGGGTGGGGAACAGCTTCCTCCTCCAAGCTCCTGGGCTGGAGCCCTTGCCTCACAGGGCAGTGTGGTGGAGCAGAAGCCTTGCAGCCCCTCACTGGAGGGCCAGACTGCCACAAATAACCCCCTGTCATAAGGAAACGAGTCCTTCCCCTCTCTTCTTGTTCTGGATGGTGCCTCAGGTGAGGAAAACGGAGGCAATAAAATACTAACATGCCCTTATCTTCAAAAGCAATAGGGGCACTATAAACACCCTGCACACTCAAACCCACACCTGGGCCAGGGGCTGCAACCTTGTTGGATGGTCATCAGAAACATGCCAAAAGTCCTGATTTCTTCTTCCAAAGAGCAAACAACACGTGCTGGTGACCAAGGCCTTTGCAGCCAGCCCTTGGCCACCAGGCACCTCATCCCACTGCCCACAGCACCCCAAGTGATGCCCTGGCCCCCATGCAAGCTGAGCCTCTTCTCATGCAGAGCAATGGGTAGGGATGCCCAGGGAGCAAAAGTGCACAGGTTTGTCCCACACACAGCCAGATCCCACACTTGCTGCCCTCCTGAAACCCTCCAGGCAAGCAAAGCTTCATGCCTTATAGCATCACCAATCTGCCTCTTTTTCCTGCCCAGAACAACTGATCTGAAGCAACAGCAAATATCTCATACAAGCACTCTGAGGAGTGTCAGGCCAGGTGCTGCCAGAGCCCATCTCCACCTGCAGCCCCCAGAAAGTGCTCAGATAAGAGAGGCAGGAGGGGTAAGAAAATTCAGGCCAATTTCCTGATGGGCCAAGGCACTTAGAAAAGGCCTCCACATTCCTCCATGCTCCTCCCTGCTGCTACACACTCCCAGCTGGTTCCTGCACCATGCTGGAGCCTCCCAGCAAGCCAGGGCTGGCACAGAAGGGGCTGAACTCTTCCTGCCCGTGGCATTACAGCAGCCTTTTCAGGAGCAGCAGAGGATGTGCTGTGGAGTGGGGCTGCTCTCAGGCACTTCAAACCCTGCCTCCCGGGCTGGGCTGAGCCACAGCTCAGGTGGAGGTGAGAGGCAGTGAGGAACCAGCTCCTCTTCAGAGAACACCTTCAGTCAGAGGAAAAGCCTGTCTGCAAACTCAGGGCTTTCCGTAGCCTCCTGGCAGGGACTTGTTGAAAGGTGCTTTAAAGGATCTTTAGGTCTCTAAAGAAAGATAGGAGGGAAACAGGGTGGAATGAACTCCATGACACTATAGGGGACAGAGACCTTTGAGTGCACCAGAGATTGCTAGAAAGCACTTTCATAGCTGGGTTTGAACAACAGCTCTGAAATCTATCAGGAGAGCTATAAAACACGTTTATCTCAGAAAACCATGATACCTGTGAAGAGGACACGGGCGTTTGATCTTCCAGGTACTGCATTAACATTAATTTCTCTGTAATTTGAGTCTAATCTATGCTAGAGAGGTTTCAGGTTAGTGATCTCAGCAAACCTGGCATACACACAAATCTGTAGCAGCAAAGCAGGCTTGATCAGTAGAACCTACAGCAATTCATTGAGCAAAATAAGCTTTATCAGCAAGACACACTTTTACAAATGTAAGGTCTTCTAGGGATTTTGCAGAAATATTGGGGAAAACAAACTCTACTTCTAGCTAAAATTTCCCCTGGAGAAGTAGCCTAGATAATATAAGAGGAGTTGTTCTGCACCCTCAGCAGCTCCATGGACAACTGATGGTTAAACAGCACCACACTGCACAGAAGAGATGAAGACCAGAGGATCCTAGACACCTTTAGAAGGAAAAACTGAGCTGCACCACAATAGCCAGTCCACAGCGTCTTGCCAAGCAATCCAGTCTACCAGCCTCCACACTTGAGGGCACCAACATTGCAAAAGATGCTGACCTGGGTTCACACCCAGAGGAGGCTCAGACCCCAGGCACAGCTGAGTCCCTCCAAGCTCTCTGCTGTGCACCCGGAGTCTGGAAGAAACAAATCACCCCATGTGCAGAGAAACCAGTGAGGCTTTACCAGCTCTGGAATTGCCTCTTATCTCTGCTCAGGATTTCAGAGGAAATGTGTGCTTTGATGAAGCTTTTCCCACACCAGAGAACTAATCTTTCCTCAAGCCAGGTGCCTTTTTTCACAGCACTTGCAACTCCCCCTATTTCTGGGATGTCCAGCCTCCTAGAAAAGGCTAAAGCCAGAACAAGACCTGGTTCACAAACAGCACGATTGCCTTGAACTCACTTCCCTAAAAAAACTGTCTCTCCAGGTTTCTCAGGTCACTGGAGCAAAGTCCCATAGCCCCAGCTGTACCTGGCAAGTGCCCCCAAGATTGCTCCAACACAGGCATTATCATTACCCAGATTTTTAGCCCTTTCCTTTTGGGGTGGTGGGAACAACTCCAGACTTCAGTGTTTTCCAAGGGATTTAGAAGCCCAGGGAGCCTGCAGGCACTACAGAGCTAATGCTTCCTCATGGGCCTTCTGCTCTTCCCAACCCACCTTTATTTTAATGGTGTGTCCAGGCTGCCAGCTGGCAGGTCATGTCACCCCAGGTCCAGCTGCTGGCACATGCAAGGCTGCTCTCTCCATCTCCACACAGGCAGAGGAGGCACAGGCTTCCTGCTCCCCTGGGGGGGCAGCAGGGAAGAGACAGAAGATGGAAAAAAACAATTAGCTCCTTGTTTTCAAGGTGAGGAGAACAGGTGTTTGGGACCAGGGACTCAGCGAGGGAAAGGACTTCTCTGCAAAGCCCCTGGAAGGGGATAGTGACTCCCAGCACAAAGCACCTGTAGCTCAGCCCCAGGGAGAAAGACACAAAGAACTGCAGCTGCCAGGAGCCTGCTAACACATGAAATTTCCACCTCCCCAGTCTACAGGAGACCTGGCATCCAAGGGCCTGCTCACAAAGGGTCTTGCTGTGAGTTACAGCCTCCTTCCCACACCCAAAACATTCCCTCTCCCAGATGTACCAGGGTGACTAGCATCCCATGTAAGCCTCATGGGCCCATTTCTGCTTTGCAATTCTGCAACTGAAAATAGGTAATTTTTCCTGCACAGGTCACAGGCAGATGCAGCTAACCCACCCAACTTCAGTCCTTCTGGATCAGTAAAAACCTCAGGGGGAAAGAGGGAGTAACCAGGGCAAAACACGCTGCAAAGGCAGCCTGGTCTTGTGCAAAGTGACATGTTTATCCTCAGCTGCCCCTGAGGACATCTGCCCTTTCCAACGGGAGAGCTGTACATAGCTGAGGAAGGCTGTCCACAAAAAACTAGCTCCCAGGTGGGATGGAGAGAGCCCCAGGGTGTGCAGCAGTGTGAGGGGAAACACAGCACTGCTCCTCCCTGCCTCCTCCCAGCTCCTGCACACCTCTCCCACCATGCTGGAAAGCAAGGCCAGGCCAGGCTGCCAGCTACAGCTCCAGGACTTCATGGAGCACGGGATGGTACTGACATGGAGGGCATGGAGAGCTCTGGGATGAGAAAGCTTTGCCAGGCAGCCTTATCTTTGAGATGCTTTTCTGACCTCCTCACCTGCAGTAAATATTTATCTTCATGACACAACTTAATCCCCCCAAACAACTCTAGCATCAACCCTCTGGCATGGGCCCTGCTGAGCAAGCTTTGAATGATCCAGGACAGAAGTGCCAAATTCCAAAACCAGGTACTTTGATACCAGCTTATCTAAGGAAAATGAATAGCTGCACTGTTTGCCAAGTCACATCCGTTTAGGAAATGCTCCATCACTGAACTGCTTTCTGTGTTACGTGAGGGAAAAAAATCAGCTCAAGATATGTCAGAAGACCCACGTGTTGCTGGAAGGAGCAGTATTTTTGCCTGGCTGGTAATGCAAGGCACAGAGAAGTGAGAGCACGAAGGCTGCTGACTGATCCCAAGCTGCTGAACAGTTCCGTGGGCTCACAGATCTCTGCCAACTGATGCTTGCATCAAAGCTGCCCCCTGCTCACAACCTCCTCCTCCAGCAAAGCCCACTCCTGTCTCTATCACCTCGTGCCTGTTTTCTGTACGTTGTGCAAAAACAGCCTCCTCTCCCCAGGTGGCAGGAATGAAGCAAGAGGAGCTCTGATTTGAGATCTATGGGGTCTAGCCTGAAGGCCCCACAGGTGACATGACAAACATCAGGGATCTGTCAAACACAACAAATCAATTGCAAACATCTGGGATTAATATTCTAAAACAATAAGGTCAAGTAGCATTAGAGATGAAGTCCAGAGCCCAGAGCTAGTTATAGCAGGATGGAATAAACAAGAGGCAAAGAGGAGCAGCAGCACCCAAGATTAGTAGCTCAAAACATATGTGCTGTGAAGAGCATTGAGATCAAGCCTGAGGGAGGTGTGGATATTTCCTGCTTTAGAAGAAGCTTTGGAGAAGACAGTAAAGGTGTGTCTCTTCCCCTGCCCAGGGCAGATGCTTCAAGGGATGACTGTTTTTTGGGTTAAAACTTTCTATGATCAGAAGCAGAAACCATATTTCATGCAACCATAAAAACTAATGCAAGTGTCCCAAACATTGTGAAAGGAAACTTTGACTCAGGGTATCCTGGTGCTGATTCAATCTCCTCAACAACTCCAATGAAAATTAAATGTGATGGGGACATAGTCCTGTGGTTTCAGGAGCAGCTGGTGAGATGTCAAAAGCAAAAAAATCAAACATTAATGGAGATAAGAAATGCTACCTTCAGCCCATGAATGGAGGGAGATAAGGGACCTACCTTCAAGCTCAAGTGCTACCACCTGCAGTACTGACCTGAAAACACAGTAAACAGCTGTATTTGGTCTGGCTGAGATGGAGGTAATTTTCCCCCTAGATCCCTCACAGTGCTGTGCTTTGGTAGCTGGAAAGGTGCTGATGACACCCCAGGGTTGTGGCCACTGCTGAGCTGGGCTCCCATATCAGAGACAGCATCAAGGCTGTTTCTCCAACATTCCCCTGCCCTTACCAGGAGGCTGGGAGTGGGCAAGATCTTGGGAAGGGATGTAGCCAGGGTAGCTGATCCAAACTGACCAAAGGGAGGTTCCATGCCATATGACTTCTGCTCAGCAATAAAACCTGAGAGAAAGGAGGAGGAAGGGGGGCATTCATTGTTATGACATTTGTCTTCTGGAACAACTGCAGCACCTACTGAAGCCCAACTTCCTGGGAAGTGGCTGGACATCACCTGCTGATGGGGAGAATAAACCTTTTGTTTTCCTTTGCTTCCACATGCAGCTTTTGCTTTATTAAACTGTCTATATCTTGACCCACAAGGTTTTTTTTCCTCTTTTTGCCTACCCCCATCCTGCTGAGGAGGGAAATGATGGAGAAGCTTGGTGGCCAACCAACCAGGGTCAACCCATCATAGTCCCTTTTTTTTTTTCCGGTGCCCAACGTGGGGCACAAACAATGGCAGTTTTGTACTTCACATGCTGTCATTGTAGCAGCTGGTAACTAGCAAGCTCCTTTGTGGGTCAGAGAGTTTGTTGGCTGCACTGCTTCTCTCTTTATTTTGGTGAGCTTGGGAACATGTTGGTACAAACAATGTCAATGTGCTTTGCCCTGGCATTGGTGGCCTGGCTGTGCTGGGGGAGCCCTCCTGGGGAGAGGGTGAGGGGACATATCTCCTCCTTCCTACCTGGCATTGATGTGGGTGGTTTTATTATGCATCCTCCTGAGGTTCCCTGCTCACCTTCATGGGAGCTTTTAATACTACAATAAACAGTTGGCATATTATGGGGTTTGTGGAAACTGTTGTCATCCTGGTGGAAGAAAAGACAACTTTTGGGTGAGGTGATACTGAAATGTGCCCTGAGGTGGCCAGTCAATTGGTGGGAGGGTGTGTGGAAGGATCTGAGCAGATGCCTAGGGTGGTTATCACCCCTCACAGACTAGGACTTTACACCTGAACAAGCAAGTAGCCCTGACAGACTGACACACAATGGCACAACCTGCAAACGTTCAGAGAGGTCACAGAAACAGTTCTGAGATCTAGAAACACGAGCTGAAAATGAAAGAGGATTCAACCAGGAAGGAAATCAGGGATGGTAAACACAGAGACAACACCTACAGACTGCAGAAAAAAGGATTCAACCAGGAAGGAAATCAGGGATGGTACCTACAGACTGCAGAAAAACCACAATTGTGTAGTGGTGTCTGTCTCCACTACCAACAGGGAAAGTAACTCCCATGGTGACACGTGTAAGTCCAGCCACAGCAGAAAGGACATGGCACAGTCCTTCCCACACAGGATGGGGCACACATCTCTGTCCACAGAGCTGTGTTGCTCACCTCTGACTTTCAGGCAATACATATACATGCTGGGTGACATCACCTAAGCAGCTGGTTTCTGTCACATGCCTGTCATATGGTCTCCTGCCTTTCCAGGATAAATTGAAGTGTTTGAATCAAAGGAGCAATGTTGTGCTGGCCACCCAAGCACCCTCCCCTCCATACCCACTATTTGGGCAGGAGAATGTGCTTCAAGAGGACAGGAACGTATGACTGCAGAGGGGGTTTCTCCTCTGCTCCTTTAAGCCAGTCATTTTATGCCTGTATGAAACCATGTTTGATTCAGGAAGCTTCTGAGCTGGAAATAAGTACAAGCTTGAACAATATTGAACTATACTCACTTGCCCTGGCCTTTAGTTTCTTCTCATGAACCATGCTGGAGGCAGGACAGGGAGATGCAGCATCCTTTGGGTCGTGTCTGGCTGCCCTCAAACCCCACATCTTCCTCCAAACACCTTGTTGTCCTTGAAATTCCTCAGGTTAAAAGGACAGCCATGCTGCTGGCTAAAGAAGAATCTAAGAAAATAAGCCTAAAATGAAATGTTAAAGTCAAATCTCCCACACAAGACAGCACCTGTTGAAAGGAGCTGGGCTCAGCCATGCCAGCCTAGAGCCTTGCAGGAGATCTGGCTGCAAACCCCAGCATCACCAAACCACTGACTGTTCCCATAGCTACACAGGAAGATAAATTTAGTTCAAGGAATCTTGTGTTGATACATTATTTAACAAACAAACAGAGGCACTCAAGAGGAAAACACAGGCAGGGACTCAGCTTAGCTGCTGTGTGGGCTGATCAAAGCCATGGTCCTGAGACTGCCTCCTGGAGGGAAGGAGCCCAAATCCTGCAGCTCAGCACCACTGCTCTAGCCTGAGCCAGTCTGCTCTGTCAGTCACAAGGAGACTCCAGCACGGCCACAGAGGAGTGCCCAGGCTGCACCTTCCTGGTGTATTTCTTGCTCCAGGAGCTGGGCAGCCACCACCAGGGTCTCCCTGCCTCTCTGATACTCAACCCAGACTGCTAAGAGGCCACAGGGAGAGGCTGCTGGGCTGGACACAGCCCAGCCTGGCTGTGCTTGGAGCCACGACGGAGCTGCAGACCCCTCTGCTCACACTGCCCCTGGGTTTGCACCTCTGGGTTTGCACCACCTGGGAAAGCCCAGCCCGCAGCACTGGGGAGCAGAAGAGCCATGCTGGTCCCACAAGGCCAGGGAAGCGTGAGGAGAACCCCTGCCCCACCAGAAGGATGGCCTAGAGCACAAGGAAGGAAAACACGGTTTTATTAACGATCATGTGCAAAAGGCACAGTGGAAAAAGAGAGGGGACTGCTCTGAGCCAGGCAGGGATGAGCTGGACTGTCCCTACCACACAATGTTTGCAAAGCTGGTCTAACACAGACCCTCCCCAAGAGCCTGCAAGGAGGAGCAGAAGGTGAACCAGACAGATCTGTGATCCACCAACCAGCTGCATCATGTGCAGGGGCCAGGGACAGATGTCAAGGTCCACTCAACTGCTCTCTTGAGAACCCGGCAGCCCAGGGACAGCCCCTTCCCTGGGAAACGGGTGGCCAGGCAGGAGGGACCAGCTCAGGACAGGACCAGGCAGCCCCTCAGGCAGGCAGGTAGTGCCACCGTGTGGGAGCAGCCCACAGTGCTCTCTGGTGACACGGGCAGTGAGGGTTTCAGGAGGGGGTGAATGAGAGAACTTGAAAATAATTAAATAAACCAACGGGATCTCAAGCTCCTTTGAAAGTTACAGAAAATGTGAGACTTCTACAGAGAAATTCTCTCAGCCAGAAACGTGCTTCCTTGCTGGAAGCCAAAAGGTATCTGGCTTCTCTTGGGTAAAGATGTCACCTGTGCTGAGCAACCCCTGGACAGACAGAGCTGAACACTCCAGCCCTGGAGGGACAGTCACATCAGCTTGGAGAACTCTAGGGATGGAGATGAATTTAGCTCACGGGGGTGTGAAGGTGTTAACACAGAAACCAGGAGCATTTAAAAACACCAACTTGGCAAAGATTTCACAGAGCCTGGAGGAGGAGAGAGCAGCAGGGAAGAAAACAACTCATGGAACATTCCTCTCCTCTGCAGGGCTACACGTACTGAGGTATGCAGAGGAAAAAGCCTGGGTTCCCTCAGCTACCAACACCAAGAGCCCAGATGTTGCTCTCCCAGCAGCACTGGGAGGAATCACAGGACACCAGCTTCCCTTGTTCTCATAAAGAATTAAAACAGGTCATAAGACAAACCATGGCATCTGCCACAACAGTACCCCCTGACAGCAACCATCCTCCATGCCTCAGGGCCTCATGGGAATCAATAGTGAGGAACCCAGACACATTTGTGACCATAAAGCACCTGTGTAATTAGGTATCTGTGCAGCCCAAGTGTCAGGAAGGCAAGGGGCAGCCTTTTTTCTTGTCCTAAAACAACGTATCTGCTGCCACCAGAGAGAGAGCAGCAGCCTCACCAGTCCCATCACTCAGGTACTTCAGCTCCCAGGCCTGGACTCTGCTGACACAGTCTTGAGAAGACTCACACAGGACAAAGGTGAATAAGTAAACACTAAGGAAATACAATAATAAATACATTTATTTACATGGCTTCCTCCCTCCTTGCCACAAGGGGCTGAGAAGGCAGACACAGACGTAGAACAGGAGGAAAAAGCCACAACACCCCAACAGTGTAAAGACAGTGCCCATCACTCTCAAGGAAGAGCCTGGTCCCCAGCTCTCTCCCTTTCCCATTTGACATTTATGGACCTGCACATTAACTCCCAACAGTCTTTCACTGTCCCAGTTACAAGCAAGATGTTCCCACGGCCCATGCAAATCCACAAGGTTCCCAGTTATCCATCCCTTACTTGGCAGGGGGGTTCTCTCCAGCAGAAGAGCAGGGGATGGCAGAGTCAGCCTCTGGCAAATGCCCCTTGCTTTTCCCAAATGCAATCACCAGTGGCTTTCCCTGCAGCTTGTACCCATTCAGCAGG
>NW_009953098.1:1388345-1390399 GCF_000747805.2 Chaetura pelagica | reverse complement strand
AGCAGGAGCCTGGCATCCTGGGCCGACTGAACATCTGCAACAGGAGAGCAAAACGGGTGCAGGTTACACAGCAAGTTCTGGCCCAGACACAGGGGTTGTTCACACAGACATTTCTGGCTTACAGAGCCTCAGCCAGCAGCACATCCCAGTGCAGCACTGGGATCCTCCAGCCAGACCAACGTGCTGAATATAAACACAGCATAATAGACTGCATCCCAGCTTCTTCCAGTGCAGGGAAAAGACTGATGTGCTAGGCAGAAGAGGGAGTGAACTCCCCTCCTTCCCCTTATAAAGCAGGCCTGGCACCACTGCAGGTAAATGTGGCACCTCCGTGGGTCAAGGAAGAACTGAGAGGCAGGAGGCAGCAACTCACCAGGGAAGGTGATGAAAGCCTGACCCCTCATCCGGCCGCTCAGGAGGCGGAACTGGATGGGTGGGCTGCCCTCCTTCTGGAAGCGAGCAAACAAGGACACGAGGTCCTTCATCACCACCCGAGGGCCCAGGTTCTTCAAATACAGCACCTGTTTCAGAGAGACAGAGGCTCAGCTGGCATTGCCCAAACAGGTATCTTTCAACCCAAGTCCATCCACCTCAAAGGTGTGAATTAGGTCAGCTCCTCTGCCACCCCAGTGTCCTTCTTCCACCCACATGCTAACAGTGGAGTTTGGAAGACAGGTAGGTGTACAAGAAAGGCAGCTCTGGACTCAAGGCATCATCACACCTGCCTGCACTGAGTGCTGATAGCTCCAGCTATTTATAAAACACAACAAGCTCCAGCTTGTTACAGTTTGAGTAAAGTCACAGCTGGTCTCAGTCAGGCCCAAACAAGGAGAGGAAATCTTGATCAGTGACCTGCCAGAGCCAAGAAGGGCTGGGGTCTGAAGTACAGCTCTTTGGCAGGGCAGGCAACTTCCCAATAGATGCAAAGGTCCCCTTCCCTCCCAGAGTGGTGGCTCCTCTCCCTTACCCAGGAGGAACAACCAAGCATGTTCCAGGCAACAGTCAGTCAACAGCAAAGAGGAACCTTTGTCTGCTGAAGCAGCTTCAGGGCATGCTGGTGAGGAGGAAGAATAAATCCTGGCTCCTGACAACATACCTTGCTGGGCTCCCCAGGGTGGTAGGATGAGAACCTGGGTATATGCTGGAGCTCTTCCTCTGAGAGACGGTTCTTGCAGATCTCCTCCTCTGGGACAAACTCTACAGGATCTTTGATAATCACATGTCTTGGAGGGGACTGGTGGGGCCTCGCTGCAGGAAGAGTGAGACTTCTTGCTTGTTCTGCCTGCTTTTCCTGGTCAGGAACTGATGAGTCCTCAGCCACAGGCCCCTGTGCATCCAGGGAAGGGCACAAGCATGGGTCACTCTTGGTAGGCTGGACTTCTTCAGGCTCCTTCTTGCTCAGCAGCTCTTGGTAAACACTCTCCAGATGAACCATGGGGTCCTTTTCATCTGTTACCTTCTTCTGAGTGTCATCTAATCCACAATAGATAAGCACAGTGATATGACTACAACCAAAACCCTGGAAAAATCCACAGACTGTTAGACTGCAGTTATATCAGAGAATGGATGATCTCTCTCTAGCACCACACAGGCCCCTCGTGTCACTCAGTGCAGCTCAGTGGGGACTCTGGGCTCTATGAAAACATAATCCCAGCTGCTTTTCCACATACCAAGGAGTACATGCTGCACTAAAACTCTGCTCTTCAGAGATGGACTTTACAAGCCTCTATATTAAACCCCTCAGAGAGCCCACTCTCTATCTGCTCATTTAAGAGAGGAAAATATCTCCTCCCACGCAGTGCAAAAACAGCATCTCATCTTCAGGGACAGAAGGCCAGACAGAATTGTGATAAGACTCCCACACAGCCGGGTTCTCATGCTGGAGCAAAGGCAGGGACAGCTCCGTGCCCACAAACCTTGGTGGTAGAGTGCCCGGAGGAAGGAGTGCCGGTCTGTTCCCTGGAAGAGGGCGTTCTCAATCTCCATCTCCCTGCGGCTCAGCTGCTTGCTGCCTGCAAACCTCTGGGGCAGAGCCAGGATGCGCTGACGCTCTT
>NW_009953098.1:1384808-1388328 GCF_000747805.2 Chaetura pelagica | reverse complement strand
CCGGTCCTGCGTGGCCTCTGGGGCTGCCCCCAGCCCAGAGCCCTGGAAGACAGGCACGGTTTTGCTCAGATATGACACATGCCTTCAAAGACTCAGCCATCAGTCCAACTTTGCATCCTCCAAACCTGGGAGGGGGTGTAACTAGGAACCGGACCCCAGGAAACAGGTCACCAAGAGGTCCTGTCACTGCAAGGGTAGCACAGAGATAGAACCACTCAGCAACCCTCAGTTCTTGAGAGAACTGAGCAAACAAAGCCTTTCTCCTGACCTTTCTGTGCTGCTTTCTATCCCCTGGCCTCACTGCCTGATGTCCCCGTGTCCCCCTGTCCCAGCAGACCCTGCCCGGGCCAGCTATAGCCATTTTCTAAGTTACCTAGTGTAACTGCATAAGCCCCCTTGGGTATTTCTTTTGCCATGCCTATAGCATCCCTCCCTGAGGTCGAGTTTCCACCAAGCTTTTGGACTGTGGCCCTGACATCACTGAGAAAACCTCATTTGCTGAAAAGTGGATCCCAAGCTGACATTTGGCACCTGAGGATCAGCTTATGCTGAGGACTAACCCCCTGACCAGCTCCACATGAACCACCTCCCAGAAACCACCCAGCTACTGCAGCACAGACCTCATAGCTAAGGTAGCTACAAGTGAGCATTCCTGAATAAATAAACCTCACTGCAGGGGCCAGGGCACTGCTGAAACTCACCAGACTCTGCTGCCAAAGCACAGAGACACACCCCAACCTCTGGAGGGGCGTTTCTGTTCCTCTTCCACCTCTATCAGAATCCAGAAAACACCCTTTAATGGAGCTGTAGGTGGATTTGCTTGTCTCAAATTTAGTCCAAGTATTACTGTGGCAGATCCTTCTGCCTGAGGCAAGAAACCAGGCTCTCTCCCTGCAATGAGCACAATCTAACAAAGATTTTCCCATGGGTACCTCTCCCTTCCCACCTGGCTGCAGGAGCTCACATCTGCACGGCTTCCATTCACCAATTCACAGCTTCCCTGGGGCACAAAATGCTGTTTACATGAAAAAGCAAATCCAGGAAATAATTTGTAGCACTTTGTTTTCAAAAAAGCTGCAACTTAACAGCTGAAAATAGCAGCTCTCTTTGTTGAGAGCTTCCTGGGCAACCTGAAGTCCTCTCTGTCTCAGCTGATTCCTCCTTGGTGGAATCTCACCCAGGGCCTCCACATCCCAAGCTGTACATCACTACCTGACTGGGGCTTTCTCTCTAACTAGTCATCTTCTCTCATGAGCTGTAGATGATGTACCCTAATGTTACTGGTTCCTTCTCTCAGAGTGTTTTCCATGCTGATCTTTATTTTTAAAAATCCCAGAACTGACTTCATGCCAAAGACAACAGCTGGTACTGCTGACATCAATTTTCATTCTTAAATGAACACCACCCCAAGCTTTCATGCAGGCCACACCAGGGCTGTGTTTGTATTTAAACACCTAAACAAGTAATGACTTCAACCAAAGAGAGGCAAAACCATAATTACCACAAACTGCTTCCTCCTGCACACAACTGTTGCTCAGGAAGAGGAGAGACAGAAGGAAGCCAAGAGTCAGCCCAAGTCCTGTTTTGCACTTTCAGGCTTACCAAGTTAAGAGCAGGAGACTCCAGTGCACCTGAGACAAAAGACCCTTGTCCCTGGAACGTGAAAGTGGGAGAAGATTACCACAAACTGCTTCCTCCTGCACACAACTGTTGCTCAGAAGAGGAGAGACAGAGGGAAGCCAAGAGTCAGCCCAAGTCCTGTTTTGCACTTTCAGGCTTACCAAGTTAAGAGCAGGAGACTCCAGTGCACCTGATACAAAAGACCCTTGTCCCTGGAACGTGAAAGTGGGAGAAGGGGAGAAACCTGCTGTGGCACTGCTCTGCAAACTGCACTCAAAGAGGAGCACACTTGGTCTAACAGCTCTGCACTGCTATTTCTACATAGCTGTTTTCAGTCCCTTGAAGCATCTGCAAGCCCCTGAGGAGAATGTACAAAAGCCTCCCTACAGCCAGCTGTCCCAAGCCAGCCCTAGGAGCCAGAGATGTGTCAGAATACAGAAAGGAGGAGGTAGAGGGACTCTGAAATGTTTCCTCTTTTTCCTTCTCTGGCCTTTAAATCCTTCTTACACAGCTACATACATGTGAAATGATTTGCTTGAGACCATCAAGGCAGAGGCAGGGATGCAGTCATGTCCTGCTGTGTTCCAAAAGATCAGCTCGTCTCCCCACCACAGCTTTTAGCACAGACAATTCCACCACAGAAAACAGGCCAGCAGAGATGTGGGATCACGCTGGCCTAAAGGCAAGAGACACACAGAGTGGCGATTTTCTCCCAGAGAGCTTAAAAAGGACTTGAATTTCCTATCAAGGTGCCACAGGCTGTGGAGTTAGAGGGGCCTGACCACATTCCTATCAGAGCAGAGCACTCCTACCTTCCCTGTTGAAGCCCTGTTCTTCCAAAGCAGGATCTCTGAGTCGGAGAGCCCCAGCTCCCGGAGGGAGGCGGTTTCTTTGTCGCTCTCCTGCAGGGCCTGGAACTGTGACAGGGTCAAAGCCCCTGCAGCCTCTTCCCCAAAAGGCTTGTAAAAAGCTGCAGGAGCAAAACATCTCCGCTTTGACTTGCACCTGTAACCCAAAGCAACAGAAGAAGAGGAAACAACTCAGCACTCAGAAACCAGGCTGGCCTCTCCCCGCAGCCAGGCCTGGTCCTGTTGCTCCTCAGCAGAGATGCCAGGTTTCCAAAACACACCTGAGCCATATTCTCCTAACCCTCTTCCAAGGATCATAAGGGATGGAAGAGACCTCTGAAGATCCTCAAGTCCACACTGCTGCCCCTCACATGGCCAGACCCCCCTCAGCAGCCCCTCCAGCCGCTCCCCCAGGGCCAGGTCAGGACTTACTGCTCGATGGAGGCTGTGGTATCAAGCTGGTGGTGCAGGAGGCTCTTCAGCTGCCTTTCTCCTTCTGTCTCCAGGTCTTCCACCAGGAGCTCATCGCTGGACAGGCTGCTGTTAACCCTGGGGCAGTGAGGCAAGGGGTAAAACACTGCTCAAAACGCACCCACACTCCAGCCTCTCTGCCTCCTGGACTGTTTTTACAAGACTTAAAGCACAACAAGGAATCAAAACTACTTGACCAAAGCTCCCACTAATGGTAACGGGAAAAGCCAACAGATCTGGGGCTACTTTGAGAAAATTAAAAATACCACAGGGATTAAAAAAAAAACAACACCACCACCAAAAACAAAACACAAGAGACAAACAACACGTGCAACCTTTTACTGTTGGAAAGCTGGTTTGCATCAGTATTTAAACAGACCCTGCTCGTTTGAAATTACTCAAGAAGGGAAAAAAAAAAACACGAGGGAAAAGAAAACCAGTGAATCTGAGCAGCACTCCATGGAATTCTGCCTTTTCCCTTCCACGCAGCCAGACCCCAGACCCACGTTCCCCGCACACCCGCGCGGTGTGGCAGCCGGGACCCTGCTGACCCCTCCCTGGGGACCTGCTCCACGCGTGTC
>NW_009953098.1:1378578-1384351 GCF_000747805.2 Chaetura pelagica | reverse complement strand
GGGACGGTAGCTAAGGCAGAGGAAGGCAGCCCATGGCACGGTATTCCCACCCCTTCAGCATAAAGTGCAGTGGAGAATTAAGGATTAGGACAGTCGAGCATTCACCTCCCTCCAGGAGTAAAAAAAAAAATGCACTGCACTTATATACCGTAATTGCAAGATGAGCCTGCACCGTGCACTGGGACCCAGAAAAACAAGTGTGTTGCATCAAAAGTGTAGGCAGGAGGTCAAGGGAGGTGGTTCTCCCCCTTTACTCGGCTCTCATGAGACCCCACCCTACAGCCCCCAACATGAGGAGGACATGGAATTCATGGAGAAAGTCCAGAGAGCCACAACGATGATCCAAGGCATGGAGCAGCTCTGCTCTGGAGACAGACTCAGAGAGTTGGGGCTGTTCAACCTGCAGAAGGCTCCAGGACAACCTCATAGCAGCCTTCCAGTATCTAAAGGAGCTGTTGACAAGGCCTTGTAGTGAGAGGACAAGGGGTAATGGCTCAAAACTGGAAGAGGGGAGATTTAGGTTAGGCAGTAGGAGGAAATTCTTTAGTGGGAGGGTGGTGAGACACTGGCCCAGGTCGACCAGAGAAGTTGTGGATGCCCCATCCCTGGAAGTGTTCAAGGCCAGGTTTGATGGGGCTTGGAGAAGCCTGGTCCAGTGGGAGGTGTCCCTGGCCCTAGCGGGTGGTTGGAACTAGAAGATCTTTAAGGTCCCTTCCAACCCAAACCATTCCATGATTCCACAGCCGCAGAGCTCAGCTGGAGTAATGAAGTCACTGCAAGGACTGACTTTGGGACAGGCAACAAATTTTATTGCAAGAAAAGAAACAAACCCTGATCATCATTTGAGACCGAGGTCCCCAATAACCTGTTCCCTGTGGAGGTTTTGGGCTATAACCCCTCACGCTGGGAGTGACTCAATCAAACGTGATCCGAAAGCTGCGCTCCTGCTCCTTGCGGCGGCTCTCGCAGACCTTGGTCACCTCTTCCACCTTCCTCTGCAGCACGGCTGTGGGAGAAACCAGGGATCACTCTCACAGCCCCCTGAAACACAACCCTGCCCAGCCTGACCCAAGGGAGGAGAAAGAAAAACACTTGGACAGTCACTCGGATCGGACACTGCACAGAGGAGGAGGAAAACCCAACACAAAGCGCGGTTGATCCTCCAAGGCAAAGATCATCTAAAAAGTATTCTGAGTCACTCAGGGACTAGCAGGCACAATCAGATGAAGCCTGGGACATGCTGTTGACACTTTGCTCTGCCAGTTTGTTGCAGTTTCAGGGCTGAGCAAACCCTCCCTGAGCAGGAACCACAAGCAGATCTTCAGCTTGAGGAAAACCAACTGCTTTACAGAGCAGTTTCCCCTCCACAGCTCCTGCTACACTTGCTCTGATCCACACCACCAGCCAAGAGTACACACACACTTTCCTGCAGGATATCACTCAGCCATTAGCAGCTTTCAACTGTAAATACAGAAAAGACACTGTGATTGCACAGAAGAGGAGCCACAACTCGGCTCATCTGTCATTTGCAGCTCAGGGGACTTGGCAACACACAAGCCACTCATGGAGCATCAACTTTCCATAGAGCAGACATTGCAATATACAAAAAAAATCCTGGCACAAGCTAAAGCAATTTCAGATTTCATTCCATGAAAGCTTATCTATCAGAAACTATTCAAAAGGGCTATGGCATTATGTCAGCCTGTGGCTTGTAGACAGGCATTCCAGGTTAGGTTTTATTTCCTACAGCATTCCCAACCCAGAATCTTCCAGTAACATATCAAACAACACATTTTCCTTTGTTACTTTTCAAAAATGTGCCACCTAACAATGATCATGGCATAAAATGACAGCCTGCCTCACTGTCTCACACGTCTCACCTCAGAATTCAGTTCTAGCTATGACAGGGAAGAAAGACTTTCTGGTTCTCTCAGGGAGAGGCAGAAGGTGACAAGGCTGTGTCCAAACACTCCTTTCACCTGTGGAAGCAGCACCACCCTGTGTCCGTGTTCAGCAAGTCCAACTAATTGTGGCAGGGCAGGCTGACACTAATTTGAATAGTGCCACAGCTACACTAATTGTTTAACAAGTCAGACAAGTTACTAGACACTATCGATGAGGGTGCTTAAAAAGATCCCTGGCTGTTGTGAAAGAGTCCTGGAGATGCTCCACAAGAAACCAAACTGGTAATATCACCTACAGCACAGATGGCCTAGTTCTTTGGTTTTTTGTGGGGGGCAGGTTGAAACATTTCTTTCACATAAAAAGAATGTTAAGGAATTTGTCCTTGTGAAATTCCCACACTCCAGAGTCACTGCACTTGCAGATCAATGCCTGCTGCTCAGTGTGACCTGGATTGGGCTTTCCTGTGGGAGTGAAGGGAAATGGGGATGACAACATTAAACACACACACAACCCCTCAACAATTTTCCTATTCCAAAGGGAAACCTCAAAACACTTTAAGAGCTGAAATATTTAACCATAGGTTGACAAAACAAAGCATAAAGTTTTCAAGTCCTCTGCTCTGATGCATTTCAAGCACTGCTTTTTTTTTTTTTTTGGTAAAACATGAGCAGTTGCCAGGAATTAATTCTGAGCAGAGGCCTTTGATGAACATCAGGGGAATTCAAGCAGAGGAGAAACAGGATCATTGAACATGAGGAGGAGAAGATTCCTCAGGCACCCTCAGGGATACATGCTCAAGCAACACTTGCACACGTGCTACCTGCTTTCCATTTGCATTCTGAAAAAGCTGCAAGGCAACTCTCACCTGAATTCTGGTCAATCCACTGCAATGAATCCATGTGTGCATTCAAAATTTTACAGATCTGCTGAAGCTGAGGAGAAAGAGAAGCTGCAAGTCAGTTGACAACCATATAAACTAAGAGCAGGAAAAGACAGCCTGCCTGTCCCTGCCTTTGGAACACGATGCAATCACATTCCTAATACATACACCTCCAATAACCGGGCAGAGACCTTCCCAGGGAACTCTGAGCAGCAACTGTGTTAGTTTGCTTCTCTTTATCATCAAGGAAACAGATTGGTTTAGAGTATATGCCCATGGCTTAGGCTTATTTCAATTCAGACCTAGGAACCACGACTCCATGAATCATGTTTGGATTAAGGTGGCAAAAGTCAAAAAACAATGGGAAAAAAACCTCAGTCTGCATAACTGAAGGGAGATTTTTACTGAAAAACAGCTTCTCAGAAAAGCCACAAGGGATGTGAAGATCAACTTAATACATATCAGTAAGAGCTGGTAATTCAGACCTTGTTTTCAGGAGGATGGAAAAATAGCATAAGGAAAAAAATCAGCAGCTACAGAGAGCATTCTGAGCAAAATTTAGATTAGCTACAAGATAGATTCAAGGATGCAGCAGACAGCCAGGTCACCATTAAGAAATGCCTCTGAAACAAGATGTAAACTAGGCAAAAATAGACAACCACCAAATAACCCAAGTGAGATACTTCAAAAACTGTGGAGTCAAGACGTAAACAAGGATGGCTTGTGGTGTGATCTCATGCACGTTTTAAGAGAAAAGAATCAACCCAAGGAAGAAATAAAAAACACCCTTCCATGCTGAAACTGCATGTATCCAGGAGCACACAAACAAGTTTAAATATCCTTTGTATCATTCCAACAAACAAAAAATAAAGCTTAGATGTACCGGGTCACTTGTGTCTGCTGGGCCTCTTGATGTGTTCAGGTGCTCAGTGATGTCCTTCAGATCTTGTGCCATACGCTTCAACTGAGCATCTATGTTTTCTGCCAGTTTGTAGCTGCAAAAGACAGCGGAACCAAGGTCAGAATGCTTGAAGTGAACTTCAGAAGACCTGCTACCAGTCCAAACAACTCCGGGTAAACAATTAGCTTCCAAAACTTTCAAGCAAGGCTTGAAACACATATTGTGATTACCCTGATACAATAAAACACTTAAAGGTTTATGAGGATGCATGAGCCACATGTCTCAGTTCATTCTGCTCTCACCAGTGCCACCACTAAATAGTCACCAGTTTTCAGAGATCATGCCTAAATTAGTAACCTTTTCCCACACAGCTCAGTAGACCAACATCCTAAGAGATTCTCCTGCCAACCCAAGGGCTTCCACTCTCACTTCCCCCGTTTCTAATGCATAAAATCAGGCTGCCATGCACATCACAGGGTCACAGGGTTGACAAAGGCCAAGACGAATCCATATTCTCTTGCAGCCCAACTCCACCCCTTGCCCATCCATCACCACCACATCAGTCTGCTCATCACACATCCCAAGCAGATCTGGCTCTTACGTCCTCTCCCGCTCCTCATCCGCGTGCTGCAAGTAGATCGTCCCGCTCTGCTCCTTCACAGACTCCTCCAGCGGCGTCAGCAAGTCCTCCAGCTCTTTCTGCTGGGACAGAATGAAGTCCAGCTCCTGATCCAGTCTGAAAAGAGAAGACATGAACGGCTCCACCCACACCTTAGGTACGTTCCAAATCTGCCATTCCACAAGGCAGGAAGATTTGGTTTCTACATCCTCTACTACAGTTCCCAGTCTTGTACCTCTTCTGATCAAGCTTCACCTTCTCTACTTCCCTGTGCAATGAAGTAATCTGCAAACACAAGACAAAAACAGTAAACAAACTCACAAGTCAACTCCTCCAACAGTTACCTCTGGATTGACAGATCAAACACTGAATAGTGCAAGTCTAAAAGCTCCACCCCAATGTAACTGGCTACCACAGTGTGAACCCACGGAATGTAGTTCCAACCTTCAACACATCGAGACAAGGACAGACACACAAAAGGTTTCAAAAGCACCAGACACAACGGATTCACCCCTCTCTCTTTACAAGCAGAACATCCCTCTAGGTGGCTGAGAGCATCTCTAACACCCCAGGCCCAGCAGGATCCAAGCAAGCACAGCCAGGTCACACTGGGCATCACCTCACCTTCTCCCCGTTCTCTATCAGCGTCCGATCCCAGGCGTTCACTTGTGTCGCTTGATGGAGAAAGTGTTTCTCTTGGTCTTCCAGTTCCAGACTCCACTTGTTTATCAGACTCTCCAGCTGGGCATACGTCATCACCGGAGGTGCCCTGAGAGAAGTGCCACCCAGCACAGAACCCCAGGTCAAACACCAAAGCACAAACGGGACAACACACGCTTACGCTTCCCCCTCCAGGTACCACCATCCACTCTCTCTCTTGCCCCAGTCACCAAGTGTCAGTCACTTGTAACTCCACACTCACGTGGGTGCTGTTGTAGTTAGGGCAGCTGTAGAAGTCCCAGCTCCAATGGCACCAGTTGTAGTTAATGGCTTCAGGTTCAAAGCAAAGGCAGGAACTGAAGTGGTGCCTGAGGGGAAAGACTCAACTCAAGCAGCAGAACAAGCAACACATCTGCTGTCCAGAAAACTACGGATAGGTCCAGTGTACATGTCTAAGGACAGTGCTGTGTGAGCTCAGATAGGTCCCTGCCACCAAAAGCAAATCCCGTGTCTGTCACCAAGAGAAGGAAGCACATCCTGACACAAAGCAGTCGACTGTAAATGCCTGACTAGCAGCTCCAAGAAAACAAGCAGCTGTCAGCCTGCCCCTCACCTGGCCATTAGTACCAAGAAACACACATTAGCCCACACCCCTCTCAGTCTCCTCATCTTTTAGCATTAGATCCAACAACCACCCACTTCACCTCCTGCGCTTTGCACGTAAGGCTTCTCTTTGCACAAAGATACAACCATCTATCAGATGGCTTTCTCAGCCAGGCACACGGCTGCTGCAGGGCACTCCTGCTCT
>NW_009953098.1:1373444-1375648 GCF_000747805.2 Chaetura pelagica | reverse complement strand
AGGGGGCAAGAAGGAAAGGGGCGCGCCCCCGGGGGGCTGCGGGGCTGCAGAAGCTGCGCTGCACCGCATCGCCGACACAAAAACTACTCGTCTAACGGTTCTCTGCTCATGTTTATTTCAGAAAACCCAGTTACAGGCACCGGCACCAAAGCCGTTGATGGCCAAGAGCGCAGGAAACAGGGGCCACGCGCAGCTGGAAGGAAACCTCATTGAAACACAAAGTCAGCCAAGCCATGCAACGGATCCGCGGCCCTCAGGCTGCTGTAGCTCTTCCTGAGGACTCCTCTTCAGTAAACCATCTCTAAGGACATGAATATAAGCTTACAAAGTCCCAGCTGCACGTGGTCAGGGTACATTTCTGTGCTGTGCAGCAGCATCTCTGCCCCTCCCCAGGCTGCACGCAGGTACCAGAAGGGACACAAAGACCCCGACTGCCTGCACAGCTTCACACGGGCCCTCAGACTGGACTCAGTCAGGGTCAGTAAGACACTGCTAAGACTGAGACAACAAATTTTGTTGCAAGAAACAAACCCTGATCATCATTTGAGACCGAGGTCCCCAATAACCTGTTCCCTGTGGAGGTTTTGGGCTATAACCCCTCACGCTGGGAGTGACTCAATCAAACGTGATCCGAAAGCTGCGCTCCTGCTCCTTGCGGCGGCTCCCGCAGACCTTGGTCCCCTCTTCCCCCTTCCTCTGCAGCACGGCTGTGGGAGAAACCAGGGATCACTCTCACAGCCCCCTGAAACACAACCCTGCCCAGCCTGACCCAAAGGAGGAGAAAGAAAAACACTTGGACAGTCACTCGGATCGGACACTGCACAGAGGAGGAGGAAAACCCAACACAAAGCGCGGCCAATCGTCCAAGACACACTCTGGTGTTACTGCACTTCCAGATCAGTAACTGCTGCTCAATGTGACCTGGAATGGGCTTTCCTGCGGGGGTAAAGGGGAATAGGGATGGATAACAACTAATTCTGAGCAGAGGCCTTTGATGAACATCAGGGGAATTCAAGCAGAGGAGAAACAGGATCATTGAACATGAGGAGGAGAAGATTCCTCAGGCACCCTCAGGGATACATGCTCAAGCAACACTTGCACACGTGCTACCTGCTTTCCATTTGCATTCAGAAAAAGCTGCAAGGCAACTCTCGCCTGAGTTCTGGTCAATCCACTGCAATGAATCCATGTGTGCATTCAAAATTTTACAGATCTGCTGAAGCTGAGGAGAAAGAGAAGCTACAAGTCAGTTGACAACCATATAACCTAAGAGCAGGAAAAGACAGCCTGCCTGTCCCTGCCTTTGGAACACGATGCAATCACATTCCTAATACATACACCTCCAATAACCTGGCAGACACCTGTTGAAACTGCATGCAGTGGAGTACCCAGAGTGGACAAAGAGTCAGAATTGTTTAAATATCCTTAGTCTCTTAACAAGTAAAAGATAAAGCTTGCATGTACCGGGTCACTTGTGTCTGCTGGGCCTCTTGATGTGTTCAGGTGCTCAATGATGTCCTTCAGATCTTGTGCCATACGCTTCAACTGAGCATCTATGTTTTCTGCCAGTTTGTAGCTGCAAAAGACAGCGGAACCAAGGTCAGAATGCTTGAAGTGAACTTCAGAAGACCTGCTACCAGTCCAAACAACTCCGGGTAAACAATTAGCTTCCAAAACTTTCAAGCAAGGCTTGAAACACATATTGTGATTACCCTGATACAATAAAACACTTCAAAGTTTATGAGGATGCATGAGCCATGTGTCTCAGTTCATTCTGCTCTCACCAGTGCCACCACTAAATAGTCACCAGTTTTCAGAGATCATGCCCAAATTAGTAACCTTTTCCCACACAGCTCAGTAGACCAACATCCTAAGAGATTCTCCTGCCAACCCAAGGGCTTCCACTCTCACTTCCCCCATTTCTAATGCATAAAATCAGGCTGCCATGCACATCACAGAGTCACAGGGTTGACAAAGGCCAAGACGAATCCATATTCTCTTGCAGCCCAACTCCACCCCTTGCCCATCCATCACCACCACATCAGTCTGCTCATCACACATCCCAAGCAGATCTGGCTCTTACGTCCTCTCCCGCTCCTCATCCGCGTGCTGCAAGTAGATCGTCCCGCTCTGCTCCTTCACAGACTCCTCCAGCGGCGTCAGCAAGTCCTCCAGCTCTTTCTGCTGGGACAGAATGAAGTCCA
>NW_009953098.1:1347461-1368783 GCF_000747805.2 Chaetura pelagica | reverse complement strand
GAGCAGGGCCGTGCTGAGGGCGGGTTCCCTGGGCGCTGTGTCTCCGTTCCCCCGCAGGCTGTGCCCGGGGCTGGGGGTGCCCTAAGCCCGCCCGGAGCAAGGCAGGTGGGCAGAGATGCTGCGTGCAGAGCCCTGCCCGGCTTCCCAGGGCCGGGCCTGAGCCCAGGCCTCCTGCGGGCAGCGGGGCTGCCCCAGCTCCCACCCCCTGGGGCTTGAGATGTCCCTGCGACCAGTGCCTCGTGTGCACCGAAAGAGCCTCTCACCCGAGCACAGAGAGGAAAGGCCGATGATGTTCCATTAGATGTGTTTTGACAGCCCACACACGTGCGAGGTTGCCTAAACTTGCCCCTTCCAGAACACACAGGAGATGTTCGTCATTTTCTGGCAGCACAAACCACTTTTTGTTCTTCCTTCATCTGTCACTTGTTGTTCCTGCGTAGGTGAGCAGTGAGGATTGCAATGGACAGTGTTTCCCCAGGCTCCTCTCTGCAGCTCCTTGCCAAGCTGCTTCATGATGCTCCACAAGAAGATGATGGTGATGATGATGGGGTGAGTCATTCACAAGAAATGCTGCTTCTTTTACATGGTGTCCCTAACCTTGTTAAGCAAGGAGAAGCAAACCTCTTCTCCCAGAGGCAGGAAAAACAGAACTAAAACCTTCCAAAGTCTTGGACTGACCAAAGCAGCTAGAAGATACTTTTAGGCTAACCAGTTCTTGAGGGAGGAGTATAAGGAAGGTGTCCCAGGAAATAGAAGGGGAGATTGTGATCAGAAAATGTGAGGGAGATGTAATTTTTCAGCCTGAATGAAAGGAGAACACACAGGTGAAATAGCTTTAGACTTCCTGCTACTTTTCCCTGAAATCTGCCAGAGGTGAAGGCAATGGCAGGTGAAGACTTTGTATGAAGGGAACAAAGCTGCTCCTCAACTTCTGAGTGAAGACTGAAATATCCAAAGGCAACTGGGTGTAGATATGTTGGTGACTGTAGAACAGGGAAATCTAAGGTGAAGGATCTGAATGTTTCATGAGAGAAGCATCTTTCCATTCTTCTGTATCAATTCATCTCAGGACTAGATGAACATCACAGCTCTTGGAAAACATCCAGAAGCCAACTGCTGCTTTTATCTGTGTGTGTGCTGGGGAGAAATACCCCAGGAGGGCCACAGGTGCCAACAAGCACAGTGTGAAAGGCCTCTGTGAGGGCTCAGAGCTTTGGCAAGCCCCTTAGGATTTTGAACAAGTCGTGTCACAACATGGATAAGAAAAATGGCAAATGCCCCAGTGTTCCTCAGATCTCTCCCAAACACAGAGCCAGCTGGCTGACCCAGCAGTTGTGCACTAGGAGTGGCAGTAATATTTGGGATAAAAAGGATGCATATCCACTGAAATTTCCTTGCAGTAGGTGGTAGATGGGGTCCTTCACACTCTAACTACCCTTCAGCTGTTTAATGCCAGCCTTTTAAAACTAGCCTTTTTGCTGTACATCTCTGAAGTAAACATCCTGATTTTAAAAAGAATTTATTTACATCTTATTAGTGAAATGAAAGACACTTCAGAGACAGAAATGGAAAATTGCCACAAGGGATGTCAATTAAGTCTGAGTCAATCTGGGCAAATTGAAATCTTTATTTTGATTTAATGTTCTGCACATATGAGGCACTTTTCTCAAACCAGGGAATCTTCATGTACAGAGAAATGCCTCACAATGGCCTATTAGCACTAAATTGAATCATAATTAGAGAAGACTGTTGTTGCCTCATATAATCTTTACTGTCAAAAGGAAGCCAAATGCTTTGGAGGGGTCTTTGTGGAGTACCCTTTGTTTCCTGCAGCACTTTGATGGCAGGCAAGGCATGGAAATTTTGCCAACATGCCATGGAAGCTAACACTCAAAAAGCACATCTGTCTGTAATACTCTGCTTCTAGGAGTCCTGCTTAAACCCAGGGTGTCAAGGTCACTTTCTGCTGGGTGGGAGTGGAGAGGAGAGAATGTTCAGTAGCTCACTCATGGAATTGTGGGATAATATTTTGGGGGAATTCCATCAGGGGTTTGACCCTAGATAACATTTTGTATATCTTGATGTTGTCATTGTTGCTGAGCTGGGCTTCTGTGAAAGCTGCTTGAAGTTCTGTTTGTCCTTTTTTGCAGCCACACTGTTCTGTGAGCACCATGACTCCTGGTCATATTGGACCACTAAAGAGGGAGACCTCTGGTAAGGAGGAGTGGTTGTGTGTTTTAGCAGTCAGACCTGTAAGTTACCACTGATGGGGTTTGCTTCAGCAAGAGAGGGGTCAGTGACATCTGGGATGGAAATAGCATTGCATTTTTAAATTACACTGTAAAATTCTTCTTTTCCTGAAAGCTTAACTGCAAAGCACAGAAAGGGAAGCAGAAAGGGAGACTCCAGAGCACAGCGACTTTGAGTGGTGATGATAAACAGAGGATTGAGCCTGGTCACATGCTGAGGGGGATCATAACTGAGCAGCAAAAACTTCATAAAAGTAGGAATAGAAGCTTTGTTCACTGCTGCCCTCAACAGACCAAGAGGCATTTTTCAGTTACTCCCTTCCCTGCATCTAGTTTTTTGCCTGGAAACTCCATTACCTGCCTTCCCTGACTCCAGGTGTTCTGGCATCATCCAAAAACAAGAGAACTGAGAACAAATATCTTGAGGATTCCCCAATTTGCCTTAACACCTTGGATTGGACTCAGGAAAGAAAGGAAGGCCAAGTTAAATCTTGCAAAGTTAATGTAAAGCTCTTCCTGGAGCTAATACTTCACATTATTGGACAGCCTTGTTATGAGTCACAAGAAAGGGCAACACAGACTAGGATGAGCGTAGCAGAAACTGTGGAAAATAGAACAAATCAAGTATTTTTGCTTTGGGTTCTATTCACAACCCAGAGATTCTACCAGCTTGCTGGAAAATCCATTTTTCCATGTAGGACAGGCACAAACCACAGCATTGTTCCTCTGAACTTCCATGTGTCTTCAGCACCTCATCTGGGCTGTGCTCAGGAATTAATGAGAACTGGATTTGTGTGAGGAGGAGATCCTGTTGTAAATGACTCTGCTCAGTGAAAAATCTCCTATCAGGGGGCTTGGGGGACATTAACATTTCATTCTTCTGCACTTCACCCATTCTGAAGTGTCAAGTTATTTTATGCCTGAAAGGAGGGTTTCCTTGACACAGAGGTTGGGTAAAGAAGATTTAAGGCAAAGGGAGGAAAAACATCCTCCCTCTGCAAATTCTCATTCATAAGAGACTGAAGTGAAGAAGACTGGAAGAATTAATGGGGAATGCTTTAAATACAAGGATTTTTCTAAAGCCTAGAAAAATCTCAGTTTTCAGCAAACCTAGAGAGACAGAGACATCCCAAAATAAGACAGTGTGATTTTTGTTATCACTTTCAGACACTTCTCAAGTGAAATCTGGAAACAGGAAAACTATTTGGAATACAGAGGAGGTGCCAGAGGGATCTGAATTTGATGATACCTGGGACCCAAGGGAACAGCCAGAGTAAGTGAGCTGAACCTGCCTGGGCTTTAGACAGGACTAATGGAAATACAAATAAACAGCAGCTCCTACATTTCAGTGGAACAGGCACCTGCACAGCTTGTCTCATGGAGGGAGGAAGGAAGGAAATTGGTGTTGCACCTAAAGCAACATATAAAGAGTGATTTTTTTAACCCCTCCCTTGGTAACTTTCTGCTCTCATAACAGAAATGTAGGTTTGGTTTTTCCCATCCTAGGATCACTTGCAGTGTCAGAGGCTTGTCTAAGTGAGATCAGGAGGGGAAATGGGCCAGCAAAACCATTTCCTAGTTTTCAAACATGCCATTTGTAGGAAATACCTGGCTTTTCCCACTGCATGGCAGATACATTCACTTCTCATAAAGTGCTCCAACTTATATTTGTGTGTCAAAGAATTAAGCTGTTTAGAGACAAGTATACAAACAGGAAGGGAATGTTCTGCAGGCAGTTTTGAACTCTTAACTCTGGGCATTCAATCTTCACCTGTCAAGGGAAAGCCTAAAAGCAGAGTATTTTCTCTTCCTCATAGAGAAACAATAAGAGAAGATACAATCAGGTATGTTGGAAATTCCTGACTATCGAGACCCTGGCCCAGGCTGCCCAGGGAAGCTGTGGCTGCCCCATCCCTGGCAGTGTTGAAGGGCAGGTTGGATGGGGCTTGGAGCAACCTGGTCTGGTGGGAGGTGTCCCTGCCCATGCAGAGGGCTGGAACTAGATGATCTATAAGGTCCCTTCCAACCCAAACCATCCTATGATTCTATATTAGTGGTAGTGTGTAGGGGTCAGGAAGCCTTCAGGGTCCATCCACAAAGCAGCCTTGCATTTCTAGTCACTGTGTTCTGATGACATATCCTGGAATGCTAAATGCTGGAGCAGATGGGATGGAGCCCATGAAGCTGCAGATTGTGTGCCACACTGCAGTCCAGAATCCTCTTTTCTCTGCACCTAAGTCATGCCCTTGGGTGTTCAAGTGCCTGATAAACACAGGACTGAGACCCACCTGAACCTTAGACTCAGCATTTCTGAAGATGACTTAGCCTCACATACAGCTTGTTCTTGAAACCATCACCCATGAGGTACAGAACATGCTCTCCTTGTATTGTGGGCACAACAGAAGTTTTTCTCATGCTGTTTTTCACCCCTCCCTGATGGGCAAAACACAGTGCTTCTCTAGCCTCAAGCAATTATGACCTGTGCTGCACAGCTGAAGGGTTCAACCCTTTGTAACAGTTCATTAAATTGAATCAAAGAAAAATGGCCCAAAAGGAAACCAGATGGCTAGAGAGGTACATCCAGAGCTATTGGAAAGATTCCTCATTGACTTTGCAATTATTACACACACTGGAGATGTGAAAAAGACTTTGCATGCACTCCAACAGCTTAGAGAATGACTCACTCCACTCTATTTTCCTCAATTTAGTAAGATAATACATGTTCTGAAGACAATCTTGAGTTTGTATTTCCTCATCCAGTAAGTACCAAGAGCAAGGGAGTACACAGCTCTACACTTTGTGGAGGGGTAGAAAATAAATGTTGGCTGAATGCAAAAGAACTACAGTTTGACACAAGAATGTTAAGCTTTGGCTGCAAGGTTATGTTTAATGCCTGAACAGAAGTCATGTAATTACAACAGCATCCTCTTCAAATCCATTTCCTAAGAGTTTGTGGGGTTTGACTGGTTGATAAGTAGCATATTCACTTAGGATCCATTTTGTGATCCTGGTGAGTGAAGCAGAAGCAGCAAAGTGGGTGCCTTGGGTGGTGGAGTGAATGATCTTCCCCCATCTTCTAGCTAACCCAGTCATGGCTCTGAACAGAACCCAGTGCTGATGGGTTGAAGGGAGACCTGAGAAGGAGAAGCAATGCAGTATGTTTATGGTCCTCTGAGAAATAAATCTCCTTTAGTCTCCTGCCAGCTCTCCAATATTTTAGGCAACTCCTTCTCTTTCCCAGGTATCAGATTTCATTCAAACAGTGTGTAGGAACAGAAGATGTCTTCTTTGGGATGAGCAGGAAAGACCCTTCCACAGCCTGCTGTGAAGACATGGTGGTGAGCTGAACCTCTATCTCCCATCCCTCCTCTGTGCTCTTTCTCTGTCCCTTTCAATCTTGCCACCACCTTGAGGGACAGAACATAAACACCAAGCTCTGTGGCTGCCTGTGGCCTCCTGCAGGATTTTCTTGTAGTTCTTCAAGCATTTGCAGATGATATTTATACTTTCTAACCCAAGGCACTTGTGTATCTCCTCAGGGATCCAGTGCACTCAAGAGAATCTGTAGAAATGCATATGCCAAATACAGACTTGAGGGCAATAAAAAATAGCTCCAAGATGAAGTTTCACCTTGGACACAATTGTGGAGAGGAGAGGGTCTTGCAAGGAGATGGTTTTCATCTGCCTGCATTTTATGATAAGATATGCAAGTTAGCAGAATGCTACAATACTGACCAGTCTTTAAAGTTACAGGTATCAGATCCTGTCCCATTATTATATGATCAAAGATCCTCCTGCTTTCTGAACTTCAGGGCAGGTAGAAGTGCTGTGCAGTTTTCTAGTCAAAGCAAGTGTCCTTGGGGCACTCAAAGCCAGGGGGTTCTGCTGGGTGTAGAATACCTGACAAGTACATTATCAGCTCAGGAGTTTGAAGAAAACAGGATATCAATGCCTATCTGTAAGCTATTGAAAGCAATGATTATCACCTTCAAATCTTCTCTGGTACAAACTGCCTTTTCAGAATGTTGCTCTTTGATACCAGCATCAAAATATTAAGGAAGCTGAGATCTTTTGTAGCTTATAGGACTTCCTATCTAATCACAGCTTTACCTATGACTGTCATTTCAGATTAAAATCAAGCTGCCAGAGACTAAGTACTCAGACATTACATTAGATATCCAGGAGAAGGTTCTCGACCTCCGAACTCCCAAGAAGTAAGTGCAACCAAGTGGATAGAAGTGCAGTGAACACCTTGTTTGAAAGGAGGTTTAACCAAGGCTTCAACTGATTGCTGGGTGGAAAGCAAAGAGGATTAGCAGATTATTAATTGCACATAAGAATTAGCTATAGACAAAACCAACCATAAACCATTCCCAGTTGTATAGTGTCATGGCTTTGACTCTGATACTGTCTTAGCAAAAATAATTTTAAGACAACTTTGGGCTACTTAAGCAGCAAAGCTTCAGGGGCCCATAAAACGCCTGGCAAAAAGCTGCCCGTGGTCTTGCAGGATTTCTTGGTAGTTTGCTTTCTCAATATCAATTTGTACAAATATATAACTGAAGGTTAGAGGCAGCTTGTGGCCATATCCAGGCATGGGTGCAGAGATGGAAATGTTACAAGGTTTCCTTGGAGAGATTTCCTTTTAGCTTGTTGTTTTTATAGGGCTATTCCAAGCCTACAAAGATAATCAAATGGCTGATATACTCTCCATATTTTCCTCTGTGTGCAATTGCCCTGCCTGAGATTTCCAGATAACTCCCATGTCTGTTCTGCTCCAAGTTCTTTTTCACAATAGAGTGTTTTCCTAAGAAAGCCTAATCCACTCTGGGCTTTGAATGGGATGTGAGAAGATCCATACATGAATAGCTTCCTGTAAATAAATTCAAGGGGCAGGCCATGAATTAAGGCCCAAATAAGTTCTGCTCCTAGTGAACAGAGTATAGAAAAGGCACTTCTTTTCACAGACAAAACCAGGCTGAGGTGGTTACCCCCTGCTTGGATTTAACCCAGAGATGCAACAGGAGTAGAAGAATATTGGAAGTGCTAGCTCTGAAACTGGAATATCAGGAGGAATAATTGTTCAGCTGATGACTTTTAGAACCTATAGGTAGTAAAAAAACATAGCTTAATGAAATACCACAGATGTAGAAAAACCTCGGCATCCTTTTTCTTGTGCAATTCTATCTTTTTTGTGACTCAGATCTGCCATTATCTTCCTGGGATCCAGATGTCTGTAGTCACAAGCCTAGCAAATAGAAAAATTGCCATAAATCTAAAGGTTGCTTGGGTACAGCCTGAGTCAGTGCTGTTTTCACAAATGGAAGTGCAGGTCTCCTCAATATGAAGGAAACAAGCAGGATTTCAAATTCTGCAAACAGGATTTGAAGAAATGGCCTCAAGTTGTGCCAGGGGAGGTTTAGACTGGACATTAGAAAAAAATTCTTAACTGAAGGGGTTATCAGGCCCTGGAACAGGCTGCCCAGGGAAGTATTTAAAAGACATGTAGGTGTGGTGCTGAGGGAGATGGTTTAGTGGTGGACTTAGCAGTGCTGGGTTAACAGTTGTGTTTGATGATCTCAAAGGCCCTTTCCAATAAAAACCAGTTCTGTGATTCTATATCCTTTGTGACACTTAACTGCCCAGAATCTCCACTCAAGCTGCATCACTTAATTCTTTTTACTAGAGAAGACAAACTCCTGCAGACACATTAAGGCTTTAGGTGTTACTCAGATTTTGATCACCAGGAAAGTATCATCAATGCAGCTCCTCCTTCCTCTGCATTTAAAATGCAGCCCTGTGAAAAAGCATGGACAGTGGAGTGAGCCCACAATCCATCATTGGAAACCATTGTCCTAGCCATGGCCAAGAGAAAGGAATCCTATTGGAAACATTTCAGGGCCTGTATAACTGTGCAACAGGCATTTCAGGAATCCCACACCATGTCAGAACAAGACAGACCAAAAGAACATTTCTGTGGTTTATGGACTGCAAGAGTAACTTGCAATGCTAACCCAGTTGCTCACCTAAATTGAGACATTGACATTCAGTGTCCTCTCTTACAGGAAGCTGCTGCTGCACCTCCCCTACCCTGTAGACAGCAAGAATGGTAAAGCTCGTTTTCTCTCTGAAGAGGAGACCTTGGAAGTCACCTTGAGGATATCAAGGCAGTTTGATTTCATAAATTTTGCCTGATGGACAAAGAGCAAGTGTGCAAAAAAAAGTAGTCTCTCAGTTGGAAATCTTCTTAAAGCCCAACTAGTCATGAAATAGTGGGTTGTTTTCCTTGAACAGTCCTCAGGGAATATCCCTGGAGAAATTATATTAGCTAGGAGGAACATAGCACCCATAGGTGCTATAAACTAAGGCTGTTCCAGCTCTTGCACTGCTCTGGTTAATGTTCTGCTGCCTTCAGTCTAATACAGGTTCTGAGAATGAGAAAATAGGAGATAGCAATTCTGGAAGCCAGATAAAGTCTTTGTGTGGTTATGGCTGATAAGTAAGTAGCACAATGAGACTCTGGCTGATGAATCTGGTGCTTAGTCACTGTTCCAAGACTTTGAAGTGGCAATATTCTTGCTTGGCCTCCAATGCTGGGACTGGGAACAGTTTAAAAATCTCCTCAGCTACTTCTTGATGAGAAGATCAAAGCTCTTCAGGGATCCACAGCCACATCTGAGGCTCCTTTACACCAGCAGAACAAGATAACCAGCTGTAGTTGGATTGTTAAACAAGTCAACTCTTCTGAACAATTTTTGACAATGTATGGCTCAGTGTCCTCTATTCACCTGCTGTCCTGCCAGCTGTTTTTCTAATCTTTCTTGACTAATAAAATAAGGTGTTCTGATTAACAGTCCCAGTTACCTTTCACTTTGTCTTCTCTATATGATGCCCCAAGAGACTTGCTAGAAGTGAGATAAGAAATTTAGAGCATCACTTAAAGGACTGAAATTCTGCAAAAGCCTTTCTTTGGCTTTCAGCTCCAATCTAGAGCTCCAGAGATGGGTAACCAAAATGTTCCTCTTACACTTCCTGACTCTTCTAGGTGAGGTCAGCCCCTCTTAGCACCTCAGGTTTCCCTCAAAAGCCTTTTGCAGCTCTGACAGTTACTGCTGACCAAGAGCCACACATCCAGCTACATCACACTGACCCTCCAGCCTTCACACAGTTCCTATGACCCACAACAAAACCAGAAACGTTTCTTACCTTGTCAGAGCTTCCCACATCCAGCCATTGGCCAATTGCCTCCTGAATCTCCCAAGCACAGCATGGATAGTTCCAAAGCCCAGACAAACCATGCACCTTCCAGTAACCTTACTAGTTTTTGCACACTAGTGATACACCTTTCTGTTCTGTCCTGTCCTGCCCAGGACTACCATAAACACAGCACCTACTGACCCTACCACCTCCCTGGCTTAACTTCTCCCAGTGCTGCTCTGCAACCATTTAACTCCTTCTGGGTGGAGCCCCCTTGGCTCCCAAGTGGTTGCAATCAGCTCAGATCTCTGACACTTGCTGCAGACTCATTTAGGTTGCTGTGGGAGGCAGAAATTCCCCCCAGAGCCTTAGCTCCCCACTTGCTGTTCTGTCTGAACCCCCAGGCACCATTCTATTAAGGGAGTAGCTGGGCAGGGGCCACAGCTGCCCTGGTGCTGCTGCACTGCCAAGCAGGCTGGGAGCTTTCAATAACAAGTAATTAATGGTAAAGCAGACTCCTGCAATTCTGCAGATCCTCTTCTGTTTGTGTGACTTAGGCTTTTAAAGGCAACAAGATCATAGTGGCTTGACTTTCTTCTCCAGCCAAAGAAGGAAGAGCACTTAATCTAGTGACCTCACATTTATCTTCTGTCCTTCATTGTCACCATCTGTCTCCCTCTGCCTGTTGAAAGGCAGCTGTGCTGGGACAATATAAATATTGCTCAATTACAGCAGTGCTCTAAATGCAATTACTCAATTGCAGTTTTAATTGAATTATTTGAGTTTAATTATCCCATTAGGAATTCTGTCAGTACAGCCCAAGTTGCTTGCTTTCTCTCTGGGCTAGCAGCACAATGCAGCAGCTGGCCACACAGGGAAGGGCTGGTTTTACCCAGACTCAGCCCTAATTAGGCTGAGGAAAAGTCTGGCACTGTTCAGAAACAGTGCTCTCAAATTCAGGGACAATCCTTGAGGCTGCAGGGACCTGCTTTCCTGGGTTTCCAGGCACAAAAGTACTTGCAGGCAGAGAACAGTGACTATTTATGCAGAAATAATTTTGCAGGAGAGCTAGTGACACAAATACTTGTGAAGGGTCTGTGAGTGAAGGGATCCATCCCGAGAGGTATTGGCAGAAACAACATGGAGCAGTTGCATAACATGAGCCTGTAGTTAAAGCTACATCTAGTCACTGAGACTGTTGCTAAAGGGCTGCTCAGGGGTCATGGAGGGACTGAGCCAGGACTGCTTCTGAAAAATTCTTCTGGGCAAACAGAAGAACTGTTTGGGATTTGTTCCTGATTCATTCCTAGGAGAAACAGAATAAAAAGAGTAAGGATTAGGAAGACAGGGACCAGGACACCCTTAAGCCCCTTTGAAATTCCCAAACTGCATGCACTGGGCACTGGAAGCTGCTTTCCTGCCTCCCCAGGGCAGGGGCTGCTGCTGCCTCTGGCCAGGGAAGCCTGGATCTCCTATCCCAATATCCTACCCCTCTCATTGTTTTTTCCTCACTCTCAGCAACACCAGGAGCTGTTGTCCCTTGCCTCGTGGGGCACACTGTGGTTAAGAAGAACACTTCAACCTTTCCTTCCCTTCAAACAGATGAGCTCCCTCAGTTGTTGTGCAGCACCAGTTTAGAGCTGTGCCAGGCAGACTGGGAATAGCCCTGCCTGTCCCAGCAGCAGCTCTTCAGCCACAGCCTCTTCTCCTAGCAGGGCTCAAGCTGTAACACAGCAGCTCTGCAGCAGCCCAGGCCTCTGAGTGCCAGAGACAGTGGCTGTAGCAGAATCTCCATCCTGGCAGACTGGGGCTGTGAAGCTCGACCTTGCAAAGCTGCTTTGGTGCCAGCAGATGTACCAAGGCTTTTCCCAAGCACCTGCAGCAGCCTCCTGCTGAGGCTTGCTGGCCATTCCTGCAGCAAAACAGAATGAACTTCTGGGGAAAGCAATAGCCTGGCCCTGGGGAGCCTTCAAGCATCACCCTCCTCTACCTCAAGGCTCCACAGGGAACTCTGAGGCCTGAAAGCCCCAGCTCCTCCTTGAAACAGGAGGGAGCTGCGGGGGCTCTGAGCATCACCAGGGCATTAGCAAGGGGCAGTGCAGCAGCAGCTCATCCAGCAGAGGGCTGGAGTTTGTGGGTGAGCACTCATCTCTGGCAGGCATGAGCCACGGGCCCCCAAGGCACCTCCTGCTCCTGCTGGCGCCAGTGCTGGGGCACTTCTGCCATCAATCCACACCCCTTTACATCCCGGGCAGTCAGAGCCAGCCCCTGGGGGTATTGGAAAGCAGCCTGCAGAGGTGTAATCTTGTTCTTTTGACTCTAACACCTCATTTAATATTTCACAATCTTGGCAGTGCTTTACTGTGCCAGAGACACCCACAAAGGCTGGCTGGAAGTTCAGCCACTGACATTTACATCATTAAGCTGAGGCTCCAGAGCTCCTGCTCAGTGAGCTGAACAGGGCTCTTCCTTTGCTCCTAACTGGAAACAGAGGGTTTGCAAAACGTTTTGGCACTGGCTTTTAGTGCTGGTCCAGCTGATGGTTACAGGTGGCAGAGAAGAGACAGGACAAAGCTGCTTTTGGAAGCCTTGCCCAAGGTTTTCTTTAAATGGAAAGTCTGGACTAGGGCGAAACCATCAAGAAACATGTTGGGCCCTTGAGAAAACATGATCTTGAGTCTGAATCTGTTCCCCACTGCTCCTGTTCTGAACTGCTTCCAGATCCTCTGAAGGCACCAGTTTAAATAATTGCCCTTCAGTTTGGAAATATTGGCTCTTCTCTTGTATCAGATAACATCTAATGTCACTGTTGCTGAAAGTGAGGAGGTTAAAATTGCCTGCCTTCTTTTTCCCAGTGTGTTAGCTTTGTGCATTTGGCAGCATTTGGAGTCAAATCAATCTTACCTTCTTCTCCTGGACAGGTACTTAGTTTTGCTGATGTCAGGGAACAGCTTGCATGCAGGGAAGGAAGAGGAGGCAAACTGAGGCTGAGAGCACAGGGAAGGGGTTTGCAAAACCTCTCAGGCTGGAAGGGAAGCTCCAGGCTGGTGCTTGTATCTGAGATTCACTGCATCTGCCTCCAGCTCCTGCCTTGGTTGCAATCTTCCCTGGGACAAGCTGCTCTGCTCAAGCTGCTTATACATTCCCAGACCCCAATCCTGTTACCATTTTAACCAAACTCCTGAAAAGCAGACCAAGAGACTACATGGAAGAAGGAGACATTGCTTTATTTGATCGTGCACAGAATCGGTCACTTGGGGAACATTTCCCCATGGGGTGACCTCTTGCTCACCAAGCTTCACATAATTTAGATTCTGAAGCTGTCACCCCCAGCCTACCTGGTCTTACCTCACATCAGTCCCACCTATCTACTACATTTGCATCATGCAATGTGGCAACACAAAACAACACAAGGGCAGGGGCCTTGGGTGATCATTTGGGTAAGTGCCCACTACTCATTCCAAGGTGAAGTTCACTTAAGAACCCTTCTCATGTTGATGTTCTTGTGACTTTGTGAATGTTTCACTTGAGGGATTAAAGCTGCAGAGAAATAGCTCAAAACATCCCCATAGGGATTTATTTAACCCTCACTGATGTCAATTCCCCCCTTTGGAAGTCTTGAAGATGTACTAGTAACCAACTTCCATCCATATGCATCAACATTACCCTGTTATTGAACAGAGCCCTCACCAACGCTCACTTCAAACCCACAAAAAGCCTTGTAGGAGCACATCTAAACATATAAAAGCCAGCAAGATTATCATCAAGAACACCAACGCTCTCTTGAGCCATAGGCTTAAATCAGGGAACCAGGAAATTGACCATCCCCAAATCTCTTCAAATCCCATAGATGTGTTGCCTTTCTGAATTACCTGCAGGATCTTCTTTTGTTGCCGGATTTCATTTAAATCAGTAGCAATTCTCCCCCTCTGATCTACATATACACAGCAGATAGTATTAATGACTGTGCATACTCCACCTTGAGAGGCCAACATCTGGACTGTGCATACTCCACCTTGAGAGGCCAACAACATCTCTAGAGTCATTTTGTTTTGAGTAGTTCTTCTAGCAATTTCTGGTACCTCTTCCTGCAAAGCAAGGATACCATCAGAAGTTTAATTTCCAGATTCTTACCCAACCAGTGACTTCCTCAATGAGCTGTTCTCATAGCATTTTCAATAATGTCCAAATGACTATGGTTACAGGAACCAGAGCATCTCTCCTGGTTCTGTTTAGCTACCTGTGGTAGTCACCATCAGCTTCAGTTTTAAGACCATGGAAGGCTGACCCACACTGAGGGGTCCAATCCAGATACTCTCCCTTCACACCCCCATACAAAGGTTTCACCATTCATCCAAAATTCAGGATCCACAGGCCACACCACCAGGCCACGCCTAAAAATGCTCTCAGCTCTCTTCTTGGAGGGGTATCTGGCCAAGTGCCACTTTTTGCCCCAGCTCCAAACCTTCTCTCTCCCTGGGGCTGTGACTCCTGCAACCGACAAGGTGTTTCCCCACCTTATGTCAAGCCCAACTGGCTTGCAAGTCAAACTCACCAGATGCCCAGAAGTGGTGCTAAAAGGGACAATCCTCCTCACTCAAGTACCTTAGGACCTGTGTGGCCTCCTGAGGTGTGGCTGGGGGGGAAAACCCCCTTTGAAGGAGGCTAATGTCACAGGCAGACACGCTCCACTTGCATCCAGCTGTGGGACTCCCACTCTGCCAGGACAAACCCCCTGTGCTGCCAGTGTCCAACCAGCACTGTGATCACCCTGGGTAGAGCTTTCTTATCATTACCTGTTCAGGTGCTGTCTCTTCTCTCCACCACTGCGACTGATACCCTTCATTCCCTTCAAGAGGCTTCCTGCTGCCTCTTCAATCTTCCCAGCTCACCACGTGTACATTCTGTTGCCCACTCCAAAACCTGATAAGACTGAGTGACTGTGGTGAAGATTATGTCTTCAAGAACTGTTTTTCCTCCGGGTTGGGAGGCTGGGGATCACTCCATGTGGGGTGCTGGGTCTGGGGAAGGGCAGGCAGCTGGACGGTGCTGCTGCCCATCAGCTCAGGCCTTGGGCTGGCTGGGGAATGATCTCCCAGGGCACACAGATCCTCAGGAGGCTGTTGTGTTGTTCAGCTGGCACTGACATGAGGCTTTTTCACCCTTTGGGCTTTCTCTGGGTGGCACTTGAGAGGAAAAGCCTGCAGGCGAGGCTGTCAGCCCTGGGTTTCTGGTCTCTTCCCAGCTGCAGCATCTGCATTTCTCCCCTCCTCCCCCCGCAGCTGCTCCTCAGGCTGCCTTACTGTCCTATGAGCAGTGGCAGAGAGAAATCTTCCTCTCCAGTTAGTGCTTTCGGTGCAATTGCAGCCGTGTCCTCCCTCGGATGCCCAGCAGCCCAGGAGTGCTGGTTTTCCAGTCACAGCAGGGGGAGTATAACCTCCATTCATTGCTTTATTAGTGCTGCAACTGCTTTGGGCTGCAGTTGCCTTTAATTACTGGCTCTGCTGGGGCTGGTTGTGCCTCTTCCAGTGAGCAGTTAGTTTGGAGGTCCTTGCTCCCAAACAATCAAAGCACTTACCATCACTTATCTTTTAAATCAGAGCGTGTATTTAGCTGGTACCTGCCATTCAGTCTGTTCCTCCACACCTGCGTGGAGAACAGCCCTGCAATCATGCTGTTCACAGGAGGATTTGAAAACTGTCCCCCAGCCCTGCTGCTGCAGCTGTGTTGGGATGTACTGTCAAGGAGAACATCAGGCCTCATTGCACTTGCCTTGTTGTTCAGCTTGATTATTAATTTTGTTCTGCTTTGTGCACCACCACAGTGTGAAAAAGTCTCCCAAGCACATCCGAAGTCATTAAGGCAAGAGGAGGGAACAGCTGAGAGTCCCCCTCACTATGGAAGTGAAGAGATCAGCTCTGCATCTCTCTTTCAGGGAGGGCAAAAGGCAGAACTCAGCAAGCAGCCAAAGTGTCTGCTTGAGATCCCAAAGAGTTGGAGACTTCTTCTGAAAACAAGTGCTGTAAACCAGGAAACAGGGTTGTTTGCCCTGAAATCACTATTCCTTGGATTTAACACAAGCTGAAGAGAACAGGAAGCAACCCTGGCACGTCCCAGGCTGTTATTTCTCTTTAAATGCAGCCACAGGAACTCCTGCAACAAGCTTTCTTCAGCAAACACTGGCTCTACCACCACGTGGTAGAAACTGAGGCAGAAACTGAGGCAGCAGGCAGGGAAGTTGTCCTTCCTGCTCATCCCTTCCCAATGGCCATGGCTTTGGGACAGCTGTGCAGAGAGGCAGTGTTTGGAGTACACAGTGACCTTGAAACAAAACATGGCACCATCACCCCTAGTGTCTCCTTTGATGCCAAGTGTCCTGCATTGAGCAGAGAGGACGTTTCTCCCTTCGAAAGCCCAGCCATGCTGCACCACGTTGGAGCCAGAGGGTGTCTGAAGCCATTTCACACCATTTCCCATGCAGGAGGAACAGCAGGAGAGCCTGTGTCTATAAGATGCTCCACAGATGAGTGCCTGGCATGGCTGGCTGGGTCTGCAGAGGACCCCACGGCAAGTCTGAGGTGGTGGGGAGAGGACCAAGAGCCCCCCTCTTATGATTGCTGCCAAATCTGTACATGAATCAGGAGAAGTGAACAAGAGACACAGACTCATGCTGGGAACTTGGCAGCCTTAGCTGGGTGAGGTGAGAGGCAGGGCAGTCCAATTCAGTGTCTTCCTTATGCCCATCATTCTGGTCCTTTCTATTCCCTGCCTGGGAAGCTGGATCAGCTGCAGTGCTCCCTGCAGCAGGAGGTGGCTTGAGGGGAGCAGGGATGTCCATCCCTGGGCAGGGAGCAGGAGGGACCCAGTGGGATACAGAAGGGGTGCAGGGACCTGCAGGCAGGGCCAGGCAGCAGCAGGGACAGCCTGTCCCACCACAGGGTCATTTCTAACCCCCTTTTGGTACTTGCCATGCACCCTTCTCTTGACCAGGGTTTCAAAATGCCATTAAAGGATCAGAATGTGCTCCAGCCCCAGGTGCCTGGGTGCTGGCAGCAGGCAGGGGAGGGAAATAATTGATTGCTTTCTCCCAGCAATGCAAAATGGTTTTGATGTCAGGCCATTCATTGCTGTACCTGGAATACTAACACAATTCATTTAAGCTGCAGCCCCACAAATGAGTGGCTTTGCTAATGGCTAATCCAGAGTGATGGATGAGCTGAGGGGGGGATGCTACTGCTGAGTAAGGAGAAGGCAGGGAGAGGGAGGCAGCAACAGGCTGGGGCCCAGCAGGCACTGTCCCAACTGTCCCCCAGCCAGCCTGGGATCCTGGGGGGGCAGCAGTGGGCAGGCAGGTTGGGCTCATCCTTATCTGTGTCCCAGGCACCTCAGCTTGGATCAGTCACATGAGAGGTAACATCAGAATTTAGCCACCTGGTTCTTGCCAAGTCTGGACTACAGCTGAACAAAGAGCTGACAAGCCTTCTCTCCATCCTTCCTGCAGCCCTTCTTCAAAATTAGATTTACTTATTTGTTTTTAATTAGAAGTGCCCCAGAGTTGCCAGCATCCTCAGGTAAATGAAGGGCAAAGCTGAATGCAAAACAGGGCAGCAAGAAACAAGAAGATTAGTGATCCCAGAGGAGAGCAGTCATGCTGATCAGCAGCAGGCAGGAGCTGGTGTGTTCCCCAGCACACCAGCCCAAGCCTCCTGTGGACCCAGTGACTGGTCCCACCTCCCCAGGCAGAAGCACACCCCTGTGGTCAGCATTGCTCCTGTTTTACACTGGGCTGAGTGGGAGAAGAGGTCATGTCCATGGTCCCCCCGCCCTGCATGCAAGGCAGGGGAGGGGGGTGCCCACAGGAGAAGGTTGGCCTGCCTCCTAACCCATGGCTCCTGCTGAGGATTCAGCTCATGGCGAGGCTGGTGGCTCAGGGAGAAAGACTGGGCACACAGCAGCTTCACAGGGCAGATGCGTGTGACGATTTATTGCTGCTGAGCCTTGATCTTCCATTTTTTATATTAAAATGTTTAATTCATTGCAACGTAGATTAAAATAAGGAAGGCCACAGGCAGCCTCTGGTTTCACCTGGGGAGAATTTGGTTTGCCAGGGATCTGTGGTGGCTCCTGTGCCCTTTCATGCCAGATACAAGGCCAGGTCTGTCTTAATCAGATTTGATTTCACCCCCACACGGGAACTCCTCTGGTTCTGCTCAGGAGGCACAGGAGCCCTGGTTTGCAGCTGCCCTGGCAGGACAGAGGACAGGGGATGCAGCCCAGAGCAGTGCAGCGGGGGCTGAGCCCCGAGCCCTCCCCAGGGAACCTGCTGCCCGGGCACCCGCTGTCCCGCCGCGGGACCGGGAGGTGGCAGCGCCTCACGTCGCCATGGCAACCGATGGAAGACGGTTCCACATCCTGCATCTCAAGGAGGAGCCTTGGCGTATCAATAATCCTGGCAAGGTTGGGCTGGGGGTCCCCTCCTGCAGGGCTGGTGGCCAGAGTGTCTCTGCCCTCTGGCCACGAATCTGATCGCTGCTGGGGAGCCTTTCTGCCCAGTACCCAAACAGCAGAGCCAGAGGTGCTGTTCTGCAGCCACAGCTGCCCAGCTCCCAACGGGGCACTGGTGTGTCTCTCTGCACCCGTATTTCTTCTCTGACACTACTGGGAAGCTCGTCTCCTGAGGAGGCTCTCCGTGGAGCCTCTGTTAGTGCTCGGGAACCGACAGATGAGGAGCTGGCAGCCCCCAGGCTGATGGAGCTGGCTGATTAGGAAAATGCTCTCGTGTTCTTAGTGCTGCAGGGGTTTGGGCCAAAAAGATCCTCGGAGGAAACCATCCGCCTGGAGATGCTCTTGCAAAACACAGCGTTTCTGCTCTGACAGCTCCAGCAGGATGTGCTCCCACCCTCTCCCCATCTGCCTGCCTGGCAGTGCCCACCAGTGGTTGGTGCTTCTTTGCACCTCCCCTTCCCTGTCTCACCATCGGGGCCCCACACCTGGCCAGAGCACGGGTGGGAGAGCAGGGCTGCCCTGCTCTAGACCTGCCTGTTCTGAAGCTGCAGATCCATTTGCACCTCCTGGAAAAGGAGGCTTCAATGAGCCCTACTATGGGACAAAGCCTTAGGGCTGGGTACAGCCCCTCACGTTTCCCAACCTCCCAGCATCTGCCTGGAGGTTCTGCCTGGTCAGATTTGCCACTCTGCCCTGACATGTCCCTGGGACACAGTGCACATCCCAGGGCTTCCTGTGATGAGTGATGAGTCTGTGTGTGCTCAGCATGGGGCAGTGACCCCATCCCTGCTGGTGTCTGCCAGAGGTTGCCCCCTGGATCATGGGGCAGTTTAAAACATGGATCAACATGACATCACTCCCCAGCAGCAGCTGAAGCCTCTGGCCACCCTGCCAAGCTCACTGTCCCTTTCTCAGGGCCTGATCCTTGCCTGTGGGTGCCCCTTCCCTGGCTCTGCCCCAGACACCACTTACAGCCTTCCCCCAGCACCCGTATTTATTTGGGGTTGATTTGTGCTGTGACAGAAAAGCCATTAAGGCCCTCTTGTTAGTACAGAAGGAAAGAGATCTGCTATGTGTCCATGGCCACTTTAGAAAACCAACCCCTTCCCTGGCTCTGCCCCAGACACCACTTACAGCCTTCCCCCAGCACCCGTATTTATTTGGGGTTGATTTGTGCTGTGACAGAAAAGCCATTAAGGCCCTCTTGTTAGTACAGAAGGAAAGAGATCTGCTATGTGTCCATGGCCACTTTAGAAAACCAAGAGGAGGGCAGTAAATAAGGTTTCACTCTATTACTATGATTGGAAAGTCTTGAACGAGAGCAGCTGGCCAGCCAAGCTGCAGGGAAGGTGTCCTCCAAGGGGCAATTGTGGAGCAGCAAGCTGCCAGCACAGTGCTTTGGTCTCCATTTATCTTTCTGCTGAGCTACAAGATGGTTTCAAGCTCCTCGTGCTGGCTGGGGTGCCTGACGTGGGCATGGGTGCCCCTGGAGTCCTCCGGTGGGACAGGGCAGGGTGGAGGTCTCCCTAGCAGAGGAGGTCTGGCATTTGGCTGGATTATGGGCAGCAGATCAGCTTCCCAGGGATCATGAAACAATGTAAAACACGGGGAGGGTCTGTCCTGCCATGAGTGGTATCAAGCCAGAGCACCAGTCCCTGGCTGGGATGCAGAGGGGGGTCGATGTCCCTACCCCTGCTGTCTCCTTCCTGACCTCAGTACCTCTGTGTGCTGCCTTCATCCCTGGCACAGCAGCAGCTCAGCTTTTCTCTCCCTGCTGGGTGTTGGAAGATTTAATTCATTAGCATTAACAAAGTGTAGTGGTGAGACTCAGCTGAAGGTGTCTCCAGCCCCAGGGAGCTGCTCAACTGAGGGGACGTGCTGTCAGCACAGGGTGGTTGTAGCCCTTGGGCTCCCCTGCTGCTGAGTCACAGCCAGGTTCATTGCAAAACAGGCTGTGGTGGCTGTCTAGGGTTTATGTGGTCACCAGTCTGTCACAGCACGTGTCTGAGCAGGTCCAGTGCCCCTGTGATGGGCCAGACTGGTGGCAAGGGCTGATCTCTGCAGGATGCTGCTCCAAAGACACAAGTTCTCTCCTATAGCATTAGGAAAAGAGCAATGCACACTCCCTGCCGTGCTTAATTCATCACTTTGAAGGGCAATGCCCAGTGCCTAAAATTAGACTCCCACCTTCTAATTTAGGTACTTCAATAAATAGAATTATTTGCCTCTTTCCTCTCTGGCACTGCTGCGCACCCAGAAGCTTCCAGGGAGGTGCTCTGTTCTTGGGCATGTTGGAGCAACCCAGCACAGCAGCTGTAAGAAGCCAAAACCCTCCTGCAGCCCTGATTTACCCCGGGTAGAAGTCAGAGCCTGGGGAAGCAGGAGCTGCAGCAGTTCTCCCCTTCCCGAGGGAGAGACCCCTCCTGGTGCTGCAGGACTCTGGTGTCTGCTCCAGCAGCTATTAATGAGCATCACAAAGAAGCAGGCTGGTACCCAGCCTCAGCATCTCCGGGGTGGGCAGGGGGATGCACCTCAGCCTGGTTATGTCCCAGGGGGTCGCTGATACCCCAGCTTGGTGCCTCTGTGGCTCCACCCTGCTGCACGGTGCCTCTCCAGCCTCCAGGAGGGACTGAAGCGCTTTGACCCCTCTCATCCCATGGCAGGTTAAGTGATGCAGGAGGAACGTGTTGGACAGAGCCAGCAGTGTGAAGACCTAGCTGGGCCCACAGCCCTGCATCAGGGGAGCCCCAGGGCCAAAGCGATGGGGTCCCTGCCCAGGGGACTCGCTGCAGTGGGACCCGCAGCTCCCTCACCATGCCTGGGGTGACCCCCCCCCAGCTCCCTGAGCCAGGCTGTGCCTGGACTGAGCTGCCTCTGCACGTTTCCTAGCACGTATCCCATTAAGAAAAAAGATCAGAGTTCCCAGGAGCTAAAAATAACACCAGGCAGCAGAGTTCGTCCAGGAGACGGTGAGGGAATGCAGAGGTGTGGAGCAGGAGGTGCAATTTCACTGCCGGCTCCTCCAAGTATCAGGGCGCGGGCAGGAGGGCAATGAATCAAGCCTGGCACCCTGGAGGGAACTCGCTGCTGCAGGAGCAGCTGCAGGCCCTGGGGATTCAGCTCCTCCGCATCGCTCCTCTGACCCGCGTGGGTGCGGGGAGCAGAGCTGGGTGCCCTGGGGCTGCAGGGACAGGGTGCCTGGCTGTGTCCTGGCTGTGTCCTGGCTGTGTCCTGGCTGTGTCCTGCCGGGATGCCCGGAGGGACAGGGTGCCTGGCTGTGTCCTGCCTGCCGGGGTGCCCTGGGGCTGGAGGGACAGGGTGCCTGGCTGTGTCCTGCTGGGATGCTGGCGGGACTGCGGGGCTGGCCGGGT
>NW_009953098.1:1342200-1346936 GCF_000747805.2 Chaetura pelagica | reverse complement strand
TGCGTGGGTGCGGCCTGCCTGCCGGGGTGCCCTGGGGCTGGAGGGACAGGGTGCCTGGCTGTGTCCTGCTGGGATGCTGGAGGAACAGGGTGCCTGGCTGTGTCCTGGCTGTGTCCTGCCGGGATGCTGGAGGGACAGGGTGCCTGGCTGTGGCCAGAGCCGCCCAGCAGGCAGCAGCGGTGAGACCCGGGGCAGCAGCACCGCGGGGAAACGGGGGCTGAGCTGTGACAGAGCAGTGACAGCGCTGCTTTCAAGTATGCTCTGGTGCTCAATGAAAGAGTGAGTGCAAACACAGAATCTAATTACCGCAGCTCATCCAGAGCCAGCTCTGCCTGCTCTTCCCAAGCTGTCAGATGCTCTCTAGCAAATGCCTCCATCTCCTTAGCCATGGCCAAATCCAAGCTGTTTATTCTCTCCTGTTCTATCACTAGTTGAACAGCAGGGAGAAAGAGCAGGAGGAGCAGGAAGGAGAGAAGCCCCTGTGGCTCCTTGCAGCAAGATCAGTAGCACCATGAGGTCCAAACTCCACGTGACACGGAGGGGACAGAGGCCACTGCTCTTTCCTGCCAAGGGAGCACCTGGCAAGCCTTGCTGGGGGAGTGACCTGCATTTCCCATCAGTGGCATGGGGAAATGAATTTGGTCTTCAAGGTAATTTAATGCCTTGGCCTGCAGATCTTGCACCACAGCATGGTTGAGAGCACCTGGCAGAACCCTGATAAACCCAGCAGGCTCCTACCACAGCCTGGAAGGAAAACTACAAAGAAAAATCCATGGCAGTGTCCCCCATTAGCAAAGGCAGTTAGGTTCTCAGCACTGCTCCCCGTCATCACTGGCTTTTGGTAGGGGTTGGGCATGACTGGCAGCCCCAGCAGCTTTGTGCAGATGGACCCATTTAGTCAGGCGAGGAGCTGGAGAGCTGCCATCTCAGGCTGGCTCTGGCATTTCTCTGCTCTTTAATTGCTGCTGCAGGTGGGAACAAACAGCTGGTATCTCTCACCTCTCCTGCACCCAACCTGCCCCTGCTGAAGACCCCTGGTGGGGGGGCCACTGTTTCCTCCCCAGCCTGGAGTGAGCACTGCACTCCTGTGGGAGGGGTAGATGCTGCTACAAAACATCCTCACGACACTTCAGGAGTCACAGTGTTACTCTGGGGACTCCCAGTCTCCAGCTTATGCAGGGTCCCTGTTCAGGATCCCTTCAGCCTGGCTCTGTGTGTGTTCCTCAGGATTCCCTGGCTGTGAAAGCTGTGGAGTGGGTGGCTTGAAAGCTTCACATCCTCACTGGCTGTTCCTGGGCAGAAGGAAGGAGAAGCCTCCTCACAGCTGCAGCTTTGAAATTACCAATTCTGGGTTGCCTGGGGCTTTCTGTTCTCCTCAGCATCCCATGCAAAGGGGCATCTCCATAGTCCCCTGAAATAATAGCAGGCAGTGGTTTGCCCTGCCCACTCGTGAGAAAACCTTTGGAAAAAGCAATGGTGTCCCTGCTCCCAGCTCTGCTCCCTCGTGCTGCTGCTCTCCTCTCAGGGGGTGAGCCTGTTGCTTATATAAACTGCTCACTGTCAAGTGCTGATAGAGCTGTTTGCTTCCCACCCCACTGGGCTCTGCAAGCTCATTTTATTTTTTTCTTGGCTTAATGGGGTGTTTACTACACAACAGACTTCCCTCAATACCCGGCAGGAGGGACTCTGAACCATCACCCCAAAAACGCTCTGACTTTCCCACTGAGCCAGGACTGGACATGAGCTCCCTCCCTGCTGCAGCTCCTGGTGCTGCTGGGGTGAAATGCTGGTCTCCACATCCCACCTAGGACGTTTCTGCTGTGCCTGGGCTCATTTCTGCCCCAGTAAGAAGCTCCTTGTTTCGTCTGAGTTCTGAGGACTCTTCAGCTTTGAGCAGGTAGGGCTGAGGCTGGGACGTGTGCCAGAGTCCTACCCTGTCATGACAGTGCAGCTATAACCAGGCGACAAGGATCTGGCTTGACGACTGTCAGGCTTGTTGCATGACAACTGCCAAACAGCCATCAGGTAGTCGTGATTTCTCCTACTCACTCTGGCTTGGAGCAAGGGACAGAGTAGGTGGGGGCTGCGATGCTTTACTTGTAGAAGAGAGAAAAGCCAGGTATGCATAGATGCCTTTTCAGCTGTCTCCCTTACATAGTGTGACACTTGCTCTGCTCCCCACTTTCCATCCTCATCTGATCCTCCCTGTGTGCTGCTCCCAGAGCAGTGAGGGTTGTTCCTACACCAGCAATCAGCACCCCCAGCATCGCTGGTCTGAGCAGTGGCTGTTCATGTTGCCTCTGATAACTCTGCCACATGCTGGTGTCATCATCCTCTAGCCAAGCCTCCCCTGCTGGGGGAGCCATGCCTGCCAGTATGTGGTTTCTTTGGAAAACAAAAGCCCTCTTGAAGTTTGCTTCTTGCTTTCCATGAGCTCTGTAGTGTACATTTGTCATCTCAGTCTCACCTCATTCTGCTATACTTTCTGACCATCAAAAGCCCCAGCAGAGTCTCATTTGAAGTTCCTCCAGTGCTGCACTCCACAGTGAAACTCTTCATCTTGTCATCGCGGGCAGTGAGAGTCCCTGGGGGGGAAGGCAATAAAGCTGCTAATTAAGAAAAGGCTAATCCAGCACCGAGCAGACGTGTGGAAGAGCAGCAAGTGTTGCAGTGGTCTTTGTCTCATCCTGCAGCAAGGAGCTGGGGACAGGCAGCACGGGGTGCTGTGCTGGCACTGCCAGTGAGCCCACAGCACCCAGGGGGTAAGAAATGCATCATGTGTGCAGTGGTCACGTTGTGAGATTAAGAGAAGATAGAGGAGGGTCTGTGAATTCACTGTACCTGGCAATGAACCTTGAAACATTTGGAAAAGGCAGAGAATATCCTGGAGCAGCTATTCAGGCACCCAAGGAAGAGAAATAACTTGGTGTTTCACTCGCAGCCAGTGGGCAAGACAGCAAGTTGCACGTGTTGTAGTTTCCTACCACTTCCCAACTCTTGCCTAACACTGACTGCAGAACAGCCTTCTGGAAAAGTAAGCTGTGCAAAAATAAGGAAACTTGGCCAAAGAAGCAGCTGAATGAGTAAAATTCTCACAAATGATACTGCTGCTCTGAGGCACTTAACTGCTGCTTTTAAGCAGGCTCTATACCAGTACCCAAACAGAGGGGAAGAAAAAGAGACAGGTGCACATAGGCAGGTGGGTGCAAACAAACAAATCCTCATCCTCTGCAATCAACAGTTTGTGTTTTGTGAGGGATGTCTCCATGAATAGGCAGGAAGAGAGAGGGGCATGGGTTTTTTTATGGAGTAATTTCTGATACTAAACTCCAGAAAACTATTAGAGCTTTGTTACATCTTCTTCTCAGGCTTCATTCTGGAAATATTTTTTAAAAGTTCCTTTCAGAGCTGTATCTGTAAAGAGCCAGGAAAACTCCAACAGGTTTAGAATAGCAATGTAAAGGAGATAATTGGATGTCACCAGCCTTCAGAAGGTGCATGTTGTGATCAAACGAGGAAAACAGGAGAGGACACAACTTTGTCTGAGATAAATGTAAACCTCTAGGATGAGATGAGTTTTAAGGTGCTGAATGCACAACAACATGTAATGAAGACAACACCAACATCACCAAAAGGAAGGCAGTCAGTGCTGTGCTGGCTTGCTGGGGTTTTGAGGCTGCAAAAAGCTTTGAGAGAAGAGCACCACACAAAACCAAAATTAATTTCCTTCCATCAGTATCTTCACGGAGGTTGTTGGAAAATTCACATCCTGTGCCCTTTCCTATGGTAGATAAATCTGAAGACCTCTCTCAAGCTGAAATGTTGCAAGAGGTTTTTGGGGAAATAGCGATGAGATGGAGAGCAAGGGATTGCCAGGATCAGGCATGATTTCCCCAAGGGCTCTGGAGGAAGAGCAGCATGGAGCTACCCAGCTACCAACAGGGCCAGGAACCCTGCTGAGATGAGCAGTGGCAGCAAACGAACAGGAGGCAGCAAGTGGGACTGGGATTTTTTAAAAAAGCTTCAAGCCAGGAAAGCACAGGCAGGTACAGCTTCTGTACAGAGCAAATGAGTTGCTTGGAGCTCCGAGAAATAATAGAAGTGGGGATCTGGAAAATGATGTGATTGCAGTCAGACTTTCAAAGGAGGAATCTGTGCCTTGCAAATCTATTAACATTCTTTCTTGAGGATGTAAGGCAGCTAATAGTGTACTTGAATTCCCCAAATCCATGGTAACCTTCCTCCCAACCCTCATTTCCCCATCTTTTCATAAGAAATGCTCACAAACCTCTTTTTGTGCATCAACAGTGTAGTTTCCTCAAGAGCTTTTGTTGGATACTTTTTTCATTTCCAGCATGGGAGAGAGGTTACTATGGAGTTACCTACAGATGGGCAAACAGACAATTCCATGCGTTTGGAAAAGAGGATGAAGAGTAAGGCACCAATGTTTGCACATCATACATGATGTCTAGAGGTAAATAATAATAATAATAATAATAATAATAATAATAATAATAATAATAATAATAATAATAATAATAATACAAACCAAACTAGAAACCAAACCAAAAGCAAACCCAAACAAGTAATGAAGGACTGCAGAAGGCTCTCGTGCTACCGAGTGAGAGGATGACAAAATGGCAAGTGGCTCTGAAGGCAGTGCCACAGGCAGGGGGGCTCGCAGGGCAGCAGGGCAGGCACAGCAGCGGCTCCGAGAGGGGCTGGTGCTCGGGGAA
>NW_009953098.1:1339403-1340641 GCF_000747805.2 Chaetura pelagica | reverse complement strand
ATGCCGGGCGGCTCCGTGTGTCCCACGGCGTGTCGGCAGGGATGAGCGGCTCCCTGGCCTCTGGGCGCCCAGCAGCCGTCTGTAGCATGGAGGTGCTGGAGCAGAGCTCTGTCTCCCCTCCCCTGAGAGCCCACGCCACAGGGTCAGCTGGTGATGCGTGTCTGACCTTTTGCAGGCACCGGAGTGGTGATGGAATATCCCCTTCCCAGCTGTCCCACTGCCCCATCTCTCTCTTGCACCCTCAGTGGTCCCTGGACGGTGTATCCGTGGGAGGTACATGCCATGATGCACAGGAAGAGGAGTCTGGTTTGAGGGGCTCACATGGTGTGAAGCAGATCAGTGCTGCTCAGCACCGAGGTGTCTCTCACCATTGCAGGGCAGAGAAAGAGGGGTGCAGGGGGGGGAGCTCAGCCACTGCCCCCCAGGTCACCTTGGCGTGCTCCTGGGTGGTGACGTTCTTGGTGTTAGCCCAGTGTCGTGGCAGTTACCACAGATCGTGGTTGATTGAGCTGAAAGAACAGAGACAAATCCGTTTGGCTCCTTAGCTTGAGGCTTTTTTTGGGTTGTCTTCCTCATTCAGTGTTCTAGAGCAATTTGGATGGGATGTTTTCCTCCCTGTCGGCAGCAGGACTTTGCTTTTGGGCAAGAGCATTTTGAAAACATTTCTTTCTCTTCCCTCATTGCCAGCAGTGAGCTGTGCGCTGCCTTCCACCTTCCCTCAGCTTCCCCAGGTCGGCAGGGGAAAGCTGGAGGACGGGAAGGCTGGTTTGCAGCACGGCAGGCTGGGCTGGGTGTTCTCACGCGTGAGGCTGCCTCGAGGGCACGGGAGGCTCCGGGTCAGGCCCGAGGGAGGCTGAACCTGTGCCCGGGCTCTGGGTGGAGGGCAGGGGAGAGCTGGTACTGCCCCTGTTCCGAGCAGAGACCCGGGTGGGCTGCTTCCCTCTGCTTAGCAGCCGTCCCTGCTCCCCACATGTCTGAGCCGCTGGCATCCATGTCGTCCTGCAGCAAGGAGCTCACGCTGCACCTGAGCGGCAACCGAAAAATAGCTGCTTTTTCTTTTTTTTTCTTTTTCAAGAAGGTTCTTACTGCTCCACCGTGTCCCCCCCAGGCGTTGTCTGCCCAGACAGTGCCCTCTCCCTGTGCCTTTCAGCACCGGCGTGCGGCTGAGCCCGCAGCCTCCCGCTTTCTGGTGACTCGGGGAGGACCTGCTGCCTGCTCCCCCCCCACCCTGATCGCCC
>NW_009953098.1:1332985-1339019 GCF_000747805.2 Chaetura pelagica | reverse complement strand
CCCTGCAGCGCTGCTCCCCAGCCCTGCAGCAGCCCCAGCTGTTGCAGCTTGTACCTGTGTGAAGTCCCCGATCCCGCCCCGGGGACCAGTGCTGCTGGCTGCCAGCAGCTGACTCGGCTTCCCGGGAGGCTTTCCCAGCACAGGGGAATTGGGATCGCTTGATAAGGAAGGCACTGTGGAGCAGATGCAGCACAACATCCTCTTGGTACAGCGGTGGGTAGGGGAGAGCACTGGGAAGGCAACGGGAACAGGCTCAGGCTTGGTCCTTCAGCTCTGTAAGCCAAGGAGCAGGGTGCTGGAGATGAGGCTGGGGAAGGGAAGAGATGCCACCTGATGAGTTAGGATGGACAGGGACCCATTGGCTTCAAGCTTCCTGAGGGAGAAGGGTGGCCTGATTCTTGCAGTGAGCAACAGTGTGCTGGTAACAAGCTCTGGAGCTCATTTCTGTCTTGAGGTAAGCTAGTTGGAGCCTTGAACTGAAGCCTAAAAGCATAAAGCCCAGCCTTGCACAGGAGAAGTCCCTGAGTGGGAAGCACTCGGGAGATGAGGTGCTGTTTGCACCAGCCACCTTCATGTTTTGCTTCACTGCCTGAGCTTGTGTGAGCTGACCTGCATGCTGGGGGACAGCAGGAAGCAGAGCTCTGGGACTTGACCAAGGAAGGCTCTTCAGAGCTGGAATTTTGCCTCCAATAGCAGCCCCCGTAATACCAGGAAGATGCTTTTTGTGGTTGCTCCCTGGCATTGAAGGACAAAGCCTCAGGTCCCAGTCCTTTCCCCCTCCCACTGAAATCAGTGGCAGGACTCTCATCTGATTTGCACCCATGAGTTCAGCACTAGTTGCTGTTGGGTTGCTCTGAATTTGAAATTGAGGGACAAAGACATAAATGTACATCAGCCAGAGTGAAACACTCAGGAACGTGGAAAGGAATGTGGCACCTTCCCTCCTCAAGTCCTGTAGCCTGGGGAAGTGATGGCCTTGGGCACTGTGGGCTGGAAGATGCCCTGGATTGTTGAAGGACTAATCTTTTTTCTGATTGATCCAGCTTGCCTAAAACAGTCTTCTTCTGTGGTTCCTGCTGGGAGTCTGTTCAGATCCTTGCTGTTGGAGGGCTGGAAATCTCTCATCTGCCAAAATATTATCTGTTGGCAGTACAGTGGCAGTCTGTTGGCATGGCAGTCATGTCCTTTGGTTTCAGTGGTGCTTTCTCTTGAATGTCATTCTCCCTTGAATGCTTGTCTTCCACAGGAAGGAAACGGATGGCTCCTTCACACTCTTCCCCTATGAGCCTGGGTGAGCTCTGCTCATCCTCTGCTCTGACCTGTTCTGGTGGGAGTTGACCTTTCCCAAAAATGGAGGGCCAAAGGTGGGTTGAAGGAGTCTCTACATGCACCACATCAGAGGCTTCTCCTGCAGCCAGGACAGAGACATGGAGGCCAGGAGCCACCTTTGAGGGTTTGCCAGCCAACATGCCCCTCCAACCTGCTTGAAGTGATGATCAAAACACCAAGGCTGGGTGTGGGGTGGTAGAGGAGCATCAAATCTGGCACAGCCACAGCTGGACTCAGGGAACACAACGTCCAAGCTTTAATTTGTGCATGGCACAGTAAGTGCTCGTACGTGTTCAGATGGACCTTTCCTTCCTCAAGGGAGCACAGATTCTCAGCTGTGTAACAATCAGTGTATCTCTGCCCAGCCATAACTTGTGGTCCCTGCTGGGTTTAAGACTCCAGTCTCGGGTCTCAGAGCTGTTTGGCAGTGGAGTTGCATCCCCTTAGAAGATGGGTCCCTGCACAGTCCTGTCTCATTGTAGCACACAGACAGATGGTCCAATCCATCCCTGCCTACACAGCCTGAGCACACAGGACTGATGCCCAGTGCCACTGGAACACTTCTGAGCTCACTTGCCATTCTCTCTCTCTCTTTTGAATTAATCAGGACCTGGCCTCAACAGCCAGTCAATAGTGAGATTTATCTCTTAAATAGCATTATTGATTGCCTAGGAAGCCTGGTTTTGTATTGATAGATGTGTACACATGCAGACAAGCCCCGTGCCAGGTCCCAGTGGTGAAAGGCACAGTGTAACATGCAGAGATGGCTTGTTGCAGTTGGGGACGTGTGTAGGGTCTTTGAGCACAAACCTTTTCATGTCTATCCAGCATTATTGTGCTTCCTTGACCACTCTTGAGCTTTTGTCCCTTTCTTCCTAATATGTGATGTTGCAATGCAAACACCTCTGCCATCTTGCGTTGCCTCTTTTTTTGCAGGTGGGGTCCTCTATCCTTCCTTAGAAGACATGCAGGTGTCTGCCCACAAACTCTGTGGTCACCTCAGAGGTCACTGGCCCTGCAAGGATTTTTCATGTGGGAGGCTTGAGATAGGTGTGCAAAACCAAGTCTGCTGGAGCTTTGCCTGGAGGGGCTGGTTGGAGAGGAGGATGGATGGGACGGGCTGGACCTGTCCTGCCAGGGCAAGGTTTTCTTTGTGTGGCTTCCTGAGCTGGTGGGCTGTGAGCTGTCCTGTGCGGGGAGCACGGTGGGACCTGGCTCTGATCAGGAGGAGCTGCGGGAACGTGCCTGGGGGGGCTGCCGTGTCCGCGGCTGGAGAGGCAGAGCTGCCTGCCTCCTGGTGAGGGAGGGCTCCCGTGGGCTGGGGGGCTTCACCAGCTTCGTCTCCTTGGAGCTCAGAGTCCCCCAGCAGTGACAGTGCTTGCAGCAGCCCTGGCACTCTGCTGAAGGCCCCGTTGCCTGGCTGCCTGCACGCCCTGCCTTCCGAGCGCCGGCAGCGCGGGCTGGGGGCAGCCCCTGATGCGGGGGTGCAGGGGTGTTGTGAGCACGGTAGGAGAGGGGCCGGGGGCTGGAGCCGAGTGTGAACCGAGCTGTTGTGTTGGGCAGCGCTGCTAGACTCTCCCTGAAGCAGCTCCGTGTGCTGGGAGCCTGGCTGCTCCGTCCCCCAGGGTCGTGGAGCACAGCCAAGGTGCAGTGATGCTCGTGAGAGGAATTGCAAAACCTTTTGCCAGGTTTGCTGTAGCAAAGTTCAGGCTGTGGCCGTTCTGCAGAGTCCCTGTCCCCAGCCCTGCAGCTACCACGGCAGAAAGCCTTGCTTGCCTGGCTGTGTGTGCCCACAGGTGCACACCCACCCCTTGCCGTGGCACAGAGCACGGCCCCACGTCCCACACCTCGCCCAGCCTTGTGTCAGGCTGCACTGCCTGATGCTCTGCTCCCTCCTGGGATTGGCTGAGCCTGAGGAAAGCAGCAGCTGCCGTGGCACAGGCAGCTGAAATGGCACAGCTGATCCCAGGGTCAGATTGCTGAAGCCTGACAGATCTTGGGTGACCTGTGTGTGTGTGTCACTGTTCAGTCAATCAACGGGCATAGGAAGGTCTTGGGTGCTGTCATGCCCATGTGTACGTGCATATACGTGTGTGTGTGTATGTGTGTATATATATATGTAGCACTACTACTGTTTGGACTCTGTTTTTCCAAGCCATGCCTGCCCACAGCACACACCCAGACACCTGATATTAGCAAGCCAATCTATGCAGGGACCTCGGGAAAGAACAGTTGGGGTTTTATGAAGCTGGCATAATTTACAGCTAAAATAGCACACCAGAAATATGTCCAATCCAATCTCTTTTGTAATCTTGTTTTCATTTAAGCCTCCAGGATGGTTGTGGGAGATGTAAGGAGAGCAAACTGCAAAGGGAGTTTATTACCAGTGCCAGGGAGATTTGCATGAGGCTCTGTACCAAATGGCCTCAATTTGCAGAGGTTAAAGCTGGCTGTGGTGCTCCCCTGCTTGAAGTGGCATCTCCTGCTCTTACTGGGAGCCTTGGGCTGCACATCCTTTTGCAGGTGGCTCTGTGGTGTGCTCAGGACCATCCATGCCATGGGGCCATACCAATGCCAGCTCCTGCCACCAGGCAGAAAGGGTGATGGTGATGCTTTGGTGACCATCATGTTTATGTTGGCCTGGCCTACTCACCAGGAAAGGGAATGAAATGATCTTGCTGCCTCTGCCTTTGCGGGTTGCATTTCTCTTTAGTTTTCAAACCACATATTGTCCCAGATCTCCTGCCAATAGCAGGGAGGGAACTGATAATGCAGCTGCTATTAATAAAGCAGCGTTGTTACATATTCATATCAATCAGACTTCTAATTTCACAGGATTTTTGGTTTGGGTTGGTTTTTTTTCAAAAAAAAGGCAGTGCCTCAGCAGGGCGATGGAGGAGGCGTCAGGTGAGATGCTCTTGGAGATGCATCTCACCAGCCTTGGCAGAACCTGCTTCCCTCATGTTTCTTCTCCTGGGGATTCCCACACTGAGCTGGCCCTGGCTTTCCCACCCTCCCTTCTCCCTGGCAGCGTGGAGCTACAAGAGGGGATCCCAAAGGCAGTTGTGGGATCCCCAGAGCACTGTCACTGCAGGGAATCCGGGGTGGTGTGAGACGGGAGCACTGGATCCAGGCGGGTGGGTTGGCAGGAACAGCTCGGTGCTCTGCTCCATTTTATATAGAAAACTTCACATATTATGTAAATCAAAAACTGGAAAATCTGGTATAAATCTGGGATGCATATATGTTTTTACAGCCATTAGAGAGGAAAGTATACCACAGAATCCTGGCCAATGGGTAAATATACTTACGCTTCCATTCCTGCAACCAAACATACTTTTTGTCATTGCTACAGTCTAAAGAAAGGTGCTGTCTCCAAAACTGCAGCAGCATTTCATGGCCAGCCATAAAGTGGAAGAGATACCTAATTATTCATAGAGGATCATGGAAGTGTCAGTAAATGACTTCACCATTAAGGCTGCACCAAGACTTCCCTGTGAAGTAAAACCCTTTTTCTCACTTCTTAATGATTGAATTCAATGTCCAGATTTGGCCAAATAAATCTTGCAAGGCCAAGCATATTTTCTGTGAACACTGGTCTGGAAACTCACCCTCTAGCCAGGAACATCTTGAAATGTATTAATAGGATTTCTGAGCCCTCCAACAAGCCCCCTGGTCTCTGAGCCTTTCCTGGCTTTCTTGTGCCCAGTGCATGTCAGAGCTGCTCCCATCTCATCTCTGGTTCCTCTGGCTCCCAGCACATGCTGGGAAAGGGAGCATGGTTGTGCTGCCAGGTGCTGGCAGCCCTGGGAAGCAGGCTGGCCTTGGTCCCTCCCAACAGTGGCTTTCGGTGGCTGCAGCAGTTTCCAAGCAACTCGGAGGCTGTTGGTCTAAAAGAACTCTTGGTAGAGACATGTAATGTATTAACTGGAGTTACTGAAAGGAGCAGCAGTAAAAAGGCTGCAGGAAGGGCAGCTGATGTGGTAAAGCCAATATCCTGCCGTCACTCAGATTGTGCTTCAACAAATCTGGAGGAACATCTCAGCTGAGATGCCTGTAGAGCCTGGCAAGGCTGCAGGCAGCTCTGGTTCCCAGCCTGCTCCTCCCAGTGCTGCAGGCTGGCTGGGTTCAGGGCACTGCTGTCCTGCCAGCTCTTCAGCTGGAGGCTGGAACAGATGCAGAGGATGCAAAAGATGTGGTCCCTGCCTCAAAGAACATGTGTCTTGGGCCTCCATCCAGCTTTGGGACCCTTGGAGCAGATCTGTTCCCTGGTGTTGCCCAGCTGTGGCATAGCCTGCAGAGAGTGGTCTGCTCATCAGCAGGTGGGAGAAGGTCCCTGGGTGGATCAGGTGGGTGCATCTCCCTGCGTGGATATCCAGCCTCGCTCCATGTCCAGCCATGCATTTCCTCTCTGGATGCTGGGCAGGTGGGGATGAGATCCATCTCTCTTTGTGTGCGGGAAGAAACTCCTGGATTTTGGAAATACCATTGAGGCACTTCAAATCCAGAGATGGATTGAATCTGGGTCCCCACCTGCCCTGCAGCACTGGAGAAGGTTCTTCATTACCTCTAGCCAGACAGTGCTGGCAGTGAGAAGGGGTCACCAGTGCTGCCCACAGAGATACTCACACTAGGGTCTTGCTGCTGCCACTGGTTGCAGGAGGGGCTGCTGTACCAACACAGCCAGTGCCCACACTGGTACCCC
>NW_009953098.1:1327012-1332639 GCF_000747805.2 Chaetura pelagica | reverse complement strand
TCTCCATGGGGAAAGGAAATGTCATTGTGTGGCTGGCTCTGTTGGCATTTACTTCATCATGAGTTGTCCTTCCTCCCTGTGCAACGTCAGTGAGACTTGGTGTGACTACCACCAGGCAGGCGAGCGTGGGCAGAGCAGTGTGCTGGGAGCTCAGACCTCTGTGAGTCTGGTGGCTCCAGTGATGTTCCTGCTCAGGGGTGCTGTGTATGGCATGGCAGTGTTGTATCAGCTGTCCCCGTTAACACCAACCTTATGCTGGGGGAAATGTGGTGGCCAAGTGTGAAATGGTGCCACCCCTGCTGTGCTGCCTCACAGCCCTTGTCTCATGTGTATCACCCTCCATCCTTCCAAATCAGTATGTGATCCTTCCAGTTCTGCCTTGTTTGCAAGGCTGAAATTGCTGTCAGGGTCCTCTGCCACCAGCAAGGATGGCACCAGGCTTGTGGCCCACTCTGCCCTCAGCAGTGGGGTAGCCATGCTCACCCCCGTGGCTTTGGGACCAGTTATGCAGCTTTGATCCCAATTTATGTGTTCCTGAATCTGTGTGTTCTTGCATCCAGCTCCCATCTGCTGCTGACTCCAAGAGCCCAGTCTGGGATTTCCACAGGGGCTGTCCTGCAATCTCAGTGGTGATGAGATACTGATTTTGTATATATTTGCACATCTTGCATGATTTCCCTTTTCATCACTCCTGTTTCATTAAAGCTGTGTAATTAAGTTTCCAACCTTTAAGTCTCTCTCCTTTATTCTCTTTCCTTTCCCTTTCTGGGAAGGGAGAGGGATTAATAAAGAGCATCTGACATTCCTTGGACTGCTGGCCCAGTGTTAAACCTTGACACCCCACCTGTTGAATCAAGACTCACAGGTCCCTTCTTAGCCCTCCCTAACCAGCTTGCTGTGGTGGCTGCTGCCATCCCAGCCCATCCCAAGTAGCCCACATATTTTTCCCCATCCTTGTGCTCTTGTTGCCTCTCTCAACACCTCTGCTCCCTGTGAAGCCAACTCTGGCAAGTCCAACTCCTCAGGCTACAGCAGTGAACACCAGCAACCCAGGGGCACTTGCAGGGCGAACGGGAAGCAGTGGGATGCCCTGCTCCATGCCTAGCTTGGGGCATCCCAGCAGCAGCACCTGAGCTTCTTCTCTGTGCACACTGGGTCTTGGTGGACAACTGCCTTCTCCTTCTGTGCCTCAGTTTCCTCGTTCTTCCAAGGAGAGTGATAATAATGGCTCTGAAGTCCTTTGGAAGGAAAGGGCAAGGCCAAGTGTCATCTCTGTCCCTGGTGTGATGGTCAGTGGGCTGTGGTAGCTTCCTAAAGCCCTTCTGCCCAAGGAGGACCCTCTCCACATCTTGGTGCTTTGAGGAGACATGATGCAGTTCTTGGCTAAATTAATTGTTCCACATGGCTCCTTTCTTTCCTACTCAGCATTCAGGGAGCATCATTTTGGTAACCAAGGTATTTGCATAATCTGTATTTTGTAGTAATTGCTCCTTTTCAGAAGAGGTGCTTATTATCCCGTGGATTTTGGAGGAGTTGTGCTGTCTTTGAGGTCAGGTGAGGAGGTGATCCCCAGGGAGGAGTAGCTGGGATGCTGCGCTGTGGCTCAGGCCAGGGAGGCTCAGGGGAGCTTTGATCTGCTGCAAGTTCCTTCCTCACCACATGCCTCAGTTTCTCCTTAGCCCCAGAATCTCCAGGCTAGAAACTGTTTTCTCATGGCATGTGCCTCCGTGCAGAGGGACACGGCGTCTCTGTCTCTGCAGGAGCTGCCATCCCAGGGCTGCTCCCTCTCTCCCTGATGCCGTGGCATGGAAAAACAGCTCCTGGGAAACAGTTCCTGGTGCTTTAGCAGCTGCCAGAGCAGCAGAGCAGGGCAGGAGGCGTGGGGTTGTCACCCAGCCACGGGAGATGCTGCTCAATGGGGACACCCTGGCTTTCTGCCTCTGCCTTCGTGGCACTCAGGGGAGCAGAGGGTCCTGGGGGGCGAGTGGTGGCCAATGCCTGGCATCCCTGTGAGCCACCTCCCCTGCCCAGCAGTGTGATTCACTCCCCAGGCAGCATCTCCCACGCGACAGCGTTTCCAAGAGACTGAGGAGATGTCTCCCAACAGCAAGTGCTGAACGTGGAGCCTGGGTCCTTGTCCTCAGGGCTTGGACATCCCCCCCTCCCTGCCACCGAGGAGAGGTGGGAAGTGGCCAGAGTCCTGCTCACACCACCCGAGCCTGTAACCACCAGGAAGGAGCAGGGTCCCTTGGCAGCAGCAGTTCCCAGGAGCAGCTGGGTGCCCCTTTGACTCTCTGCACAAACACACACACACTTGCTGTCGGGCTCCTCCTCTTCCTTCAGGCTCATCCCTAGGCTTCCCAGGGCAGTCTCAGGTATCGAGTCTTATATAAAAAATAATGTATTGAAATGATACAGTGGAAAACCAGGTTGAGCTGGGTGCCTCCAGAAAGGAGCCCAAGACAAGGGAAGCCCTGGACAATTATGCCTTTTCAATCTATGCGCTTGCCCCTCATGTGCTCTTTATGCATTCTTCATGTGCCTTTTTGGTCCAGTGGTCTGGGGTCTTCTAACACCTTACTGGAATCTTTCCCTGTCTCCAGGAGTGCCATTAACTGTTCTTATCCTGTTGAATTGCAGCTTCTGCTCATGGTTGTATCCTCCTTATTTTCTGGTTTGGGCTGCTGGTTGGCAGAGCATGGGAAACTAAAAAGTCCCAGGCTTAGGATAATCATTACATGGCAAAAAGTAAAACATCAGTGTGTTATCGACATTGTTCTCATAATAAATCCGAAACACAGCACTGTACTAGCTGCTGGGAAGAAAATGAACAGCCAAAAGCATATCTAGGTGAAAGTACAGAGCTTCCAGACTATGGCTTCAGCAAAGCTCATGGTAATGCTGAGTGATTGACTCTGAGCGATTCATTCTGTTTCAATATTCCTGATTTAAGCTGAAAGACCAGTATTTCTTAACAGTGGCAAACTCGGCAGCCTGTGTTGCAGTGGAAAGCAGCAAAGCCTGGTCTTGCTCAGCACTGGCAAAGGTTGGAAGGGCTGTGAGGAGGCAGCTGCTTGCCAGCTGGGATGTGGCAGTGAGCAGGGGAAATGCCCATCTCCGAGGGCTCAGCCATCCACAGCCCCGGAGAAGGAGAGGCAGGCAGCCAGCTCTCTGCAGGCTTGCAAGCTGGCTCTTGGGTTTGCTGCCCATTAAGCGTGGGGAAACAGCCTGTTCTGGTCTTGAATTATTTCTGTATCTTGCTCTTTTGAAGCCCATGTGTGTTGCCTGCAAGTGCTGGGTTGCCCGTTGGTCTGGGAAACCAGCCTGGCTTGCAGTGCAGAGGTTAAACCATCCCTGTGCTCCCTGACTGCAAGAGAGAAGACAGCACGTCCTCTTCCAGGTGCCCGGGCAGTGTTGGTTCTGCCTGAGCTGACTGCTAAGCAGGGGCTGAGATTTCTGGCAGCACTGCCCGTGGTGATGCTGAGCTGTGCTGTGCCCCGTCCTGCCCGAGGTGGGAACGCTGCGTCTGTCCCTGCTCCTCTGCGCCCGCATCGCTCCCGGCACGACCCTGCTGTGCCAACTCTGCTCCTCTTATTGCCTGCTCTACCCTCAGGCCTTGCTTCTGCACTGCCATCAGCCAGACAGGGGAGGCTGCACCTGCCCCAGCACCTGTTGTCCCTGGCTGTATTAAATGTTGGTTTATCTGTATAAAATATCATTTATCATTCTAAAGGCTGGCAGGAGATTCTGTAATTGCCATTGCTCTGATGGTGCTGGCCTCTCTCCCTGCTAGTTTGATATCCTCTTTGGGTTTAATCCCCCAGGAACTTCATGTTGCCTTTGCAGTCCCCAAAGAGCATTGCTTCTAAATCCAGATCCCAGTGCTGGTCTCCCTGGTAAGCCATTCATTCTCTTTCCCATCAGCAGGATGCCTGCTTGTGATCTTCTTCTGGACCTGCCCCTGCAGTGCTCCAGCTACAGGGGCTGGCTGTGTGGGGCTTGGCTGTGGTGGGGTCCATGCCCTCTCCTCCTGGCAGTTCTCACCTGGCCCAAGTGCCTGGCTCTGAAGTCCCTCCCATCCCCAGGTAGCCAAACCCGGAGCTGGGAGAGCCTGGGATGCTGCAGCAGTGTTTGTCCCACACCCTGCAGAGCCCTGCATTGATTCCTCCCGGGGGCAGGAGGGTGATACGTCCCACACGAGGTGGGGCTTCAAAGCACTTTGCACTCCATGTTGTGCCTCAGAGACCCCGTGGAACCCATGGAAGTTTCTCTCTGCAGCTCCCCTGGGGAGGCTGCACTGGGAGCATGTCCCAGGCTGTGGGCTCCCACTGGCAGAGGATCCTTCCTTCAGGTTAGACAGAGGATGCTTTGAAGTGATTCAGTGGTTGGTTGGTTTTGTGCTTTGCTTTTTTTTTTTTTTGCCTCCCTTTGATAGGAATTGTATTCTGTCACTGCAGCAGCTGGTAATTCTCCTCCTGGCTGCTGCCACGTCACCTCTGAGCAGCTCTCATGAGGTTCCTCTTTTCACTGGCTGTACAGAGAACTCGAGCAGAAGAGCCTTGGGTTGGCTCCTGCTGTAACCCTACTGATTAGAGAGATGTTTTTGAGAAGGCTTTAGATACCTGGTCCTGCTTGGTCCTGCAGCATCCCCACCCTGTTAGCTGCAGTCAGACTGGAGGGCTGTACAGTCACAGCCAACACAGCACAGCGTGTGCTTCACTGCTGCTTAAGAGCATTTCAGGAGCTTTTCTCAATCAAAACCCTCTGATCCCAGAGGGGATCCAGGCCTGAGTTGGGCGAGGAAAGGGATTGTTCCCCAGAGAGCTGGGGCCATCCTGGAGCTCTGGGTTGCTCCAGAGAGGGAGAAAGACTGTGTGGCTGTGGGAGAGAAGCCAGATGAAGCTGGATGCTCTGGTCTCAGCTTCCATGCCTTGGCTCTGTAAGAGGAGCGTGCTGGGGTTTGCTTCATTTCAGCTTTTCAGAAGAGATCTCTGTGGTAATGCCTTCCCTTGCTACCTGTTCACACTGGATGAGATCCAAGTTAGATAGTCTCTGCTAATGCTGATACTTGCCTGTGTTTACCTGCCCCCAGCAATGTTCTTCCCAAGGAGGTGTCAGCAGGGATGCAGGCACTTGTTCAACAGAGGGTCCTTGTGGAAATGGCTTGAACTTCAAGTATGCCAACCACAGCTCCTGCAGGCTCCTCTGCTGAGAAGGCTCACAGCAGTCATCACTGAAGGCCAGGGCTGGGGCTGAACCCACAACCCATCACTTCATGACCCTTGGCTAGGGAGCCCCTCAGCTTTCCCAGATGGATGTCCATCCTAGCCCCAGGATAGGGCTTGTGTAGCTGCTGTCTGCCCATGTCAACAAGCTGCTGGCAGCCAGGAGACACTAAAGACAAACTAGCTCAACTGCTGAGAGCGTTTGATTGTTGTTGTTGTCATTTTTATTACCTATTTTATAGGCTAGCAGAAGGATTTTAATCTGGGCAGTGGAATAGAAATTGGGAGAAGCTGTTCCTGGAGCTCACTGTGGAGGTGGTGGGGGCTAGTGGCTCCTTGTCTGTGTTTCTGGGAGGTGATTTTGATGTTCTCCACAGAACAAGAAATGTTAGGGAGAGGCAT
>NW_009953098.1:1326071-1326610 GCF_000747805.2 Chaetura pelagica | reverse complement strand
GCCCTGCAGCACTGCAGCTGCCCTTTGTGTTATCCATGGCCCAGATGGTGTCCAAACAGCCAGTGATGCTTAACCCCAGCCCAGAGCTGCCTGGAGCCCATTGCTGCCTCAAAGCATCCATCTGAGCAGGCAGGAGGAGGGACAGGGAGCTCCCAAGGCCAAGCTCTCCCTCCCGCTTCTTGTGACTCAGGGCAGACAAAGTCATCTGATGTGTTCCTGCCAGTGGCTACAAATTGTCATTCACCAAAAGTGCCAAGGTGACAGCTGTGGAGCCCACGGGCAGTGGTTTCACTTGCAGATGAGGAGCAGCACAGACCCTGCCTCTGCCGTGTTCTCAGGGTGCTCCTGCAGCCGATGGGAAGGGCCATGGTGGTTTTGGGAGCTGCTGCTGTGCAGCCCCATGTTGCAGCTATTGCTGTGGGACAGTTTGACCAGTTCTCTTGGGACAGCCAGAGCTGACAGGCCACCTTCAGAGCTGTCACTCTTTGACTTACACACTATGGTGTTTATCGTAAACAGGCGGCGTGGGTAACTCTTTC
>NW_009953098.1:1319575-1325975 GCF_000747805.2 Chaetura pelagica | reverse complement strand
TTTCCCACAGAGTTTCAGAGTGAGAAGGGCTGTGGTTTTATTTGCACATCCTCAGTCCTGTGTTAATCAGCTGGTGAGGGGGAGAGCAGAGGGAGGGGGGGTCTAACATCCCCCTGGTCCAAGGAAGTGATGCCAAACACCTCCCTTAGAAGATTCAGGACCCTGGCAGGAGCTGAGCATTGCCATGCTCTGCTCCAGGACTCACCCCTGCCATCATGGACAAGCCCAGGGGGTGCTTGTGGTGCCATGCCTTCTGTTTCTCTGCTCCACTGGGTGCTCTTCGTGCTGTCCAAGGGCAGTGAGACTCCCAGTGTTCAAACTCTTTCACTCTCAGAGAGCAACAAACTGGGAACACACACAGCAATGCAGAATTACCAGGGTGTCTGGAGAGGCAGAGAGCTGGAACAAGACAGGCTCCGACAGCTGATTTCAGGAGGTCTGTGAGAGAGCAAGCAGTGTGTCAGCCATGCACAGCTCATCCTGCAAAGCATCAGCCCCTGTTTTGCCCAGCTGCCTTTTGGCACACACAGCCTGTCAGTGTCTCAGGAGCTGCCCTGGCTCTAACTATCCTGGCCATGAAGTGCATTGGGGTGGGTGCCAGGGCAGCAGCCATGGGCTGCTCCCTCTTTGGGTGGCAGCTGAGCAATGGGGACACACTGGTTCTGCAGTGGGGCTGGGAAGCAGCATTTATTACCAGGCTGAGTCACACTGGTTGTGTCTTGTTCCTTATTGAGCCCAGATATGATATTCACTCAGCAGAACTGAGCTCATCATACATCTCTCTCCACCTGTCTGTTGGTCTGTCCATTCCTCCTAACTCCTCCACGTTCCAGCAGAGTAGCATCTTCAGAGAAAAAGAAAAAAATCGGATCTCTGCCTGATAGATTTGGGTTGCTCTGCAGGGCTGTGAGGTCAGGAAGCAAAAGCTGGTACTTGCTATGCAGAGCACGGAGCCGGCGTGCAGGGCAGGCAGGTACTTCCTCAGCTGCAGCTGCAAGGGCTGGCTTTGCACTGGGGTGGGGGCTTCTCTCCATGGGAAAGTGAACGTGGTGCTGCCAGGGCCAGAAGGGGCTGGCAGGCGAGCAGAGGAGATTAAGACATACTGAGCTCCTGGGTGGGACTCACTGTCCTCCTTTCTGTGCAGTCGGTGCTGTGGAGGGGGACAGGGCACCCCTTGCTGTTCTGTCCCCCCCTTGACAAGTTGTCTTTTCTCAGCTGCTCTGTGCCCAGGTTATTTTAGCTTTGATCCAGCTCTGAAATTGCCTTGGCTGAAATTCTGCCTCTATTGTTTTCAGTCTGCAGGAGCATCTTTGAACGTGTCAAAAAGATGAATGGGAGAAAAGAAGAGGGGAAAAAAACACCAAAAAAAAGCAAGCCAGAAAGGAGCAGTGCAGTGGGGAGAGCCATGCTAGCTGTGGGGTCCCAGGGCAGCTGGCTGCTCCAAGCACACACTCCTTTCCCAGAGGCCCTGCTGCCCAGCTCCCTCCCTGCAGCCCTGCCCCCTTCTCTGCAGGGCTGAGACACCCTTCCATTCATCTCTCTACCCTTAGCACCAGCCCTGTGGAAGCCTGGTCCACTGGGAGCATTGGGAGCACAGCATCTGGGACCTGCTCTGTACGTGCCCTGGCTGGAGCTCGGACACTTTGTCCAGCCCCGTGCACATTGAGCTAAAGCCCCTGGAAATCAGCCAGGAGCACCACAGCAGGGATCTGGAGACCAACAGAAAAGAAGGAGGAGGGATCAACACAAAGCCAAGCAAGACAGACAATGAGAGGGGTCCTGGGCCCTAGGCAGGACTCAGAGCAGACCTGTGTGCATCCCCAGGGGTTTCACTCACTGGTGGGCTTGTGCACATCTTGGGGTACAACATCCCAGAAGACCTGGTCCAGGGTCCATGGAGCTGGGAAAGGTTTGTGCAGCACAGAGCCAGTCTGCACGGGTTGGCTTGGGCTCCAGCCCAGGCTCTCTGAGGAGTTCAGGGAGCCCCTGTCCCAGCAGTTTGAAGAGGATTCAGGCCTCTGCATCTCTGGAAGGATCAGGCCTGAGGGATGAGGTTTGAGGGTTATCTGTGCTGCTGCTGCTCGTGGAGAGTTAAGGAAGGTTGAAGAGGCGGTTGTTATTGCTGCTGGGGATGCCAGGGTAAATGAATAGCCTATTAAATAAAATGAGAGCCAGAAGTGGATGAGAACTGGCATTGCTTTTTTAGTTTGTACTTTACAAAATGAATCTCCTTATGCATGGTTGATTTGCATATTCAAAACAGGCCACAACGGAGGGGCTCTCCTTCTGAGCCTGCTGACATCAAGGGCTAAATTGTCTAAATTCAGTTATCCAAATGCTCATCTAAATGATTGGAATGATCTAATGACATAATCCATTGCCAGAGGAGATTTTTTTTTCAGAGCATAAGTCCCTTTGTTTCTGGAAATGATGTCAACTCACATGTGAGAAGCCAAAATGAGAAATTGCTGGTGAGCGCCAAGCAGGGTCCAGTGCCTGGGCAGGTGAAACCATTCTCTGCCCCATTTGCCTTTCCCACCTGAAATGGGAAGATTGATTTGTGTGAAAACTTCCAGAGGCACATACTGAATGGATTCCATTAAATAAGGCTGGTTTCAAATAAAAACTAATTTGCATGGGCTGACCAAGCTAATTACTACAGCAGAAACTCGGAAAATCATCAGATTCTGAGGCAGTAGGAGTCCTGAGGAGTCTGGTGCTGTGATGCTCCGTGCTTAGATTCCTGCCAGTGTTACTTTGCCTTTAGGAGCAGCCACAGGGGCAGCTCCAGTGGGACCTGTGCACGGGATGTGGTTGTTGTGCCAGCTCCCCGTGAGGCACTCCCTGCCAGCAGCAGCCTGAGCTGCCATCCCCCCTCCTCTGCTAGGGGAGGCAAACTCGTGACATTGATGATTTATGAATCATTCAGTCCTGTCTAGGAACCTGCTGTGTGGTCCTGTGGAGCAGCACCTGGGGCACCCACACAGCACAGGGGTAACAAGCATCTCATTCTAGCTGCTGAGTTGGTCCTATCTGGTAATTTGGGGACAAAAAGAATGTGCCTGGCATCTGTGCTCCTCCTTCTGCCACAGCCAGGCAAGTATGACCTTGGGTGCTGCCTCAGAGCACTGGCAGAGCGTGGGAGCCATGAGCTGGTGGGCTCTGCCCCTCTGCAGGCAGCCTGCTGAGTGACCAGCAGGGATCTGTGCCATTGGCAGGCTCTTGGGTGGCATTTGGCTTGGTGGAAAGGAGATTTGGATGTTCCCACCACCTCTGCCTGTGTCCAACAGGGGACTGTGTGTACGTGCATCCCACAGGGACTCCAGGTGCCTATGTCCCACCAGGGATCATCTGTGTGTGTATCCCACAGGACACCACCCATACACACATCCCACAGGGACCCCAGGTGCCTTCATCCCATGGACGGGAGACCAGTTGTGCCTGCATCCCACGGCTTGTGTGCACACCACAGAGACCCCACTGCATGTGTGCCTTGTGCTGCTGCAGGAGCAGCTCCACCTCCCCGTGCCCTTTCCCCAGGCAAGCACCTTCAGGTGACCTGTGGGTGAGGACGTGTGTGGCTGGTGAGAACGGGTGTCTCCTGCTGACAAACGGAGAGACCACATCTCCCAGGGGTAAGATGCAGTGTTTGTACACACGTGTAGAAACCAGAGAATGTGTGGGCAGGTGTGGCTCTAAACATAGGCCTGGCTACCTGGGGAGCCTGCTGCACTCACAAGCCCTCTTGCTGCAGCCTGCAGAGTCCCCTCCTCGCCCTGTGTCCCCAGGAGGGTGCTGGCACAGGCAGCAGAGCTCGGAACAGGTAGTAAAGAGATTAGAAAGAAGTATAAATTAAGCCTCTCTGCTAGAAACGCCAGCAGCCCCAGGCTGAAAGCATCACACTCAAGGGCTCCCAATGCTTCTTTGCTTCTTTCTTTTTTAAATGGTTTTATCTTTATCTGGCACCAGCTCAAGAGCCTTACAGAGGCTCCCAGAAAAGGCAGGAGTCGAGGGGGATGCAGACGTGCTGTGGTAGTCACCTTCTGTAAGCGAGTTCCTGTGTCCTCTGGTGACAGAATTGGTGGGATGGTCCCCACTGATGTGTAGGCAAGCTCATAGCCAGCTCTGTCATGGCTCAGGGAACCTTCTTGCCAGTGTTGTGCTACCAAAAATACTCCAGACTTTGTCACCTCACTGTCAAAGCAAGCTCTCTCCCTGGATGGGCTGGCAGGGCTGAGCTGTGGGTCACTGAACCACACTGGGAGGTGTTGGATGAGTTCACTGGGTCCAACTCACACTTTCCCTGTACTCCAGGGCTGTCAGGGCTGTCATGAAGCCCTGTGGGCTGGGGATATTGTTGTTAGATATTAGACAAAATGTCTTCACTGAAAGGGTAATTAAGCACTGACACATATCTCTCATTAATCCTCTTTTGTGGTCCTCAAATTTTAGCCCAGTGCTGACTGTCTGTTTATAGTCCTTGCAGAGATAAAAATCCCTCTTAACTTAACAATCCCTGTAACTTTTTCACCAGCCTTGTCCTGGCTGGGCCAGGTGGGGCTCCTGCCCACTGGCACTGGTGGAGCACTATGGAGGAGAGGACCAAGGTAACATGCCTGTGGTCACTGTGGTGGACGGTAGCCAAGGACGAGCTGGAAACCAGTTTCCCCCAGACCCTAGATTAGTACCCATCCACACAGATATCCCCAAAGAGAAAGAAAAATACCCTAAAGTAATTGTCAAGTGGTATGCCTTTGCAGCTCACAGTCAGGGCATGTGCTCAACACACTACAGAAGAGACAGACTTTCCTCTTGCCGTCCCACTGTCATTCCCAGCAGATTTGTTAGAGTCCTGTGAAGGAAGCCCTGCATGTCCCAAGTCCCTCTCCTCTGACCCAGGCTCTCAGCACAGTTCTGTTTTGCTAGGCAGCCCTGGCATAGCAGCTTCCCTGCCTGCTCCTGGGAGAGGCAGGAGCATGAGCTTTCTGGGCCTGACCCTGTTGTTAAAGGATTTTGGTTTGATGCTGTTCTCAGCCAGGTGCTTCTCCAGCTGCAAAGAACAAAAATGCCTTAAACAGCTAAAAAACTGGAGGGAAAACTAGAGGAGAAATTGGTGGAAGCCCCCAGGAAAAAGCAATTCACATTTATAGGAGAATGGTGTCTGTATCAGTGTGGAGACCTGCACGGATGAGGCCATCCACTGTCTCTGGGGGCATTCAGACAGGTTGCACAGCACCCAGCCTGTCCCCAGCTTGTGTGGGCACAGCCAGGCTGTGTGTGTGGACACCCTGGAGGTCTTCACCACCTTACCCTCAGTGTCCTTTGCTCCCACAGGTACCCGCTGCCCCGCAGTGCCGCTGCTGAGTGCTCGCCCTGGAGCCCTGCTGCCTCCTGAGGGCTGCCAGCAGGCAGGTGCCAGCAGGGTCCCCTCTCTGCCACCCTCACCTATGCCTCGGGGAGCCCACACCAGCAGCCTGACACGAGCAGGTGGGTACACAGCCCGTGGATGGGCCTGAGAGGTGGGCTGAGGTCCTCCCTCCCGCTGCGTATTGAGGGAGAAGGCTCATGCCCATCAAACTCTTCTTGGTGTAAAATCTCCCAGGTTTTGGCAAGTTATAGCATGGGAGTTTTGGAGGCTTCTGTCTTTAGTAGCTGGACATTGCTTTTCAAACCAGGGTGAATGTACAGCCCCCCCAGCACCCTGTGGCATTGAGCTCCAGGGATTCATTGGCTCTTGGGTGGCAAAGTCCTGCCTTTTCCATGTTTTATACCTCCTCCTGCAGGTGCCTTCCAGTTCTCATGTGGTGCCAGCTCCCTGCCCCACGTCAGGCTGTTTTTAGGTGCCCCATCACAGTCCCTCTTCCTCTTCTCTGTTCCGAGCTGGAGAGCCCAATTCTTAGATGGGGAAGATGATGTTTGTGAGTGTTTGCTGTGGAAGGTGTGATCCAGACTGGGCTTCAGGTTCTTGGTGGTGCTTTTGGCTGTCTCTCACAAGGCTTGTTTCAGGATGGTCTCTCCTTGCACAGAAGCTGTTTGTTCTGTTGACCTGAGTGCATCTGGAGGTTGGGGTGCAGGGTCTCTGGTAGCCATGCTCACACTGTATTTTCTGTTAAGCAGCATTAATTAATTAATTAGCAGCATTACTCTGGGAATGCCCCCTCTGGCACTTCAAGATTCAGCTCTGAGCACCAGGTCGGTGCCTCCCTGCCAAGGGGAGCCGAGCCTCTCTCCAACCCTCTCTGCCACTCCCGGGGTACCACAGATGCTGGGATTGCCACCTGGCCCCCATCCCTCCCTGCCCCTCTGCCTGTGTTTAGCTGAGCTGCCAGGACCATTTGAAGAGCTGCATGCTGAGCAGCAGAGCTGTGGCTGGGGGCCGGGGCCCAGCTGCGGGCGGCGG
>NW_009953098.1:1316003-1319515 GCF_000747805.2 Chaetura pelagica | reverse complement strand
GTGCTGCCGCCCGGGGCCGGGCCTGCGCCTGCCGCTTCATTATTTACAGCTGCCTTTGGCCACTCGTTGGCTTCTTCAGCAGCTCAGCTCTAGCTGTGCTGGGAGGCTCTGCTCACCATCTGCTTGTTCCTGTGTTGAAAACCTCGAGTATTTTTCCCTCAAATAGTTACCATCTGGCACCCGACCTTTGTACCAGCAGCACAACCAGCATACCTGCTAGCTCAGGACAGACCTGGTGCCAGCAGTAAAACTAACCCTTGCTGACCCTTTTGAAGAGCTCTACTAATTTTAAATTGCTTCCTAATGTTGACAGTGAATCTGAGCTAGAGCACAGGGGGCTTAAGTCCGGGCCCATATGGCAGAGCTGTACACAGGCTGCAGTTCTCCAGGCTGGGTCCATGAAGAACTTCAACCATGAAGGCCTGGGTCATTCTGCTGCCTCTAATGTCAGTCTCAGTGAGGCTGGTGTCCCTCGGTCCAACCCTCTTCACTTCAGCATTAACTGCTGCCAGAGCAAGGGCAGCTGTCACTGGGCCATCAAATACCACCTCCATGTGCATTGTCTGTCTGAGCAGCCTTGTGGTGGGTGGTCTGGCAGCACAGCATCTGTTTGTCCTTGCTGGGGACATCTGACACATTCATGTGGTCCAAATAGAGACTTTCAAGGCAACCAGCTGTTTGCTGGACACAGATGTGCAGGGCTGATGGAGCAGAGATGCACATCACAGTGGATCCCATACTGGCCAGCTCTCCCCACTCTTCTGTTGTCCCCACTGTTGGTTGCCATGTGCCATGACAGCCCTGAGGGCTCCATCTGAGATGGAGACCATCATGCAAGGCTAGAGGTGCCATATGCTCCCCATAAAAACACTTCTTGGCCTGTTCCCCAGTGTTTCCTGCCGCTGCCACATGTGCTCAGGATCCCACATGCCTCACAAGCCGTTCACCAACTGCAGCCCAACAGATGGAGGAGCCAGGCATAGTTTTGCAGTAGGAGAGACAGGAATCCACAGGCTCTCTTTGTTTTCAGGATGTTCACAGCAGCAGAGGAAGGGGGAAGAGAGCTGACACCAACTTCTGCAGTGCTGTGTGTACAAAGTGCCCCTCTGCAAAAGGCTCAAGACTTTTCTGTAGCTACTCCCTATCCTGGGGCTCAGCTATAAGGTCTTCTTCAGCTGCAGAAAGTGTTTCCACCTGGTGCCATCCTACTTAAAGGTGGTTGGAAATACTGTGAGCATCCTGGGTAGGTGGGGAGAGATACCATTGCTCCTTCCAGGGACTATATTATTCTGGTGGCTTTTCCTGCTAGCAGAGATGGTCTATCAGCACTAGAAGCAAAGGAAGAAAACCAGTCCTTGGAGGTGGCAGAGATTTATTGCAGTAGGAAATTAAAATGTACACATCAGCTTTTTTAGTAACTCTTACTCTGCCTTTATCTGTCTGGGAGGAATGAGGGCTCTGGATTCAGCCCTGCTCTGTAGTGTGGAGGTCTGAAGGTGCTCAGGAAGCTGAAGGCATAATCCTTGGTGGCTTATCATGGTGGGCAGTGACTGGATGGAGCTGATGTCATTGCTTCAGGGAAGCAATGGCTCCTGGGGTGCTGCCAAGCTATAATTACCAGTGTTAGGGAGAGTGTTACCAGCTGCTGCTGCTGCTGGTTCTCTCCAACTTCTTGCTGTGGTCCAGGGAGAGGACATGTCATGTCCCAAGGCCAGTGTGGGAGAGCAACTGAAGGAAGGCTGTTAGGAGCCACAGCCTGGAGAAGGCATGTCATACCTGCTGATGAGCACATTACTACTTCTTTAGGAGTGGATAAGACCTGCTCACAAGGACACTGGTCCTCTTTTATTTAATTTCCTGGTAATGCTTCTGCAGTGTCAAAATGTTATTAGGAGAGGAGCAGCTTAAGAGCCTGGTAAAAGAGTGTTATTGTCAGTAGCCAGCTCTTTATTCCCCTCTTCCCTTTAACACCGGGCAGCAGACTGGTTGTGTCTGAAGTGACTGTGTGCTTTCTTTTCCTTTTGTCCCTTTAAGCTGCAAAGATTTCCCTGCTAACCTTTCTGATGGTAATTCATCTGCATGAGAGGCTGCTGTTCTGGGCTGTCATCAGAGGGTTGTGGCTCAGCACAGGCTCTGTAGGAAGCAGTGGGGGTGAAACCTACTCCCATGCTGCACACAAAAGGACAGATGTGGGGACATAACAGCTTTAACTGTGCAGCTGTAGTCTGGGACTTGCCATCCACTTGGTTGTGACTTGGTGAGGAAACCCCTGCCTCCATTTCCCCAGAGCAGTTGCACTGACCTCAGCCACATCTCTGAGGCATCACAGTGCTCAGAGCCCCGTGGTTCATCCTCACCTTCATGTGCTGGGGGAATCACGTTGGATGGGGGAAGCTGGAGCTGCTGTGCACAGTTTGGGGGGAGACAGAAGGGGAAGGTTTCCTCTGGGAAGACAGCAGCTCTGCTGTCTCTTGGCAGCCAGCTCCAGCTCTGCAACAAGCAGACGTTCTCCCCAGCTGTGCCAGGCGTGTGGAGACGCAGCGCTGTGTTCAGCCCTTTTCAGACAATGCCTTTGGATAATGTTAGTTGGAGAAAATTGCTTGAATCGTGTAATTTTGTTGTTGTTGTTCTTTTAAATGCTCATGGGAGTAGCAGAGCAGTTAATGAAGCAGCATGTAGCCAGTCGCAGGGGAGATGGTCTCGCCTGCACTTCCTCAGAGCTGGGCTCTCCTGGTGGTGGAGCTGGCCCTGCACTCCACATCTGCAGGTGCTGCATCCCTGCTGGGACCTCTGACAGGTGCAGGACTTCTTCCCCACCCCAGGAGTTGCCCACACCCTTCTGCTCCTCAGCAGTTCCCTTCCCCAGGTCTCATGGTTTTGTTTCTCCAACCATGGGCCACTGCATGAGGGAGGGGAAGGCCATGGGTAACAGGCTGGCTGGGCACTGGAGATGGGTCAGGATGGACCTGGCAGTGCTGGCACCCCATCCCCACAGAGCACAGCTCATCCACAGTCAGCATTGAATCCCTGACACCGGGTGGAGCCCTCCTGGCTCCTGTGGGACAGGACCTCAGGTGGTGTCACAGCACCAGGAGTTGGTCCTGCACAGGGCTCCCATCTAATGAAGCGAGATGCTGGGAGAGGGATGGGACTGGCAGATGCTAGGAAAGGATAGCACGGTCTGTCCTTGGGGGCTCCCTCCCCAGATGCCCCCCTGCCTGGGCTGCTGGCACTGTGGCAAGGATGGGCACCAAGCAGCACCGCCCTGCAAGGGAGGATGGGGAGAGGGGAAGCCGTGATGTCCTGGCAGGCTGCTGAGATGCACAGCGCTGGCAGCCGTGTGGGAGGCAGGTGGAGCAGGGCTGCAGAGACTGGGGTGAGCAGGAGGGGCTGCCCTGAGGGGCATGACAGCCTGTGTCCCCCCAGCAGCGCAGCCATGTGATGCCGGAGGAGCGCGGGGGCGATGATATGGAATGTGGGCAGCTGCCTTCGGACACGCTCCGGCAGGTGAC
>NW_009953098.1:1279317-1312860 GCF_000747805.2 Chaetura pelagica | reverse complement strand
GGGGGTGGGTGGGCTGGACACTGGGTGCCAGGAAGCACAGTGGCACTTTCCCCCAGTGGGACCCTATCCCTGGGCTTCAGTCTTCTCCCGTCCCCTCCAGTGGGCCCGCAGGGTGCCCTCTGTAGCTACATACCTGGGCAAATGCTTTGGGGGTGATTGGGACCCTCTTGCTTCCCCCCCAACTCCACAGCCCCAGGATGCTTGGCTGGCTCTGACCCTCTCTCCCGGCAGGCGGCCCCTCAGAGGATAAACTCCTGCCAGGTGACCAGATCTTGGCCATCAATGATGAGGATGTGAGTGAAGCCCCCAGAGAGAGATTCATCGAGCTCATCAGGTGAGGACAACATTTGTCCCTCATTGCCACAAGGGAGGAGGCTTGTGCAGGCTGCTGTGCCTCAACTGCAGCCTTGGGGTGTCAGTGCACAGCCCCAGGTTCCACTGTCACCAGTGGTCACTGCTGACATGGGGAGGCCTCAACCTGAGCATGGGCAATGCCTTGGAGCAATTGACCCATTCCTGGCTGGCCAAGGAGTGGGCAGCACTGGGAGAGCACCCACAGCCAAGTTACCAAGCACCCTAAGGAGTCCACAAAGGTCCCGACCACCATCAAGCTGGGGCATGTGGGATGTGCTCTCTTGATAGCCAAATACACATACTGAGATCCACCACTGTGAGGTCCTGTCCACCTTCATTTCTCCTTTCTGTCACAGGAAGGCCAAGGACTTCATCATCCTCACAGTCCTGCACGCCCACCAGGTGAGACCAGCGGGGCCAAGGCCAGCCCTGGGGGAGCCAGAATGGGGTCAAGAGCCCTTTGGGAGACTGAGGTGGGGTCCCTGGAGGCCCTGGGGAACACTCAGGCAACTCAAGTGTTGGACTGGTGTCCTCCCACCCTGAGGCTCTTACAAGCTGTCAGTCTGAGAGCTGCTGCAGCCCCACAGGGTCATTGTGGGCACGTGGCCATTTGCCTGTCCTCATCACTACCTCCTTACAGGAGCAAGGGAGGAAAAGTGTCCCCAAACCCATATGACCACCAGCCAGGACAGGCTGCTCAGCTGATGCCAGCACCCTCAGACATGCAGCTCTGTGGCACGACTGTCTCCATGCTGGGGCATGTGGAGGCAGAGAGTTCTTGATGCCAAGTGCTGTCACCAAAACATCCCACAGGGTTGCCCATGGTCCTGCCATCCATCTCCCAGTCTCCCAGCTCCTCCCTGAGGCTGCAGATCCACATCTAAGGGGCTTGTCTCTCCTGTCCAAACCAGTTCTGGTGCCCCTGAACAAACCCTGGCTCGTGTATACTGAAGCTAAGCTGGCACAGGGGGTGATGGGCACATGTTCCTCCTGGGCTGCAGCCTCCCCTGTCATGCTGAGGGTCCTGGTGTGACTTCAGGGGCTGCTGCTCTGGCCCTGCCTGCAGTACTGTTATAACCACAGCAAAGGGGACTTGCTTTCCACCCCCCATCTCAAGGTTCACTGCCTGCTTTCCATCACCGTGGTGGCTTTGGAGAGGCTTTCTCTGGGCCCTGTGTCTGGCTTTCCCCATGCCAAGGCTCTGAGGGCAGGCAGGTGATTTACCCAGTGCTCTCTTTCCAGTCTCCCAAATCTGCTTTCATCAGTGCAGCCAAGAAGGCGAAGCTAAGGTCGAACCCGGCGAAGGTCCGATTTTCAGAGCAGGTGACAGTCGGCGAGACGGACCCAGTAAGTCCTGCCCTGCCTTCCTCTGTAATTCACCCCCCTCAGGTGTCCTCAGGGCCGTGGGACATGAGGTGGCTGGGGATTGCAGGGTTCCTCTCCCCTGATTTGGGCTCCCTGGGTGAGAGCAGCCCTCTGGTCCAGGGAACCCCACAGGGAAGATGCCTGTGGGCACATTGAAGACATCGGGTGGGAGGACATGCTGTGATTCTCCCTTTTGTCCTTCTGTCTGGATGGAGCCCTTGAAACTATCCTTGGAAACCTGAGTGCCCCTAGGCACTCAAGGGTGGCTTCCAACCCAGTGCCAAAGGCTTTGCAGGAGTCCCTGTGTGAGGCTGGGTGACCAGGACACTGCTGCGTGGCCATGGAAGCTGTGATGCCTCAGTAGTGTTCCAACGCACTGCCATTATCTCCTCACTGCAGAAAGGTTTTGTTAAGCAGCATACAAATAAAACTCCACAACCCTAAAACAAAACAAAACCCTCTAAAGCACTTCTAGCACATTCTATTTTTAAGCAAAATCAATTAAGTAATTATCTGGTGGAAATGCTCCTCACTAAAAACAAAAATATCAGCTTTCACCCAACTTCCTGCATGCTGCTTGTGCAAGTTTGAGGTGGGCTGGGCTTGGGTCAGGGGTGAGGGAAGGGAGATGGGCTTTGAGCCCCCCTGCATATCACCTTCCCTCTGGGACACCAGCTGGGATGCAGGACAGGTTGCCAGGCATAGGCACAGTTCTGGGATGTGCTGGATGGAGTGGGATGCTCCATGGCCACTACAGCTGCTGGGAGCTGGGGAGTTGAATCTGCCAGGCAGGTCTGAATTGCTCCAGCTCTGTGCTTCTCAATGGCTCAGCAGACACCGGGTTATGTGCCTCTTGGCACATTAAGGGCAGAGAAGCAGAGATGCCATCATCGCTCCATCACTGACACTCTCCCCACCCTCCCTCTGTCTCTCTGTGCCCCATTGTCCTCCTCGCCTCCCCCACTGCTGGCCCCGTGTGCCAGGACATGTTGAAGAAAGAAGCTCTCCTCCTCATTCCCAACGTGCTGAAGGTTTTCCTGGAGAACGGGCAGATCAAGTCCTTCACATTTGATGGCCGAACCACCGTGAAGGTGGGTCCCTCTGCTCCCCCTGCAGCACCGTGGTGCTTCTGTCCTCCTGCCTGATCCATTTTTCCTTGTCTCCTGCTTCTTTGCACAAACACTGCAGCAGTGCTTGGCTGGCTGTGAGCTGCCACCACATGATAGATAGCCCCTCTGCCTCCCCGGGAGACATGCTTTGCAGCTGCCAGGAATGGGGGTTTGCCGTCTTTCTCCCACTCATAACTTTTCTCCTTGCTGTCATCCTGCCCTCCAGCCAGCATAGATGCTTCTGTGAGTCCCTCTGCCCGGGGCCAGCTCCCTGCAGCCCCCCTCTGAAACACCACGGTGTTACCTGAGGTGATGGGGGTCTGGCTGCTGGTCACCTCCTGCTGAGAGGTCACTTTGCCCAGCAGTGGCTGGGTACCATCCTTCAGCCCCTTTCAGCAGTGCAGGGCCTCATCCTGCACTGCCATGGCTCCAGGTGATGGGGAAGAAGAGGCTCTCAGTGGGGTGCCAGCTCACACGCTGGGAGAGAGCCAGTACCTTGTGCCCAAACCTGTCTGTGACATTTGCAGGACGTGATGGTGACACTGCAGGACCGCCTGTCCCTCAGGCACATCGAGCACTTTGCCTTGGTCTTGGAATATTCCAGCCCGGAGCACAGCCACCGGTTCCTGCTGCTCCAGGACAAGCAGCCACTGGCCCATGTAAGCTGCTGTGTGCAGGGGGGTGTTGGGTCAGGCTTGGCTGGGGTTGTGCTGTTGGATGGTGTAGCCTCTCCTGGCCTCTGGCATGGCTGTGTGGGCTCAGGGGTGCAAAAGGTGGCCAGAGAATAAGACAATTGGGCTTTTATCCATCTCACTGACATCTTGGAGATGATCTGTGCTCCAGCCTGGGAGACTACAGACAACCTTCATGAACATCCTGCCCAGAAGAGCCAGGAAGGTGGCACTGCACAGGTCCAGGGGTACAGTGGGGATTGTGGAGGAAGTGTTAGCTTCCTCCCTGCAACACCACAGATGTCACACCAAGGAAGGCTGGGTTGTTCCCAGGGTGAAAGGACCAGGGAGTGCATGGAGGAGAGAAATCAAATCCCACCCCCAGGGAAGAGGAGCAGGGGGTCTCCTGCCCTGCAGGCAAATAATCATGGCTCTTGAGCTCACTGCTCTCCTCTGCTCTTGTTGCAGGTTGTGCAGAGGACGCACTATCAAGGCATGAAATGCCTTTTCCGTGTGAGCTTCTTCCCCAAGGACCCTGTGGAGCTGCTGCGCCGGGATCCGGCAGCGTTTGAGTACCTGTACATCCAGGTAGGGGACTCAGCCCTTGGATCTTGGAGCTGGTGGTGCTTGTGGTCCACGCATCTGCCCAGGCTGGTTCCTGTGAGAGGTGGCAGGTGCCCTGTCCCTGTGGCTTTCTGAGGATACCTCTCCACCCTCCTGCAGAGCCGCAACGATGTGATCAGAGAACGCTTCGGCACAGACCCCAAGCCCGAGATGCTGCTGGGACTGGCTGCCCTCCACATCTACATCACCGTCTCAGCCACCCGCCCCAGCACGAAGGTCTCCCTCAAGAATGTGGAGTGAGTCCTCCTCCCTCTCCCCATGCCACCACACAGCCTTCCTCCGTGCCCCCTCCCAGTGCCCCTGCTCGCAATCCCTGGGTAACTGGGGTGCTCCCAGCAGCGTTTTTGGGTGCTGAGCATGAGATGCCCTGGAAGGTCCCCTGCAGCTGGCCAGTGGCACATGGGCTTGGCAACAGTGACACACAGCCCCTGGTTCCAGTGTGGGGCCATCTAAGACCCAAGACTCCCACACACTGACACCCAGCCATGCACTGCAGCCTTTCTAGGGCTGGCAAGGATATTTGCTGCAAGCCCAGGGTCATTTCCATGGGAACCCAGGCTGAATTTCCACCTTGCATCCAAGGCAAGGAGAAGGCACGTGTGGCTTAGCCCATCGTCAAGCCATGCAGCCCTGGCTTAGCCTTCCTGAGGCTCCTGGTGGTCTTAAATCTGTAGTGAGTCCACCTGTGCAGGCTGGCCTTGTCCCATACATGTGGGGAGGAAGGGGGAGCACCCTGGGAGGATCCCAAAAGACGTTTGGGGATTTTCCCTGCATCCCTTAACCTTATCTGAAGGTGAGTGGGAACTGGGCTGCAGAGCCTGGCACTGCTGCATTACCAGCCCAGGGCTGATACCATGACATCAGTCGGGCGGCCCCATTCCCCTGGGGACCCAGGCTGGGGTCTGCCACTGCTCCAGCTGTGACACCAAGGAAGTGCTGGTGTGGCTCCTACTCCGACTGATGGCAAGAGGATGCTCTCTGGCAGCATACCCGGTTTCTGGCCCTTTCTGCCCAGCAGCAGGGTCTTTGGCCTGGCAGCTCAAGCAAACTTCCCCCCCCTCCAGGAAGGAGTGGGGCCTGGAGCCCTTTCTGCCCCCCTCGCTCCTGCAGCTCATCAAGGAGAAGAGCCTCCGGAAATCCCTCTCGCAGCAGCTCAAAGCCCACCAGAACCAGCCTGGTGGCACCAAGGTGAGGCCAACTCATGCATCCACAGCTCAGGGCTGGTGGAGTGGCAAGATGCCCCTCACCCCAGCCATCCTGTTGTCCCTGGCTGCTCAGGGACTCCTGTTTTTGCTGCTTCAGTCCCCTTGGGTGGGAGATAAATCCTAGGGTGACAGCCAGGCAGCCGCTCTCTCTCCTGAATCCACTTCTGAGAGCTGATGTGGATTTTGGGGACTGCAGTGAGGATCAGTAGGATGAGGTCAGCCAAGAGCTGGCTCTCAGCTTGGCTGAAGCAGTATGCATCAGTTAAGCCTGTGTTTATCATTCTTTTGGGCTTGGAAAGCTCTGGAGGAGGCTGCTGAGCTACTGTCTCAGTCTCTGCAACTGTCAGAGCTCCCAGGGGGGTTATATATCCTCCAGGAGGGTTATACAGCTCAGGGGGGTTATACTTCCCATGGGGGGGTTATATGTCAAGTGTCTGGGCTCCTCCCTGGCTGTGCCTCTGGTCTGAGTTACCTCCCAGCATCTGTCCAGGATAGCAGGGGAACAGAGGTCCCCTCCACCCCATGTCAAGCCCCCAGGCTCACCATCAGCACAGCTCATACCCTGAGATGCCCACCACCCTGCTTGGGAGCTCTTGAGTTTGCGCCAGCCTCTTGCATTTCTTCACTCTTGTGCTGGTGGTGATCACCCATATGATGTGTTTTGTCAGGTTTCCACGGCCCAGGCAAAGCTGCAGTACCTGAGGATCCTGAATGAGCTGCCCACCTTTGCTGGGGTCCTCTTCAACACAGTGGGACTGGTACGGTAATTCAGGATGGGCTGGGAGGTGCTCGGCACTGGTCCTGAGTGTGTGCCAGAGGGTACAGCCAGGGGAGATATGACTTCCCCAGAAATTACTACCCTTGGTCTCTTGCTCTGCCCCGCTGGGGTCCAAGCCCATCCAGAAAAGCCTTCAGAGCCTCTGCTGGCAGTAGATCAGATGTTCAACTCTGCAGGGGCAGGGCTGGCCATGTTCTTGCCAGAGCCTTTTGGGCAGTGAGGTGACCTGCTCCATGAAGCTGCAGTAGTTTCAGACACATGCTTATAGCTCGGTCCTGCCCTGGCAGAATCCTGCCATCCATCTTGGAGGAGGACCACCCTTGACAAAGGTCACCACATACCCTGCTTGTCCACACAGGGAGTAGCCTAGTTGGTCTTACTGTGTCCATCAGCATTGGTCCAGCCTGACGACTGCTTGGCAGTTCTCAGGAAGCTGCCACCACTATGGCCCACTCCTCTCTCATCTGCATCAGAGGTATCTCCACCCCTCATCCAAGCCACCTCATTTTCTCCATGGCAGGAGTAAAGCCACCAAGCCAAAGAGGAGAATGGTGAACCTCCTAGGGCTCCCCACTGCCTGGCTCACCTCTCCATCCCTCTTGTTCCACCTTCCATCCAGGGGCCTCCATGTAAGTGTCACCTCTCTGTCATCCTTCCCTAATCCCCACCTAAGGTCTCAGTGCTTCCCTGGCTTCCCTTGCTTTGCCCTCTGGATTCTATCTCTTGCAGCCTTTGATCTGCTGTGCTTTCACCACACCTTGGAGCTTTTCACCTTGCAGTTCAAAGGGCTGCCTGTAGAATATAGGCGAAAGCAGAACCAGGTGGTGTCTGGTGGGTGCCATGGCTCCAACCATGCAGTGGGAGCAGTGAGAGCCTGCCTCCAATACTGCCTGGGTATGCAGCATTGGGCAGTTCACCTCTGGTGTGGCTGCCCTGCCTTTTTTTGTCATTTCTCAAACCAAAGCAATTACTCTGAGCCAGCTTAGGAGGTAAACCACATGTAAGTGGTGAAAAAACAGTCCTTCATTCTCTTTTGCACTGGTCTGCCCATCTGCCTTTCACCTCCAGCTCTGACTTGAAGCATCATTCCTGGGTGCACCACAGCAAGAAAGATCTCTATTTTCAGTCAAGAGGCTTTAGTCTTCCTTCTTCTCTAAAATGCATTCACTCCCTCCTCTGCTTCCTTCTCTTAGAAGCAATGTCAGATCAGGCAAATTTGTAACATGCTCTTAATTTTCTGTAGTGACACCAGCAGGCCTGAATATTTCATGTGGACAGTCAGTTTGGTGCTTTATATTTTAAATAGCCTGGGCATCCTGCAGAGCTCTGCAGAGAGGCTCGAGGAGAGGGTTCATGGCACCAGCTTCACCTGTTGCTCTGCAAAAAACATTAGATACCTGGCCAAGCTGCTGGTATCAAGGCTTGGCTCCATGGAGAGAGCCAGCCAAAGCCTGTGCAGCCCCATGGTGCATTTATTCACCCCTGTCCATCTCTGTCTCTCTTTCTCCATGTGCTCCTGCTCCCAGGATGAGAAGCAGCCAGCCACCACACTTCTGGTGGGACCTCGGCACGGCATCAGCCACGTCATCGACCTGAAAACCAACCTCACCACAGTGCTGTCAGAATTCAGCAAGATCAGCAAGATCCAGCTGTTCAGGGAGAACCAGGGGGTGGCCCGGGTGGAGACGAGCATCCTGGATGCCAAGGTAGGCATGAGTTCCATGGAGACAGGCACTGGGGAGAGGGGCTAGAGTGGAGGCTGTGGGTGGGGGTTCAGTGCTTGCCTTTGAGGGTGTTCAGGACACAAGTGCATGTTGGAGCACCTTCTCGGAGATTTCTAGGGACTCAAAAGCCTCTTCACATGCCAGTCACAGGGCACAGGGGAGCAGGGACTGAGGCTGAGGGTGTGCATGCAGGCACAGTGGTGTTCTGGCCATCACCACACACCTACCCAATGGTCCAAGCAGGGTCCTTGGTACAGCTTTGGGTGTTAGCAGCACTTGTGGAACTTGTCAAGCCATGCAGGACCATTGCATGAGCTGGAAATGATGGATTGAGGGGTGTCAGGCTCAGAATGTGAGAAAAGATTGCCAGGTGTCCCTGGCTCCAGTAAGTCACCCCCAGGGTATCTTGCAGAGCTGCCTCCATTATCCTCCCCATCAGGCCACAGAGGTCTGTATTTCAGCCATAGCCTTGCAGATGTAATCACAGTGGGTTTGTTTAGAATTCTCCTGCTGTCTCCTCTCCTGGTGGATTTTAGCACTTCCTCCCGCCAGGGTCATTAATTCCTCCAAGTCTTTTTTGTTGCTGCTGCTGTGTCTGGTCCAGTAGTTCTGCTGAACTGCAGTAACTCCCTGGTAGCCTCTGCCAGAGCTGTGCTTGTTCTTATCCCCTCTGCTTCAATTGTCCCCTCCAACATCTCATCTGTGAAGCCCTTTTTTGGTATTTGTAAATCAATGAGTATTTGGTCAACTGTAATATCCTTTAATTTTGCCTCCTCTGCATCCCACCAAGGTGAAGTCCTGGTGTCCTGTTGTGCCTGCCCCTACCTTTCAAAACCCTCAAACCTCCCCCCCTGCAGCCTGGGCAGGTGGAATCCCTCCCTGCCTAGCCCCTTCAGCTGTCTGGGCTGAGCAGTAGCCCACTGGCTCTCCTCCTTACTGCTCACAGAAGCAGGTACAACCAAGGGATATTGTCCCTTCTGGTTCCTCCTGGTGCCCACGCCCTTGGATACATACACATATATAATGATATTAATACATTAATAATAGGCTGCTCATGCCCCCTGGGTGGGGCACCACCACGTCTGAGACTGGCCACAGGAGCAGCAGATGTGCTGGAGGCTGAGGTGGTGCTGATATCCATCTGCTATAAATTAAGTGGCAATTCCCACGCAGCCTCTCCACAGATCCTGCAGTGCTGCTCCCCTCAGCTGGGCTCTGCAGCAGTAATTAACACCACAAGCCCCTGCCTGCTGTAGGAGCAGACTTTCTTCCATGTCCCCTCTATCCAGCCTCCCAGTTGCTGTAGAAAAGGCAGCTGCCATGCAACTTTCCTCAAATGTGTGCACATGCATGTTGGCTTTATCTCCATGTGAAATTCCAGGCAGCTGCCTACAGCCACTGAAAGCCCCTCTGCCTGCCTGGAGCAGAGTGAGCATCCCATTTGTGAGTCTCAGCAGGCTCAACAACACCCTGCCAGTGCAGAGGCTGCTGTTATCTGTCTTCGTTTAACCATTATCCAAAGGGCTGGGTTTTAAAGCCAGAATGTCTGCTCCAAAATGAGGCATATGCTAATCCTGTGCAGGACAGCGATGGATGAGGCAGGCTAAGAAAAGCAGGGAAATAGATTGTTACCTTGCAGGGCTAATCTTCCTGCAATTATTCTATTGCACTGAACGTGCTGCTGGCTGAAGCCCTGACTTGCAAATAAATCTGTTTCTGCTGTGCCTTGTAAACCATTAGAGGGTTGTGCTCTAAGTGTTCTGACTGCTCTGGGGACCAGCATTCAAATCCATATCACCCCTGGAAGTCATGTCACAGCCCTGTAGATTGCAGAGCAAGGTGGGGGTGCCTCCCTGGGACCATTGCACTGTGATGCCTGGCATTGTGGGGTGCTGGGGCAGCTCTGGTGGGTTCCCCAGGTAACTGCAGGGGTGCAGATGAGCCAGCCTGAATCAGTAGGGTGGCAGCAGCCCATTGCAGCTGCTCACTGGGTTACTGTGGAAACAGTAGATGTTCAGGGATGGCTAAGGGATTTGTGCAGAAAGGTCATTTTGAATTTCTAAGTGCCAGGCTTACTGATGTGTAGTTGATCTTCAAGGTTAATAAAAGGGGGCAGGTCATGGAGCAGTCATCAGCCAGGAGGTCTGCATGCCCCAACCACACCAGCCAGCACCATCCCAATGTCTTTATCTACTGCCTGCCTGTACACACAGCCCAAGTGTGCCTGCCAGGAAGGAGCTGGGGAAGATTTTCAGGTAACAAGAAGGCTGGAGATAGTTCAGGACAAAAAAAAATATGGTGTTTGTCTTAAAAATTATTCATTGGATAGTTAATTTCCACTTGGCAAAGTCCCCTCTTTGTGGGACCATCACTTCTCTTTTCTTCCTGTGCTCTGGGCTTCCCCATGTTTGAACATTGACTCTGGAGCTCATGGATTCACTGGGGACAGGGCAGTGGCACATGGCGTGTCCTGTGATCTTTATGCATTAAATTCAGCTTGTCTCGGTTGTCTGGGGACCTCGCAGGACTGCATCTCCCAGGGACTTCCCCCTCCAGTTCCCAGCAGTGGTGTGACCAGCATTTGAAAGTGGCCGGTGCTCCTGAGCCAGCTCAGCTTTGGTCTTCCTGGCATGCATCTTCCTCCTGCCCAGTGTAGGACTCCAGAGTCGTCTTCTACCTCTCAGCATTCCCAGAAGGGCAGCGTCAGCATCTCCAGCCTGGTATCAGGGCAGGCCTGGCTTGCTGATGGGGTGCAGAGCAGGAAGAGGGGCTGCTGCTGCTCAATGTGCTCACACAAACTCCCCAGATCAGGCAGGGGGAGAGCTGCTCAGCTCCCGATGTCCAGCTGGATGGCTCCATCAGGTCACACCCCTGGGTGTGTGGCTCTGCAGCTTCTACAGAAGCAAAGGTTTTGTTCTTACTGACATGCCTTTTCAGATGGAGCATTTCATCTTTCTGATTTACCCAGCTACACGCTGCTGGACTTACTATTAACAGCCTTGACACTGGCAAATAACAATGGACTTAAAGGCTCTGGTTCCCTAAGCTGAATTCATCTCTAGTTGCACTAAGACATGCTGAAACACTGTCATCTTGTAGGAGAAAGAGAGGGATTGAGATTTCCTTTGGCTCAGTACCTAGAGTAGAAGACATGGATCCAGTTTCCTCTCTCACAGAGCCTTTCCAGCAGGATGTAAAGTAAAGCATGTACCAGCATGTGGTGCCAGCCCTGATGCCACCCAAGGCATTGCCTGCAGGCACCCAGGACAGGAGCCAGCCAGAAACACTGGAGCCAGCCAGGAACACAGGAGTCAGACAACATGTGGAAAGAATGAGATACCAAGCCTGCAAACAAACAAGCAGACCTCAGGCATCCAGCGCTGTGGACATGGGCACAGCCTTGGTGCTGCAACCTTGGGAGTCCTGAGAACTTGCTTCAACAAATAGGAAACGTGGAGGATGCCAAAATTGCTGTGATTTTATGACTCTGTGTAGTAGCCAGGGAGGAGATGAAAGAGAGCCAGGGTGGCAGAGGCAGCATGATGGGAAGGTGGAAGCTGGACCTGCCTCAGGACACAGCAACACAACGGGGTGCAGCACCACCATCGAAGTGGAGAGGAGACACACCTATATATTTGCAGTCTGTAGAGGTTACCTCCCCATCCCCTGCGAGGTTTGGTGGCTGCAGAGAGGAAGGAGGGTGTTCACTCACCTTAGGTGCTGGCTGCTTAAACCCTGCAGAAGGAGCCACTGCTGCAGAAACCTGAAAGTCTGCTGCTAACAAAGGCATGAGGTTTATTGATCAACAAATGGGAAATAATGGTCCTAATCACAAGCAGCTTGGTATTGATAGAGCTGAGTTAATAGCGCTTCAAGGGAGGGAAGGAAAGGTCAATGTACAAGTGAAAAATTGACTGCTGTCTCGTTAGGCCTGGCTGCCTATATTATTAAATATAAACTTGGCAGTGCACCTCAAGTAAACCAGGGAACATAAATTATGTAAATTCATCTCCCACCTTTCTACTGCACTACATTAAGGGAAGCAGGATAAGACCCAAAGTACGTGATAAAGCGGGATGATTAAAAGGAATTGCACATAAGCTTATGGGTAATAGCACGCATAGATCAGGTAATAAATTAATTTCAATATGAGGACTGTGAAGATCCTCTAGCATAACCCTGGCCATAAAATTTCCTCCAGACATTCTTAAATGAAACCTTCACCTTTACCTGAACAAGAGAATATCCTCTAGAAGGACATCAAGGTTTGATTTAAAGGCAGGGCATAATAGAAAAAGCACTATATCCATAGTAAGCTAATAGAAAACTCATCTCATATCCAGTATAAATGTATTTTTATTTTATTTTTTTTTTGCTTTCCAGACAGACTGGTTGCCAAGAAGGAAACTTGAAGTGAAAAAATGTCCTTTTCTTATTAGGACTAGAAAATCTCTTGAAAACCAGTATGAGTAAAAGATCAAAACATAAATCATTTCAGGCTGGTATTATGCTTTTAGATGTAGAAAGAGCATTATCTTTAAAATTTGCTTCTTTTCATGCCACAAGAGATGGGTAGCACAAGGAAGCTCAAAGCACAGACTACAGTGCTATGTTGTTACTTTCTGCAGAGCCCTTTGTAGAAGGCACTTGTTTTAAGGATGCTTCATACAGCAGATCTGGAACACATGGTTTCCCTTCATCACTTATGTCAACACAGGAGCTGGGCTAAGAGGTGTGACCCCTCCTCCTCCTCACCACTGCATGCCTGCCTCCTCTGAGCTATGTGGAAAATCTCTTTTCTCCCTTTTCTCTTGCTTGATACTTTCCATTTGATCTGTGTCATCTTAGGTTTACTTTCTATTGATGCAGAAGAAGTCTCCTCAAGCAGGCAGGGGCAGAGCCTCTCAGCAGTGTGTTTGTCACATTATTTCTCTTCCACATTGGGTTATTTCTGGTCCTTCCTGCACAGCAGCCAAGGAGGGAACTGCTTTACCCTGGTCCTAGGAGGACCAGGCTTGGGGATCACTCATGGCTCTGCCCAGGGCTGATGGCTTCCATGATCTGCTGTAAGGCTGAGTCTTCCTTTGCCAGAGCTGGTGGCTTAAAAAAACAAGTGTTGAGTAGAGCACAGAACTGGCCAGTGGGTGCCAGGCACCCCCTATGGTTATAAAACAAGAAAACAAAAATAGCTTTAACACTTTTCACACTGCGTAGGTTTCAGTAGTTTTTAAAACAGGTTTGGTTTTCCCTGGATGTGGTAAATGAGTTCTTCTGAGTCCTGGAGGCCTGTCAGTGTGCAAGAGACTGAGCCACAGCAGTAGCTGAGCATCTCCCAGTTGCCTCAGATAAACCCTGTACCTAGGTACAAAGGTCCTTTAGGTGGGGGTGCTGTGTGCAAGGGGTAGGTGAGGGCTGGAGCTGCCATGCAATAACTTTATTGAAGGTACTGTCCTTTTTTTTTTCCATCTCACGGGTCCACCTTGAGCAGTGCTGGGGGCTCAGACTGAGCTTGGACTGCTGAGCTGAGTTCTGCTGGCACAGGCTGATCCCCACAGTACATGGGACCTCACTAGGTGGCTAAGAGTTGATATAACCCCAACAGCTTTCTGAGTCTAGCTACCTATCTCCTTGGGACAAGCCAGGGGTCAGGGAGTCATGGTGTCTGCACCTAAATTGTCTGGTGAGGTTATATGTGGCACACAGATTATGTCTAATTTTTTCTTCTCTTTAAAGCACAGACCTTTTTTAGCATGCAAATAAATGCTCTCCTAAATGAGAAGACACCATCTGCTCCTAAGCACAAATTTAATTTCCCGAAGGGTTAGATTTAAGTAAGATCCACAGGCTCAGAGTTGTGGCTAGGGGAGCCTGTAACGGGTTTTTGCCCCTTCTGCATCTTGCTGGAAGCATGTCTCTAGTTCATGGGAGTGTTACATGGTGCTCACAGTGAAACGGGTTTTGGCAGCTGGACACCTCACAGACTCTCTGAGCTTTCCTGGGCCTGACGGTTAAACTGCTGCTTGCAGGTAGGCTTAGAGCATTGACATGCAGACAATTAGGAACCACTTACAGGTCTGACATACACAACCTGTGCCCTGCCAGGCTCCACCTCTGTCATAATCCTTAGGGGAGTCAGGAAGCAGGAATTTCAGCTGCAGTGTGGTGCTTTCTTGTGCACAGCCATTTGTTGGATGATCTGCCTCAAGGACATGCACCTGGCTGTTCTTTTTCCTGTGTGGCTGCTAAAAATGCCAGCCAGCTCACCAGGTACACCAGCACAGGGCCCTGGAACAACCACTTTGGAGCACTGATCCTGTGTCAGCTGAGCTGCATGGCCCCCACATGCTTTCCTTCTCTTGTCTTCCAGCCACTGGTGTTGCTGATGGAGTGGCCTGAAGCCACCAACTTCGCCTGCCTGATTGCAGGCTACTGCCGTCTCCTGGTGGACTCCAAGAAGATGATCTTCTCCAGGACCCCCTGTCAGCCTCCCCCACCTCAGATTATCAAGGCAGGTATGTTTCAGCCTCTGCTTTCTGTGCCAGCCCCTTCCCCAGCTGCTTCCTCCTCCCTGCAGCCAGGGCTCTGCAGCATTAGAAAGGAGAAGGGTTTCACTGGTGTATCCCCTCTGCTCCCATTACCTCCCTGCTCCCGTTCCTTCTCTGCTCCCATTCCCCTCTGCAGAACCAGGAAACCCTCTTTAAACCAGAAAACAAGGACAGGGGAGACAAGTCCTCATTTTTGGATAAGCTGTCATATAAGTGGTGGTGTCATCTTGGGCCCTAAACACTGGCTGCAAGTGTTGTTCTGGAGCTCCTGGAGCAGCTCCAGGCAGTGCCATTTGAAGAGACCTGTGATGCTTCCAGCTAAATGATGGGTCCTGGCATTGTTGGGAATTGCTGCAGGGATGCAGCACACACTGCTTGGCCAGCATCCCAGCTCCAGAGACCAACGTGAGTGTATCCACTCAGCCAGGGACTGCAGTCCTGCTGCCTCTGAACGCTGCTGCCTTCATCACTGGAGGTCTAGGCTGTATGGACAGCTCTGCAAGCACAGGTGCTCTGCTCACTTCCTAAATCAGGAAGGAAACTTTGATGTCCCAGCTTTTCAGCTGCCCAGCTTGATGCAGGGAGCAGTGGGCTGGTCTGGGCTCCGCATGAGACCAGAACAGCTAAAAACAGGTTCTGTCCCACCAGGCACCAATGCTCTGTTCCTTGAGGATGGATAGCAGCTGTGAATCACCCTCAAAATTATGTTTCTCAAGAGTGATTTAAAGCAGGAGGCAAATATGAGCTGCATGCAGGTGTTCACATCAAGTGTGTTTTGTATAGGGAAGTATAAAATACAGAATCAGTGGCTGGAGATGGGCAGAAGAGCAACTCAGAGCTGAGGCAAGTCTTCAGTTTAGCTGGCAGAGAGTCAAAATGGCCTCCTCAAGATGGGACTAGCTGGGGGAGGTGGGAGTATTTCCAAGAGCCAGCAGGATCCTAGGGAAAGGACACCATGCTTCTGAGGTCTGAGGAAGGCACCAGACACAAACTTTGCACATGTGGGAGGACACATGCATAAGAGGCATCAGGAAACCATCTGCAGCAGCCTGTTATTAATTCAGGGAAAGATCTGGCAGGTGATGTTGGTGCAAGTATATGCACATGGTTTCCTTTTGTTTCTTCACCTGCCCCTCTTACACATTTTGCTATGAGTAGACAGTGTTTCCAGCTTAACTGGCTATCATCTGAGTAGTCCTTCTGGGTCATGTCACCCTGAAATGGGCTACAGGCACACATAGGACACATGGCTGTGGTGAGTCAGCGAAATGCAGTAAGAAGAGGAGGGAATTCCAGAACATCCTTGAGGGCTTGGAGGGATGCTGACAGCACCCACAGTTACTGGTCACTTAGGGTGTCTCAGCATGTGTGAGTGGTGCTTTTCCACACTGTAGCAACAGTGATAATAGCCAGGACTTTTCCTCAGGGAGATTTTGCTCTCTGGGCATGGTCCAAACCTATGCCAAAAGGAGCAGTAGATCTTGCCCTTTTCTTGACAGTCTCAAGAAAGCAGTATCACTCTGCAGGGGGCTGGAGTGAATGTGAGAGGAAGTCACGGTGACAGTAGGACAGCAATGGATCCATGGTCTTCATAACAAAGAGCTAGCCCCTCTCTGGATGACCTGGTCTATTCTCAGGGCTGCAATGGAAACCTCTCTGACCAGTGGAGTGGAACAATTTCCCTGCAGACCCAGTACACTCAGCCCAGCAGCTTAGGCATCCTTCAGAAGGAGTAAATTTAGTGTGTGTTGAGAAAACAAAGTGTGCCCACGGTTCTGGTCTCACTACTGCTGCAGGCTGAGCTGTCAGGAGTGAGGCAGATCACAGGGAGCAGGGACTGCTGATCATTAGCACCTCTCTGCAGGAACGATAAGAAAGCCTGACTGGGATGAATCAAGTTAGCCCAAATTTTGACTTTCCAGGATGCAGGCAGGCTGTGGCAGAATCTTAAATGTAAAATCAAGCCCTAGCCCTGCTTTTTGTCTAGAAGACAAGCACATCCAATTTCTCTGATGTCCATTAAGATCTCCTGCTGCCCTGCAGACGGTTTTAGAAATGCACGCTCTGTCCAGATGCTGTCAGATCCATCTCTCCATGTTTCCCTGCAGAGCTGTATGCCAGATCCTTGCTCTCCCCAGGAATGGCTGTACCATGCTGGAGCTGTGCAGGCAATTCCCCTCTCTGCCCCTTCTCTCAGCTCCCACCAGCAACCATCATCAGCCAAGCAGCTCCATGCTCCTAGTTGCTCTCTTGCCAGAGGTGTCTGGCTTTAGCCTTGTGTTCACTCACACAACTGTAACTTCCGAGCACTGGTGTGTCCATAAATGAGAGAGATATTGTTTTGATTGGGATTTTATCATTGCAGGTGATGAACAGGATAATACAAATGTGTGTTTGGGGAGACAAATTGTCCAATTTGTTGAGCTAATTAATTTAATCAGGATTTATTTGATTTAATTTATACTTGGTAAGACAGAGTCTGTATCCCCCGGCAGCCATTCTCAGCACAGCTGCACAATTCAACTTGTAATGCAGACAGATGCATCTCCTGAGGGCTGGACCACTGGCCAGAAGATCAAGGAATATTTCAGCTGCCTGCCTCACACAAGGAAGCAGGGGAAAGCAATTCCAGGGAAATGCTGAACAGCAGGAGCAGAGGGCTCTTTTGGAGCTACCCTGATCCAATAGCTTTCAGCAGAGAAACAAGACATTTTCCCAGGTAGCCAAGGTGGATGGAGTCCAGCCTAGAGCAGTAAGAAGGATGAGACATTTAGGGAACGGATACATCAGGAAAGGTTAAAGGAATTTGCTGTGGGCAGTCTGGAAAAGAGACAGGTGGGGAGGTGGAGAAGGAGGAACAGACAATATTTCTGATGTCTGAAGGTTGTTTGTAAAAGGGCACTGATCAGTTGTCCTGCTGGTTCATGTTCAACTGCTTTTAATTCCTGTCAGCCACCCTCCCAGCCTTAGGGTCAATATTTTCTTATTATAAATGTCATATTGTTTACCTTACAAAAATTATGTGATTAAATTCTATACCACGTAACCATTTTGGAGACAAGAGAGCAAACCATGTGAGGAGGTGGCTTGTTCCATCAGTGTGTAGCTGGGCTTTTGCTGACTGGAGCTCAACTGCTTTTAATTCCTGTCAGCCACCCTCTAAGCTCTTCTGTCCTCCATCAGCACTGTATCCCAGCCACACCTAAAGGCCTTTCAACAGATCTTTGTCAATGGGAATCCAGGTTGTACCAATTTAGGGGAAAAAAGGCATGTCAGCTTCTTTGGTACTACATAGGCTTATTTTTTAAACCTGGCCATCTTCCATGTCCATTGAGGGAGGTGATTCTACCCCTCTACTCCAGTGTGGTGAGACCCCACCTGAAGTACTGTGTCTAGCTCTGAAGTCCTCAGCATAGGAGAGACGTGGAGCTGTTGGAGTGTGTCCAGAGGAGGCCACAAAAATTATCAGAGTGCTGGAGCACCTCTGCTGTGAAGACAGGCTGAGAGAGTTGGGATTGTTCAGCCTGGAGAAGAGGAGGCTTCTAGGGAATTTTCTTGTGGCCTTTTAATCTTAATGGGGGCTTATACGAAAGATGGGGACAGACTTTTCAGTACGGCCTGCAGTGATGGGACAAGGGGTGATGGTTTTAAAGTAGAAGAAGGTAGATTCAAACTATATATAAGAAATTTTTTACAATGAGGGTGGTGAAACACTGGAACAGGTTGCTCAGAGAGGTTGTAGGTGCCCCATCCCTGGAAACTTGCAAGGCCAGGTTGGATGGGACTCCGAGCAACCTGACGTAGTTGAAGATATCCATGTTCACTGAAGGGGAGTTGGACTAGAACACCTTTAAACATCCCTTCCAACCCAAACCATTCTATGATCTGCATATGCAGGACATTTCTTCCTGCACTCACCACTAGCAGATAGGCCCAGTAGGTTGCAGCAGCTGTTTTTTCAGAAGACCAGCCAGGTGGCCTGGCTGTGCTGTAGGGAACATGTGTGTCCCTCTGCAGTCCAGCACATGAGATGTTCCTCCAGGGTGAGCAGGAACTTCCACATGATGTTTTCCCTTCTCCTGGGTGCTGCTGCTAATGTGCCTGTTGTGCTTTTGGTTTAGATTACATCAACGCACACAGCCTCCCCCGGCCTGCCCCAGCAGGACACCTGGGAAAGAAGGAGAGCAGGTTGGTGGGTGGCTCTGCCACCAGCGCCGGAGCAGCCGAGGCTGCGGCCACCAGGGCTTCGGACTCGGAGCTCATCAGCTTCTGCTACCTGCACATGCGGGAGCAGAGGAAGGAAAGAGAGAGTAGGACAGACATCAATGAAAACTTGATTTTTTTTGAGGAAACTCGTCCTAGGACCAAATCCGACCCCACTTCCAAAAGTTCTGGCCAAGGCTACAATGGGGCAGCCAGCGAATACGACCCAGATGGCCTTGACCAAGACAGGCACATGAGCAGGGCCAGGGCACACACCATAGACACCCACCTGCGCAGCGACACCTCGCACTTCTACTGCGAGTCCTGCCACGCCAAGATCAAAAGCCGGCTGGCCTCGTGCAAGGGGGGCAAGCCTGGCACCACCCGTGACAATATGGTGGACTTGATGTCACTTCCTCCTCCTGGGAGTGATGAGGAAGAAGATGAGACGACATCCCTGCTCCCCGCCATTGCTGCCCCCCCTCCCGGCTTCCGAGACAACAGCTCGGACGAGGACGACCCCAAGCGCCGGGCGGCTGCCCAGAGCCAGGAGCAGGGCCAGCACCTCTGTGGTATCCTCTATGATGAGATCCCTGTCACACTGATAGACAATGTGCAACCACGGACAGTCCGAGACCATGCCCAAGAACTGGACGATGCCCTGGTGTCCACCCTCCAGGCACTGGAAGCCCTGGCTGCTTCAGAGGATTGTCCACATCCCCCACCACAGCAGACAGCAGGTATTTCAGTGGCTGTGACCTCCTGATTTTTTCCTTATGGCGTTTCTTTCCTATGGTGCATCCTTCCCTTTAGTCTCCTTCTCCCATCCTTTATGTGACTATGGAGCAGCTTCTAGTAAAAACTAAGTTGTGGCAACAGGCTCTAGCAGGAGCTGCCAAGCTGCTGCTCAGAAGATTTCTAAGAAACTGAACTGGGACTCCTCTTTCTGACAATAGTTGAAGGAGTCTCTTGGTTATCCCGTATCTGCCATGGTCCATGTGCCACCATACTGTGGTGAGGCACTAACAAACCAATTCTGCGAGCCTGAGTTCCTCCCTGCTGTAACACCACAGCTGGTACCTTTGGCCTTCAGTCTTCACAGGTTCCCACCCAGGTTTTGCAGTGTCTGAGCCCTTCACAGGACAAACCTGCTGTCAGATGGGTCCAGCCTGCTGGCAGCACAGTCCTTTGTCCCTCTCCTCACCTTAGTTTCCCTACTCACAATAGCAGAGTAGCTATTGCCCAGTTTTCCTCCTTGCTCCAGACAAATCCCTGTAGCTCTGCTATTGTTACACTGGAAGGCTTCCCAGGACCTTTTCCTAGGCCAAAACTTCTTGCTGAATTGAGCTAGGAAACCAGCTCAGTGCTGACAAGTGACCTCTCTTAAAAGCATTAACCTCTGGTTGCAGAAGTCACTAAAGTTTCTCCAATGAGATGCTGTGTCCTGCATTCCTGGGACCCTCCTGCTGCATGGAGTTCCCCTCTCCTCCAGCAGTGTGGTGTGTCTGTTGTAGGGTTTTCTTTGTGTCCCTTCTCAGGTCTTATTGTCCTGGCTGCTATCACTCCTGAGTCATCCTTGGATTCTGGCCATGAAACCAACTCTTCAGAGCTAACTGATGTCTCAGAGATGGTCTCTGCTATGAAGCAGCATCAGAATGCAGCCTACTTCCTCGCTCAACACATCAACAAAGAAAACCTCCTGGCCAGAAAGGACTTGCCTTTCCGAATCCAGACCTGTGCTGCCCAGGCTGTTCTCACTTCACCCTATCCCCTCAGCCGCCAGGAGCCCAACCCTTCACTGAAGCCAGCTTTCCCTCACCAAAGCCCCAGCCTCACCAACTGCAAGAGCAAACAAGAGCAGCAGCATCCTGAGCGGAGCTACCCCTTGGCTGTCCAGTCAGCGCTTAATAAGCAGAACAGGGGAGCACCAGTGCCAGACTCTGAGTGCAAAGGTGCAGGCCACACAAAAGCTGCCTTTGAGGTATCTCTGCACGCCACAGCAGCCCTGAGCAGGGAGCAGCCACAGGACCTACAAGAAAAGATGCCCAAAGAGGTCCAGCCAAGCTGCAAGATCCTCCTGGATCAAAAAAGTAGTGTAACTCCAGCCACCATTTCAGCTGCTCTGCAGCAAGTGGCAAATGCAAAAGGGTCAGTTCCTCAGGTTGTAGCAGCCTCAAAAGAAGACAAGAACATGAATGGTACCAGCAGCTGTGCATCAGCCAGCAGCAAGCCTTTGAAACTTAAAGGAGGTCCACAAACTGCAGAGGCTGCATTAAACTGTCAGCAGCAGCAACTCTCTCCACAGCAGCACTGTGAAGTTTCTCCAAACCCTGAAGAAGCCCATGGCAGTAAGGCTGAAGCTTTCCACCTTGCCTCAGCAGCTGAGGAAATGATGCCCAGTAAGACTTTTGCCTTTAAAAGCTATGAGCAAAAAGTGAGTAGAGATGTTCCAGGAAAAGCCACAAGTGGAGAGCCAGGTCAGAAGGCAGGTGGGGAAGCCATGAGCCTTGTCTTTCAGAAACACAAAGCTCCTTCAAACCAAGGACAGAAAATGCAACAGGAAAATTCAGCCAAAAGCTTAAAAGCTGACAATAATGATCTGCAGTCTCCATCACCTGGTAGCACTTTCAGGAGCACCAGTGAGGAACCCAAAGGGCCAATCCAGCTGATGCCCAGATCTGAGAGCCTGCAGATCAGCACTGTGCCTTCCAAGAAAGTAGAAAAAGTCCTGGAGGTGACCCAACAAGATGCTGATGTCCCAGCTAAACCCAAAGCTACAAAAGCCCCCTTCAGGTTGAGGAATCTGTTCTCTGCAACATTTCCAACTCGGCTGAAAAAGGAGACGGATGAGCGGCAGGCCCAGCTGCAGAAGGTGAAGCAGTATGAGCTGGAATTCCTTGAAGAGCTCCTCAAGCCAAAGAGCAAAGGTGACCTCCCACCACAGGAGTATCTGCACCCTCCTGCCCCTGGGCGCTGCAGCTGCCAGCTGAGGAGTAGTCCTGTGCAAAAAGTCCCAGGGATGTCCAGGGAGCAAAGGCGCAGCTGTGACTGCAAGCGGATTTGCAGGGGGGTGAGGCCACCCCCTAACCAGTTGGTGATGCCAGAACTGGAGAGGCGAGGGAGAGAGAAAGCTACAGATGATCAGAAACAGGCAGAAGCCATTAGGTTGTCAGGTGTGAGCAGCCCTTCCAAAGGCAGGCGAATACGATCCACAAGTTTAGAGTCCAGAGACTGCCGGTCAGATCCAGAGAACAGCATGTCCTGTCTGACAACCTGCACTTCCCAGGGGGAGTGCATGGGTGCTCCACACTACAGAAAGCTTCTGCGGCGCTACAGTGTTGGTGAAATAGATAAGACCGATACGACATCCCTGTCTTCTGACATCTACCAGAACATCTATATCACCAAGCAGAAAGGCCCCCCGAAAGACCCTGAGCCCAGCATCCTTTGTCCTGTTCTGAAGAGCAAAATCCAAGAAGCCTGTGAAGTGGCTGATCCCTCCTATGTTCAGATAGCACAGGAAAAAAAGAACCAGAAGGGGTCAGCAGTGTTCTCTGTCCAGGAGGAGATGTATCCAAGTCCTGCTGAGCTGCGAGATGAGGACATGGCAGATGAGAAGTGCTGTTCCATCCGGTACTGCTTCTATTACAGGAAATGTGATGTTGCGGATGATGGGAGTGAGAAGGATGAGCTGTCCTATTCCATTCCCATGCAGATACTCCCGGGAATGAAGCTGGACAATCAGATGGTCCCAGTCATGAGCAGGACTCTTCAGGTCCTAGATGCAACAGCCTGCAGCAGTCCCAATGACAGTCACACCCAGGAAATAGATTTAAGGACCCCCAGTTTTGAGGGGAGTTTGGCAAAGATCAACACCCTTCGAGGCCACGCCTACAGCTTTCCCAATGGGTTTCAGCAAGTGCAGCTGGATACCAATGAACTCCTGACTATCCTGAGGCAGTGTGTGGTCAGCCCTGATGTCCAGGACTGCAAACCCTACATCTCCCAGCTGGCTGAGTACAAGCAAGAACTCGCCCTCAAGTTCAAGGAGTTTCGAGCATCCTGCCGCCGCATGGCAGCCGTTGACAAAAGTCCTACCCACATGCTTTCTGCCATCACAAGCAGCTTCCAGGTGCTAAGCAGCCTCATCGAGACGTTTGTGAGGCTGGTGTACATCGTGCGCTCTGAGTCCCAGCGCAAAGAGCTGCTGGCAAAGGTGGAGGAAGTGGTGAGAAACTACACCTTCCTCCTGAAGGCTGCAGAGGAGTCCACGGCCAGAACGCTGAGCCACCAGCAGACGGTGGAGCAGCTCACCCGCCAGTCAGCCACAGTTGCCACTGTTATGAGCACGCTCACACGCTCCCTAAAGACGTTGATCAATAAGTAAGCCAGCTATGAAAACCAACAAGCCAGTCTGTGCTGGCCCATGTACTAGTGGTTCTCAAATCGCATAGGTCTGGTGAGGATGTGTCTACAGGCCCACATCTGCTGGGATTTGTGGTAGCCAAGATGCTCTTCTATCTCTGCAGAATGGATGGTTGTGTTGGTTGTGTTGTTGAAGGGTAAATCCATGCCCTGTGGCAAGCTGTGCAACCAGTTCATAAGGGGTCTTAAGCAGCTTCCTCCCCCTGATGGTACCAGGGAAGCACAGTCAACCTGTCTCCACACTAGTTTGGTTTCATGTGATTTTGGGCTTAACTTGAGCAAAGAGCTTTGGTCATAGTGTGTCATGGGCCAGTGACTTAGCAGGAACTGAGCTGAGATCTCCTGGTTTCTATTGGGCAGCCTGAGCCAAACCAGTGTCTCGCCAGGTAAACAGCTCTTCCACCTCCAGCGTCTTCCTGGCCCACAAATGCAACATTATAGCAGCAGAAAGGGATCTCTGGGGTGCAAGTCCCTGCTGCTATGCTAGGGCTTCAGAAGTAGTCCTAGCGTGGGCAGGACACCATAATCTTGGAGCAGAGCTAGGTCACCCTAGGAGGCTCTGCTCTCACAGCTTAGGCACCAGTGCCCTTGTCCTCAGCACAGGAACTGCCCGTGCAAAAGGCAAGGCCTGATGTGTGCAAGCAGGGGGGACCCAAGGGGGCCACAGGCCTGTCAGTCTTGCCTCAGTGCTGGGGAAGGTTACAGAGCAGATCATTTTGAGCTTGATCACACAGTATATGCAGGACAACTAGGTGATCACGCCCAGTCAGCAACGGGTTTATGAAGACAAGTCCCGTTGACTAACCTGATCTTCTACAACTAACCACTTAGTGGACGAGGGAAAGGCTGTGGATGTTGTCCACCTAGACTTTAGTGAAGCCTTTGACACAGTTTCCTACAGCATTTTCCTGGAGACATTGGCTGCTCATGGCTTGGACAGGTGTATGCTTTGCTGGGTAAAAAAACTGGCTGGCTGGGTCCAAAGAGATGTGGTGGATGGAGGTAAATCCAGCTGGCAGCTGGTCACAAGTGGTGTTCCCCAGGGCTCAGTTTTGGGGCCAGTTCTCTTTAATGTCTTTATAAATGATCCGGACAAGGAGACCAAGTTCACCCTCAGTCAGTTTGCAGACAACACCAAGTTGGGCAGGTGTGTTGATGTGCTTGAGGGTAGGAAAGCTCTACAGGGGGATCTGGACAGGCTGGATTGATGGGCCAAGGCGAATTGAAAGAGGTTCAACAAGGCCAAGTGCCGGGTCCTGCACTTGGGTCCCAGCAACACCAGACAATGCTACAGGTTTGGAAAAGCTAGAAAGCTGCCTGGTGGAAGAGGACCTGTGGGTGCTGACTGACAGCTGTGTGCCCAGGTGGCCAAGAAGGCCAACAGCATCCTAGCTTCTATCAGAAAGTGTGGCCAGAAGGAGTAGAGAAGTGATTGTCCCCCTGTACTCAGCACTGGTGAGGCTGCACCTCAAATCCTGTGTTCAGTTCTGGGTCCTGCACTGCAAGAAGGACATCTAGGTGCTGGAGTGAGTCCAGGGAAGGGCAACCAAGCTGGTGAAGAGTCTGGAGAAAAGTCTTATGAAGAGTGACTGAGGGAACTGGGATTGTTTACCCTGGAGAAAAAGGGGCTGAGGGGAGACCTTATTGCTCTCTACAACTGCTTGAAAGGAGGATGTAGCGAGGTGGATGCTGGTCTCTTCTCCCAAGTAACAAGTGATAGGATTTGAAGAAATGGCCTGAAGTTGTGCCAGGGGAGGTTTAGATTGGATATTAGGAAAAAATTCTTCACTGAAAGGGTTATCAGGCCCTGGAACAGGCTGCCCAGGGAAGTGGTTGAGTCACAATACCTGGAGGTATTTAAAATACATGTAGATGTGATGCAGAGGGACATGGTTTAGTGGTAGACTCGGCAGTGCTGGGTTTATGGTTGTACTTGATGATCTTAAAGGTCCTTTCCAACAGAAATGTTTCTTTGATTCTATGATTCCCCTTCCTCTGCTGGATGGCTGTGTCCATTCTAGAGTCTGTAAGGAACCCAGATTGACCTTTGACCATTGCAAGCCAGAAGCTGTGGTAACAGCTGGGAGGAAACTTCTTTCACACCATTCTCCAGAGGTCAAGTCCTCATCTCCAAGGCTCAGCCCAAACGCTGTCCTATGTTCTTTCACCATGCCCAATAAGGAGGAACCCCAGATTAGCTTTTTCTGTGAGCCATGGCCCGCCCCCAAGCCAGGAAGTGCTACTGCCATTGGCTAAAGGAGCTGCCCTCCTTGCCAGCACGTTGGGGTCCTTTTCCTGTCTCCACTGGATTGACTGCAGTAAGAAGCATTATTTAGCACTGTGTGATGGTTATTTATTTGGAGTTGAGGTTTTTGATTGTTTTCTTTCAAGGTAAATAGTAAAATGATTCCTAACTGCTTCCCTTTGCACCCTGAGGTTCCCCTCCTCCTCCAGTCTAGCTTCTAGACCTAACCAATCAGACCACCATAACTGGTGCTTCACTGCAGTCACCCACCCTCCAAAACAAGAGAGGAGAAAAATGCCAGGTTACACAAGGCTCCAGGACTGACACTGCTTGTCAAACCCAGGCAGTTTGCCCCAGTCCTTGGGGATGATCAGGGATCTCCGTACGATCAGTCACTTCCCATCTTTATTATTTTTTGATAAATATGCACATTCAGAATCTCTCATTCTTCCATGGGAGTTATGGAAATAAATGCACAACGTGCTTTTAACATCCACATCCTCAACCTAGTGCAATAACCTCCCCTTGACCGTGGCTGTCCAGGCCGTTGCTGTCCACAAGGCAGAGAGGATGCTGCTGTGGGGACAGCCTACTGCTTTCAAGAACCATGTAGCAAATGTACTGGGAAAGAGCCAACTTGGGTTTCAGTCTGGGGTGGGCAAAGCCTGATGTGATGCTGAAAGCCAACAGGGAGCTGGGTTTTTTCTTTTCCCCACGAATTATCTATTATGAAACTCTTGAGTTTCTTTGATCTCCCCGTTACGTCTGTATCATTCCTCCATAAATCTCTCAGTTGAATACAGAGGACAATTTTTTTATTGTCTGTATATAGTATATATAAATAAAAATATATAAATTATATATATACACACAAATTTATGTCTTGTTTTACAAACAAGAAAGATTAAATATATTAATCTTCATACCCAAACTAGCATTTGTGTCTTTTCTTAAAAAAAAAAAATCTAAACTTTATGGAAATATGGCTATATTCTTATCTGTACAAAACACTTATCTGTACAAAACTCCCTATTTTTGTTGTTGTAGAAATGTTTGTGTCTCCATACTGGAAGGGCACAGTGTAAGGACTACATAATGTTGGTGGACTCCACAGCAGTTCAGTAGCAGGTTATGAAGGAAGGCATGAAGCAGCAAAAATGTTGGTTTGAAATGACTGTTTGACTTGGCATGGTTTTGTGTTGTTCATGGGTGCTTCGGCTCCCTCCAGGACGGGAGCAGCTCCAGTGGCATTCAGCCCTTCAGTGCTGGGGACAGCATGGTCCTCCTGGTGCCCACAGGACAGCCTCCTGCCCCTAAAGCAAAGGAGGCCTTAATCCCCCTTTGTTAGCAAATTCCTGCCTGAAGCATTTTGGATGACCCACTGACCAGCTCCAGGACATGTCTTCAGCCAAACTGCAGCCCTTGGCTGGCATTTTCTCTGCTGCCTGGGAAGAAAGGACAGCGTGTGACCTGCCATCAGTGGCCTGATGCTTCTGCTGTCCTGTGGGACTGCCCTGGTATGTCTGCAGGTGAAAGCCCAGCAAAAGTGTAAGGGGAGCAACCTGAGCAAGGCAAACAGTTCCCCAGCTACAGATGACATTTCCAATATCCTGCTTGAGGACACGTTTTGCCTGGCACATTGAACTGCTCTCTATTCATGAGGGAGGAAGGCATTGACGTATGCCTTCTATGTGCCCCAAAGCTTCCAGAAACTACAAAAGCCAAGTCTGATAAAGATCCAACAAGAAAAAGCTGAGGAACTGGGTCATTTTCTGTACGGGGATAGAAGGGGGTTGAATGTGTTGTCTAAAGCAAAGGCAGCAGCACTCAAGACACATTCTAAGTGCCTCCAGGCTCGTTATTTTAATCTGCATCACATCATTTCCCATGCTGAACTAACCAACGATGGCACCGAATGGGACAGAACCCACCTATTTATAAAGTTGAACATGGGTTTAGAAAAAAAAGGAAAAGCCAAGAGGTTTTTTAACAACTCCTAGAGCCTGAAAATATTCTTGACAGCAGGCAGTTAATCAGCAATTTCAGAGTCGATGCTTAGTACCATCTAGTGGGCAATCAGCAACCCAGCAGAAAGGAATTATTTCTCCACAGCACACTTATTATTGTACAGTGGTAGCAGTGGTGGTAGGTGCTCACTCAGATGTCCCTGTGTGAAGGGAGGAGCTGTACTGGGACCTACCTGAGAAGGATGATGAAGCCCTGCCTTTATTATTGCTGTACTCATAATTTCAGTGCTGCATCTGCAGCCTCACTGTTGGACACTTGTAAGTACTCCTAAAGGAAATGATCCAGGTAAAATGTTCTAGTTTGGTTTTGAACCACAGCGTTGTGGTTTTTTTAAATACCTCTCTGTTACACTGCACAGAGAATTAAAAGTAAGTATTTTTTTCCAAATCTAGTTCCCATCTCACTGTCCATCTGGTTTATCTACCTGCAGACTGCCTTGTTCTTGTTTAGCATCAGCATCTCTTCAGACCAAAGCCACTGTCCCTCATCAAGTTAAAGCAAAATATGCAGTTCTTGGAAAAGAACAATATTGCTTTGCAGGTGTGTGTTGCTCAGCCACAACATGCATTCATGACCATCTGATGTCACTGCACTCCTATCATCTGCTTCCTCCCTTCATCTTCTCCAAATTATGTCTGCTCACCAGGGCTCTATCAGTGACAACTTACAAAAAAGGAACAAAAACTGGGCCATCACTGGTCCCTCTAATACTCGTAAGAAAAGCAGAAGACCTGGCTTTCAGGGATTAAAGGGCTGAAAGCAGGAGCTGGAAAATTAGCAGACCTGAAGCAGCACTCCCAAGATGGGTTTGGATAAAATGACTTGTGTCTCTGTGGACTTTGCTGATCATTGTCAGCTGGAGACAACTGGGCTCCATGGTTTAAAGCACTTTGAACTCTAATCCTCACAGCGTAGTGGCCACATTGTCCTGTCAGGATTTCCATCCTCTTCAAGGTCCTGGCAACACTACACAGGAATTGCAGCAGCCCCAGATACAACAGCAGGGTGAGTTGAATAGTTGGGACCCACTGCTGCTTCCTCCATGCCCACGGGAGCTGACAGTCAAACAGAAATTAGTTATGTCTAAATTTTATCCTCATTTAAAGCACCGTGTCTGGATTCCAGTGTAAAACATTGTAACAAATTCCTTGCATAGGCAGACACAGTGGCTGGGAAACCCATTGCTTTAGCTGGAGCCTACTGCTTTCAAGAACCATGTAGCAAATGTACTGGGAAAGAGCCAACTTGGGTTTCAGTCTGGGGTGGGCAAAGCCTGATGTGATGCTGAAAGCCAACAGGGAGCTGGGTTTTTTCTTTTCCCCACGAATTATCTATTATGAAACTCTTGAGTTTCTTTGATCTCCCCGTTACGTCTGTATCATTCCTCCATAAATCTCTCAGTTGAATACAGAGGACAATTTTTTTATTGTCTGTATATAGTATATATAAATAAAAATATATAAATTATATATATACACACAAATTTATGTCTTGTTTTACAAACAAGAAAGATTAAATATATTAATCTTCATACCCAAACTAGCATTTGTGTCTTTTCTTAAAAAAAAAATATCTAAACTTTATGGAAATATGGCTATATTCTTATCTGTACAAAACACTTATCTGTACAAAACTCCCTATTTTTGTTGTTGTAGAAATGTTTGTGTCTCCATACTGGAAGGGCACAGTGTAAGGACTACATAATGTTGGTGGACTCCACAGCAGTTCAGTAGCAGGTTATGAAGGAAGGCATGAAGCAGCAAAAATGTTGGTTTGAAATGACTGTTTGACTTGGCATGGTTTTGTGTTGTTCATGGGTGCTTCGGCTCCCTCCAGGACGGGAGCAGCTCCAGTGGCATTCAGCCCTTCAGTGCTGGGGACAGCATGGTCCTCCTGGTGCCCACAGGACAGCCTCCTGCCCCTAAAGCAAAGGAGGCCTTAATCCCCCTTTGTTAGCAAATTCCTGCCTGAAGCATTTTGGATGACCCACTGACCAGCTCCAGGACATGTCTTCAGCCAAACTGCAGCCCTTGGCTGGCATTTTCTCTGCTGCCTGGGAAGAAAGGACAGCGTGTGACCTGCCATCAGTGGCCTGATGCTTCTGCTGTCCTGTGGGACTGCCCTGGTATGTCTGCAGGTGAAAGCCCAGCAAAAGTGTAAGGGGAGCAACCTGAGCAAGGCAAACAGTTCCCCAGCTACAGATGACATTTCCAATATCCTGCTTGAGGACACGTTTTGCCTGGCACATTGAACTGCTCTCTATTCATGAGGGAGGAAGGCATTGACGTATGCCTTCTATGTGCCCCAAAGCTTCCAGAAACTACAAAAGCCAAGTCTGATAAAGATCCAACAAGAAAAAGCTGAGGAACTGGGTCATTTTCTGTACGGGGATAGAAGGGGGTTGAATGTGTTGTCTAAAGCAAAGGCAGCAGCACTCAAGACACATTCTAAGTGCCTCCAGGCTCGTTATTTTAATCTGCATCACATCATTTCCCATGCTGAACTAACCAACGATGGCACCGAATGGGACAGAACCCACCTATTTATAAAGTTGAACATGGGTTTAGAAAAAAAAGGAAAAGCCAAGAGGTTTTTTAACAACTCCTAGAGCCTGAAAATATTCTTGACAGCAGGCAGTTAATCAGCAATTTCAGAGTCGATGCTTAGTACCATCTAGTGGGCAATCAGCAACCCAGCAGAAAGGAATTATTTCTCCACAGCACACTTATTATTGTACAGTGGTAGCAGTGGTGGTAGGTGCTCACTCAGATGTCCCTGTGTGAAGGGAGGAGCTGTACTGGGACCTACCTGAGAAGGATGATGAAGCCCTGCCTTTATTATTGCTGTACTCATAATTTCAGTGCTGCATCTGCAGCCTCACTGTTGGACACTTGTAAGTACTCCTAAAGGAAATGATCCAGGTAAAATGTTCTAGTTTGGTTTTGAACCACAGCGTTGTGGTTTTTTTAAATACCTCTCTGTTACACTGCACAGAGAATTAAAAGTAAGTATTTTTTTCCAAATCTAGTTCCCATCTCACTGTCCATCTGGTTTATCTACCTGCAGACTGCCTTGTTCTTGTTTAGCATCAGCATCTCTTCAGACCAAAGCCACTGTCCCTCATCAAGTTAAAGCAAAATATGCAGTTCTTGGAAAAGAACAATATTGCTTTGCAGGTGTGTGTTGCTCAGCCACAACATGCATTCATGACCATCTGATGTCACTGCACTCCTATCATCTGCTTCCTCCCTTCATCTTCTCCAAATTATGTCTGCTCACCAGGGCTCTATCAGTGACAACTTACAAAAAAGGAACAAAAACTGGGCCATCACTGGTCCCTCTAATACTCGTAAGAAAAGCAGAAGACCTGGCTTTCAGGGATTAAAGGGCTGAAAGCAGGAGCTGGAAAATTAGCAGACCTGAAGCAGCACTCCCAAGATGGGTTTGGATAAAATGACTTGTGTCTCTGTGGACTTTGCTGATCATTGTCAGCTGGAGACAACTGGGCTCCATGGTTTAAAGCACTTTGAACTCTAATCCTCACAGCGTAGTGGCCACATTGTCCTGTCAGGATTTCCATCCTCTTCAAGGTCCTGGCAACACTACACAGGAATTGCAGCAGCCCCAGATACAACAGCAGGGTGAGTTGAATAGTTGGGACCCACTGCTGCTTCCTCCATGCCCACGGGAGCTGACAGTCAAACAGAAATTAGTTATGTCTAAATTTTATCCTCATTTAAAGCACCGTGTCTGGATTCCAGTGTAAAACATTGTAACAAATTCCTTGCATAGGCAGACACAGTGGCTGGGAAACCCATTGCTTTAGCTGGACATGGAAGCAGTCTGCCAGGGAAGACAGGTATCTTACAGCTTATTTACATCACCCAATCTTATTTAGTATATAGGAAAACAGTCAGTCAACACATAGTAGGAAACTTCTCCAAAGGTTTTTGTGTCAGGCCATGTCAGCCTGCCAACCCTTTTCAGCCTTAACTTTTTCTCAGCCTCTACTCTCCTGTTCATCCCAAACACACCCCTCTGCCTCTGCTTTTCTGCCTCCCACTCCTTCTTGGCCTCCACTTTATTTCCAGCTTCTGCTTTTGTTTCAGCCACCAAGGCAAAGGGCAGAGCCTTGTGTTATTCCTACCAAGTGCTATTCATTAACAGAACCAGCTCCAAGGCAGTGCAGTCATAAGGCAACAGAAAGAAAAAACCCAGAGCCACAGGCTTTCTGCATGAAAATGTGTCTTTGATTAAGCGACTGGTGGTAATTGAGTAGCAATTGTATGCAGGAATGTGCCAAGAGAGGGACATGAGCTACTCTGTCTTGATTGACTTCTCCATGAAATTTGATGGTGTTAATGCGCTGCTTAAAATGCCCTGGAAAATATATTCTCAGGCCATGAGACACAAAGATATTTCTGATTAAATGTATCCCTAGAGAACCAAGTAAATAACAAAGGGGCTTTTGCCATTGTCGTGCTTTCAGGTTCTCCTTAGTTGAGCAGAATTTGCTTCACAATTTCCAAAACAGGAGAGAACACCGTAGCTCAGGCTATCAGCTTGTTCTTTCTGTTAACGAAAACCAACTTGTGCTTCTCTGCATTATAAACCAGAGGAAAAATAAATAAAACCCTTGAGATTGGAAGTAGCTAATTGAATTTGTAATACTTTGCTTTCAGAATTAAGCCAGCCAACTCGAATTAGTGCCTTACTTCTGAACAAGGGTGGCCACTCAAGAGTTGAGATACTCCAATGCACCTTCACGCCCAAACTTCACTCAGGCTATAATAATTTTCCTCAGTGTCCTTTGGCAAACAACTGACTCACAGGCCAATGGTTTTCAACCACACAGTCTCTACCTTCATCCCATTTAGGCCAAGAACCAGATAAACATCTCCCTCCTCCAAGCTGGTTCTCCTTGTCCCTTCTTCTTCAGTTAATGGCAATGCAAGCTGCTAATAGACAAGCTATGCCAGAGGAACTCATGAGCAAGCTTTTTGGCTTTGTTTAACCAAGACTTTGGTGCATTAAGAGCTTCTCCTCAATCAAATATCTAAGATTAGCCCATTCTAAGAGTTTTTCTAGTGCTAGTGATAAGTTGTGTTAAGGTAGGTGGACTTTTGTACTCATAACCAAAGTGCTGTCTAACCTACAAAGGCACTGAGGTAGCTGAAACGGTGAAGGGCAGCAGGGGCTTTTCTTAGATGGCACTTGTGGCCACTTAACACTGCTGTGAGCAGTGGGAGGCAGCAAGACAACACACAATTGGAGGGACTATGAGCAGCCACAGCACCCACTCCTGGCTCTGTTTGCCTTGAAGGAAAAAGTGGTGTCACTCACCAGCAGCTCTGCAAGATCTTTGTTCCTGGGGGGGGGCAGCTTCTGCTGGCTCACAGGGATCCTCAAAGATGCTTGGCCTCTAGCTCAGAAAGGCCCCCCAAAAAGTCTTTGATTTTACACATAAAAGGTGGCAGCTAGTCCTTGTTTTACAGGATGAAGGATCTAATTACATCTTCTGTCAGATTTTTCACTCTTGCAAATCCCTCCTCTGTGATCCAAGGAGGGAGCTGGTGGACACGCTACTTCAAAAGTCTATCATTGGCTCACAATGGGTCAACTTGGACTAGATGATCTTTCGAGGTCCCTTCCAACCCCTAGGATTCTATGATTCTATGAACTAACTCCTCACTTGCATTTCATGGCAACGCTCCAAAAGTTCACTTCACCTGCTCAAAGAGTCAGGGGCTTGTTGTGAATGGAGGTCCCTGTAGCCGGTGGCTGGCTATTTTAGTATGCTAATAGTTCATTAATACATTAATTACTTAGTGTTTTGCTACTCCGTGCTGAAGGCTCCACCCTTTTCATTTGTCTCGCAGGCCTGTCTCAAGAGAGATGCCGACTCCTTGGCGTTTCTCCCTAATCTGAAACTGTTGTTCTCTGTTTCACAGTCCTCTAAGCCCTACTTGTATTCTGCGAGCCCCTTATGCTCTCTTCTACGTGATTTTCTTCCCCCAGATGTTACTTATTTCAGTGCACCCCTGCCAGGACAGGCGCAGGGCTCCACAGGGCCGGGCTGGGCCCGGCGAACCGGGCACCGGAGCTCCCTGTCCCCCCGGCGGCCCTGGCCGCGCATCCCTCAGCTGAGGCGCCGGGGCTTCTGTTCCGGGCGGGAACGACTACGATTTCTATTTATACGGATTTGCTGGCTGTGAAAATCACAGAGAAACGTGAAACGGCGGGTGGCCAGCCGGTACGCAGGGCACT
>NW_009953098.1:1262754-1278218 GCF_000747805.2 Chaetura pelagica | reverse complement strand
CGGGGCCTCCCGGGGCGGCTGGCGGGGCAGCCTCCTCCGCGGGCAGGGAAGGGTTGGTGCCACCGGCCCCGCCTCGGCCCCGGAGCTCTGAGCTGATGGGAACGCACCTCCCGGGCTTCCCCCCGCGGATCAGCCTCTGCAGTTTAAGCTGTGGTGGTTTGAGGCTTTGAGTTCGGTGCTCAGGGTGAAGGTGATGCCTTAAAAGTGGCCTGAAGAGCATCAGATTGTTAATGGTGTTGAGAAAATAACTCGGGAAAGAGAAGGGGCTGACCTAACCTTGCAGTTATGCAGTATGTGTTCCCCCCCCCCCATGCTCTGAAACCTGAGATTTGTCTTGTTTTCTGTCTCTGTGCTCTAAAAGCCTTCCTGTCAGCCTACTTGGAGAAGCCAAAAGAAAGGAGAAGCTAAAAATTATTCACAGTTCCTGGAGCTTGCTTTTAGAGAAGCCCATGAAGCATGTATACACCACGCAGTATAATAAAAAGAACCCTCAGTGATTGCTCCAACCCATCTCTTTCCTCTGGAGACTAAATTGTTTTCCAGGAGAATCCAGATGTGCACGTGATGTGCAGCATTATGTTTTGTAACTGAAAACTTCAGAGGTGGTACAAAGAGTTGTAAAGAGTCTTGTTTGATTTACAGCTGTAGCCCTTGCACTGTTCTCCTTGCTGTTTGTTCATTGCTGTTATCCACCCATTTGGGCAGCCAAATGCAGGTTCTCATGTCAGCAGGTAATGTGACTTTGAGACCTACCAGGGGTCTTACTTACCCCAATAAACTGATAGCAGATGCTTCCCAGAAAAAGAAAACTTAACAGAATAGTTAATGGGATATTTTTGTACAATAAATGTCCTGAATCAGCTTAAAGTTAGACTGTTAGTAAGTAGAGTTGGAGGTTACTCTTTATGCTAACTACTGTGAATTCAGACATTTACCTAGCAGAAAGTGCTCATGCTGGCTGAAGCTCTTCCTGAGAGATTGGTGTGTACTCTTAGGTCAGTGTGCAGTGAAGATGATAGCTGATGGACATGAAGCAGTAAGGCTGTAAATACCTAGAAAGTCATCAAAAACATGTTGATGAGGGGAGAAAGATCAGAGAATGAAATACTAAAATTAGAAATCTGCTCTAAGGTGCTCTGTAAATTATGCCATGAGGAGTAGGTTGGGACATTACATGTCTACTTTTTCCTAGAGTTTAATGAGGTAGGAGTCTGCAGGTTGGGTGAGCATCTCCAGTGCAAGGAGGAGAAAACCATGGAGGACCTTTGTCTTCAGTAGACTGACTTCTGGTTACTTCTAGATCCTTGTCTGTCTTTCCATCTTGGTCTCTGGTGCAGGTGTCTTGATACATGCACTGATACTGGCAGTTTGCTGCTGGCAAACAGAACCTTTGGCTCGGATTCAGTCCCTTCATCAGCAGGGATTAGTGTGCATTACATCCAGGAGGAAATTAACCCCAAAAGCCTTTCCAAAGTGAAATGCTGGAGGGCTTTCTGTTCAAGCCAGTGTGACTCAATCTAATAATCAGCTGCAGCATAGCTTCTGGTAGAAGTCTGGCTGGGCTTTCTTTGCTGACTGGCCACCCTCCTTGCTTCCTTTGCACTTCTGCTTTTAGCTGATGTGGTTGTAATTCTAATTCTGGGGGCTCGAGGCCTTTCCTGGGGTGTTTGTTTACATGCTCAGATTGTGTTGAGACCAGGAGTACAGGCTGAGTGCTTTTAGCCTCACTGACTGAACCATTAAATTCGATCAGTGAGCAAAGTAAAATAGCTACTGAGCAAACAAGCAACAGTGTTCCTGCTCAGCACCCTTGTTTACATGGCCCTGTCACCCACAGACCCTTGGGAATGCAGTCCCTGGGTCGCTCTGCAGGTGGTAATGGCTGTGCTCTAATTTGGGTGTGGATACAACTCTCCTCTCCGTCTCTTCCCAGCGTGGAAATAGGTGAGAGCGTGCGTGGGGAAGATGTCTACATTGTGCAGAGTGGCTGTGGGGAGATCAATGACAACCTGATGGAGCTCCTTATCATGATCAATGCCTGTAAGATTGCCTCAGCCAGCAGAGTCACGGCTGTCATACCCTGCTTCCCTTACGCTCGGCAAGACAAAAAGGACAAGGTAAGGCATTTTCTGCTGGGGAGATGCAAGTCCTGACTGCTTGGATAGGGATTATATGAAGTTAAGTATGCAGGGGAGGAGATAAAGCTGAATTTAATTTATTTAAACCTCAGGGCATTGGCCTGCATATGCATCTTTTCATAAAGATCTAGTTGTTCTTGAAAGAACACCAAGCTGTAATCACCAGTTGATGAAAATATGTTAATGAGCACTCCTTTTAGTAACTGCTTGTGAATCATTGCTTGGAAGTGGAAGACTGACATCTTGATTGAGGGAGTTGAACTTGTCTTAAATGCTGTTCTTTCCTGTGCTAGAGTCGAGCTCCCATCTCTGCCAAGCTGGTTGCAAACATGCTCTCTGTGGCAGGTGCAGATCATATCATCACCATGGACCTGCATGCATCTCAGATTCAGGTAGGAGCTAAAATCAGCGAAGTACTTGATCTGTTCCAGTCTGAGTCTCTTTACTACCTTGCAGTCATCTGCCTTTTTTTTTTTCAGACAGAGTAGTGATGATGTGTAACAGCTTCATCTGTAAATGAATTTACAAATGTTCTTGATCAGATGAAGCATAATGAGTCCTGTGTAAATGAATTTTGGGCTGGTAAATGATCTGGGCAACTTCATTGCCACATAGTGACACTGGGTATTCTTAACTGGTCCTTTAAGGAATTTGAGGTGAAGAATGAGTTTATCAAGAATGTTCTTAAATATTGGGTAGAGCTTTCTGATGTATTGTCAGGGAGGAGTGAACAGTGCTGTTTGACATAGTGGCTGGGAACACTGAGGTTAGCTCTGCCTCCAGGGGAGCTGGCACAGCTGCTGGTGAGGATTCAGTTGACCAGGACAGTGATCTGTTAGACAAGATGGGCAATCCCACTTGTATCCATTCAGTGCCACCCTAAGTTGGCTGTGGCTCTCTTCCCAAGTTGCTGGTGGGTTGAAATTATTTTTTTTTTCTGACTTAGTGAGTAGAACAGTCTCACACAACAACTAGAACCTTGACCAGAGCTGTGTAAGAGAAGTGGCAAGAGTATATACCAGGGAGAGGAAGGACAGCAAGCTGCTAAATGATCATTCTTGCCTCTTTCCACCTTGAGCAAGTGCTCTGAGACCAAGAAGCCAACTCAGTGCAACTGAGAGAGCTGTTGTAGAGGGGAGGAAATCTGTTGTATTGCTGCAAACACTTGGAACCCAGAGGGGGTAAGATCCCTACTGTCTGGTGAAGTAGTGAGGCTGGCTGTCATTTTAACAGTTGAAAATGCAGCTTTTCACACTTCAGTGTAACTTCTTCCAGTATAACTTGCCCAGAAATACTTGGTCTGAGATGAAAAAATTCTATGTGGCACGGCTGAGAAGACTTTCAGAAAGATGGTTAAATACAACAGAGCACAAGGGGCTATTATGCCTTTTCTACGAGAGGCTTGGAGTTGTCATGTGTGCCATAGGCTTGACCTTTCAGCAGCAGCAGTGGTGAGATTCATTTAATTGGGGTTGGGGTTTTGTGTAGAAGCTTCCAGCAGCTGGCTGGTTTCAGACAGGTTCTCACAGCTGCTGGGTGCAGAAGGAATGATGGTGGAGAGGCTGTTAACCCTGTACCTTGAAACATTCCTCTTGAAGCTGCCTCTGCTCTTCTATTACTCCCTGTCCAGGATTAACTTCTGGCTTCTAGTGACCTTTGAGGTTTACCTGGAGGAGTCTGCTGGGTCAGGGTGAAGTTGTGGAACCAGCTGCATTGGTTGAAAAACAAATGTTGCTCAAGCCTTTTTCATAGGTTTCATGTAGATGCAAACAGTGCAGGTAATGAGCTTTAAAGGTTGCCTTTGTAAACAGGCAGCAGCTGCTCTGAAAATGTGTTGGATGCTGGTTTTCTGCACACCCTTAGGATAGAACTAGTTCCATGTAGTGAAGGTGTCAGATGTAAAGTGTTACTTATGCTGCTAAACTATTTCTGTCTCTGAAGAGTTCTTACGTTATTCTGCTGTGTATCCCAAAGGCTGCTGCCCTTGCATTAAGGGAAGTAGAAAGGAAAGCTGAAGGCTGTGGGGAGGTGCTGGCTGCATGCCTAATCATATAGAAGGTTTCTTCCAACTGTTTTTGGAATGTGACCTTCAGCTACATCTGTTCCTGTTGTCTTCCTTGCAGGGTTTTTTTGATATCCCTGTTGATAACTTATATGCTGAGCCTGCTGTACTGAAATGGATCAAAGAGAATATTGCAGAATGGAAGAACTGCACCATTGTTTCACCAGATGCTGGTGGAGCCAAGAGGTAAGATGTCAGACATCTTGCTTGATGTGCTTCTCTAGGTACTTGAATTCCAGAGTGTTGGTGACCATATTCCCAAGATATGTGTTCCCTCTGCCGTTTTAAGACAGTCTGTGGCACCTAGTAAAGAGTGGTCAGGTATTCTTCCTCAGGAATGTTTAGGTTTCTTGGGCTGTGTGGAAAATCAAATAGCTTTTAGAATCACAGCTGCATAGGTAGGAACTGCACAATTACTACATCCCTTGGACTGTACCAATTTTAGGTAGAGTTTTGTAGGGCAATTGTGCAGGTTGAAGAAGGGGATCGTGTAGCTCACACCCCTGTGGCAAAACCAGATACCACTGCTGGTTAATGATCCATTTTTAACAAGGTTGTTTGCTTGCAGTATTAAGCTTAGTCTATAGAGACACTTTCTTACTCTTGATTTTAATATCTAACTGGGACTTAAACCTGCTGCCACTTTTCCTCTTCCCTGAAAGCAAGGAAGAGAGATGGTTCCTTTCCAAAAAGCTGCAGCATCTGCTATAGCACATTTCTACTTTGATAGTCTGACAGTCTTCTGCAGATAACCATGCCAGCTTGTGGGCAGCTCAGAATGTTCTCAAGTGCTTATTAGGAGAAACCAGACTGTTCCTTAATGCTTCTGTGTGAGGGCTGCATGTGAACAGTAAAGGGATGCAGATGTGTTCTTTAATCCAGGACTGTCACACCAAAAATGTTGGTCTGTTCTGACCTAAGGCACATACTTCAGGGTGTTTCAAGCTGTTAAAAGCAGCCAAGGGATACCACTGCTGCAGGTTGCTGTGTCTGCCTGCAGGTCTGGTGTGGCCCATGTATTGGAGAAGACCTTTTGTGTATTCAGCTACCTCTGTAATGCAGTGTATGAAATGCCAAGTCAGCCAGCTGCAGTCTGACCCCTGGAGAAACCTCTTCAAGAGCCCCTTGAACTGAAATGTGTTGATCTTAGCTGGTGCAATATTTTATGGAGATAGTGCAGAACTAAGTACTTTAGTAAACAGTTTAGTTTAACTATGTTGTGTAGGACTTGTGTAGGGTGATGAGGCTGATCTCTTGAAGCTAGGGATCTCTTCAGCTGCAGAATTTCTTGTGTGTTCCTCTTGCTCTTAACATTTTTAATGTTGTTCTGTGGTCACTTTGACCACTGAAAATGTGAGATGGTGGACTTGCATGTCTTTGGTGTTATAGTCCTGCCACTGTTCTTGTGCCAGCACTTGTATGCAGGACCATGGGATGCTCACATGAGTGCAGGCAGATCCCTGTCACTGTCATGGCACAACTTCAGACTTCCCAGTGTAGTGATATAAAGCTGACAACTTCCAAAGCCTTCTGATGACTTCAGGCTTGCCAGACTTGCTGGTTAAGGTTTGTTTTGAGCTTTAAATGCAAATTAATTGAGTGGTCAGGATGAAAGACTTCTCTCTTAATCTAGTTGCTGTGGTCAGGGGAGATGAGATCAGAGTTGAACTGTTTGAAGGGAAGCTAAAGTGTCAGTGTCTTCTATTAATTGTTCAGGAGCAGCAACAGATGTGGTGACAGCTTCTCTTACTGCAGTGGCAGTGAGTGCTTAAGAGTTAGAAGAGACTCAATTGAAGCTGCTGTGTGGAGTTAAGTGTTGTTTGGGAACTGTTCTTCCTTCAGAGTGACCTCCATTGCAGATCGGTTGAACGTGGACTTCGCCCTCATCCACAAGGAGCGCAAGAAGGCCAACGAGGTGGATCGCATGGTGCTGGTGGGGGATGTGAAGGACAGAGTGGCCATCCTGGTGGATGATATGGCAGATACATGTGGTACCATCTGTCATGCTGCAGACAAGTGAGTGGGGCTGGCTGATTCTTTCCTAAATCAGAAACCCGTGGTTAGTGAACACTGTGTGACGAGTGAACGGGGTTATTTGTGTGTTGAGTTCCACAAAGTAAAGTAGTTTATTGATTATATATCTCATACAAAATCAGTGAAAAGCCTAGTTGAAGTTCTCACAGAGAATAGCTAGAAGACATAGTGTCTGGTTTTATTTGAAAAATGCTTGTGTTGATAGTATGTCTTTCACCAGACCATCACTGATTATGCTCAGTAGAATTAAGTGCTGTCTGGTGCATCAGCTTCAGGTCATACATCTGAATTTCTATTTTAATTAAGCTTTTCAAACCAGGATGCCTTTCAAGCCTTCTACACTTGAAACACCAGCATATGCAGCACTCAATGTTAAATATCTGCTACCTTGTGTTGGCAAAAATCACAGGAAGTGGTTTGTGTGATCTCGTCCAAATGTCCTGGGGCTAAGAACAGTATTTTTTTAATGTATACTTTGCCTGTGGTGGATTTGGTAATACTTGTGAAACTGTTTTCTTCCCCCAAACCAACAGTGGGCTGGAGAAGGCAATCAAATGTAGCCTGTCCCCTGAGCTTATGGCATTGTCTCATTTCATGCTTACCATGTGACCCCTGCACTAATGTCAGCTGAATACTTGCTAAAAATTTCTCATCCTTCTCCTTTTTTACTCTGTTGTAGGCTTGTGTCAGCTGGAGCCACCAAAGTTTATGCCATCCTAACTCATGGGATCTTTTCTGGGCCAGCAATCTCTCGAATCAACAATGCCTGTTTTGAGGCAGTTGTAGTTACAAACACAATACCCCAGGAGGACAAGATGAAGCAATGCCCTAAAATCCAGGTGAACATCCCCTTTCTCCTCTCTCACTCCTAAAGGGCTGGCAGCACTTGACTGCCCTCCTCTTGGTGGGAACACCCCATAATACTGTCGAGTGCTTACAGCACTTTTATTGGTACTGGGATCAGTGACAATGGTGACTAGTTCTTATTGTGGGTAACAGACCTGTTGCACTGATAAAATGCAGCTTCTGGTCTATTTCATCTTAAGCAGTTCATTTAAATCAATCTTTTTCAAAGCTTGTTTTACCTAAATGAGATCTAATGTGGCCACGATGTGAGCCACCAGTTGTGGCCATGCCCTTTGGAGGGGTGATAAGCTGATGTGTAATACTGACGTAGATAGAACTTCTGAAGGTGGCAATGGCAGTTTCAGTTGTGTACCTGTCACCTAATGTCCAGCCCTTTAAGAAGAGGGTACTTTTTGTGAAGCCAAGTAGGCCTGGCCTGGGGAAAGTGAGAGCTTCGTGTCTGGTCATCCCAGCAGGGCAGGTGAGCTAGAAAAGGGGTGCAGTCTCATCCCACAGCTGTCTTGCTGGCTTGACTGCACCACAGTACAATGTTCAGATACTTGCCAAAGATAAACAAAACCACTTTGCCACCCATATGAAAGCTAAAAGTTGATGTTCCCTCTGTCTTGGGTTTTCTGTTTAGGAAATGTACTGTGGTGTTTTGTTTCCCAAGCTGAGGCTAACTTTGCTAGAAGGAGAAAAAAATAAAATTGGTTGTGCCACTTGAGCTAGTCAGAACTTGAGGATTTCCTGTGATCCTGGACAGCTGGAAGTTGCAACTTTACCTGAGCATTCAGGCTTAACAGGTCCCTCAGAACTTCAAGTACAGCTGTAACATACACACAGCCAAGGACATCCTAAATACTATCTCCACAGCACAGACACATGGGACACAGGCATTTCGAGAAGTTCTAGAAAGTGAAAGGCACTGCTAAGACTCAGCTAGTGCTGTGCTGGAAGTGTAGCTGGTTCCTCAGTACTGGTGCTCTGGGGAAAGGGAAGCTCAGCTGGTTGAAGCTGCAGTGAATTTTAAACTGCTTTTGCAACTAAGTTAGAAGCTGATTGTGAATTAGATTGCTTCTTTTTTTTTTTTCAACACTAACTTCTGGATGATATTCCTGCCACTGAGCACATCTAAAAGATGTCTGATGCTTCAGCTTCTTTCCAAGCTCTGCACTGCAGCTAATGCAGACAAAATGTTCAGTTGGTAATTGGTGTGTAAACTCCTAGAGCCCAAGATGGCAGAACTAAAGGACTTGTCATAAGTCTCATGCTCTGTCTGCTCTGCAGCTCTTGAGTTGTTTTCTTTCCTTCCTTAGGTAAACTGTCACCCAAATTTGTAACATCCCAGATGCAGATAAATTACTTCTACATGTGACTTAATTACATAGAATTCTGAAAATATTCTACATACAGCACTACAATAATCATTTCACTATTGATCTTTGTTAGTCTACTGTCACTTTTCTTTGCTGAGACTTCTGAAGTTCAGTTTGTTTACCTTAGGACTATCTTATGGTCTGTAGGTTGCAGAGAACTTAGGGTAGTTTAAATCGAGGTCAGATTGCTTCTCTTGAATGCTGAAGCTTTCCCACCGCTGTCAGCAGTCCAAGAAAGGACACATCACTTTACCTGCTGGGGTTCAGAGCTGGAGTTCGTTTACTGAGACTTGATTTTCCCTCCTTGTTAACTGCATTACCCCACCAGGTGGAGCCAGTGCAGTGGCTGGGAGCTGAGCTGCAGCACAATAGCTTCATCTTCCTTAGATTTAGGTGATAATCCTTTTAACTTATTATTTACCCTTTAGGTTCTTCCTAACTTACCAGCCATTCTTCTAGGCTTGATGTCTTTTCTCAGTGACGCTGATGCATCTTTCTTTTCCTCCAGGTGATTGACATCTCAATGATCCTTGCAGAGGCCATCAGGAGGACTCATAATGGGGAATCTGTCTCCTACCTATTCAGCCATGTCCCTTTATAACAACAGATGTGCCAGCTGCTGCTTGTATGGCTTTTTTTTTTTTTTAAACCAAAAGTTGTTCAGCTTGTTGTAAAGTTCAGTAGAGGACTCTGCTTTTTGGTTCCAGTGCAGCTCTCCACAGCTGCTCCTGCTTAAGTCAGGCTTACTGGCTCTGCTCCCAGCACTGGGAGGCAGAGGGAGGGAAGCTCATCTCTATAACACTCCAGCTCCACCAGCAACCCTGTGCACTGGGGCTCAGCAGTAGCACTGACTCAGTCTGCAGACCTGTGGAGAGCAGGACTGACACATGGCTCATTGCCACAATTATTTTATAGGGAGGGGGGTGGGGGGAAAACAAGAGGGTTTGTCTGTGGGCAAGGTTAGATGATCTGGCATGCACACCCTAAATTGTTTGGGAAGCAGAGCTCCCTAGGACATGTTGATCTGGATCTACAGCAAGAGCCTGAGAGACTGCTGGCTGTCTTACCACTCTGTACCTGACAGAAGCCCTTGAAGTGATGGGGAAGGCTGGTGTTTTGACCAAGCTTGACCCTAGGCTTGACCCTGGATGACATCTGGGATATGGTTCTGCTACAGCTTCCTCCCATAAATGAGGTCAGTGTAGTTTGCAAACTGGAGTTCATCTTAATGATGAAATCAGTTCCCTTCAGTGTGCTGCACAGGAAGGTGAGGGCACAGGCTGTGCATGCTGCCTTGCTGTATTAACTTGGTGGTGAAGGTGCATCCTGGACAAGAATTTTTCTGCCTCCTATGTAGAGGACTCATGGTAGTTGTGTGCTTTAGTGTAGGCTCAAACCAGTTCCTCAGTTTCACAGCTCACTGTTGGCCTGGCTAGCAATTAGAGGACTGTTGTCATGTTCTGTAGCTGTACCTTGGCTTGCTGTGCAAACCCTTGATCCTTGTTTTACCAGTACACTAGTAAACTGAGCCTCTTTATCCCATAGTAGTTTGGTTGATGCATCAAGCAAGTGCCTGCTCAGACACTGGGGTGACCTAATATGCAACAGCTTTGTGTCCAGCTGTCTTAGTCTCTCATTGCCTGCACTCCTGTTCTGCTAGTTACTGACACATCTGGTTGCTTGTCATGGTCACTGTCTGCCTGGCCTTTAAGGTGTTGCTCCTTGCAAAAGATCTTTAAGGAACACAGGAGGTTGCAGGACTACAAACCCTAAAGAAGCTTGTGAAGTGGATTTGATGCTGCTAATGAGTGCTTGCAGCAATGGGTTAAAGAGGCTGGTGATACATAGAGCTGCAATTTTCCCAGCATTAACACCAACCTGACAGGCAGCAAAGTGCTGGAAAGAAAAATACCAAAACTAGAGCTGGCTGAGGCTCCCAGATGTAATAAGTATAATCTGAAACTTGAATACTTAGTAACTGTACCAGACAATCACAAGGTTAAATCTCTTCTAGACTCTTATGGGGTTATAGACCAAGCTGGTTTAGGCTCTGTTTCTTATAAGCACTCCTCCTTTATTTGGAATTTTTTTTTCAGCTGGAGGAAGGGAAAAAGGGGAAAGTAATTTGAAATTACTTGCTAGAATAACCAGCATGGCTTTGAGAGGCTAGGACCTGGGGTGGGTATAAGTGGAACTAACTGAAAGTCTTGGTTAAGATCTGTGGCAGTATGTCTTTAGTTGTGCCTTTTAATGAAGACTTCATTCCTAGAACTCCTGTCCTGTGGCAACATTAACACTTCTATTCCAGTGTAGGGGTTTATTTTTTTGTAGAAAAATTGATGTTTGTCTGAAAAGTGTGTGTCTCTTGCTTCTTTGCTTTGCGTCCTGCACTGAGCTCTCCCAAGAGTCTTGATTCTTCCCTCCTGCACAGGAGCCCCTGCTGCTGCACTGCCAGTGTCCTGAGCCCAGAGCCACTGGGGTAGCAGTGGGAGGATTTTCAGCAGCATTTGTGTTTGAACTTAAGACCTGATGAAGGAATTAAACTTTTATTTAAAAACCATAGCCTCTGTCTATAAATACTTCTAAAACTAAGGTGATATCCACCTTCTGAGTTGGGTCATTTTGCAAGGTAGATCATGGAATATTGTTACTTGGAAGGTTATCTGGTTTAACCCTCTTAGAGCAGGACTGATTGTGGGATTCAGTTTGGCTGTGCTCACATTGCATGGAAGAAAGAGCTTGGGACCAAGCTGCTTCTCTTGGTGGGTAGTGACTTTTGCCTGTATCTGATTTCCTAGGCTTAATTGTTAGAGGAGGTATTGAGGTTTCTCTTGTACTGTTCAATTCTATATCTGAACAGATCTGTTCAGAGAATGTTCAGACAGTGGAAAACCTGAATAGTTTAGCAAGTACAATTGAAGAATTGCTAAGGATCTTGCACAAAGCTAATGATCAGAGGCAGCAGGATTATGTCCTGAGAAGTACTTGCTCTAACTCAACTATAATCCTTTCTTATAGTGTATTGTAGACTGGGAAAGTGTAACTGAAGTCAGTAGGATGATATGGCAGGTCTAGAGAAAGATCTTTGGCCTTACAATAGATTTCCAGGCCTAGACTGAGCCCTGCTTCAAGAAACATGACCACAGCCTCAGGTAGACATGCTGAGGATCACTGCTGTCTAACCTGTTTTAAAACATTTCAGTATTGGTCAATGAGTAAATAAACTGTTATTTTTTTTCCTCAAATAGCAGGGGGGTGAGGTAGGTCTTGCCAGGGTGATGTAGGAGGTTTCACCTTCCTTACAGAAGAAAAAGAACATCAGTTTTACAGCCAAAAATCTGTACAAAGGTTACCGTTGCTGTTGCTTGATATATACTGTTTTCTTAGTTGCTTCAATGAAACCTTGAGGGTTGGAGTTGGGGAGGACACAGAGTTGAACTGTTGTATGACAACACTGTAACTTTTAAAAGGAGAGGTGATACAGAGATTATAAGAATGTCCCAAGGAAGTAAAGCTCTTCCTTGGAAACCTCCTTCAGATCAGAAGGGCAGGACATGTTAGCAAAGTTTTTTCCCTAAATTAAAAAAAAAAGACCAACTTTTTAATTACTAAACCTGTTTTGTAGGTTGTTTATGACTGATTGACTAGAAGTGACTGTTGTGCTTTTAGAACAAGCATGCCTGCCTTTAACACATGCATGTGGTAGAATTAAAGAACTTCTCTACCTCTCCAGGACAGTCATGGATGGAAGTACCAGGCATCCCTGGGAAGGGTGTCTTCTCACTGCAGAATGGGCTAGGAGGAAAACAGCCCCAGAGGCGTGGATGGCAGAGAGACAAGTTCTTTCAGTGTCCTCCAAGTTTGGGAGTGATGCTCATCCCTTAGCCCAGGCAGGTTCACCTCCAGCAGCACCAGCCCTGCTGTGCAGAGCTTGTGCTGTCTTGAGTTGCCTGTCCAGTTTGCCCTGGAGAGCTGCTGCAGTGAGTCCTGGGCATGCAGTGTGTCCTGGGGGTGAATTCTGTGGTGTCTTGTCTTCCCTGCAGCTGAAAATACCATAGAAATCAAGTCATTGGTTCCCCAGGAGAAAATCCCAAGTGAGTAATTTGCTGTCCTTCTGTAGTTGGAGAGCTGGAAGAGCAGGACAGAGGTGCAACAGCCCAGTGTGCCACGGGCACAGCCAGAGTGTGGGTGCAGATACTGGTGCCACCAGCTGTCTCATGCCTCTGCTGCCTGGGGTAAAAGCAGCATGAGAAGAGAATACAGCCAAAAGTCCTACATCTTAACCCAGCTCACCTGCCTAATGCATTTAAGCCCCCGGGAAATCTGGGCTTATATTTGTGCCTTGTGGGAAAGCAGGATTTGTCCCCTGTTTGGAGCAAGACAAGACACATCCCAAATTGTTCCCACCAGCAGCTCTCTCCTGCTGCTTCTCCCTGAGCCTTAGTGGAGTACAGATTATTTCTCACCTAGAGCTGGTGTTCCTGTGATCTAGAGAAAGCAGCAGCTTGCCTTGCTGCTGCTGGGCAATGGGAAAGCAGTGAGGATTAACAGAAAGTGCAAGGAGCAGCAAAATCCACTGGAGGAACTAGCCTGGGTGTAAGACTCTGCAGCCTGCATGTGCTGACTGCCTTCCTGGGGCTCTCTGCTCCTGCCCCCGCGGTAGGGAAGGGTCGTTGCAAGAGGCTGGGGTTAAAAATGAGCAGGAAAATGTAAACTGTGGCCCTGTGGAGCAGGGGAACTGGCTCACAGGTGGGCAGTGGTGGCTGAAAGGGGCTCAGGTCCTGGCTGGCTGTGGTGCCCTGCCTGGCCTTCACGGCAGGAGGGTCAGTGGGCAGGAAGCTGGAAAAACTTCTCTGATCAGATCGAGAAAACCTGCCTCTTCTTCCTGTAGAGGAGGATAAAGCATTCCTGGAAATGACCATCAGTGGGGCTGTGTCTGAGCCCTGACAGCCTTTTCTGTGGGAGATTTAAAACTCATCTAAAATGGCTGGCAGACATTCTTTCCTATTTCGAGTCAGGGCTGGTTTTGCCTTCCCCATTATCTGTTGATGTCTCAGTTCTTTTGTTATGAATTATTGAAAGCAGAAATGCCAAAACGCATGAGAAAGAAGCAGGCTGTGTGGTTACAGGAGGCTTTGCAAATTTGTCAGGGGGGGAAAAAAAAAAGCTCCTGCAGGGTTATAAGCTCCTTTCATGTTCTTTGTGCAAGATGTTTTTTAAAAGCTCCTCAGCAGCAGCCCGACACCTTGCCTGCTGGAAATGCAGAGGGTTGGCTTTAAGAGTGCTCCGGCTGGGGTTTGTAGGAGCCTGGTGGAGTCTGTGTGGCCCCCGGGAAGGGGGAGCTCCCCTGGCCCTGCCTGCACGGCCGGGGTGGGGGCTTTGAGCCCAGACAAAGAGCCCAGCGCTGCAGCATCCAGGGGCTGCAACATCGCCCTGGCTGGGGGGTGGGTGCAGCTGATGCTGGCGAGGGGCTGTGCATGGGGAGGGTGGGGACCGGGTCCTTTTTGCGTTTGCTGCCTTCTGAGGACAAAAGCTACAACGGGCTGTGAAGCATCTGCAGAGGTGAAGTGTATGGAGAACAGGCAGGGGAAGGTGGGCACAGTGGAAGGGCAAACACACGGAAAAGCACTTGTCTTTGCATAAAGGCAAAAAGGATTTCCTGCTCTCATTTTGAAAGGAGTGGGAATTCTGTTTCCTTTTGGCTGTGCAGGGAAAAAAAGAAAAATGTGCCTTTCTCGGCTCAGAGGGAGCTTTGTGATGCGGGTTCTGCAGGGTGGGCTGGAAGGATGGATGCTTGTGAGAGCAGCCCTGCCTGGGGTTGCTGCTCCTGGCTGTGTGGCACCTTCCAAACCGGGTCCTGCCAGGGGGGCTGCAGCACCAAATCAAACCTGCTCTGGGAGCAGCCTGGCCTTGGGCTGCACCTACAGCCTCTTCCTCTCCACCCCAGAGGACAGGCCCTGGGGGCTCTTTGCCCTCCAGACCTCAGCTCAGCGACCCCATCTTAGGGCTCAGCCTTAAGTCTCTGTCTTTGTCTTTTCTGCATACACCAACCATTGCCATTTCTTTAATTCAGAGCCCAGTGGAGCTTCCTCCTCTAGTCTGTGTCCTCAGGACTCGCTGCAAAGAGCCACCTCTGGCCAGAACCTGCTGTTGCTGGAGAGCACCAAGCCTCCCTCCCAAGATGGCAGTCTGGCTAAAAACCACAACACAAATGTTTCCTCAGACTTGCTGGGGATTTTCTCTGCAAAATCTCCACTAAGCCTGGGGAGAAAGCCAGAGGCTGGCGGGCTGGCAGGAGGTGGAGGCGGGTGTGAGAGCTGCTGGAGCTGCTGGGTGTTCCACAGACAGGTTCCTGCTGGCTGCCCTGCTGGGACTTCTGCACCAGGGCTTTAGCAAGTCTGCCCTGGGGGTCAGGATGCATTTGGTTTTTTTTCTGTCCTCCTCTTCAGCACCTACACTACCCTCCTGCAAGGCTTTCCAGTGGCCAGTGTGCAGGTGCCCTCTGAAGTGCCACTACCTTTCCTGCTCCTCAGCCCAGCTGGGGACAGATGAGCTGCCTGCACTGTCACTCAGCTTTTTTTGCCCCTAAAAGTGTGTTTTCCACATGCACCCCAGCCCAGTTGGGGGGTGCCCCCCAGGCTTTCTACACCCGGTTGCTGTTCTACAGCCAAGCCAGCACCTCTGCCTGTGAGTGTGTCCCACCCACCCACGCTGCTGCTGCTGTAGTGACCGGATCTCCCCGGGAAGCAGCAGGGCTGGAGCTGCGGGTTGAGCACAGTGCTGAAGCATCTCCCACTGCTGCTAAAACACGGTGCTATTTTTATCCTAAGGGCTTGCTCTCCGGAGTTCTGCTTCAGCAGGGTGGGTGTGGGGATGGCCAGCGGTGGGTGCAGCCCACCCTGGTGCGCGTGTGCGCAGGGCACAGCTGCCCCTGGCTGCGGGACAGCGGCTCCCGGGGGGGCTTTGGGGGCGGTGGCCGCTTAGTTCCATCCAGACCACCCTCCT
>NW_009953098.1:1254075-1261959 GCF_000747805.2 Chaetura pelagica | reverse complement strand
AAATGTGCGACAAGCCGGATCTCTCAGAGGTGGAGAAATTCGACAAGAAGAAGCTGAAGAAAACCAACACGGAGGAGAAGAACACGCTGCCCTCCAAGGAGAGTGAGTGCGGGTCGGGGGGTGGGCACACGGGTGGGTGGGCACACGGGTGGGTGCCCTTGGGGGCTGATCTCACGGCTGAGCCATCCGGAGGAAAGAGGCAGTTTGGGGCTCTGACGCACAGAAAGCCCCTGGCCGAGAGGTTTGGGGTCAGGGCAGGGCCCCCCAATGTCTCCTCAGGGCATGACCCCCCGGGAATGCTGAAGGCAGTGCCCACGTTCCTGTCACCCGTGTGTGGGGCTCGTCATGCTCCCACTTGAAGCCTGCACCACCTGGGGTCAAACCACAGAGCCGGGTGTCGGGGTCTCTGGTTGCCCTGCAGCCTTCCCAGCTGTTCCCAGGGAAGTTCCCCTTCCCCACAAAGAAGCACCAGAGGCTAATGGACCCCTCTTCTCTTGCAGCTATTGAACAGGAGAAGGAATGTGTGAAGTCTTCCTAGATTGAGATGGCCTGGCAGAAGGACCTACCACTTGATTATCTCTTTTTTTTGTTGTTTTTGCTTGGAATGAAATCATGTTTTTTTTAAATTTACATCATGTACCTGTATAGAAAACAGTTGCATCACCCAACCCAGTGTCCCACCTTGCTTTGGTGGGGGGGATGGGACAAAATACGGCCCTCTCAGTCCATCAGAGCCTGATGCAGCCCCATCTCTGCTGACTCCCCTTGGCAGTGATGATCTCACTCTGATGTGGGGAGATGAGCAAGGGCTGTGGTGGCTCCTGAACATGGACCCCTTCTGCCTGCAGGAGTGGGGATCCTTTCTGGCCTGGGTCTGTCTCACATACTCCTCACTGATGGTGTTCTGTAGGCTCACTCGCAGTTTTTTTGTCTTCCTTGGGGGAAAAATGAGAAGTTTATTATAAAATAAACGTAATGACTTACCTATGGTTTGTGGTTTTTTCCCTGGCAAAGGTTCAGGCTTCTTGCCTTGGGGCTGGGAAGGTCTCTTGTGCTGCAGCAGTGCTGGCAGTTTGGTGTTGCTCCAAGGGCTACCTGGGATGGCTCCCTGCAGGGTGAGCCCAGCTTGGTGTTGGTGCAGGGCTCAGTTCCTGGTGGCCTGGGGGAGACCAGAGCTGGGAGCTCAGCTGCCCAAGTGCACTGTGTTCTACCAGCAATCCCAACACCACAGTAGCTTCTTGCTGGTGGTATCTTCAGGTAGAGGCTGGCCTGGGCCTTTCTGCTTGAGGGCTGAGCCTCCTGCTTCAAAGAGATTGGTGTCCCCTGCCTAAAACATCACCTGGGTGGCTGGGTTGACTTCTCACCTGCAGGGGTGGAGGTGTCTGTGCTGGCAATGTGGATGCTGACCTGGGTCCCCCTGGAGCTGCAGCCAGGCTGACTCTGTGCACCTGGTTCTCAGAGCAGAGGTCTCTTCCCTAGTTCACACAGCCCTTATTTGTTTTTCAACTTGAGCCAACCTCCACCCCTGCCCTTTGTTGAAGAAGGTTTTTGCAGCCTTGTTGAGGATGGATTGATACAGTAGGCCCCTCAGGTACCCTCTAGGCTGATCCCAGCCCTGCCCAGCAGAAGGTGAGATTCTGTGTCCTGCAGTCAGTCCTCCAGCACACTGTGGGGTCTGATAGTGCCACCAGGTCTGTGCTGTAGCTTCCTGGGTGCTGCCAGGATTTCCTCACACCCAGCTGGCCTGCAGGGTCTCTGAACCAGTTGCTTATGAAGGAAGTGCAGGCAAACTTGCCAGCTAACACCTTGCCAGTGTCCCTAGTGAACCCAGTCAGCTGGATACAAGCACGGGGCTGTTGTTCCTGTCTGGACACAATGCCTGTCTGCCTTGTGCCTCCACCCACACTGCCTGCCAAGGACTGCAGGTAACACTGCTCGCGTGGAGGCAACTGCCTTCGTCCCTGCAAAAGTAAAATCAGAAAAGCTGAAGGTAAGAGGCGTGGGGGGTTTTCTGTGGGGTGAGAGCAGTGGGGAGTAATGCTGAGGCCCAGCTGGGGCTGCTGCTATGCTGGGCTGAGCATGGGGAAGCTCAGCACATGCCAGTGTGGCTGTGTCCCCTCAGCACCCTGATGACCTCAGGACAGCACCCTATCCTGAATGTGGAATCCTTTTTCCCAGTGGCAGCTGCATGGGTGGGTTGCCAAGGTGGCAGCAGCAGCTGATTGCCAAGGCAGGACTTGTCCCTTCTTGGGGGTGGTTCCTCTCTCTGGGTAGGGCAGGGTCAGCCCTGTGCTGGGGTGGGGGCAGGGGGACTCTTCTGACCCTTCTGTGAAAGCAGAAGGTAGAAAATCCCATCAGCAAGAGCTGGGCTTGGGAGCAGCAGGCAGGCCTCGCTGACAGCTAAAGGTTAAGCACCTTCTTCTGGCTGCTGCAGCATTTCCCCCTTCTGCACTGAGGCTTTGCAATCCCTTGGCCACTTGATGAAGCCAGGCTGGGAGTCGGATCAGAGCCAGAGGTAAAGCCAGCCTGAGCCCCTTCCCCTGCCTGAAAGCCAGGGCATGAGCGGAACCTAGTGGAGCTTTTGGGATGGAAACACAAAGTGGCAGAGCTGATCCCCTCTCCCCAGTGGGGCTTCTGGGCATAGGGAGGGCTCAGTGGCTGCCCACAGCACCCTCACTGCTCCTGACACCCCCCAGTGCCTCTCCCTCCCTTACTCACGCTGCAATGAGCTGCCCTGAGGGCATGGAAAACCACCAGCCGACTTATCTCTCCCTGAGTCACTGGGACCTCTGCAAGGTCAGGGCAGGAGTGTCTCGGGTCCCTGGCACCGAGGTGCTCACAGAAACCTCCCCCTCGCCTCGTGCTGCACATGTGGGCAACAGAGACCTTTCCCACCCCTGGTGCCCCAAGTACCTGCCAACCGTGCGCCCCTTTGCTGTGGGGCTGGCAGGTTTGCCAGCTGGGGTGAGGGCTGTGGCTCCCCAGGGGTTGCCCCAGATGGCAGGGTTGTAGGTGCCAGGAGCTGGTAAAGCTCCTAATGCTCCAGCAGTCACCCCGAGCCTGTGGAACCAGCCCATGGGACCTTGCTGCGTTCAAAGGGAACTGCAGGATGAGGACAGGGGTGCTGATGCACTTGGGATTCTGGTCTGAGACAGGACAGAACCAATTTTCTTGTCAGTAATTTACTTTTCAGTTAAGTCCCTTCTAAGCAGCTGCACTTGCTGAAGTTAGCAGCAGGTTTCTCAGTCAGTGTCTGCTTGTGGGACTGATAATGCTCCATGTTTATAGTTCCTGCAGGACCAAGGGCACTGCTTGGGGCTGGGAAACTCTTGTGCTCCAGAAACAGAGGGAATAAAGGAGTCACACCTGCCACCCTCCAGTGGAGAGGAGTGGACCAGACAGCTGGCCAAAACTGACCAAGCCATTGCCTCCCATACCCGTCATACTCTGCATAAATTTGAGGGATCATGAGGGTCAAGCTCTCTTTGTCCACGGCCAGAGCCCTCCAGGGAGGAATTCTAGCCATTTTTCTGCCTTTCATCCTGATCTGTACATTCCTGCATCCAGCTCCCATCTGCTGCTGACGCCAGGAGCCCAGTCCGGGATTTTCCAGGGCCTGCCCTGCAGCCTCAGTGGTCACGTGAGTGTTATTGAGGGGAGGGACATGATATCACTTTTATATATATTTGTACATATTTCATAATTTCCCTTTTCATCACTCCTGTTTCATTAAAGTATGTGATTTAGTTTCCAGTTGTAAATCTCTCTCCCTTATTCTTTCTCCTTTCCCTTTCTGAGGTTAATAGAGAGCATCTGTCATGTAACTGCTGGCCCAGCATTAACCCCTGACACTGGGTTTGGGTGGCTTTTTCACAGTGGCCACCCTGGGATGCAGCAATGCAGGTTTAGCCATGGAGTTGAGTGCTGGCACAGTTGAGTCTGTGCCCCAAGAAAACCACTCCAGGACCTGGCAGCCCCAACCCAGCCCTGGGGACATTGGTTGGAGCTGGGGGCATCTCAGTGGGTTGTGTGACCAACATGTCTGTCAGCCCAAAACGAGGGCAGCCCAGGCACATCTCCCACTCACATCCCTGCCAGAATGGTGCACAGGGAAGTACTGTACACATTGTCCAAACCCTGCATCCTCAGATCTGAGGATAAAGAGCTCTTTTGCAACCCGGTGCCCAAAATGTCTCTGTTGCCAGGAAAGGATTAACCAGTAAGGAGGACCATTATAGAAAAGCCCTTTATATCAAGACTTTCCCTCCCTGCCTTGAGACCTTCCCTTTTTCAGCCTGGTACACGTGGGCACAAGGCTGCCAGTGGTGTGGGAGGCCAGGACACCTGTCATTCTGATGTCCACTAGAAACATGGTGGCTTCAGTAGCTTGGGCTGCCCCAGCAGCCACCTGTGTGCAGAGGGTGCCATCCTGAGAGCTGGGCTTTCCTGGCAGGGCCCAAGGTTGCCTTCCCTTCCCAGGCACCAGTTGAGTTATATGTCAGCTCCTCCTGGCAATCCTGCAGCTCTGGGGGCAGTTTCCTGACATTGCTGGATTGAGTGGTGAGCTGTGGCTGGCTTTGCAGAGGAGGGAGGAGGAGGCTGAGTCACAGGCAGGAGGAATTTGGGCAAATACCTGGTGATCAGGGTGAATCCAGATCAGGGCTTGTGGCTGGGATAGGCATCTGCCACTGCTCCATCCCCTCTGGCTCAGCCGGGAAAGGATTTGGCCCCATGTACACTTGTGGGGAGGATCATGATCCCAACTCTCAGGCACCTCCTGTCAGCCTGTGCATGGCCCTGCACCGAGCACCCTGCTGTTGCCCTCCTCCCAGCTGTGCACCCACCTTGCCAAGCTGTGGCACCCTCTGCACATCCTGCAGCACCCTCTGCACATCCTGCAGCACCATGCTGGTTTGCAGTGCAGACCTCCCAGTGCAAGGGAGGTTTTTACACGCCAGCAGTCAAGAGTTTTCCCTTGGCCACTCTCCATCTGGCAGCCCCTGGAGCTGTGGCAGAAAGTGGTGAGAGCCAAGGGGCAGTCATGACCAGGGCCTGGGGAAGCTCCCAGATTTGGATGGCTGGAAATCACCAGCCCCAGCCCACACTGCAGCCAGTTCAAGCAAACACCCCCTTGGGAGGTGTGGGTTTATCACCAGGGTGAGCAGGATAAAACAAGCCAGGCTGTGTGGCCAGGCAGACCCTGCAGCTCCCCAACATGTGGGTCCTCCCACACCCACTACTTCCCACATTGATGAGGACTAAGTGTCACCACGACTGGCTCACTCGGGTCAGCCTTCCCCCACCTGGTGTCCCTTGCCCCTGTGGACACTGCCAAGCCCAGAGCTCAAGCCTGTGGTGGAGAGGGGAGGCTTGGGGGCAACATGAAGGAACTGCCAGGGAAAAACTCTGCTGGGGTGTTTTGGTGGGATTTGTGCATGTGTGCGTGCAAGGGGATAGTTTTATGCTTGGCTGTCAAAGGGGGAAGCAGAAGAGACTGAGCAGTAACAGGGAAATGAAAGTAGTGTGTGAGCTGGTGACCATGATGCTTTGGTAATGGAGCTGCTGGGAGGCCACCTCAGGGTGTGTGTGATGTGGCACTGTAGGTCAGACTGTCCTCTGGGGACACTCAGGGTGAGGACTAACAGACAAGCTGTCCCCATCCTGCAGTGGAGGCAGCACTGGCCAGGGAGCCCCCGGTGGCCACGGGGTGGGAAAGCCACCATTCCTGACCAGTGCAAAGGCACCAGCACAGTAAGCAGGAGCTTCCAGACACCTGCACTGGGAAATTCAACCTGTGGGCTGCGCCGTGGCTGGCAGAGCCCGCCTGCCATGCTCGGCACACCCTGACACCTTGCCCAGCAGCAGAGAAGTTATTGCTGCTCTTGAAAGAATGCCTGGGAGGCCAGGTTTGCCAGCAGGAACTTTTTCATGACCTGCCAGTGAGGGCTCAGCCCAAGTAATAATGAACTGGGAGCTTGAATGATGAAATCCGGTCTTCCTGCCCTCTCCTCCAGTGCCCCAGCAAGGACCAGGCTCCTGACAGCACCCAGACCTAAATAAAGCTGAGGAATTCTGCAACCCTGCAATTCCCTGTGTTCCCTCACTTGCTGGGGTTGCTGCTGGCACAGGTGGGAGCAGCTCTGCTGGTGTGTGCTCTCCCTGCCCGCTCCCGGCAGCAGCCACAGGTCAATACTTCTTTCTGGCCCCCTCCCTTACATTCTGCAGATTCCCGTGGGCCTGTGCTGGGAGCTGCAGGTGCACGTGCTGCCACAGAGGACACGGCTCTGGTGTCATGCAGAAGTGCCTGCACTTGTGCCCAAGCCGGGGCAGCTGATGGCAGAGAGGGGTGCTTTATTTTAGGAAGCAGCTGGCTCACACAGGAGACATTGTTTATCATCTTTCTTCCCCTGGTGCTTTATTACAAAGGATTATGGCATGAAAAGCCATTTTGTTCCCCTGCTCCAAATTCATAGCCTCCACTCTGTGATTTATTAGGTTTTCATAGGCAGCAGCTGGGGTACGGCCCCCTGGGGAGCAGGGGGAGACGAGGTGGGGAGTCAGGGGAACCTCTGCTCGGACACCTACTCCCCCTCCTTCCTCACTGACCTTGGTGTCTCTGCTCCAGCATTGCTCTCACATCCCCCTCTCCTCTGCCCTGAGGTCTTTTATCAGTCTGTTTCCCTCTCCTGCCAGAGGCAGGGCCAGATTTTTGGAGCTGGAGGAGCTTCCAGCAGCTTCTCACAGGAGCCACCCTTGTAAGAAGTTTTTTTCCATCTCATTTTCTCCCGCCCTCCCTGTCCTGCTGAGGAGGGGGGTTGATAGAGCAGCTTGGTGGGCACCTGCCACCCAGTCAGGGTCAACCCCCTCCAGATGCCAAACAAGCTGTTGCCCAGCACAGCTGCAGGGAACCCAACCTGCCCAGGCACATCTCTGCTCAGACAGACAGGTTATTCTCCAGCAGCTACTAGCTCAGCCTGGGGGATCATGTGGACCCCTTGTGCACCAGGGCTGGGGGCCACTGAGCCTGTGGTGTCCTCGGTCTGACTGCAGGGACATGCTTCTTTCTTTTTTTTTCTTGAGGCTTTGGTGCTTGCCAGCCCTGCCTGGGGCAGTCCAGGGCTTCAGGGCACGGCACGGTGCTGCTGCAGAGCATCACACCCTTCTTGCCCTAGTGGGATCCATCCTGGCAGCTCTGTCTTGCTCAGGAGGTGTCTCAGCCCTTCTGGCCTTGGTATTCTTAACACGCTAAATTAGCTCTCTAATAAATTAATAATGAGGAATAATGGGATGAGAAGGCTGCCAGGCAGGAGCTGGCAGGGGAGGTGCTGTGCCCCAGGCTCGCCCCAGCAGCACATGGCCCTGGCAGAGCTGGCACAGGCACCTGGACTGGTTTGGAGCAAAGCTCAGCCAGTGCTGCAGGCTGTGTCCTGCCTGCACCAGCAGCACTCCATGCCTCTGGCCCTGGTGCTTACATTGGTGCCCAAAATACATGCCCAAGGAGCACCTTCTTATTCCATGGGCTGCCCTGGTCACAAACTGCCAACACTCTGTGACCCTGGGCCCTTGCCCTGCCACCTCCCCTTCCTCCTCCTATGCTCCTCTTTTTCCCCACCTGCTCTGAAATCCCCCTGCAGCCACCCAGGAGTTGGGTTTTCTGCTCCCTGTCCCCTCACTCCCCACTCTCTGCCCCGGGCTGGGATGACCTCGCTGCTGTTTTTCCTTTCAACCACCTGAAACGTTTGTGTCTGCTGCTTTTCTCCCGCCGTGTTCAGCGGGGCTTCGGGGATTTGGGGTGTTTGTTCATTTCTTTGCCGCACGTCCCCCTTGTGCCGCAGCTGGGACCCGCCAGCAGGGTGCGGGACAGGCCGCCCAGCCCCCTGCGAG
>NW_009953098.1:1238752-1252711 GCF_000747805.2 Chaetura pelagica | reverse complement strand
TGCCCCGCGCTGCCTCACCCGCCCCACCCGTCGGAAATGGCTAAAAGGTCTGCTCGGTACCTGCGGGCAAAACGTCTCTAAACGGGAAGTGCTGTGAGGGCTCAGGCCGGGTGTCGGGAAGGTGTCGGGGGCAGGAGGCGGGGCCCGGCTTAAACCCCTCGCGTTTGGAAAAGGAGGAGCAAGAGGTTTCTGAGCAGCTCAGCTGCTGAGGGGAGAGCTTCCCGCAGCCATCGGCCCGGGCAGCTGTGCTGCAGCTCCTGGTGGCCTCCTGCAACATCTGCACGTTGCTCTTGGCTCTAGAGCCACCAGCTTGCACAGATGTGTCTTGGATGTGCCTGACTGGGGAGATTGTGTGTAGGGGAAGTGAAACTGACAAGCTGTTCATTTCTCTAGAAACTAACTCAGAGCAGAAGCCAAACTTTCTAATTTTCACTTTGTGGTAAACACTGGTTGAAAGCCTTGCAAAAAGAGCAGAAAGAAGGTTGATCAGGACCTTCTGTGACTGATGCAGAAAGTGGGTTTTGGCCTGGAAGGAGCAGGAGCTGCTCTGAGCACTGTCCAATGCTCCTGCTTCAGCTGGTTGGAGGCTGGTCTGGTGGTGTCATCACCAAGCAGCACCACATGTTCACACCCTTCCTAGGAACGTGAGCAGCAAGTATAATAAACAAGCTAGATCTTGTCTCTTTTCATACCAGGCTCTTGCCAGCTGGCTTGCTCCTCTGGTTAGCAGATTCAGGTACGTGTTCAATCCTCAGATCAGAGGCCAGTGTGTGTGGGTAGGCAGGCCTAGCAGACCAGCATGCCCTGGATTGAGGGGAGACACGGGCTGGACAGCCTGTGCACTCATGCCAGAGCTCCTTTGATTTACTCTTTTCTTATTTTGGGTTTAGCATCTGTAATGTACTCACTCTGCCCTGGTCAGAAATGGGCTGTGTTCCATTTTACGTGGGGCAAGGGAAACTCAGCACCTTGTTCTTGTCTGTTTTCCTCAAACCATCAGAGCTGCACTTGCAGCTTCCTGGAGCTCTGCTGTTGTTCTTCCAGCCTGGGTCAACGTTACAAATTGAAAGGCAGTGCACCAAGTGCTGCTCTGGCAACTGTGCTGATTGACCTTTGCTTTTTAGTGACTGTTATGCTGGAGGAAGGTGTTCCCTGGACAATCCTGGAGACAGAAGCACTGTATTTCTAGAGCAGGTACAGTACAGACAGCAGCCAAAGAAACCTTGTTCCATGTTGGGCCTTTACCTTTGCTTGCAGAATGTCCCTGGGAGGGGGAGGACTGGTTGGCACTTGGCCTTTGCCTTGGGACTGCTGGCTAAGGAACCTGTGGTGTTGGGGTTGCAGTGTGAACTTGCACCTGTGCCCTGATAAACTGGCCTGCAAAAAGCATTTCCAGGAGACAGCAGCAGAGAAGCTGGATCTCTGAGCCTGGGAAACCCCTCCTGAGTTGTGGAGATCATGCGCTGAAAACAGGCACAGCACCACTTGTAAGGTGAGTCAGTGTTTTTGGGGTGATTAAGAGCTGGTTTGCCTGATGAGTTGTACTGGTGTTAGGCCTGTACTTCTTTCACATCCTTCCAGCAGTGCAAGTCAAATAGGAAAAAATTATTTAGCATGTGAGTGTACAGTGGAAAGGAAGGCCTGGTGACAGTAATCCCTGGTGATCGTGCTGGTTTTGTGATAGCCTGAGGACACAGGCCATAAGAGGCATTTAACTAGTCATGGTATGTTTGGAAAAACTAGACAAGCTTTCAGATACAGATTTTTCACCACAAGTGGTATAATTGATACTCAACTCTCAACAGTTGTTCTCACCTTGCACTTACAGTGGTGACCTGCTGCTTCCATTTTGGACCTGATGGAGGACTTGTGTGCCTGAAAGCTTGTCCAATTCCCAGCTCAAATCTCTCTTATTAGAGAGATCATCTCCTATACACAAACCTTGTTTAAAAGTGGGAATGGAAATACCATGTTCTGTTCTTCCATGTGCGACTTTCTGCAGAATCCATGAGTCAAATGGCTATTTTGTACTATTTCTGAACCCTGCAGATTGCCTTGGTACTGCAGCCCTCCGTCCTGCTGCAATGAGTGGGAAGTCTTTGCTCTTAAAGGTCATTCTCCTCGGGGATGGTGGAGTTGGGAAAAGTTCCCTCATGAACCGGTACGTCACCAACAAGTTTGACTCGCAGGCTTTCCACACGATTGGTGTGGAGTTCTTAAACCGGGACCTGGAGGTGGATGGACGTTTTGTGACCCTCCAGATTTGGGACACTGCAGGGCAGGAGAGATTCAAGAGCCTGAGAACCCCCTTTTACCGGGGAGCTGACTGCTGCCTGCTCACCTTCAGCGTGGACGACCGGCAGAGCTTTGAGAACCTCAGTAACTGGCAGAAGGAGTTTGTCTATTATGCTGACGTGAAAGACCCTGAACATTTCCCGTTTGTAGTCCTGGGCAACAAGATAGACAAACTTGAGAGACAAGTGAGCACAGAGGAGGCCCAGACCTGGTGCATGGAAAACGGTAACTATCCCTACCTGGAGACTAGTGCCAAGGATGACACCAATGTGGCAGTGGCCTTTGAGGAGGCTGTGCGACAGGTGCTGGCGGTGGAGGAGCAGCTGGAGCACTGCATGCTGGGCCACACCATTGACCTGCACTCCAGCTCCAAATCAGGGTCTTCCTGTTGTTAAGAGTGGCTGCTGCTTCGGGAACACTGCTCGGGCTGAGGGCTGGGTTGGAGCAAGCACGGGCAGCTCTACGGTGCTCTGAGGAGAGTGGCCACAAGGACAACAGGTGGTTTGCTCACTGGGGAGCTGCAGCCCCACCATCTGAATTCTGGCTGGAGTTTTCAGGCACAGGGAGTGTATCTGCAGGAGGGAGCTGTTAAAAGAGCATATGAGCACAGTCCTGCTTCTCTTTTTGCCTGTTTTAGCAGGTTTAAAGGATGGAATTCAAGTCCTTTAAATTCACTAAAGACAAAAGGGATCTGATCTGTATCAAGAACTGCCTGTAAAACAAAGCTGAGAGTGCTCTTCGAAGTATTTTAGTCCTGAACTCAAAAAAATACTAGACCCACTAAACTCGTGACCTTACTGCCAAAGGAAAGTCTGCTCAGCATCCTGAACAAAACCTGTTGTAGAGACTCTAGCTCATGTAACTGTGAGAACGCCAAATACTAGAGAGGCTGAGATGTGTGTACCTGTTGCCTAGAATAAGTGCTTTGTGTCCTGAGACTGAGCTGTGCTGACTTTGTTAGAGATTTAGAAGAGCTTTAGAGATTCAGATCAATGTAGAGAATTGATCTGAAGCAACGTATGAAAGAGAGACAGACCTGTGTTTGTGGCAGCATCGCTTCTTCGTAGCTGCTTTTTTCTGGTGTGTTTCTCCTCACCTCTAACTTTGTCTTGTGTGAGTGTTATTTTGTGGAGACACTGTTTCTTGTCTAATGTATGTTTTCTTGTCTCTTCTGGAGACTCAACACCAGATCTCACTTCTCATATCGTGAAGCCCTGGATGAAAAACACTGATGTGGACACTCACCAGGTCATGTCAAAGGTTTAGATGTACTCAGGTGTTCAGGAGATCTGGAGTGTGAAACTTCAGCTGGTTTCTGTCACAAGTAATCTGCTCTAGCAGAGGGTGGTAGGTGGGTGGGATGTCTGCTGCCTGTGCAAGTGGCTGGGGGAGTCTCACATGGTCAGCTGTTCATCCACAGGGTGTGGAGGCCACTGTGCTTCATTAGCTGGTGGGTCAGCATCTTCACTTGCTTTAGCACGAGTGTTCTCATCTGGATGATGCAACACAGCCATTCACATCACTGCCCATTGTGTCAGGTTAGGTGCAGTGCTGCTGGGCACAGTTAACTCATGCCATTGTCCTGGCCCTTACTCCCTGCCAGGAATCCAGTACATTTTATCTATAATTCATATGCCAGACTTTGCTGGTAGAGGCTGTCCATTTGGTTAATTGGCCTTTGTTTAGGGCTGCTGTGTTCAGTCCATTGGGGAAGGAGGTGCACTGGTTCAAACTCTGTTCAAGGTGGCTGAAAAATGGTACAGGGCAGGCAGGGAACCTTCTAGAAGAGGATGCCAGGCTTTGCTGATCTCAGCTCTTGCTCCCTGCTAGGTGTTAGTCCCAAGCTATTTGTGTAAGGAAGAGGTGAGTGCTTGCTGACTGCTGTCTTTACCTTTATAACCTCATGTCCTGCAACTTCCCGTGCAAGCATTTGTCCAAAACTGACTTTTCCCATAAGCACCCAGGAGCCTGCCATGGGGAGAGCTTCCCTGTGTCCTGAGCCTGTATCCACCAGGTGCTGATGTGATCCCCACTGTGAGGAGCTACTGCCACTAATTTTTGTGGCTCACATCAAGCAGCCTCACTTATGCTGTGCTTTAGAGCAGCCTGTGCCCCCGGGCTGGCTGGTGGCAGCTAATCCCATCACCGAGCAGTCTCTGAGCCTGCAGGGAGTCTTCTCTGGGGAAGGGGTGATCCTGCCCTTCCCTGCAGGGCAGCCACGTGTGGAAGGGACTGAAGCTTTAATACAAAGTGCTTTAGTGGGATCTGGTTTCTAAGCAGGGCTGAACACTCATTTGCAGGGATAGGTAGGAAGTGCTTGCAGCCTCTGCAAAACCAGGTCTCTTGAGGTACAAGAGAAGGCGCTGTCTCTGTAGGTGCAACCGGTTTATACAGGACATTAAAGATGCTGTTATTTACCAATGTCTGAGCTGCCCAGGACTCTAGATTTCTCTTCAGTTTAACACTTCTTGATATTTCCTTGAAGATCCCAGATTCAGTGACCTGTGCATCTGATTTACATCTCTGAACAGACACGTTTCCCTGAACGGGTTTGAGGAGGGGGTGCCTGGCTCTGCTAGAGGGGCTGCTGAGGTTACTCTCAGAGGGTGAAACTGCTGCTTCCCTAGTGGGAAGTGCTTCCCATGGGATCTGCGTGAGGACTGGCCCCCCCTGTGGGAGATGGCAGAGACTGAACAAGCCATGGTGTAGGAGGTGTACTGTTGGCAGTAGCCTTGGGTGTGTGTTGATGCTGGTAGCTGAACAGCTCAAGAGCCTCACTGTTCACGGGCTGTGCAGAGGGTATGTGTGCCTGGAGGGGGTTACACAGCATCTTTTATTCCAAGCAGACATTAGATCATTGACTTTAAAATTTAAGAAAATCTTACTAGGTTTCTGTGTCTTAAAAATCCATAGTATAATATATTTTAATGGTTTGATTTATTTTAAATGATACAATTTCCAAGGGAGCCAAGATTCTGAATTCTTTGTTGCAAAGTTCAGTGCCAACAGCCATCCCCTCTTTGTGTCCACTCGTGCTGCTGCACTTACTGCTATTGCTACAGAACTGGAACTATGAAACCAAGATTCTACCTTTACTTAAGCAAATAAAACATGGATGTATTCAAGTGAATTCAGGAAGTGGCTGCCTTCTTGGTTTATCAAAGTTCAGGTCAGCTCCTGTTCTGACAGACGTACACACTGGGTTGGTTATAGCACCTGGCACAGAGAAGTTACTAAGGGATCAAAGGGGTTGGTTATTTCTGAACGTACTCAACTAGGCCAGTATTTGAAGAAGTAGAACTCATTCACCAGCTGAATCCAGTGACCAGTTTTGTCTTTTCAAGAGTGTATCAGAAAACACTTCCATAACAGAAGGATTCCACATTGCTTCCCCTCGTCACTGCATTTTCATTTTCAGCCTGGGCTCTCAGCAGCAAGCCAGGTGCTTTCCTTTGATTTCTTCCTGCCACTTTGGAACCAGTCCCTTGGGCACCAGGGGGTTGTAACCAGGCATGATTTCCATTGGATGCTGTGACAGAAATCAGCATATGGGGACTTTTCTCTTCTGCTGTCCTGCCAGGATGGTCACTTATTTTGGAAGGCTTTCTCTGTGTCTGCAAAGTCTGTGCCTGCTGTTTCTCTGGCAGAACCTTTTAGTTTCTTTTTCTCTCTTCTGCCTGTCCATACTTCCAGAAGCAGTGTAGGTTTTCAAGTCCTTGGAAATCCTGCTTTTTGAATGTGGGCTGGAATATCTGGGAGCCTCCAGCATGTTACTTCAGCTGTTTCAAAACACAGCTGGACACAGTCATTGTGACCTGGTGGAAGATGGTCTCAGCCTTTTAGGAGCTGCAGGGGTTGGGTGAGGCTGTCTCACCTCAGCAAGGGTTGGTCTAAAACCCATCAGAGCCACTGACTCCCGTGATGTAAGAGATTTGTAAGAAAACAGTGCAGAAGTGGGAGCAGTAGTGAGGCTGTTCCCCCATTCCCTGCTTTGCCACTCCAAGCAATAGCAGAGGGCTCAGTGTATTTTGTCCATGGATGCCTGAAAGGTAAAGGAGTCTCTCCAAAGGAGTTCTTGGGCTGGCACATGTGGCCACATGCAGACACACAACTTCTGTCTTCACAGACAGCCAAGCACAGCATCTGCCTGTGCTGTTGTCTTGGTCCTTTCCATGAGGACTTCCCACTTGCTGTTCCCTCCTCATCCCTGGGCATCTCCCTCGCAGAGCCAAGCTGAGCAGAAATGGAGAGAAACCAGCTGGGTCCTGAGAGCAAGTGAGCAGGTGAGCCTTGGGTGGAAGGGTGTGAACTTTTCGTGGAACCTTTACTTGTCACTGCCTGGACTGCACAGTGCAGGGCTGAGGCAAACGAAGGCACCTAATTCTTCTGATGGGTGCCCGGTGGGGGGGTTTGTTTCGGGGCACCCTTAGCGGGAGAGGTGCCTTTTGCAGGGAGGGCTTCCCCGGGGAAGCAGGGATGGGGCAGCCGGGGCACGATGCCCGCCCGGCCCCCCCCGCTCCCCGCAGCGCCAGCCCGGGCAGCAGCGGCTGCGGGAGCGGCCGCGGGGAGGAGACGGAGCATCGGGAATACGGGACCGGGACCGCCCCGGCCGAGGGAGGCGGCCGGGAGGAGCATCAGCCTGGCCGGGCTCTGGGGCTGCTGTGCTCCAGGCTGGCAGGGCTCTCCAGCAAGGCAGCTCCTGGGACTTGCTCCAGGGTCTTCTTTTTTCCAGCCCAGGTTTTGTGGGAGCAAACTGCCGCCGCATTTCAGCCACCAGACAGGGACGGTGTTTGGTTGCCCTGGCTCCCTTCCTTGGAGCTCTCCCGGTGGGCACTACACAGGGCTTTTTTCCCTGTCTTTTCTCAGCCAGTTCCTGGAGGGCGCTGGGTGCCCAGGGGAGGGGGGGTGAGAGCAGATCCCATGTCCCCAGGTGGGGTGGCAGCGAGACAACCAAGGGCACACCCGACACGGGACTACCTGTGTGTTTTGGCCCTTGGACTGGCCCGCTGTCCTGGCCACGCTGGCCGCTTTCACACAGCACCTCGTGCTGCTGTCCCCAGCTCCCACCCCGGCTGGGGGGCACCAGTCTCTGCCAGGGGCATGAGAATGGTGTTTTGTCCCCCGGAGCGATCCTGCCAAGAGGCTGATCGAGCACACACAGGGCCCTTTCAGCGCGGGGACAGGAGGGCGGTGGCATCTGGGAATGCAGGGAACAAAGGGCCCCATTGATGCTGGCTGCAGCCCCGCGGGTTTCTGTGAGCCGGGGCAACGCCAGGGGTGCAGGCACAGCTGTGCACAGAGCTGGGGCAGCAGCAATGCATGAGCTTAACCTACCCCAGCCAGGCTGCATGGGAAGTTTTGCTGCCTGCTCAGAGGGGGCTGGAGCTGGGGGAGGGTGGGATTTGGGCTAGAGTCCCATTTAGGAAGAGCAGCAAGGGTCCTGGCTTTGGGTAGGTAACAGCCTGCAGGCTCTCAGCCTGCCCTGCCACTTCATGGGCACTAGTCATGCCTGAAGTCTGTCTCTTGGGCAGATCTGCTGCAAACAGGAGCAGTGCTGGGGTTTCAGTCCAAAGCCGGGAGCATCCTCACTCACTGGAGGCTCCTGAGCACAGTCCCTGGGGGGAAAAGTCCAAGAGGAGCAATATTTGAATTGATAATTCCATAGCTGCTCTGGAAACAATCATCTAAGGGCAGGGTCCATCTGGTCAGGGGCAGTAAGACACCAGCTGATGACCTGGCTGCACACCAGCACTGTGCAACCTGTTAACAGCCATGTGGCAAAGGGTGTGCAGCCACCAAGAGGGTGCATGGACAGGACACAGGGCTCTGGGATAGTCAAATCCATGCTCACGCCTAAACAAGACAGTCCTCTTTCACTCAAGGCTTTCTGCAGGTGGGAAAACTGCACATCCTGCGTGGCTGTGGATGTGCTTGTACCATGTACATTGCCTGAGGCAAGGCAGGGATCTTTGCTTCACCCCTGCTGATTAGTTTTGTTCTGGTCGTGCTGTAGGAGCTGCATCAGGAGCCATAACAGAGGCTGTCACTGCATAGGCTGAGTATTAAAGGGCAGCAGCACATAAACAAACACGAGCAAGTGGCTCCTGCAAGACTCCAGCTTTCCTCTGGGTGGCTGGAGGAGAAAATAGAGGGCTCCCCAGCTGACAACTAAGATTTTGAAGTCAAGGTTATGAACCTCATGTCTGGAGTGGGAAGGAGGGGTGGGCAGAGTCCTGTGGTGGCTGCTGGTCCACACATGGAACTGGCAAGTGCTGCCCTGGAACCTTCTGTCCTGCAGCCTCCTCTTCCCTGCCTGGGAAAGCCAGCATAACAAATGGACAGACAGATGTATGCATTGTTCAGAATGTTCTTAAGTTTAATTTATTTTCTTTAATTTTTATAAAATACATCTTGTAAGATAAGTCTCTAAAAACTTGCTCCTTTTTATTGCTTGTTAACAAGTTGAAATTCTAGATCAGAAATGAAGGAAACACTTTCAGTTGATTAACTCTCTTTTGGTGTGTTTGTGTGTGTGTGTGCACATGTGTCCATGTGTGTGTGTTTGGGGTCTGGGGATAATGGTGGGAAGGAGGATCTGGTTACTTTTTGTTAAATGGATACAAAAAAACCCCAGCAAAACCCCAAGAGAGATAGTGTTGATGTGAATTTCCAGATCTTGACTGGTTTCTCCCCACCCTGCTGTCCCTCCTGCCATCTCCCCCCACCCCAGCCCGTGTGCGTTGGTAGCCTGGCCAACCTATTTCAGCATTCCTGGTGGCAAGGATCCTTCAAATGCTCTGCTCAGCAGATCTGCTCCTTTATCCTTGCCTCTGCTGAAACTGGCACTTTAAAAAAAAATCGTAATAATACAGACAAGAAGAAATAAAATCCATGCAAGATGGAGCTACAGTCTGCCACTGAAAGTAGTTTCTCCAATAAATAAACACCAAGATTAGCGTTAAGAAGAGGCAGGAAAGAGCAAAACGAAATACCAACTGGCAGGGAGGACTGGAAAGAGCATTTTGGCAGGTCTGGCTGGACCCATGCTGCCCAGCCATGGAGAGTGATCATGGGGGAGAGGTCACCTCCACCAAACCCCTTGCCCCACTGCCCACCTCCAAGGGAAAAGGCTGAATTGGCACAAGAAAGGATCTGGTTTGCAGACACAGGCCGTGTTTCTGCTCTGTGACCCCCAAACCACTGCCTTTCCTTCCCTCCTCAACTGCTTCATGGGTTTCAGCTGGAAGTGAGATGCTGCCAGTCCCTCCCACCCCGGCAGACACGAGACAGTCATCCTGACTTGCAGGAAACATGGGGGGGGGAGAAACGTGAGGGAGGAGAGAAGGGGGGGACAGAATGAGGGGCAAGTTATGTTTGACATTGGTGAGAAACAAACCGAGCTCTCCGGCGCAGCGGAGGAAACTGCATTTTGGCAGGTCTGGCTGGACCCATGCTGCCCAGCCATGGAGAGTGATCATGGGGGAGAGGTCACCTCCACCAAACCCCTTGCCCCACTGCCCACCTCCAAGGGAAAAGGCTGAATTGGCACAAGAAAGGATCTGGTTTGCAGACACAGGCCGTGTTTCTGCTCTGTGACCCCCAAACCACTGCCTTTCCTTCCCTCCTCAACTGCTTCATGGGTTTCAGCTGGAAGTGAGATGCTGCCAGTCCCTCCCACCCCGGCAGACACGAGACAGTCATCCTGACTTGCAGGAAACATGGGGGGGGGAGAAACGTGAGGGAGGAGAGAAGGGGGGGACAGAATGAGGGGCAAGTTATGTTTGACATTGGTGAGAAACAAACCGAGCTCTCCGGCGCAGCGGAGGTTAGAGAAGCAGATGTCACCCCAGAGAAGAGCACCATTGTGAAGGGACAGGAGGGCGCAGCGAGCGCGGCAGGAGCGGCGCAGTCCAGAGGGTCATCCCTGCCTGCAGAGGGATGGCTCTGGCTTTCTGCTCCCCGGGCACGGAGCAGAGAGGGGTGTCACCTCTCTGTCAGACCTATCTGCCGCCTCTCAGCTGCCTGGAGGGTAAAGCCAAGAGTCCCCCTTGTCTACAGAGACACCAAACTCCTTTAGGCTTTAATAGGGACAGCTGGGTTAGGGCTTTATGAGCATTGGGGTCAGCACTCTCTTCTCCGCAGTGGGAAGATCCTTGCCCTGAACTCCCTTTGCCTTGGCCACAGCAGGCAATTTGGGGTAAATTCATCTTTCTTTGCTAAAGGAAAAAAAAAAAAGAATCCTTCTTTTATTCTCCATCCATGGGTGGTGATAGCAGACAGCTCCAGGAGAGTCTCTAGCAATGGTACCAGGACTGGGTCAACTTCCTTTTCGAATGTTCTTAATTTTAATTTATTTTCTTTAATTTTTATAAAATACATCTTGTAAGATAAGTCTCTAAAAACTTGCTCCTTTTTATTGCTTGTTAACAAGTTGAAATTCTAGATCAGAAATGAAGGAAACACTTTCAGTTGATTAACTCTCTTTTGGTGTGTTTGTGTGTGTGTGTGCACATGTGTCCATGTGTGTGTGTTTGGGGTCTGGGGATAATGGTGGGAAGGAGGATCTGGTTACTTTTTGTTAAATGGATACAAAAAAACCCCAGCAAAACCCCAAGAGAGATAGTGTTGATGTGAATTTCCAGATCTTGACTGGTTTCTCCCCACCCTGCTGTCCCTCCTGCCATCTCCCCCCACCCCAGCCCGTGTGCGTTGGTAGCCTGGCCAACCTATTTCAGCATTCCTGGTGGCAAGGATCCTTCAAATGCTCTGCTCAGCAGATCTGCTCCTTTATCCTTGCCTCTGCTGAAACTGGCACTTTAAAAAAAAATCGTAATAATACAGACAAGAAGAAATAAAATCCATGCAAGATGGAGCTACAGTCTGCCACTGAAAGTAGTTTCTCCAATAAATAAACACCAAGATTAGCGTTAAGAAGAGGCAGGAAAGAGCAAAACGAAATACCAACTGGCAGGGAGGACTGGAAAGAGCATTTTGGCAGGTCTGGCTGGACCCATGCTGCCCAGCCATGGAGAGTGATCATGGGGGAGAGGTCACCTCCACCAAACCCCTTGCCCCACTGCCCACCTCCAAGGGAAAAGGCTGAATTGGCACAAGAAAGGATCTGGTTTGCAGACACAGGCCGTGTTTCTGCTCTGTGACCCCCAAACCACTGCCTTTCCTTCCCTCCTCAACTGCTTCATGGGTTTCAGCTGGAAGTGAGATGCTGCCAGTCCCTCCCACCCCGGCAGACACGAGACAGTCATCCTGACTTGCAGGAAACATGGGGGGGGGAGAAACGTGAGGGAGGAGAGAAGGGGGGGACAGAATGAGGGGCAAGTTATGTTTGACATTGGTGAGAAACAAACCGAGCTCTCCGGCGCAGCGGAGGTTAGAGAAGCAGATGTCACCCCAGAGAAGAGCACCATTGTGAAGGGACAGGAGGGCGCAGCGAGCGCGGCAGGAGCGGCGCAGTCCAGAGGGTCATCCCTGCCTGCAGAGGGATGGCTCTGGCTTTCTGCTCCCCGGGCACGGAGCAGAGAGGGGTGTCACCTCTCTGTCAGACCTATCTGCCGCCTCTCAGCTGCCTGGAGGGTAAAGCCAAGAGTCCCCCTTGTCTACAGAGACACCAAACTCCTTTAGGCTTTAATAGGGACAGCTGGGTTAGGGCTTTATGAGCATTGGGGTCAGCACTCTCTTCTCCGCAGTGGGAAGATCCTTGCCCTGAACTCCCTTTGCCTTGGCCACAGCAGGCAATTTGGGGTAAATTCATCTTTCTTTGCTAAAGGAAAAAAAAAAAAGAATCCTTCTTTTATTCTCCATCCATGGGTGGTGATAGCAGACAGCTCCAGGAGAGTCTCTAGCAATGGTACCAGGACTGGGTCAACTTCCTTTTCTCTCTAGGTAGCCTCTTGCTACTCACGGAGCAACCTATATGGATTTCCTCCTCCCAAGAGCATGAAGGCCTTTGCTCATCCCTAGGCAACATTGGGACACTGGAGTAAGTCCCTCCTTTTCTCTGGTTGGTTTTGATGGGCTTGGCCCTAGATCAAACTGGTTATGGATGAGCAGAGAGAGAAAAGTGCATGAAGAGGTGTCCATTGGTGGGAAGCTCTCCTTCCTGGTCATGCTCAGCACGATGGATGCGAGGCAGGAAGAAGAGGGGAGTCAGCAACGAAGGCAGAGTTAATGCAGGAGAACTGGTGTCAAGTGGCTGCAGTGTTAAAGCCTCGGGGTTAGAGAAAAGAAGGGCATTTGGTCTGCCTGGGCTCCACCGTGGGCTAGAACTTGGTGCCTCGGCCCATCAGCTTGAGGACAGCAAAGTTGTAGGTGGCGGCGATGATGAACGTGAGCTGTAGGTGGGAAGAGAGTGAGCGAGGGGGGAGGAGAAATCGAGCTCCCGCAGGTGAGAAGGGCAAGTGGGTGGGACTCCTCCCTGGGGTACACCTGAGGTGCCATCCCCTGGCTCAGCACCCCAACAGGGATGTTGCCCCAAGGAGGCTGTGGCCCCACCTCACCAGCCGGACACTGCAGTGTCTCATCACCAGTGTAAGGCGAGAGCAGAGCTTGGGAAAGGCAGGGGACTCAGCACACAGGGAGCAGGATCTCTCCCCAGTGGTCTCCTAGAGCCTCAACAGATCCCCTCCAGCAGCCACCTCTACCTTCTTATGGCATGAATTTGCCAGCTGCACGTATGTGCCAGAAAATGACACAAGTACGGGCTCTGTCACATCCATGCCCACCACCTCCATTGTCCTCTGCCCCCATGTCCTCACTGGGCGGAGGAGAATGACCAGACAGGGGGAGCACTGACTCACCAGTGAGACCAGCGTGGCAGCCGCCCCCACAAAGGCCGCAATGAAGAGATGGAAAGTCATCTGGAACTGCAAGGGAAGAGGCAGGTGAGCTCCTGGGGTCCCACATGGCAGCTGGGTAGGCCAGTGCCAAGGCCACCCACTGAGAGGAGTGCATATGGGATGACAGGAGGTGCTCACCTCACTGGTCTTGCAGACGGAGAGCAAGTTGGAGCCACACACCTTTCCTGGGAAAGCATTCCAGGGCAGCACACCTGGTGAGACACAGGGAGCTGAGTGAGCAGGGCACAGCCTCCAGTCTTGCTCAGCTTCCCTCACACCCCCTGGTGTTTCAGGGCTCTTCAGCACTTGCCTCTGCTTTGTCCCAGCCTTATTCACCTGGACCCTCTCTTCCATCCCCTCTCCTCCTCCCTGAGCCCTGGTTCCTGGGTGGTGAATCCAGCACTCACCGTACATCCTGGCATCTGCACACAGGGTGCCAATGCTGGCCGAGGTCTTGCTGGGGTTGGCAATGGACTGGCAGGTGGTCCAAGTGTTAAAGTAGATGTAGACGGGCACCGCAGAGCAGGCAAAGACCAGGAGCCAGATGATGGTCAGGACATAAGTAATGCCCACAAACTACAAGGGGCAGGACAAGTCAGGGCAGAGCTATGGTTACCAAGTGGCCAAGAACATGGACATGGGAGCAGGAGGGTCCCCAGACAGGAGAGGCTGCAGGGCAGGCCGGGTAATGAGCTGCTGCCTGCATCCAGCTCCACACCGCCCGCCAACCCCGACGTGTCCCCAAGCAGCCAGCATGGAGCAGCAGCCTGAGCTGGCCACCACTGCAGCTCATGGGGCCAGCACCCGCCCC
>NW_009953098.1:1237795-1238241 GCF_000747805.2 Chaetura pelagica | reverse complement strand
TGAGGCTCTCCTGTCCTCCCTCCCTGCTGCCCCCCCGGCCAGCCCCAGAGGGAACCACAGCTGTGCCTCTCCACCCCCCCAGGCCACGGGCTCTCCTTGCCAGCACTTTGTGTTGGTCCCCAGGCACAACAGAGAGGACTATCCTGGGGACACTGGGTACCAGAGAGCCTTGGGCTGCAGCACCGCAAGGAGGCTCATGGCTTTCCTCCCCACTGCTTGAATATGAAGCAGTTTCATCAAATACGGCCATTTGGGCTGCTTTGGGCCCTAGAAGGCCACTGCAGGCCTGGGGGAGGGCAGCCAGGCTGTGCTTCCCTTTGGGGTACCCCGAAACCCGAACGCCCACCGTCTCCTGCCCGTCAGCCACGCCGAGCGCGGCAAACCCCGCTACGGGCGCGCGAAGGGGCGTCAAACCCCGGTTAAGATAACCTTGTCAGGATGTACTA
>NW_009953098.1:1235783-1237616 GCF_000747805.2 Chaetura pelagica | reverse complement strand
CGCCCGGCCCCGCGTGTGGCAGGGCAGGGCAGGACAGCCCGGCTGCAGTGACTTACCCTCCCCGTGCCACCCCAGGGGGACCAAAACAGAGGGTGAGGCTGTGACAGGAGTGAGCCAGGGCAAAGCCACGGCAAGCAAGGCTGCCAACCCACCCCCCTCCCTGTGCCCTCCATACCTACCCGGTGCAGAGGTCACTTCATGCCTGTTATCTGACCCTCACTACTTGCCCTGACTAGTGCTGGGCTCTGGCAAACGGAGCCCAGGTGACAGCACCACCTTGCCCAGCCCAGCTGGACACCCCCTCCCAGCGCAGGGAGAGAGGGGCACAGAGGGTCCCCAGCCTGAGGGCGATGCCCCGCAGCAGCAGGGTACTTACACGTCAATAAGGTACTCGTAGTCCTGGTAGTTTTTTGAGAAGTAGGTCTCAATGAGCTGTTCCGTGCCTGTGAGGGCCTCGTGCCCACAGCCACAAAACAGCGCTACCCCGAAGAAGCACAAGCCAGTAGCAACCAGTGAAGCAAAGGGTGCCCCGATGAGACATCTGGCACAGCACTCGAGCAGACCTGGGGAGAAGAGAGGTGAGGTGGGATGGGACTGCTGGGACAGGAGCACTCAGAGCCTGCAGCTCAGGAGAAGGCAAGCACGTGAGGAGGAAGGTGCTGGGCAGGAGGAGGGAACAGGCTGAAGGAAAACCCAAAAATGATTCATTGTGGTGCTGGAGAGCCCAATCCAGCAGCTTCTCTGAGAGCTCTCTAAGCAGCCAGGATAGTACCCAAGCATGCCCAGGGACAGAGGCAGCAGCATGGCAAAGCAGTCCCTTGGGTGGACAGGGAGCTGAGGGGAGCCAGCCATGCTGACCCATGCAACACAAGATGGAAATACAAGACTATGTAGCACAATACCAGTGGGACCCAGCAAACAAGCTGCTAATGGGCTCCCTGCTGCCATCACAGCCCAGCTGAGGGCAATGACAGTTCCAGCTGCCTGCCTTTTTCTTGGTTAAAGATGGAGGGGAACCCAGCATCTCCACAGAGACAAACACCATTGGAGACCCAGCAACGTGGCCTGGCCTCAGGGCAGGAGCAGCCAGCACCTTGAGCACCCCAGGCTTCTGGGCAGCACGGCAGGTCACACTCATCCCCTCTCCTGGCACTCAGTGGACAGTTTGTGCTGCACCAGCTCTGTTACACAGGCAGATGTGGTTATGGGGAAGAGCCACATTAATTCCCCCAATGTCAGCACTTATAGAATAGATTTAGTTCCCCAGGACAGATATTTGGCAAGCAGGCACATATACCTGTGTGTGGGTAGGGAAAGGTGAGGGCACATGCCAATATTCTGCTTGGTTTGCCTAAATGCTAAAGTTTTTCAGCAGTGGGGCCAGGGGCACCTGCTCCTTCTGCACATCAGGGCTCTAACATGCAGGAATCTTAGCCCAGGTTCCAGATGGGCTGGGTTTGGATATGCCCAGCCAGCTCCACTCCTTCCCAGCTTGGGGGCAGGCAGCCAGCTGGGTTTGCACCCATCAGCATCTGGCTCTGGAGCAGCAGTTTGGCTCCATCTGAGCTGTGAGAACCTTCTGCCCGGGCTGGGCAACACTCCTGTGCAGGGAAGCTGCTCCCCTTCCTCAGGGTGCTCCAGCACCCCACTGTCCTGGTGACAGTGGCTGCCTGGGCACATCTCTTTGGGCATAGCATTTGTGCCTTGAATGCCAAAAAGGCACCCGTGGGAAACGTTCCCAAACCCACGCTCCCTCCACGGATCTCACAGTCCTTATCTCCTCCCTCAAAGGACAAGAAAGCCATGGGGTCCTGGCCAGCAGTGCCACCACCC
>NW_009953098.1:1225216-1235743 GCF_000747805.2 Chaetura pelagica | reverse complement strand
CCCGTGCTGCGAGCAAACAGGAAACAAAGGCAGCGCTATTGGGGAGCACTGGGACCCCTCCTGCTTGTTTGCCTTGGACATGGCAAGTCCAGGGGGGCTCTTGCTCCTTCTGGCCAACTCTGCTCCCTGAACCTCACTGAGACCCACAAGGATGGTTCTGTGCACCCAGTGGGACACTGGGACCAACATGCTTCTTCAATTTTTATTTTTGGCCACCTAGCAAGCAGCACGGCAGGTCCCTGGGACTGGGGCACTCTGGATGGGCCTGTTCCCACAGCACTGCAGGTCCTGCAATGCAGCAGGGCCTGGCAGGCTCCCTGCACATCTCTGGCCCTTTGGGCTTTGGGAAGCCGTGCTGGGGAAGCCTGAGATGGGGGAAGGGAGGAGAGAAAGAGCCCTTCTGCCGCACAATCCCGGGTCTTGTACCCGGGCTCAGCTGCTGCTGGAGCCCAACAATATTCTGCAGACAGGAGGAGGAGGAGGCAGGGTCCTGGCAGCCCCTGGGAACAGAGCACCCCTGGGAATGGAGCTCCTGGGGGGTATGCCGAGAAGTATTAGTGCTGGGGCATCAGTAGGGAAACTGAGGCACGAGGAGTGCCTCCGTTTTCCCAAGGCTGCCAGCACACAGGTGGCACACACCGTGGCAGGTCTCGGGACCCTGCCTGCTCCTTCCAGTTCCCACCAGCTCCAAGAGGGACCTCTCATCTCCCCAGCCCATGTGGCAAGGGCTTGGGTGGGACCAGCTGTAGGGGTGGCATCTGTCCCCACAGAGACCATGTGAGGACCCGGGGACAGAAAAACGCTTTGGGAAAGGAAAACACCCCCCTTGCCGTGCCGAGACACCCTCCTCCCCCAGCAGCTGCCGCAGCCACGCTGGGGCCACCAGGACCTGTCCAGCACCAACGAGAAGTCTCAGGGGGCTCTGCTCTGGGACAGGGCCCCCAGAGCCACCAAGTGACAGCTCTTTGGGTGCCCACCACCCTCACCCCCATACTCACCCATTGTTGGACTTGGTCAGCTCCCCCGACTGCTTTGGTGTCTGCCGGAGCCTCGCTTGCCTGCAGCTCCCTCACCTCGCCCTGTATTTCCCCCTCTGGGTGCCTGTCCCGCTCTCCAGCAAAGAAAAGGGCTCTCTGAGTGACAGCCACCCCCCTTAAAGGGACGGGACCCCGCCCCTCCTTCCTGGCCCCCCCAGCAGCACCCCTTGGCTGCCAGCTCAGGGTGCCTGCTGGCTGCGTGGGCAGAGCCACCCCATGCACTGCTCGGGGCTATCGGGGGAAACAGGCTCTTGCAAAAGAAAGGGAGCAGCCTGGGGAACTGGGGGAATTCAAGGGATGTCCTCTTGTGGGTGGCTTTGGGGACCCCCTCCACCCCCCCACCCTTTGGCCAGGCTGTGTTTGCCTTGAGCTTCTCACCATGGCAGTGTGGGAGACACGGGACAGCAGCAATGCCCCTCTGTCACCTCCTTGACCCCCCAGCACCTGCCAGTGGGGAACAGGGGTCCCCTGTCTCAGGGACTTGCTTTTAGCCTTGGAGGCTCCAGACTGGGAGTTGTCCCCCTTTTGATGAGAATCCTGCAGCTGCTTTCCCTAACCCCTTGTTCCCTGTGGGGGAACAGCACTGGGGTGGGCACAGCCCTAGGGTCCCCAAGTGATGGGTATGGCTCCAGGATGGCAGCAGGTGGACACAGCTCCCTTGGGTGCTCCCACTCCCATGGGTGCCCCCAGCTTCCCTGCAGAGCCAGCACAGGGCTGGGGAAGCCTGCAGAGGGCAACCGGCCCCTTCCCGGCAGGCATGGGGGGACAAAGCCCCTCTGTGTCCCTCAATGCCCTGCCTTGTGCCAGGCAGCGAGGTGGCAGGGCCTGCCTGTCCCCGGGGCTGGGGATGCTGGCAGGCTGGGGCAGTCCCTGGGCTGCAGGAGGCCAGGAGCAGGGTGGTCCATCCTGAGGGGACCCCTGCCCCTTACTCACCCATCTAAGCAGCCACCCCCTGGCTTGCCTGCAGATGGGCTTGAGGAAGGAAACACCCCTCGGGTAGCCCAGGAGTGAGCCCCAGCTCCTGGCCCCCCAGCACCACTCCCTGCTTTGGTTTCCCACTGTGTGGCAGGGTGGCAGAGGGCTGCCCACTGTCCCCAGCCAGCCGTGGGGCAGGAAGGGCTGGGGAGGGACAAGAGAGTGGGGAGACCCTCTATCACTGCTTTGGGTGGCATCCTTGGGCACCTCTCTTAGTCCTTCAAGTGGCACTCAGCAGGGACATCATCAGTCATCTCGTAATGGCCAGGGGAGGGTGACAGCCTTGCAGCATCCCTTTGGAAGTAACATGTGACCCCTACAGCCACTGGGAACCAGCAGGGCCCAGCCTGCACCCCTGGCTAACAACAGGAAAATATATGTCATTAAAAATACCCCCACATAAATGTAACATAATATAAAAAATAAAAACATGTCGTTGGGGAAAAAAAAAAAGTAAGCCTTTATTTTTCTTTCCATAGAAATTCCATTCTTGCTGACTCTGCAATTTCTGAACACCCTGAGGGGAATCACAGAATCTTAGGAAGCAGCAGCTTTATGCTATCAGAGAGGAGGTGGGCAACTCAGGTTTGTGATTTCTGCACAAGGTGCAGAAAATTCCATTAAATCCCAATTCTAGGGGATTGGGTACTGTTTGTCAGCAGGCATTTCCCTCCTGGGAGGGTAACCCCTCTGCTCTGCCACGAGCATCACCCCCTGGCAGCAGGGACCAGCCCATCTCCCAGCTGAGCTCCTGGAGATGTTCCAGAGCAGAGCTGCAAAACAGGGAGATGGGGAAAAAGGGAATATCTCCTTGCACCCTTGGCATTTCAGTTGGAGAGGTTGTGAGAGCCCCTCCTGCAAATCCTCAGCAATCCTGCAGCTCAGCCCCTCCCTGGATGGGGCCCGAAGAGCAGCCTGCAGCTGCAGGAACCTGCCAGCCTGCATAAAGCTTTCCTTGTCGGCTCGTCCCTGCCAAAGAAAATGCTGCTGTTTCCCAGGCAGGGAGGAGACACATCCATTTACCAGCCAGGAGGGGGCCATGCCAGGCTGGTAAAAATAAACATGCTTATAAATCAATCCGAATCACCTTGCAATTTGTTCTGACCCTTGGGCAGTGGCCAATTATGTCCAAAACCACCTCTCAAAGGGCAATTAAGGGCTTAGCTACCTGCTCTCATTAACAGAGCCTGGGACTGCCATCCTGCCCCTTGTGACCCATGCCAGGGGCTAAACAAGAAGCCTTTCCCTCCCCAGCCACCCACAATCTGCAGTAAGATACTGGAATGGGCTGCACCAAAATGAGGTATGTGGAGGAAAATATGCACATCTGTAAATACACCACCCTCTGGGATGGTTGTGGGGTTTTCCCTTCCATTTTTGGTTCTTCACAGCTGTGGCTCAGGCTTTCCCTGGGCCATGGAGAAGGCAAGCTCAGGGCTGGAGGGACAAGGAGGTGACTGCAATGGCAAAGGGGGAGCCACACGGGCACCACTCTGCCACGTAAGGGCAAAGCAGTGAGATGGGAGAACAAGCAGCAGCATATGGGGCAGAGAACCAAAGCATCCTCCCTGTCCCCATATGCAGCCACTTCACCCATAATTGCCACAGACAGCCTGTCACAGCCACTCCCATCACACTGATGGCTCAGGACAGCCTCCTGCTTGCCCTGGCCCCCCTGGCACACACCAGGCATGCAGGCCAGGAGGTAGCAGGGATGCTGGTGGCAGCAGGGGCCAGCTGAGAGGAGGAGGTTCCCTGCTCCACCCCAGCTGCTGCAGCTTCAGGAAGGATTTTCCCCAGCTGATTTATCTGCTTACATCCCCACAGGCTCATTTTCTGCACTGCCCTGGGCACAGGGTGAGGTATTCACAGACACATGGTGGCCAAAATCCCACTCTTCAGTGAGTGCTGACCCTGCAAAACACAGAAAGCCCCTCTACCCTGCACGCCCCAAATGCAGGCAGATCCCTGGTACACCCAAGAGGAGCTGGCGACAGCATGTGCAGTGCCCTTATCCATTATGGATGGGGCAGCAGGAGAAATCCTGGTGTATCTTGTCACAGCTGAGAACCTTGCTGCTATTTTTAGGCAGTCACTTCCCCAGCCAGGCTGAATTTCTCGTTATCTGCTACTGATTTTAACTGTCCTTCTTCACCTGCCTCAGTTCACCCATCAGTGGGGTAAAACATCCCAGCCAGGGAAGTCCAAGAAAAGCCCTGGTATCGAGCTGCCCCAGGGCAGCTCTGTGCCCAAGGCAGCAGCCAGGGATGCCCAGGGATTTTCCTGACCGTTCAAAAGCTCCTGCTCTCCCAGGCAGCCCCATCCAAGCTGGAGAGGAGGCATCGACCACAGGAAGGTCACAGCAGCCCCAGCAGCATCTGTCCAGCTGCCTCCTCCCGACGGTGCCAGGGATGCTGCCCGGGCCTGGCTGCTCTCCCTGCCCTCTTTGTATTCCTGGGTTGCTGCAAGGCTGCAAAATGTGCTAATAAAAATCAAATTAAAATTTAAAAAAAAACAACAACACAACAAACAAAACACCAAAGAAGCAGCTGGCAGAGGACAGGGTGACATGCTGAAGGACAGTCAGGCCAGCAGCGTGGGATGACAGAGGAAGGACAGGGGCTGCCCCCTCCCCCCCACCAAGATTCTCATCAAGCTCATTGCCAAGTGCAGCAAATCCCCTGGGTTCATTACAGGTTTGAGGAAAAGGTGATTTTTTTTTTTTTTAACCCTGGCTGATTTTCCAGCAGATTTGCCTTTCATGTCCACAGCATTTTCTCCTTGATTTTTCTTCCTAAAGGAGAGTGAGCAGACTCCTCACACTGATGTTCTCTGGGCTGTTCATTACTCTCTCGTGGGGTCACATCCTTGAGTTGTTCTCATTTCAGAAAATCCTCTAGAGGAGAAACAAATGTTGTTCTGTCTTCCTGGAGCCTGTGGTGTCTGAGAAGAGCAAATCCAGCCTAGGATCATTGTTTCCATTTGCCCCATTCCAAGCTTCCTCCCCGTAATTCCCCTCCCACAGCCTCAGGAGGGAACCAGCCCACACTGCAGGGAAATGTGGGGACCAGGCAGGCAGCAAAGGGGTGACCCATGGGAAAAGAGAAGGGACACAAAAATAGGAAAGGGCTGGGTCACCCTGGGGTGGTGAAGCACCCACTGAGGGTCTTGGCATCTGTGCCAGGCTTTCCTACTGGCCCCAAGAGTCTTTCTGAACACTTACCTAAATTACCTAAATTAAATGTCCCTGTTCCAGTGTGCCCAGCTTGCCAAGGTCGTGGGATCAGCTGGTGTCATTGCTCCAGCATTCCCTCTGCCTGCACTTCACTCCTTGCTTGCTCTGCAAAACAATCCAGAGCAGAGCACCACTGGCAGCAGAGGACACAGGGCCTGCAGCCCACGGGTGGGAAAAACCAAGTTAGGCCCATCTAGGCCGTATTTTCAGGCCGGGTGGGAGCCCTCTGCTTGTACATGATGGGGAGGGGAAGTACATGAAATATTTCCTTGACAATCTGCCATAAAAGATCAGAAATAAGGTAGAGACGGGTGGATAGGTGCCTATTGGATGAGGGGTTGGTTCTGGAGAACTAGTGTTGGTCTCTCTTCTATAGCTTCCAGGAGACCAGCAGCCGAAACACTGCCCAACCTGCATGGGCTACTCCCAGGAGCTCCAGGATGCTGGGCAGGGCTCAGACAGCCTCTGTGCAGGCAATGACCAACTCAACAGAGCACAGAAGAGCTCCCCAAGGCAGTGCTGAGTTGCTCAGTCACCAGCAACACGCCCTGGCTCTCCCCCAGCCCCCCTGCAGGCTCCCATCTGGCACCGCATCTGGACCCGGTGGCAGCCACACTGTCCGTGTGGCAGCGTCCCCAGGGTGGCCTGACACACCCCAAGGCTGCACGATGGCACAGGGGACCAGAGCCCTACAGTTCACCTTGAAAAGTCCCATCACAGGGGGACTGCATTTCTCGTTGCCCAGCTCAGACTGATCTGCGTGCAGCCTCAGAGCAGTGCGGGGCTGAGCTGCCCCCGTGGGAAGGAGGGGGATGAAGCTGGATGGGGCTGATCCAGCTGGATCCTGCTGTGCCAGGACTGCCTCCAAGACTGGGAGAGGCTTGCCAACCCTGTCCCCTCTGGCCATCCCCTCATGTGTCCCAAACCCAGCTCCCCAGCAGCTGGGGACAGATGAGGTATGTAGGCTCAGCACTGTCCTCCCCAGCTGTACAGGGGCTGAGGGCACATGCAGCAGCCTCACAGCCACAGGGATGGGCTTAGCTCCTCAGGCCTTGCTGCCCCTCGTTGGGGATATGAGCCCTGCTGCAGCATCCCACCCTCTGAATGGTCCCCAAATGGGACAGACATACCCCAAGGAGCACCCAGAGGAGCTGGTGTGACCCTCCAGGATCTGCAAAGGGCCCAGAGGTGGGCTGACACACAGCTCAGAGAGGTCACTGAGGATGCTCTCTCCTCCCACTGGTTGAGCAGTTGCATCTGGCATAGCCTTGGCCCTGCAGAGAGGTGACCTCTGTGCCTGGCAGCCCGGTTAGGGGACGGCCACCCCCATGGCCACTGTGGGGCCACCACAGCTCCACTGGCTGGCTCCTCTTGGCTGGTCCAGCAGCACAGAGCATCCCTCCACAGCTGCTGCACACAGCACCTGCCCCATGCCACATCAACTGCAGGGGTATTTTTAGCCTGGAAAAGTGCCACAAAATCACAGAGTGACATTAGCTGGAGTTGGGACTAATGTCTGTCTTGGTTCACCTTGCAAACTCCTCTGGGTCACCCTGCCCGGCTCAGCAAGGCACTGAGTCCTGCTGGCACTGCCACAAAAGCACCAAGCAACCACTGGGTTCCCCAGCACAGCCCCTTTCCTGTCCCCTTCTCCAATGCCACGGTGCCACCTTCCCCTAGAAGCGGCCCCATGACCTTCCAGAGCCAGTGCAGGGGATGTCCTGCCCTGTCCCTCTGGCAGCTGCACCCCAACCCCCTGCCCACTGCCCTGCTGAAACATGGTGAGGGTTCAGGCTCTCTGCCTGTGCTCTGGTGCCAGTGGGACCCCAGTCTCCCCACCAAAGCACCACTGCAGTTAGCCAACCCAACCTTAGCCACGCCTTTGTCACCCTGAGATGGTTTTTGCTCCTGCTGGGAAAGGAAAGCACCTGCTGCCCATGACACAGCTTCTCTGGGGAAAGAGGAAGACCAGCACAACTCTGGGGAACCAGGTGAATGTGCCACTAAATGAGAATGAAACTCCTAAGCTCAGCATGGGCTGGGCAGCCCGGGAGAGCTGCAGGCTGGCAGCAGTGCACGGCCACCCTCAGGAATGTGCTTTTCCCAGCATTAATTTCACACCCAATTAGGCACCTCAAACCGTTTGCTCCGGGGAAGCCACCGTGTCCACCCTGGGACAGGGGGGCTGTCCTCTCCCCAGATGCAGCCATGAAGTGTTTTCCTACTTGCTTTGCTACTTTTCCTCAGAAGCAGTGATGAGACTGTGTTTGCTTTCCCTGCTTTCACTGGGACAGAGGAGCAAGGAATAGGAAGGGGAGCTGCCTAACCCTAAACTGAAGGCACAGAGGCCTTGAATCTTTCACAAGGAGCACTTTGCTTCCCAGCACTCATTAAGCATTTAAGCAACTGGTACAGAGCAGAAGAGCACAGCAATTCTTGCATTCAGGCTGGCTGGCAGAGCCCCCTGCACTCAGCCTCACTGCTTCACACCTTGATTTCTGCAAAAAAATATTCCAGACCCAGGACAAAAGAGAGAGGAAGAGCTCCAGAGCCAGCTGGGTTGGCTGGGAGCCTCGGGAGGGGGAAGGAAGGCAGATGCAAGCTGCATCTGCTCAGGCTGCAAGATGCGGAGCACCTGATGACTCCCAAAACAGGAGATGCCTCTAAGTTGCTATGAAACACCCTGGAGCACCTCATCCTCTGAGTCTGCTCAGAGGAGAAAAGCTGGAACAAGTTGCTTAAAGCCCACCACAAACCTATGCCTACCTGAAGCTTCTGCCCCTCCTTGTGCTGCAGGTTCTCCTGGCTCCAGGGCAAAACCTCTGAGCTCACTTCACCAGAGCAGCATGGGTAGCATTTGTGGCCCCACATGAAGAGAAAAGCAAGCTCTGTTACCTGCTGTCTTCCCTCTCACTCCCCCCTTACCCTCAGTACAAACTGCACACAGTTGATCTCAGAGTTCATCCTGAAATGGAGCTTAAGCACCTCTCAGCTTTTGCTCTGGGAAAGAAAACCAAACCTGTTTTCCAGGGGCTGAATCACTCAGCCCATTCACAGCTGTGTTACCTGTGAATGCACCCCAAGGTTTATCAGGCAGGATGAAATACATAGATGCAGCAATGTGTGGGCTGAGCAGCAGAGAGGGGCCAGGATCCAGGTGGTGTGGATTGACACAGCTCTCTTCCAGGCTCTGGGTTCAGGCAGATTTGTGGTGGGTAAGGGTCTGGCCCTGGGGAACAGTTTCACATGGCCTCAGAGATAGCAGGGGGAAATGGTATCAGACTTCCCTCCCTGTCTTAGCAACCCCAGCCTCTGCTGCCTGTGGTTCTCCTGTTAGCAGAGCCTGGCACTGCGATGGGGACAGCTCCTGGCACTGTGATGAGGACAGCTTCAGAGCAGGGACAGAGAGATACCCAGAGAGGGCCTTGCCTATACCAGCTCTCTGGACTGCACCAGGCTGGCAGCCACTGCCCACACCCTGGGTCACAGTGTGGGCCTTGTCCTCCCCAGCCTTGCTGCCCCCAGGGAAAGTGGCCACAGGGCAGCCTGGTGAATGTCTGCTTCTGAGAGCCCATTGCTGGCAGCTGCCTGCTGGCTGGCATCTTGCTGTTTACAGAAAAAAACACCTCACACTCTGATTTGAGGGACATGGGGGAGAAGCCTCTTGTAACTCCCAAAAACCCCTCAGCCAGGATGTGGTTCAGTGCCTGGGGACCACTGGGCACCACCAAGCTCTGCTTTTGCAGCTCTTGCTCCGTCCACTCCACCTGGCTGGCAACAAATAAGTGCTGCCTTCACCTCCTCAGTGGGATGCTCACTTCCTGCATCTTCCCAGAGCCTATTTTCAGCACTGCTTGGCTCCTCACAGTGCTGGCTGCCTGCAGAGCACAGCCCTGTCCCTTGTAGCCCTGCACATCAGGGAGCCACTTTGCTGCACTGGCTTCACTGGCCTCTCCATGGCCCTGCTAGCTCACCCCACTGCCCTGCTGAGCACAGCACATGCAGCAAAGGCTTGGAGCTGGTTATCTTGAGAGTCCGTGCCCGTGGCCACCTGCAGAACTGCCTCCACAGCCACTCCAACCAACCCCTTGGTGGAGACAGGCTGAGATGCAGGCATTCCACACGGGTGCCTCAGTTTCCCCAGAGGGTGGAGAGGATGCGGCTGGTTCCCCTCCTCCCTACGGTGTCAGGATCACTCAGCTCGGACAGGCTCTGCAAACAGGAGCTGTCATGCAGTCTGTGTTCCCTCCACACCCCGGGGCTCCAGATCCCGCCTTGTGCCTCCCAGCACCGCAGCCCGGTAAACATTAATGGCAACAGTAATCCGAGGAGACTTCTCCCAGTGCCCGGTGCTGGGAGAGCCGGCGAGCGGGGACGGGAGGTCCTGCACGGTACTGGCAGCTAAGTGCCCACTGCCTGCAGCCCCCTGTGCTCTCCCTTGAGCTGGGTGCACCAGGCTTGGCTCCATACAGCCAGCCAGCCCTCACTCCTGCTGCCTCCCTACACAAACTCAGTGGGGAGCTCCCAAAATCCTGCACTTGGATTTCTGCTGAGGAGAAGGCAGCACAGACCCGAGCCCCTCGCTTGCTTTGGGGAGCTCAGGCAGAGGGGTCCTACATTCTCCTCCTCTGCTGTGATCCCCTGTGAGCCCTGCAGCCATGGCTTCACAGGATGGCTCCTAGACATCACCCAACTGTAATTAATACAAATAAACGAGACAAGACAGCCAAAGCAGGGCAAATGGAAACTTGAATGACATATTCTCCAGGAATCACTTGTTCTGCACTTTTCTCATTTTTCAGTACAATTGGCTTCCTCACAAATTAATCACAGGTTACCTCAGACCAGAGGCAGCTCTGTGGCTTGGCAGGGTGGCCCCAGGGGTCAAGGCAGAGGCAGCTGAGAGGTCCCAGTCCCAGCCCTGCCTATGCTGTCCTGATTAACAAGCAGCTGCCCTCCTTCTGCCTCAGTTTCCCTCTCCCTGGCAGCTGCTGTAGCTCCCCATCACACAGACATGAGGGTCCATCCTGCCCTCTCCAAGCAGCCTGCTTGCCCCTGCCAAGGAACAGGACTGCCCACGAGCAGAGCCTCTGAGAAAAGCAAGCACAGGGATCCTCGCAGGAGGGCTGAGCCTCCCGGGATCTCTGCTCCAGCCTGCCCTCGGGCAGGCCTCGAACGGCGGCCCCGGGGCAGGCAGCGCCAGGCCAGGCAAAGAGCAGAAGGATCCCGGCTGTTCCCAGCCGCTCCCGGTCATTCCGACGGGGCGGACCTGCAGGGGAG
>NW_009953098.1:1219366-1224567 GCF_000747805.2 Chaetura pelagica | reverse complement strand
GGCCCCCACTCGCGGGGGGACACCCGGACCCCCATCCCCCTCCCTGGAGCCACATTTCCCCTCCGGGGCACGGGCACCATCCTCTCTCGGAGACCCGTTTCTTCTTCGGGACCCGGGCGTCCCCTCCCGGACCCGCACCCCTACCCCCGCTCCTCTCTCCAGGGGATGCTCCCTGCTCCCCCAAGCCAGAACCCTCCCAGCCCCGATCTGGACCTTCTCTCAGGCCGTCGGAGCTCCCCCAAATCTGGCCTCGCCCCTGTTCCCTGAGACGCTGACCCAGCACCCCATAAACCCGCCAGACCTTCCCCTTGCAGCCCCACAAAGCCGGGCTCTGCTGAGTCCCCAGCAGTTCCTGCTCCAGTGCTGGGTCCCCCATGGTCCCTCTGGTTCCAGACCAGCTGGGCAGCCTTGCCACGGCAGGAGAGGAGGTGAGCTGAGCCAGGTGAAGGCACAGGCAGCTCCTTCTCCAGTGCTGCAAAGCCCCTGTGATGCCCAGACCCTCTCCTGGCTCAAGGTATCCAGGGGGGGTGTGTGTGCTCAGGACAGTTCCTGACCCAGTCCCTGAGTCTCTCAGGCCAGTGGGTGTCCCAGGTCCTGTGGGTTCAGGAACAACTCTTGGCCCGCTTGGGTGGAAAATCCAAAGCCCCTGGGTCTCTTTTTCCCTCTCTGGTCTCCTTGAGTGCTATCTGGGACAAGGTGAGATGCAGGGGAGAGTGGGCCAGGAAGGGAGGGGGTGGGGAACTGCAGTGTCCCCCAGCCTGAGCCTGATCCCTGACCCCACTCCCCCTCCCACCCCCGGACCAGTGCAGCTGGAACAATGCAGGGGGAAACCACAGCATTTCTGGCAGGGAGGGAGGAAAATGTCATTGCTTCACACATGGAAACTGCTTGTCTCAGGGTGGTATTTTTAGGTGGACATGAGTGTTTTCCAGCCCCACCATCTTCTCGCATCCCTGTGGAGCTCCACAGAAGTGCTGAGCTGCAGGACCCTGCAGTGCCTGGGACAGGTTAATGGTAGGCTCCCCCAGGGGAAGGAAGGACCCAAACTGGGAAGCTGCAGCCAAACTGAGAAGAGGGATCCAGGGGCTGTGTGCCAGCACGGCCATGGCAGTGATGCCACTGGAGGTGGGTGCACCCAGGGTGTTTCTGTGTCCCCTGCAGTTCCCAAGGTCTGAGCACACTAGGGCTGCAGATCCGCCACTGCCCCACCAGGTAGCTGAGCCTGTTCAATGAGCTGGCTGCTGAGTATCAAGGGAGCCTTCCTCCCACATGCTCCAGGGGAGAACCCTCACCCTCCTCTCCAGCAGAGGAGGACCTGGTCTAGGGCTATAAGGCAGGCTGAGGCCTTGTTACCCTGGCCCCTCACACCCCTTTTCGCAAAGGCACACCTCTCTAATGCAGCTCATGGAGGGGGAATTTGTCCCAGCCTTTTGGTGTTGGCCAGGACCTGTCTCAACTGCTCTCTGCTGCCCATCTCATATTAAGTGAAAACTTGCTCAGCTGGATCATTTTGGGGTGGCCTTTGTCACCATTTCTAGCTGGCAAGGATGCACATAACCCCCTCCATGATGAATCCTGCTCCCCTGAGAGGAGGAAGGAACAAGGTGTGTTGGTAGGAACAAGCAACAAGGACCCCAGGGTTTTCCAGTTCCCAGCATCATCCTCTGCTTGTGATAACGGGGTTGTAGCTCCAAGAAAGAATGGGTTGCACGTGGACATGAACGTGGTGGAGTTCTGAGGCAGCATGCAGCAGCACCAGCAGTGTGCTCAAAGGTCCCTTTGCATCTGGAGGTCTCTGGCTAATTCCCTCCACCACAGCCACATGCCTAGCAATGTGGTGAGTTAATGTCTCTTGCATTTTTCCTTGAAATGATCATTATCGACTGACAGAAGGAGAGAGACTGGCAGGCTAAGATGCATCCACAAAAATATCCCCCCTAAGGTCAGTTTAAATAAGTCTCTGTCATCGTTGGGAGTGCTGCGTGGGAGATCTCAGGTCAGCTCTGCACCACGGCTAGTGCAGGGGTGGGCCTTGCTGCTCCTCTCCTGCCACAACATCTTGTCCCCTGGCAAGGTGTCACAACCCCAGCTGTGCTCCTGGGCACCTCCTCACCCACACCAGGCCAAGCCCCCCAAGCCATTAGCCTGGTCCAGGCAGGCTACAGACCTTTGATCAGCAACTCAAGCCAGAGCTGGTGACTGAACCCAGCAGGGACCCTCCCCACTTTCTCCCCCAGCGCTGGCACAGAGCCCGGCTGCTGTGCTCAAGGCCATTGCCCTCTCCACCCCATCCCCAGCACCTCCCTGGAATGTTCCCTGCCTTTAACACCATGTCAGGGGACACAGTGAGCAAGGGCTTTGCTGGCAGGGAGAAGCAAAACGCAGGCACTCAGGCTATGGCAGGTGAGGGTGGAAGCTGCCGGGATCCCAGAGGAAGGTCGAGGGGGTCCCAGGGCCAGAGGGGATGCAGGGCAGGCACAGCTGCTTCCCCCAGCAGCTGACAATCCTTGTGGGATGCTGAAACGTGCCTGTAGACCCGTGGTGCTGGCAGGCAGCTAATCTGCCTTCTATGCTCCCCAGGCTGGTCTCAGGGCGGGAGGAGATTAAAGCTGCTTCCCGACGTTTGCCCCAGCCCATGTCACCCTCTGATTTCCTGGACAAGCTTATGGGACGAACATCAGGGTATGATGCCCGGATTCGACCCAACTTCAAAGGTAAGGGGAGGACGTGAGGCCCCCAAACCTGACAGTGACCCACGCTTATGGCTAAAATCAGGGAATGGGAAGGTATGGGTGTGGGAGCAGGACCTTGAACCACATCCCCTGGTCCCAGCACCCTCCCCAGAGTCCTGGTTGCTCCTGCAATCTCAGCTGCCCTGCTGGGGGCTGCAGTGCTTGCAGAGGTGCTGGTGCTCAGCTCAGCACTCCACGGGGGTGACCCTGCTGGGCAGGAGGATGCTCGTATGCATTTATCTGCACAGCACGTGCAGGAGGAAATGTCCCCATGTGTGCCTCGGGCTGTGCACACGTCTCCCTGGCCAGCAGTGAGAGGAGGCTTCGTGCTGTTTTCCAGGTCCACCTGTCAACGTGACGTGCAACATCTTCATCAACAGCTTCGGCTCCGTCACGGAGACCACCATGGTGAGGGCTCCTCCAGTGTGACGGGTTCCTCTCCCAGTGCCTTGGGGCTGGCAGTGGCTTTGCTGGGGAGTCTGTGGGTCCCAGTGCCAGAGTCCATGGGGGTTCTGTGAGCACTTCTCCAGAGCCACCCCTGGCACCATGAGGGGGACATGCACAGCCCTAGCAAATGGCTGTGGTTTTCCTGGGGTCAGTTAAGCAGAGCTTGGCTCTGTGGGTCACATTGCCCATGCCTGAGATGGGAGAAACACCCTGCAGGGTCAGAGTGAGGCAGCTGGTGGTAGCTCCCTGCTGCTCACAGGCTTGGCAGGTGCCATTCCCTGGCTGCCCACAGCGTGGGAAGGCTCTTCAGCTGCCCCTGCCCCGTGCATGGCTAGTGTCAAGCAGGCAGCACCTGTAGGGCTGAGCCTTGACAAAGAGACCACCTTTCCACCTATTCCACCTCTTTTTCCTCCATCTTTTCCTCCTCCCTCTCTTCCCTGGGCACTCTGGGCTGCTCCTGGCTGACCCGGTGCTCCCTGCCCCAGGACTACCGGGTGAACGTCTTCCTGCGGCAGCAGTGGAACGACCCCCGCCTTGCTTACCGCGAGTACCCCGACGACTCCCTCGACCTTGACCCCTCCATGCTTGATTCCATCTGGAAGCCAGACTTGTTCTTCGCCAACGAGAAAGGGGCCAATTTCCACGAGGTCACCACTGACAACAAGCTGCTGCGCATCTTCAAGAATGGCAATGTGCTCTACAGCATTAGGTAGAGCCCTTCCCCTCTGGTGCGGTGCTGGAGGGGGAAGGCAAAGCTTTTCTCTTACCTCCCACGGGGCAGCTTTGCCCTCACAAAACTGCCCCAGCCCCCAGCAATCACTTCCTTTCCTCTGCTACCTCTAGGCTGACGCTGATCCTGTCCTGCCCCATGGACCTCAAGAATTTCCCCATGGACATCCAGACGTGCACCATGCAGCTAGAGAGCTGTGAGTACCTAGGGGGGGTTTAAGCTGTAGTTTGCCTCACCAATCCTATCCCTTCCCATCCCAAAGGCTGGAATCTTCCTGCCTCAGAAGGAGATGAGCAGAAAGGAGCAGTCATTCAGGGTGGGGATGAATAGGGTGCATGTAGCCCCCATCCCATGGCTCCCTCCATCCCCTCCAGTTGGCTACACCATGAACGACCTCATCTTCGAGTGGCTGGAGGAGCAGGAGGCTGTGCAGGTTGCAGAGGGATTGACACTCCCACAGTTCATCCTCAGGGATGAGAAGGACCTGGGCTATTGTACCAAGTACTACAACACAGGTGAGCACCTGAGGGACCCTCTGCCACCCCCTTGCCATGGCCCAGGCATCCCTCTTGCCCATCAGGACTGTCTCCCCACAGGCAAGTTCACCTGCATCGAGGTGAAGTTCCATCTGGAGAGGCAGATGGGTTACTACCTGATCCAGATGTACATCCCAAGCCTGCTCATCGTCATCCTCTCCTGGGTCTCCTTCTGGATCAACATGGATGCAGCCCCAGCCCGGGTGGGCTTGGGCATCACCACCGTGCTCACCATGACCACACAGAGTGCTGGCTCCCGTGCCTCCTTGCCCAAGGTCAGCACTGGCTCCACGCCAGGCTCACACACTGCAGCTTGCCCAGCGCCCCCAGTGTGACCACTGCCAACCCCAGTGCCCCAGGGGCAGCCTTCCCTTGGGAATAGCTGGCTCCGTAGCTTTGCTACCTGGGGCACCACGTGCTGAGGTGGAACACGGTGCTGCTGGGCCGGGTGGGCTCAGCTCACCCGTGTGTCCCAGCTGAGGGGGCTCCTGTGCCCCTTGGCAGCAGGGCAAAGCTGGCAGTGGGGCAGGGATGAGCGAGGTGGGGGGCAGAGGGTCCCTGAGCTCCCTCTCACTTCCCAGGTCTCCTACGTGAAGGCCATTGACATCTGGATGGCAGTGTGCCTGCTCTTTGTCTTTGCTGCCTTGCTGGAATACGCGGCCGTCAACTTCGTGTCCCGCCAGCACAAGGAGTTCATGCGCCTGCGCCGGCGCCAGCGGCGGGCGGGGGGGGGGGGGGCACCCTTCCCCCCCACCT
>NW_009953098.1:1210464-1219114 GCF_000747805.2 Chaetura pelagica | reverse complement strand
GGCAGAGGATGGTGAGTCCCTCCTGCCACTCCTGTCACAACATCTGCCCATCCTCAGCCACCCTGGGGACACCTGGGATCTGCAGGGCCAGTTTCTCAGCAGCCACCAGGGCAGGCTGCCCCACTCTCATTTCCTTGCCAGGAGCACACGGCCAGGAGCCAGAGCTCCGTGGAAAACACGAGTACATTGACACACACCACCCCGGCTTGCAGTGCCCTGTGCAGCCAAACCCCCTTGCCATGTGCTGAAGAGGGATGCCAGTGCCCAGGAACTGCTGAGGGGGCTTTTGCCCCACATGCAGAGCCCCTGACCCCCACTGTCTTCATCCCAGCACCCAGAGCTGCTGTCTTCAGGGCCATCAGGCACTAGCTGTCCTGTTTCTGTTTGGTGCACACTGTTGGATGCTAAGAGGGCCTGAGCAGCAGGATGGCCAGCCTGGAGCCCCTGTGGCAGCTGAGCAGACAGCATAGCAGTGAGCACACCCCATGGCACTCTTGCAGCTCTCCAACTCCCAAGGAAAACACAGTCCTCTGGTAGCCCCCAATGCAGCGCAGTGCACCCCTTAAAGCCTCAACGTCCTTTGCCCAAAACAAGCCCCCATGGAGCTGTCCCCAGCAAGGGCCTGTAGAAGGAGCAGGGAAGTGATTTGCACAGAGCATGCACCCATAGGATGGAGCTGCCACTCCCTGGGCTGAAAAGAGGTTTGAGAGAGGGATAGGAAGGGTGCAAATTTCCCTGGAGACACCCCTGCTCCATGCCTCAGTTTCCCCTTCTGTAAGGCAGGACCAGCTCAGCCCCCTTTGCCAAGGGATGAGTGATGCTGGGAGAGATCAATGGCTACTCCTGGGCTGCTGCCCAGCTTCCCAGGCTGTGCCCACACCTTTGGCAGGGTAAGGTCTCTGCCTGTCTGGATTTCCTGGCACAGGCAGGTTTGAGGCACTTGTGGCTGCTTGCAGCAGCTCCAGGTGGGCACTGGACAGAGGTGCAGTGAGGCAGGGCAGGCTCCCAGCCTGGTGAGGAGGTGCTGGGAGACTAATGCAGCTCAAGAGAGGAGATCAGACCTCGTACATCCTTGCCTCCCCACCCAGCTTGACTGCCCCAAGCTTCCTCTCCACTACCATCAGCCCTTGGACAACGGGAGAGGCTTCCCAGCTGCCTCCAACACTCTCCTTTGCTCCCTGCCTTTCACATCTCCCGAGCACCACCGATCTCTGGAGGTGAACACCCACCCAACTGGGTCATGGAGGGGGCTGTTCTGCCGAACCCAGGAACCATCTGCCGGCCTAAAACAGATCCCACGCTGGCGCTGCCCGATGCAGCGCAGGTGCCGCAGCCCGACGGCAGATCCCTCCCACATTCCCTGCAAAGCCAGCCCCAGGGAGCTCCCCGCACCCAGCCCCAGCCCTAGTGACCATGCTAGGGCTTCCCCAGCCCAGAGGGACCCAGATGGGTGGGCCAGCATTCCCAGTCTCCTCCCTCAAACGCCCTGGCTGGGGGAATAGCTGCTCCCCCCAGGGCACCGATGTCCCCCCGGGTCAGCAACTCAGCCTCGGGCAGGGGAATAAAAATCCCCTGCAAACAAGAACTAATCTGAGCAATTGGAGCTGCTGCTGCTTTTCCCACTGAGGTATCTTGCTTAGCCAGCAGATTGCCGAGTTAAATAAAGATGCCAGAGCTGAAGCTCCCTGCATGAGAGCCCCCTTGCCGGCTGAGCGCCTGTGCGGGCTGAGCTCAGCGAGGAGGCTGCTCTCTGCCGTTTGCAGGGCAGCACCAGCCAGAGAAGGGATTTGGGATCCAGCCCCGAGGCTGCGTTTGAGCATGGCAGGGAGCAAGAGGCTGGTCTGCAGCATTCCCCCCGGGAAACAGACCCACCACAGCCAGATAGGGCACTGGTGAGGCACAGGGGGAATGAGCTGCGGAGGGCAAATGAGTGTCCCAAGAAGCCAGACATGCAGCTCAGGCTTGCTTGTGCCAGTCCCTCACCAAATCTTTGCACACACAACCTCCCTCGAGGATGAAAGAGCAGGATGAGGTGAGTTGGTAACGATGCATGGGTGTCCGTGGGAAGGACCACGGGGTGGCATCCCAGGGGCCATGAACCCTTGTTGTGGGCTGCAAGCCAAGGGTGAGGGCAGGTGCCCGGCCCTCATGGCACTTTTGCAGGCTTGACCATGGGCATGCAGCTTCACAAGCATGCTTCCCTCCCTGCAGCCCCCCACCAGCATGGAGGAGATGGGGTGAGCCCTGGCAGAGAGGTACCAGCAAGGAGCCCAGCTCTCTCAGCCTCCCTCCTCTGCTGCACCAGGCAGTCCCCGCCAGGGGAGAAATGGGAGTCTGGGCCCTTGGAGGGGCTAGGTGCCCAGCAAGCCCTGATGGTGGCCAGGCTCCTGCATTCTTGCCCAGCTCTTCTGTTGTGCCCAGGCACGTTTCTACCCTGCAGCAAACATGGCTGCCACACCCCCAAACCCTCTGCACCCCTATGTGCTCTGCACCCTCATGCAACCTGCATCCCCTGCAGCCCCACCTGCCCCTCTCCCCCCCCCTACCCCAATCCATGCCTGTCTCCCCAGCCACCAAAGAGCTGGGCTTTCCAAGTCCCCCAGCTGGAGCTGGAAGGATCCTGGGGGAGGATCAGTGTTGAGCTGCCAGGGCCAGGCTTGCCCTTGGATGCACTCTTAAAGCATGTTCCAAATGACAATGCAGGCGGTCAGTGCTCGCCCCCACACCCTGTGCACCCTGCTGCCTGCCTCTGCCCACAGCCTGCTGGCCCCGTGCTCTTGCCTGTACACTTGGGCCTTTCTGAAAAAAGCACCTAACTTTGTGCCAAGCACTGACATTGACTGTATGGCCCAGCAGAGGGGACCATGGGACACGCAGCCACAAGCACTCGCTCGCCCTGCGGTGGCAGCACCCGAGGGTGGCCCCAGCTGACAGCCTTTCCCTTTGCCAGGAGGAAGAGCTGGTCCGTGAGAGCCGCTTCTACTTGCGAGGCTATGGGCTGGGCCACTGCCTGCAGCCCAAGGACAGGGCTGGGGAAGGGCCCAGCATCTACAGCCCCACCCCAGCCACGCTGCTGCGGGAAGGGGAGAGTCTGCGCCGGCGGTACCTGGACCGGGCAAAGCGCATCGACACCATCTCCCGAGCTGTCTTCCCCTTCACCTTCCTAGTCTTCAACATCTTCTACTGGGTTGTCTACAAAGTGCTGCGCTCAGAGGACATCCACACAGTGCCCTGAGGGCCCGAAGAGTTTGACTGCCTCTCGGTCTGACACCCCAGCATGCCCAGGTGCCATGAGCTCAGCTAGAACCACAGTTCCCTCTGCCCCAGAGCAGCAGCACAGCTGGGCTGGGGTCTCAGAGCCTGGACACGTGGCAGCCCACACACCCCTTCAGATGCTGGGGCCTCAAGGAGGGGTATCAGCAACCCCGGGTCCACACAGCCAGCTGGAGAGAGGGAACCCTCCTGCATGATGTCACTCCTGGGTTCCCAGGGAAGCTGTGCTGCTGGAGGAGCCCCAGGTACCCAGGGATGCTGCACTGCCACAGCACAGCGGAGCCCCAGTAGTTTGGGAAGAGAAACAACTGGTGGCCAGGGAACACCACCTTCCAGCCAAACACCCTCCTCCTCTCTGCACTTTCCCTGTCAAGCTTCTCCATGCTGTATCACTGAACTGTGGGGCACAACTACCCAGGCAAGAGGCTGCAGTCCTCTTTCCTCCCTTGGTCTGGAGTTCAGATGCAGGGAACAGCAGGCAGCACCCCTGCCTGTGCCCGGACTGTGGAGTGCTGGCTATGGCCCCATGGTCCTCCGCCCAGGCCTCTCCAGCCCCCAGGAAGCTCCAACACGCAGCAGAACAGCGGGGCGCGGATGCTGCGCGGGGCGGGCAGCAGGTGAGCCCGAACGTGCTGGAGGGGAAGGGGCAGCCGTGGCCAGGGCAGGCACAGACCGGAGCCGCTTGGCACCAGGGAGCCAGCACTGCACCGCCTGCAGGTCACAGCTAATCTCCAAAGGGAGGTTTTTCGGGGTGAAACTGGCGGAGGCAGCTGGGCTGACCCCTTTGCAGGAGTGGACTGACTGGTGGCATTCCCAGCCTGCTGCGTTCCCACAGCACCGCTGTGCCAGCAGAGAGCTGGAGGTGAAAACTGCCCCGTTCCCCAGCTTTCTCCCCACCCCAGCGCCCAAGCATGGTGTCCTCCGGGCAGGTTCTCCCCCACTGCTCCTCCAGCAGAGAGCAGAGCATCTGACACCTTGACAGGACAAGCTCAGCAAGGCTTCCAGCCCTCCAGACCTGGATATCCTCTGTGCTTAGCAGGAAATAAAAGCCGTAGGTGATGTTTATGTGGGTCCTACAGAGAGAAATGTGTTGATGCTCTCCTTTCCCCCTGCTCACAGCCAGCCCAGGCAGGCTCACAGCCCAGCAGGGTCCATCTTTTCATGGCCTCAGGTGTGGCAGAAGGCCCAGGGTTCTCCAGGCAGGGCAGGGTGGAAATGGGATTCACCCCTTTCTGTGGAGGTTGTGGTGCCACCATGGCACAGCAAGGGCCCCGTTGACCTGCAAAAGGGACCCTGCAGGGCAGGGGGACGTGGGCAGGAGGGCAGCACTGCCTGCTGAGGCCAGACCCACCCAGAAACCTCCACCATGGCTCCTGGCCCTGCTCCTCTGGCAGCATCACCCTCTCCCATGCACCACTCACTGGGAGCAAAGCCCTGCACCCCTACCCCCTGCCCAGCCCCCCTCCAGCCCCACAGAGCACACAGCCACACACACCCATTCCACAGAGGGGACAAGCAGAGGAGAACCAGCCCCAGGCCACCCCTAGGACTCACCAGGATGGGCCAAGCCAGTTCCATCCCACTGACATGCCAGGCATCCCTTCCCCACTGAGGGGGGTCCCTGCAGGGCTCCACCGTGTGTCTAGGCCAGGCTTTTGAGACTTGTTTTTGGGGAGGCCCCATTTGGAGGTGGAGGAAGGGGTGCCCCTCATCTCTTCAGCTTACCCAGCACCCAGCCCCTTGAGGCAGCACCGAATGGGGTGCTGCCAGCATCCCAGCAGCACCTGCAGGCATGGGTAGCCAAATCACCCTCTAGTAGTGGTGGTTTTTTAAACAGCCTCAATATTCCTACACAAATAAAGCTTTCCTGGGATTTTCAGTGCTGTGCTGGGGGTTCGTCTCTGCTGAGGACCCTGCAGCCAGCTCCTGGCAGGTTCCCCCCTGCATGGGAAGGATGTGGGAACAAGGGCACAGCTGCCTTGTGGGGACAAGAGTCTTGACCTGCAATTACACCCAGATATCATTACCACCCCAGGTGATTTTTATGACATAATAGGCGGTGACTGTCAGGTTTTATCTCCCACATGGCAGATGCCAGCAGGCTGTGTGGGAACCTCCAGCGAGCTCCCAGCCCCGGACCCCATCACTCTTTCTCCTCAGCTCTCTGGGGTGCTCCCCATGGTTACCCCAGCTCCTTTCCACCCCATCCAGGCTTGGCCAGGGAACAGGACCCATGATGTGGGACCAGGGAGGGGCTCCAGCTCCACGGTGGAGCTCAGACACCCGAACATGGGCAAGCATCCCAATGGGCAAGCCTCCCTGTGCCACCCCCTTGCCCTGGCTCGCTGGGCAGGTGCCAGCCTTACAGAGCTGCCAGCTGTCCCAGGGGGCTTACGCCAGCCCTGCAGTGCCACCCGGGCCCAGCGCTTTTGTCCTCAGCTGGCGTGGGGGCAGGCAGAGCCTGCAGCTGAGGGCCAAGCACCCAAGCAAACATCAATCTCCCTCTGTCCTCCCGGCCAAGTTCCACAGACTGTCTCTGTTGGTACCTCGCAGCCCCGTCGCCTGCCCAGCCCCATCGGGAGCTTCTGTGGAGAGGGGAAGGAGAAAAAGTGAGGGGCACCCACACCCATTTGGTGCTGAGGTTTTTCTTTACATGGGACAAACCAAATTCCCCCCCCACCTGACACCACAGGAAGCAGCGGTGGGCACAGGTTGGCCAGTATCCATGGCCAAGTGAATTGATTTAAATGGAAGTTAATGGAGTTACACCAGGTTAACAGGATTCCCAGACAGTAAAATGAACATCACTGGCACTGGCAGCTTCCCTTCAGCCTGCCAACAGCACAGCCAGGGCTGGACAGCCACAGGCACGCACAGGTTCAGGGCAGCACAGCCCCTCACCAGCCCCATGGGCTCCCTCGGGCACCTGTGTGGGGCTGAAGAAATGTCCTCATGGCCAGGCACTGCCACAGCATGCCAGCCTTCCCTGCCACACCAACCACGGAGGGCCTGATTCTGCTGGAGCAAAGCTCTGCCACTGTGCATGATGGCACTGGGACCCTCCCTTACCGGGACCTCCTGCCCACACCCACCGCCTGGAGCCGCCCTGGGGCAACACCAAGTGCCAGACAATTAGCAAACCAGCCTGTCTGGATGGACCACAGCCTGCTGGACAGCACGTCCCATGCTGTTTGGGACACCAGCTTTGGACTCAGGTGATCTCAATGCAGCAAGAAGAGGCAACAGTCCTGCCAGGACTCGGAGCACTCAGTGCCCTTTGCACATTGCCCAGGCATAGATGTTCTTAAAGAAAATATCATGCTTCAAAGTCAGACAGCCCGTCCTGAGCAGGCCAGGGCTGCTCCTCACAGACAGGGAAATGGATGCAGGAGGAAAGCACCAGGAGCTGGACTGGCAGCATGTCCTGCTGGGGCCCGGCCACTTCACAGCATGTGGGACCCTTGAAGGATGCAGAGTCACTCCAACCAGCCCCGTGAGGGCAGGATCCTTCCACCACGGGGAAGGTCCAGGTGTGGGGTGCTCAGGCAGCCTGGCTGTGCTGGCACCCCAGCCCTCAGCACTGCCCTGCCAGCACTACCCCCAGGACTGGGATGCCCCAGGGGCCAAGGGGCACTTGGGCCCCCAGCACAGCCCTGCCATCTCAGGGGCAGCATCACACCACAGCCAGGCCTCTCTGCCCACTCAGAGGGGCTTCACCAGTGCCCTGCCAAACCCTGTGTCCCCAGGGCCACCTCCACCCCCTGGCACTGCTTTGGGACCAGCCTGCACATGCAGGGCCACGGGGCACCCCACATGGGGTGTGGGTGGGCCAGGTGCTCCCGGGGGGCAGGCAGGACGCCCAGGAAGGGACAGTGAGGGAAGGCTGGAGCCCAAAGACAAGCGAGGTGAGTCCTGCAGCCCTCCCAAGCCCTGGGAATGTGGGATAACTGTCTGGCTCCAGGCTGTGATTTTGCACAAGAAAAACGAAAGCGATGAGGTTTTCTAGCCCCCAAAGTGGTTTGCTTTGTCGGACTTGGAGAAGACTCTGCGCTTCAGCCCCCCGAGGGAGAGGACCTCGGCACTAAACAAGGAGCAATTATCAACCCACGGGCTCTGAGGAGCTTTTGTTCCCCGGCGGCGCCAGCGCAGGGATGGGATGACACCTAGCGAGATGTAGGGGTGGGATGGGATGGGATGACACCCAGCGAGATGTAGGGGTGGGATGGGATGGGATGACACCCAGCGAGATGTAGGGGTGGGATGGGATGGGATGACACCCAGCGAGATGTAGGGGTGGGATGGGATGGGATGACACCCAGCGAGATGTAGGGGTGGGATGGGATGGGATGACACCCAGCGAGATGTAGGGGTGGGATGGGATGGGATGACACCCAGCGAGATGTAGGGGTGGGATGGGATGGGATGACACCCAGCGAGATGTAGGGGTGGGATGGGATGGGATGACACCCAGCGAGATGTAGGGGTGGGATGGGATGGGATGACACCCAGCGAGATGTAGGGGTGGGATGGGATGGGATGACACCCAGCGAGATGTAGGGGTGGGATGGGATGGGATGACACCCAGCGAGATGTAGGGGTGGGATGGGATGGGATGACACCCAGCGAGATGTAGGGGTGGGATGGGATGGGATGACACCCAGCGAGATGTAGGGGTGGGATGGGATGGGATGACACCCAGCGAGATGTAGGGGTGGGATGGGATGGGATGACACCCAGCGAGATGTAGGGGTGGGATGGGATGGGATGACACCCAGCGAGATGTAGGGGTGGGATGGGATGGGATGACACCCAGCGAGATGTAGGGGTGGGATGGGATGGGATGACACCCAGCGAGATGTAGGGGTGGGATGGGATGGGATGACACCCAGCGAGATGTAGGGGTGGGATGGGATGGGATGACACCCAGCGAGATGTAGGGGTGGGATGGGATGGGATGACACCCAGCGAGATGTAGGGGTGGGATGGGATGGGATGACACCCAGCGAGATGTAGGGGTGGGATGGGATGGGATGACACCCAGCGAGATGTAGGGGTGGGATGGGATGGGATGACACCCAGCGAGATGTGGGGACCCGCGCTCGGAACACCCTGAGCAGGCAGGGCAGCCGGAATTCCGAACCTCTCCTCCTCCACCCGCGTTGGACAAAGCTGTCCCAGCCTCGGAGCACCAGTGCTCAAGGTAAAAGGCAACCTGAGGTGTGTCTGAGCGGGGTGAAGGAGCCCGGGCAGCTGAAGAGGGCAGTGGTGGGAGGAAGAGGAGGGAACAAGGCTCTGAGGAGAAAGGTGACAGTAGGTGACAGTAGGAGACATCAGAGGCTTCATTCCGGCGCCGCTCCACGGGTTTTGGGCAAGAACT
>NW_009953098.1:1202518-1209164 GCF_000747805.2 Chaetura pelagica | reverse complement strand
GACCCCGCCCGCGGCCCCCCGGGAGCAGGGGAGGAGAAGGGAGGCGGGGTGGGGAAGGGCTGCGGGGCTTTGCTTCCCTTGCTGGCCCAGCTTTGGTTTCTCTTGCCTCGTGGTTTCCCCATCCCCAGTTGTTTCCCTTTCCACTTTGCCAGGTCCACTCCAAAGGGCTGAAGCTGGGAATCTACAGTGATGTCGGGAACAAGACGTGTGCTGGCTTCCCGGGAAGTTACAACCACTACGACCTGGATGCCCAAACGTTTGCCTCCTGGGGTGTGGACCTGCTGAAGTTCGATGGCTGCAACTCAGACACCCTGGAGCTGCTGGCAGAAGGTAGGCACGGGCTCCAGGCAGCACTGTGCCACAGGGTGGGAATGTTCTGCAGGCAGCAGCAATTCTAGGCCCAGGGTGTGCTCCAGGAAGTTGCTTTTCCCTGAGCATCCTCATTTAAGGGTGTTGCTTAAAAAAGCAGGTATGAGACACTGTTCCCAAGGCAGTGAGTGGAAACCTCAAAGCAGTTCACACACTTAACCCTTAATCACTTTGGTGAGGCCATGCCAACACTTGTGTGACAGCCTGTGTCACCTGTAAAATGGACAGTTACCAGGGCTTTTAACAGGACAAAAAATAAGCAAATTCTGGCATGGCAATCCTGCTGGGTTTAATTTTAAAGCATGCCAGTGTAAATCCCAGTTCTGGCAGGAGATTGGCTGCAGACTAAGCTCACCTTCCCTGTGGTGTTTCAGCCACAATAATGTGTTGAAATAAAGCCTGTGATACTGGGTTAGTTCCTCTGTTTGACCAAGAGATTGTGTAACCTCTGTATGCCCCCTTGCTGCAGGTTACAGGCACATGTCTCTGGCCCTGAACAAGACTGGAAGGAGCATCGTGTACTCCTGTGAGTGGCCGTTCTACCTGAGGCCTGCACAGCAGGTAAGGAATGTTTCTCAAGGTTTATCCTAGGGCTGAAAGTTACAGACACCTCTAGGGATCAGAGGAGAAGCTTCAGGACAGCCTATTTAATAGGAATTCTCCACATCATTTACCAACAGATTTCTGCCAGCCAGGGTCTGTGACCTACATGTTGCTCTCCACCTGGAGCTGGCTTCCCCTGTGCCACCATGAGGGAATGCTGCCATTCCCTCCCACTGGGGGTTAAGTGGCATCAGTCATCAGAGGGTGTAAACATAAGAAATTGCAGTAATTACTGGGATGTCGCAGTTTCATCCCACTGGTCCCATCACACCTTCAGGAGAATAGGGCTCAAAGGAATTTTCTAGCAGAGCTTGGTGGCCACAGTGATTCTCCCAAGGGAAACAATACTGGGGAAAAGGCATCCTAGGAAACCAACACACACTAGGTCATCCATATAGCTGGTGGTGGAAGGTGTTACTATAGTTCTCCCCCAAATCACCCCTGAACCAGTCTTGTTCTTTTACAGCCAGGCTCTCTGGCTAATCACACTAATTGTTTTGTTCCCAATTACAGCCCAATTATACAGAGATCAAACAGTACTGCAACCACTGGAGGAACTTTTTTGATGTCTATGATTCCTGGAGCAGCATCAAGAGTATCTTGGAATGGACAGCCCTTCACCAGGACAGCATTGTGAAGATAGCTGGGCCAGGGGGTTGGAATGATCCTGACATGGCAAGTAGAGCAACACCCACCTCAGTGTAGGCTGAGAAGGCTGGGGAGAGAACTGGGGAAGGAAGGTTCTGATGGGGCCCTGGGATTAGGAACTTGAGAGGGTCCCTGGCTGGAAAAGGGAAGAGAATTCCAGCTACAAACAGCACCCAGGCAGCGCTGTCTGTGAAATGCAGCACCAGAAGTGCCAGCTCAGAACAGAGGTGTGGCAGTGGGAAACCAAAGTGCTGATCTCCCACCAGAGGGAAAACTCTTGGGTGCCTGCATCCAGAGGAAGGAGTAGCTGCATCCAAAAGCAGATTCTTAAAATGCTGCCTAGCCAGTTAAGGATGCTTCTTTACCTGCCCCAGAGGTTCATCCTAAATTGCCAGAGTACTCATGCCTTGCCATGACCCAGCTGGTTCTGCTCCTGGCACTCACCCTATCTAACCAGTCCCAACAGGGGCCCCACCCTCAGCATCCTGTTCTTCACTAGTGCTCAGGTGGATGTCCCAGTTTCTCCTGGCAGGCAGTGTTACCAAGCAGTCCTTTTCTTGTCACAGCTGGTGATTGGAAACTTTGGGCTGAGCTGGGACCAGGCAGTGAGTCAGATGGCAATGTGGGCTATTATGGCCGCTCCCCTCTTCATGTCCAACGACCTGCGGCACATCAGTCCTGAGGCCAAGTGGCTGCTCCAGCACAAAGAAGTGATTGCCATCAACCAGGATCCACTGGGCAAGCAGGGATACCGAATCACCAAGGTATGGCAGGAGCAGGGCTGGTGGCACAGGCAGCCAGAAAGGGGACAGTGGGGACACATGGGGTATAGAGTAGTGCACAGGGTTTGGGAACAGGAGCCCAGTGAGCCTGCTTGTTCCTGAAACCTGCTTAGACAAGCAGAGAGACCATCAGTTCTGCCTCTCCTAACACAAGCCCCGGGTTTGTTTTCTCCTGGACAGGACAAGAACTTTGAGCTGTGGGAGCGGCCCCTGTCTGGCCGAGCCTACGCCGTGGCAGTGCTGAACCATCAGGAGATTGGGGGACCCCAGAACTTCACGTTCTCCCTCACCTTCCTGGGCAACGGGCTGGCCTGCAACCCAGCGTGCTTCATCCGGCAGATCCTGCCCGTCAGCAGGGACTGGGGGATCTACAACTGGGTCTCCTTCCTGAGTGTAGAGGTGAACCCAACAGGCACCGTGCTGCTAAAAGTAGTGGCAGCATAGGAGACACAAGGACAATCTTTTAATAAGCCTCAAAGTCTAACTTCTTGCCACAAGAAGCCTGTTTGTTTCCTCCAAGCAAGGTGCCTTTGTTCTCTCCTCAGACATTCACTACTCAAGTGCTTCTACATGGACTTTGAACCTTCAGCCTAATGTGACAAATAACACCCAACATCACCAAAAGGGAACAGAGAAAGGGGTGCTGCTTCTCTTATATTTCCCCTTCCTCTGGCATCTCACCCCAATCCTCCAAGGGGCTGTAAGGGCCCAGCATGGCAGCAGCTCCTGTTGATGCCCACTGCCACTACCAACCAGAGAAATGCAAAGGATCCATACAGCATCTCACAGCTGTCCTTCAGCATTTGGTGAACAGTAAGGAAAACACCCTGGCTGCCCTGCTTTTGCTTTGCTAGGCTGGGGCATGCAGACAAAGAACAGAAAAAGCTGCTTCTACTGCTGAAGAAACCAAACACTCAAGACAGTGGACATATCCTCTGACAGCTCAGGGACTGGCATTAACCACTGCACCTCTTGACAACTGCTTTCCTGACAGCTGCTGCTTAGTATAAATGTGATTTAAGTATTATGCTTTAGGACTCAGTTTTTGAGGGTTTCTCCTTACCCCAAGGGTCTTCCTCTCACCAGTAGGTGTCACTTCCCTTCGATGACAATTCCCTCTCTACCCTTCATGGGGCCACTGGGGTCCCCTTCCTCAGTGCCTTCCAGAAGTGTTTGCTTTCCACCATTGGCAGTAGTCTTTAGGGTCACAGAATACCAGGTTGGAAGAGACCTCGAGGATCATCTGGGCCAACCTTTCTTAGGAGCTAAGTATGGTGTAGGCAAGATGGTCTAGCACCCTGTCTAGCTGCATCTTAAGTGTCCAACGTTGGGGAATTGACTACTTTCCTGGGGAGACTGTTCTCATTTGTGTCCACTTGGAATCTCCCCAGAAATAACTTGTACCTGTTACCCCTTATCTTTTCGATGTGACTCCTTGTACAAAAGGGAGTCTCCAGCTTTGTAGTCACCCTTCATGCACTGGGATGTGGTGATGAGGACTCCCCCAGGCCTTTTCTCAAGGCCTGACAAACCCAGTTTTGTTAGCCTTTCCTTCTACGTCAGGCTTCCCAGACCCTTGATCATCTTTGTGACCCTTCCCTGGACCCTCTCCAACCTCTCCACATCTATTTTGCATAGAAGGGACCAAATCCAGTGTTGCAGGTGTGGCGTTAAGAGGGCTGAATGGAGTGGGAAGGTAAGTCTCTGCCCTTTTTATGCAACCCAGCACACCCTGTGGGCTTTCCTTGCCACAGCAGCACCTTCCTTCACTCATACTGGTGCAAGACCTCACATTTATCCTTCTTGAACTTCATGTGGTTCCCATTAGCTCACTCCTCCAGCCCATCCGGATCTTCCTGGAGGGTGGCTCTGCCTTCTTAAGTGTCCACTTCCCCATTCAGATACACTTAGTCCTATCATCCAGATCACTCCTAAAGACATTTGACAGCACTGGGTTTAGGTTGAGGAACACATCCTTCTGAGACAGGAGATAATCACTTCTGCAACCATCATGCACAAGTATCTTCTGACTACTACACAATCTGGCTACTTGGATTTGTTCTTCTTTTATTAAGCACTTTGATTAAAATGTCCCTTAAAAGACTTAAGCTTTTCCTTCATTCCACTGTGCAGCATGGGATTGGAAATGAAGTCAGCTAGGACAACCCTGGGCACAAAGCTGTGCCTCCTGTCCTGGGAACTCAAAAAGTAAGGCTGGAGCACTAGCACAGGGCTCCTACAGAGAAGCCACTGGTGCAAAAATCCATCAGAGCTCAGGCTCTGTATATTCTAAAGCAACTCCTGGACACACAGGGAGGAGCTCCCAGCCATCAGCAGGGTGTTTCCAAAAGCCTTGCTGTTCATTCCCTAAGCAGCTCTGCATTAACACAAAACCCAGCAACAGATCACTTCCAAATATTTTAATGTGGTCCATAACAATGAGCAGGATGAAGCTTAGAACTGGATCACCTGGCCCTGTAAGAAGGAAGAGAAAGCAGGAGTTTATCCACCACTGGAAGATGCCAACCTTCCTTGGGAACTCATGGTACCAACATACCTTTCTCTTCTTGTCTCCTCCCAGTTCAAAGTGCTTGCACCTCTTAATTGCCAGCATCCTCTTGGACCTGCAGTTGGGCTCCACACACTCCAGCCTCAACACAATCTTCTTTGTGGTCTTAGCCTGAGAGGTGAGGAGCACAATCAATCAACAAAAAGTGCACAAGCAAATTCCTCCTCTCAGGAAAAACTTATCTGCACTCCTGAAGGTTCAGCAACTTGTTCTCCAAGTGTAAAGAAAAAGCCTGCCAACAGTTAGGCAGGAACAGGAAGGCACCTTAAGGACCATGTCAAGAGTGTAGTGGATCTGCACCTTCTCCATAAAGAAGACTGGCAAAAGCATCCAGTGGGGCAGGGCTGGAAGGGAACCTGAGCCAGTGAACACATCAGGAGCAGGCACTTGTGCAGCTTGTGACAACAGCCTGTCACTGCTGGGAAGAAGTTCAGCAGAGAGCAGGGCAGAAGAAACACCTGAAAGCAGCACAAGGGCCAGACCTGCCCTGACAGGAGCAGCAACACAATGTGCCCAACGTAGACCTGCAGCTCCTGACAAGTGCTACTAAAACCAAAAATACAACAGAGGGGAGAGTTCAAAGCTGCAAGGGCCCTGCAGCAACTGGACAGAGCTGTAACCACCAGTTAAAAGCCTCAGCCATATAATGCTGACTGGGAAGAAACAGGAATGCAGCTGGCAGTATTACAGGTGGAGAGTGCCCAACTGAGAGAGCAGAACAGGTCTTCTGTGTACCCTGCTTGCAGAAGCATTTTCTGCAAGGCATCCCTGCTTCCTGGCAGAAAGTCAACTTTAAAAACTGTTGTCCCACTTTTTTCTTCTTGCTGAAAGACTTCCTGACCATCATCAGGGTTTTCCAGCAATGAACCGAGCAGCTCTATAAATGTAACTGAGCAGTTCACACAAACACTTTTAACAAATCAGCCCACGAGGGTTTGCTTCCCTACAAAGAAAGGTCCTCCCTCCAGGAGCAGCACTCACCTTCTTACGGAAGATGGGCTTTGTCTGGCCCCCATAGCCACTCTGCTTCCTGTCGTAGCGTCTCTTTCCTACAGGAGGGAACGGATCTGTTTAGGGAACAGCTCAAGACGTGCCAACAGGCACAACTGGCACTTACCAAACCCCACAAGACCTCAGCCTGCATCTGCACAACCCCTGAGAAGCAATCCCCCCTCCTTCTCCCACAGCTCGACGGTCGTAGCGTCTCTTTCCTACAGGAGGGAACGGATCTGTTTAGGGAACAGCTCAAGACGTGCCAACAGGCACAACTGGCACTTACCAAACCCCACAAGACCTCAGCCTGCATCTGCACAACCCCTGAGAAGCAATCCCCCCTCCTTCTCCCACAGCTCGACCCACAGCCAACACCCTGGAGTGCTGACCACCGTGGGCCCCACGGAACCTCCCCCGGGCCGTGTCCCGGCGCGCACAGGTCCCTACCCTGCGCGTACAGAGACTCCTTCCCCTTCTTGTACTGGGTGACTTTGTGCGGCTGGTGCTTGCCACACTTCTTGCAGTAGGTCCGGCGGGTTTTCGGGACGTTCACCTGGAAGGGCAGGGAGCAGCCGGTCAGCACGGGGAGCTGGAGACACGTTACACCGCGCCCCGGGGCCCCCGCGGCCCGGCCGCCCTTCCCGTCCCGTCGGGCAGGCCCAGCGCGCCCATCCCGAGCCCA
>NW_009953098.1:1194475-1196588 GCF_000747805.2 Chaetura pelagica | reverse complement strand
GTCTCGGGGGGCACTCACCGACCAGAGGGACAAGCAGGGACAGAGCGGGGCAGGTGGCAGCGGTGGGGAGAGGGAGGCTGTGCCATGCTGGGGCAGGACGGCCCTCTGAGATCCTCCTCGTTGTTTCCTCTCTGACAGATCTGTCCCAGCAGACACAGTGAGGACGTGTCCCATCTGGCCGGAGCTGCTTGTGGGGACCCAGCTACTGGGGCTGAAGGTAAAGCTGCTGGGGAACCATCACTGCATTTGGGATGGGCTGGAGCCCAGGGCTGCTCTGCCCAGCACCTGGGTCTGTGCTGGGGAGGTGGGGGCAGGGGGGGCCGTCCTTCTTTTGGGACACAGAACCAGCAGCCACATTTTATATCTGGGGAAATAGACACAGGTGGATGCTGGAGTTGCTGTGAGCTCACTGGCTACCCCAACAACCTGCCCTGTTCCCAGCAAGGACCCCAGTTTCTTCCTCCTCAGTCCTGGATCAACCAGTAGAAGACACTGAGTACTTATTAAGTTTTTTTGTGATGTTGTTTTTTTGTTTGTTGGTTTGGTTTTCACCCACCAAAAAAAGCCAAAAAGGCCAGAGCCAGGAGAGGCACAAGGGGAGGGAAGGGGGGACCCTGGGGTGGGGGAACCCTGCTTATCCCCAGCCTCTCTGGCTATAGCCACAGCAGTGGGGCAGGAGCAGGATTGCAGCAGCAAGATCTGTGCTGACAGGGTCTGGGGGGCTGCCCCTGCTCCTGCCCTTAGGCTGGAGCATGCCCTGGAGAGTCTCTGCCTCTCTCCCAGAGGAAAGGAGAGGATTACAACAACATGGAGCACAGCAGGTGGGACCAGCTCCTGGCATCTTTAATCCCCACCTGGTCCCAGTCACCAGTGAGCCAATGCCTGCCCTCCTGCGTGGGGGAAGCAGAAAGGCTGCCCAGCCAGGTAGCAGGGGGCTCAATCCTAGACCCTGGCCCACCTCTGAGCCTCCTCTGGAGGAGATGGGCTGCAGGCAGCAGGAGGGGAAAACAGCTTCTCTCAGCTTGTCCTCCAAAGCTGTGTTTGTAGGAGAAAAAAGAACGAGGTGGAGGTGAAGGGGGAGCAGAGGGTACGTAGGTGGTCGGGGCAGGAGGCATGGAGAAGGGCTTCAGGGGATCACAGTTCAGCAGTGGGTCTGGGTAGCTCAGCAGCTCCTTGTTAGGTCTGGGCTGAAGTCAGATGTTGTTTGCAGCCCTCAGAGGAGAAGCCCCCAGCTGCAGCTGTGTGGCTCTCTGTGGTGCTGGAACTGTCTGGGGGTCACAGTGCCCAGGTGCAGCTCGGAGGGCTGGGGTGGATTTCCAGCCCTCAGAAGCAGCACTGGGATGCAGGGGCTTCCTCTGAGCCCTTTCCTGCCCTGCCCCTCTCATGGAAGGCTGAAGGAGGGGAGGAGAGCTTCACTGCAGAGGGCTGGGGGAGGATTTACCCCCTCTGGTTGCTGGCTGGAGGCAGCCCTTTGAGCCTGGCCCCCCACAAGCTGAGTGTTGTCTCTGCACTCCTGCAGGCTCCATGGATACAAGGATGACTTTAGGACTGCTCTGTGCTGCTGGCAGCACGGCACTGGCACTTTTGGGACCTACCCAGACCTTTTTAGAGCCGCCCCTGCTGCAGCTTTCCCTTGCACACTGAGCTGTGTGTCCCCGGGGCATGGGGAGGAAGCTGCCCACGCAAACACACACCCCGTGTTGGAGGGGCGGGGGGAACCTGCTGGTGTCTCTGTGCTCCTCCCCACCCGCGCTTCCCGCCTCCCCAGCTCTGTCCCTCTCCAGCTGTCTGTCCATCTGTGCTCCCGGGCCCCTTCAGCATCTGCTGGGAGCCCAAGCCAGCTGGGTGGTGGCTTGGTCTGCAGCCTGGTGTGGGAGAGGTCACACTGCCCTGTCCACACACCTCTGCAGCTGACTCCCCTGAGAGGCTCCCAGCTCCCTGGGGCTGCACCTGGGGGAGATCCATCAGTGGGCAGGTTTTGGGCTCAGCAAGCACCGTGTCAGTGTTGTCCCATCCACAGCAACGCATCGAGCACAGCACGGGGGAGGCTGTGGGGGCCAACATGGCCAGTGTCATCCTGGAGAGCATCTTCTTGAAGCGCTCGCAGCAAAAG
>NW_009953098.1:1193039-1194283 GCF_000747805.2 Chaetura pelagica | reverse complement strand
TGCTGACAGAGAGCAAGCTGTCCTACTATGAGTATGACTTTGAGCGGGGGGTGAGTCTGCAGCCCCAGCAGCCTGCCCAAAGGGTGGTTGGATGGGGCTGGTGGCTGGCTGGAGTTTCCCCAGCTCTCCACCTTTGCAATCACTCAAACCAAGCCCATCTCTTACAGCGCCGGGGCAGTAAGAAGGGCTCAGTGGACATAGAGAAGATCACCTGTGTGGAGACAGTGGTGCCTGAAAACAACCCTCCTCCTGAGCGGCAGGTCCTGGTGAGGAAAGTCCCAGAGTTTCTGCTTGTATCTCCCTGTCCCCTTGTTGGGGAAGTAGGGACAGTTTCCCTGCCCTGGGGTGGTGGGAATGGGGGTTGCCCTGCTTGGCATGGAGGGCTCTGCATCCACAGCTCCTGCCAGACCAGGAGTCTGGCTTGATGAAGGGCAGGGGAAGCAGGGGGATGCCAAAGGCTGTGGGTCCCAGGGGAGATGTCAGCAGCCAAGAAGCAGGATGCCAACATCCACCTCTGTCTCTCTTACAGAGGAAAGGAGACGATTGCAACAATATGGAACAGATCTCAATCATTGAACGGTTCCCTTACCCCTTCCAGGTGAGTCCTCACTGCACCCCCCTTGACAGTGTGCTCTGCCTGGCTGTAGGGTGCTGGGGGAGGACCCTAGAGGGACCTGGGGCCAAACACAGCGTCGCTGTCCTGGTGCCAGGTGTCACTCAGCCATCTGGGGACACCCTGCTGCTGTCCACACTGTGTGGGGCAGGCAGGTGAGCCCCTGCAAGCCCCAGGAAGTTGGGCATCTCTATTTAAGGGGACTGCTTAGATGGAAACCTGCTTCTGAGCTCTGTCCTACCCCTTTCAGTCCCCTGGCTGATGCTGGAGGGATGCTGTCTGACAGCTGCCTGCTCAGCCCCCAGCCCAGCTGCCTGTCCCTGCTGGCACCCAGTGCTGCCCCCGACACCCTGAAAGTCAGAGGGGGAAGTGGAAAGTCTTGGGGGAGGGGGCTTATTTATAACCTCTCTGTCACGGTCCTGTGAGCACCATGCAGGGCCAGCACAGCTTGTGCTCTGCACCCGCTGCTCGGGGTGGCCACCAGCCCCCCTCCCTGGGAGACCCCCAGGCAGGACCCTGAGCTGCTGGCCCCGCAGGTGGTGTATGACGAGGGGCCCCTCTACGTCTTCTCCCCCACGGAGGAGCTGCGCAAACGCTGGATCCATCCGCTGAAAAGAGGTGCGGCGGGGGG
>NW_009953098.1:1186233-1192825 GCF_000747805.2 Chaetura pelagica | reverse complement strand
AGAGCGGTGAGTCTGGGGGCTCTGTGGCTCCCCTGGAAGGCAAACACCAGCCATCAGCTGTGCGTGCAGCAGGGCCCACAGCCCCAGGCTTCCGGGGGCTGGCTCGTGGTTACGTTAGCCAGTGTCCGCAGAAGAGCTGATCAGAACCTTCTGTGGCAAGTGCTGTGCCCCCACACGCACGCTGCCTGACAGCCCTGAGGTGACACCAGCCACTGGGGGAGGTGGACACTCATCTCTTGACCCCTGTGACTTCTGCAGCGCCACAACCACCTTGGCTGAAGCTCCTTTCCCTCTCACGGTGCTGGTTCAAATTATCTCAAGCAGGCTCAAAAGTTACTGAGGGCAAGAGGAAACAGCAGATGTGGCCAAGCAGCAGAGCACGTGTTGCAGGAGCACTGTGCGGAGGGGCTGGGGTGCTTGCAGCCAGATGAAATCTGCTGGAGCTGCCTGTTTGTGTCCCTTGGTGCATGTGTATCTTTCTGTGGCTTTGTGCTGTTGAGGCGAGATTAGCTGCTCACATTGACACAGGGAAGTTTGCCCAAGCGAGGCGGAAGCAGGGCAGGCTGATAATGAAGAAGTCAGTTATTTCATGAAAGCCCTGCTGCTCTGCTCCAGCAGGCAGCCAGCCCTCTGCCCACTTCCCTGCTACGGGAGGGGAGCTGCTGTGGTAGCTGAAGCCAGTGTAAAATCCACAGGGAAAAGGGGAGACAAAATGCTGCCAGGATGCCCTTATCTTGCTCCACCAGAGAAGGGGCTCTGTCTCCCCCGCAGGGCTGCTGTGAGCCAGCAGTGTGCTGTGGTGATGTTGGGGCACTTCCAGTTGTCCCTCTAGCTTGGGGAGGTGTATGAAGAAGCTGGTCAGCACCTGCCTGGCAAGGGAGCAGTCTCCCAGCAAGGGAAGTCTCTGAGCCCTGGCACAGCACTGCTCTCCCTCCCCACTTCTGAAAAAAAGGGTTCAAAAGAGCTGCAAACTGTAAACCTCAGCAGCCCCGGGGATTGTTTGTTTCAGCTGGGAGGGGGGTTGGTCACAGCAGGACCTGACCCTCCGTGCATGCTCATGTCCCTTTGCAGAGCTGCTGAAGAGCTTTGATCAAATCTGAGAGGAAAGGCCTGGCCCTCCCTGAGCTGGGGGTTTTGTGGCACAGGGTTTGCGTGGCTGCAGCACCAGCACGAGTGATGAGCTGAGGGAAACCCGGGCAGCAGGGCCACATGTGACTGTATCAGTAGCACAGCAGATGGTGAAATGATTTAATGGGGTTAATCATTTGCCTTCAGGGAGCAGAGAATTCTCCACAGCGGGCTGGGGACACAGCCTTGGGTCACACATGTCTCCCTTCCTCTGCCACAGTGATCCGGTACAACAGCGACCTGGTGCAGAAGTATCACCCCTGCTTCTGGATCGATGGGCAGTACCTGTGCTGCTCTCAGACAGCCAAGAACGCCATGGGCTGCCAGATCCTCGAGAACAGCAATGGCAGTAAGACACCTGGCACAATCCCCTTGCCCCAGCCCCTGGGGATCGCCACAGCACCGTGCCAGGGAGCTCTGCTAACCTCAGTCACTTTGCCATTCTGCAGGTTTAAAAGTTGGGCGGTCGCATCGCAAGACAAAGAAGCCTCTTCCCCCCACTCCTGAGGAGGATCAGGTAGGGACCAGCCTCAGCATGTGGGTTTGCTCCAAGGTGCTTAAGGAAAGGTCTGCCTGGTAAAAGCCAACACATTCAATGACTAACAGGGCATTGCTCAGAGATGTGCAGGCCAGGGCTCTGCTCCGGAGAGGGATGTCAAGATGGTGCCCTAAGGGAGGAGGAGGTTGAACCAGGGGATGGAGCCCAAAGGCCTGGAGGAGAGTCAAATGATCTCACCCCTGGGTTCCCCAAGGGGAGCTGGGAGGATAGAGTAGCCCTGATACAGGGTTGGAGGAGTAATGGGTTAAGGCAAAAGGTAGAGAGAAAACACCTACATTTAGTCAGGACAAGTGTCTGAGGAGGAAATGTGGCAATTAAAAGCACTGGGGGGGATGGGTCTGCTGATGGAGATACATGTGAGAGCTGAGACAAACACTCTGCTGACCTGGCCTGAACCCACTGCCACGCCAGGTCTGGGGAGGGTCTCACCTGGAAAACAGTATGTCTGCCAGCCTCACCATGTCCCACATTCTCCCTCATTCTGGGGAAGATGGTGATGAAGCCCCTGCCCCCTGAACCAGCCCCCAGCACAGCAAGTGAGATGAAGAAGGTGGTGGCCCTGTACGACTACCAGCCAATGAACGCCCAGGACCTGCAGCTGCAGAAGGGTGAGGAGTACTTCATCCTGGAGGAAAGCCACCTGCCCTGGTGGAAAGCCCGTGACAAGAATGGGTAAGAACTCCCACTGCCCGTGGCACTCCCCTCACCACAGTGCCCTCTGCCAGTGCCAAGGTACTGGTGTGCAAACACACCCTTCAGCATCCCAGCAGCCAGGACAGGCTGCCCATCTGGGATAGCACATGAGGAGGGTGAGGGAGACTGAAGCAGGCTGTGGTGTCAGCCCTCCCCAAGGATGAACTCAAATGAGTTGGCACCAAGGTTTTTGAGCCTGTTTTGAGCCTTCTGGGACAGAAATCTGCTTTCCCCTTAACCTCCTCCATCAGTGTGTGACCAGCCCCTTTTCTCCTGCAGGCGGGAAGGATACATCCCCAGCAACTATGTCACTGAAACCAGCAATTCCCTGGAGATCTTTGAGTGAGTAAGAGAAGGCACAGGGACGTGGCAAGTTGCACTTGATCAGAAACTTCTTACATTCCATTCTGTTAACCTATAAGCCTGTGATCCCAGCCTGACTGGGTCACTCTCCCTCCTACACACTCTTTGAGACTCTCTGGCCCTGTGACAGCCATCCCTGCCCTGCTCCCTGCACCACCTGTCCTGGCTGGGCCAGAGTCAGACAAGGCTGGGGACAGCCATGGCTGTGGTGATCTCCCTGATGGCTGTGTCCCTGTTCCAGGTGGTACTCGAAGAATATCACTCGGAGCCAAGCAGAGCAACTGCTGAAACAGGAGGTAAGTGTTGGCTCCTGAGGCTGTGTCCTTTCTCACACCAGCTCTCCGTGGGCTGCTGTCACACTGGGACCCAACCTTGGCTTGCACTGGGAGGGGAATGTTGCCCTAATAGCCCCAGGATTCATTTCTATCCCAGCATGACCTCCTGGTAGGCACTTCAGGAGGTGCTCCCCGCAGACATGGACTGGATCTAGGACTCCTCTGACTTATTCCACCCTCTCCAGCCATGCTTTGGTCTTCACTCACCTTAGGTCTTGCCTGTTAAGAGTCATATGTTCCCACAGCCACCTTGTCCTTTCTTCTCTCTCTGTTTTAGGGCAAAGAGGGGGGTTTCATTGTCCGGGACTCCACCAGCAAGACAGGAAAATACACTGTCTCTGTCTATGCTAAGTCCTCTGGGTAAGTGGATTGAAAACCAGCTTGTTCCTACCTCAGAGGGCCCCTCAGGCCCATGTCTTCCCCATGCTGCTGACGCCACTGTTGTCTCTCCAGAGACACCCAAGGCACCATCCGTCACTACGTTGTGTGCTGCACCCCCCAGAACCAGTATTACCTGGCAGAAAAGCACCTCTTCAACACCATCCCAGAGCTCATCACCTACCATCAGCACAACTCTGCTGGTCAGTGTGTGGGGGGCAGAGTGAGGCCAGCAGTGTTTTTACTGACATGACAGTATCCCCACCTTTCTGCACTGAAGGCAGGAGGCCTGTTGTTCCCTGCTGGAATGTGGCAGGTAAGCGTGGTGTGAGGATCTACTTTTTTGTGTTTCAGGGCTCATATCCAGACTGAAGTACCCTGTGTCTCAACACCAGAAAAGTGCTCCCTCCACAGCTGGCCTTGGCTATGGTAAGCTGGCCTGGGCTACCTCACAGTTCCCTGGTTGCAGGGCCTGTCTTTACTGGCAGTAAATTTCTGGGGCTGGGATCCTGCCTGTCCCAGGACAGGAGGGCTCACAGCCTTCCCAGGAATCACTTCCCAACACTCAGTGGCCCTCTGGTGCTACTTTGCTCCCCATTCCCTGGAGGAGCAGGTCTCAGATTTCATGGACTTTTTGGGATGATTTTTCAGGCAGCACATGCTCATGAGCTCTTCTTGAGCTTGCTGGGCCAGATGACTGGGAGCACCCTGCAGGGATGTCACCTGCTCCCACATTTTCTCACCCTCTCCGTCCTAGGGTCGTGGGAGATTGACCCAAAGGATCTAACCTTCCTGAAGGAACTGGGGACGGGGCAGTTTGGCGTGGTGAAGTACGGGAAATGGAGAGGCCAGTACAACGTGGCCATCAAGATGATCAGGGAAGGCTCCATGTCAGAGGATGAGTTTATCGATGAGGCCAAAGTCATGATGTAAGTGGTGAGCAGCCTGCAGGTCAGTGCTGGATGTGCCTTGCCAGAATGGCTGCACTCCTGGGGCATGTGGAGGGACAGTCCCAGGCAGCTTCACACCGCAAAATGCATCTGAGAACCTTCTGCCTTTGTGCTGATTCCCTGGTGAGCTTTTCCACCATTGGCTGGGCCAGAAGCACCTTCTCCTCCCAAACACTCTTCAGTGGCAGATGCTTCTTTTGCTGCTTGGCCTTCCAGATGCTCAGAATTTCTCTCCTTGTCCTCAATGCAGGAACCTGTCTCATGAGAAGCTGGTGCAGCTCTATGGGGTCTGCACCAAGCAGCGTCCCATCTTCATCATCACTGAGTACATGGCCAATGGCTGCCTCCTGAACTTCCTGAGGGAACCTCGGCGGCGGTTCCAGCCTGCTGAGCTGCTGGAGATGTGCAAGGATGTTTGTGAAGCTATGGAATACCTGGAGTCCAAGCAGTTCCTGCACAGAGACCTGGTAGGGCTGTGGCTGAAGGACACATCTCGGGCATATCCTAGACAGGGTCCAGCTAGTTTATCAACATGAGGAGAGGCAGCTCTGCAGTGTTCTCTGCAGAACATCCCTCTAGGCTTCCCTGCCCACCTGAGTATGGGCAGGATGCTCTGAAGTCACTGGTCTGCAGCAAGTTAGCAGAGACTGCAGAAAGGGCAGGGCTAGGTGGTTTTCCAGGGGATGAGAAATGCACCTGTGGCTAGGGCAGGGTTTGTGTTTGGCAGCACAGGCAGCACCAGTGGCTCATCAGTGAAAAGGGAGCTCTCGAGCCTGCAGTTTGTCAGGTCTTGGGCTGGCACTGCCAGCTTGCAGTCCTGCTAGGTGCCATGCCTGACCCCCTCCTGCTGCTGCTTTGTTCAGGCAAAATCCCACCAGATAAACCCCTCCATAGATAAACAGAGGCCTAGATGCCTTTCTTGCTATCTTTGTTGAGGACTTTGTAGTTTGCCCCAATCCTGGTGAACCTGCAGGGCAAAAAGTGAGGCAAAGTGTTAAGTGGGTGGGGGCAAGATGAAGTTCCAGATGGTGGAGGGAGATGGGAGAGGCAGAAGCTGGTAGGAATGACTCTCTTCATCTCTTCATCCACAGGCTGCTCGCAACTGCTTGGTGAATGAACAAGGAATAGTCAAAGTATCAGATTTTGGCCTTTCCAGGTCTGGTAGATACACCTGTGTCACCTTCCTGTCTCAGTCCCCAATTTCCTTCATCAGTCTTTTCTATAGTTCAGCCTTGCTCCCCACCATCCATCCAGCTCTGCTGTTCCTCTGTTTTCCTACCTGTCCACTTCATGTATCTGGCTCAACCTTCTGCCTCTCTACTTTCCACCACCCCTTTCTTACTTCCCCTGCCCCCTTTCCCCCTCTTTGATCCTTCTTCACCTCTGGTCTCCTGGCTGCAGCTTTCTCTCCACATCCCCTTTTTGCTGTGCTTCTGTGTCACCCCATCCCTTCCCCAATCCTGATTAACATACACTTGTTTGCAAAGGGACATTTCTGCCTGTTGAAACCCATGTGGAGTGCAACCTCTGGTCACTCTGAGAGTTGTCAGTTCCTTTTGGGCTTAGGGGAGTGACACGTGAGATCCAAACCTGGCACCCTGGTCCATTTGTCTGCTGCAGGTACGTTCTAGATGATGAGTACACAAGCTCCTTGGGCTCAAAGTTCCCAGTGAGGTGGTCTCCCCCTGAAGTGCTTCTGTACAGCAAGTTCAGCAGCAAGTCTGATGTCTGGGCTTTTGGTAAGAGCATGACCCTCGAGGTCAGGAGGAGAGGCTGCCCTGGCAATGGTGAGCTCCTCTGCAAACCCACCGTCCCTGCCGTTCCCTGTGACAGGCGTTCTGATGTGGGAAGTTTACTCTCTGGGAAAGATGCCTTACGAGAGGTTTAACAACAGCGAGACAACAGAGCACGTCATCCAGGGGCTGCGGCTGTACCGCCCGCAGCAGGCGTCGGAGCGGGTCTATGCCCTCATGTACAGCTGCTGGCACGAGGTGAGTCCCTCTCCCCCCCTCGGGGCTCCCCCCCCGGGGCTCTGCGGCTCCCGGGGCCGCGCCGAGCGGCGGGGCAGCCCCGGCTCCAGCAGCGCTCCCCGCTGTCCCGGCAGAAGGCTGAGGAGCGGCCCAGCTTCACGGCGCTGCTGGGCAGCATCCTGGACATCACGGACGAGGAGCCCTGACCCCGCACCC
>NW_009953098.1:1180324-1185397 GCF_000747805.2 Chaetura pelagica | reverse complement strand
GCTCCGGGAACTGCGTGGAGCGCTTCATCGCCACCAGCCAGTTAATCCTGAACCGGCTGGAGCAGACGCAGAAGTCCAAGTCGGCCTTCTCGGAGAGCCTGTCGGACTGAGCGGGACCCGCGCCCTGGGGGGACCCCGGCCCAGCCCCCCGCCAGGCTGGACCCCCGGCCGCGCCGGCTCCTGGTCACTCTGCTGCCCGAACGAGCCAGGATCATCAGCTCTGGGGGTTAGGATTTAATTACATGCCAGTCTTGGGGAAGTTGCAGCCAGATGAGAGTGCACAGCAGAGGCACAGCCGTTCCTCCCGGGTGCGAGGTGCTGCTCCTGGCCCTGCAGCCAGCAGCTCCCTGTGCTGGGACTCCAGGGCTACGGATGCTACACAGATGCGTTTGGAACACCCCTGCTCAGCTGAATGGAGGGGTGGTGACACTCACGGCAGGGGATGCTCCTTGTGCTGATGGGAATCTGGGCTCTGGGTGAGTTCAGCCTGCAACTGCTGCCTTAAACCGTGCTGCACCAGAGGATGGACCCTCCGGGGTGGATGCTAAGAAGCCCTGCAGGTGCCATCACTGTGCAGGCCGGTAGAGGTGTCCTCAGCAAGAAGAGCTTCTTGGGCACAGTGATCACCCCGGGCAGTGTCACTGCTGGAAAACACTTCCATAGGTAAATCATTTCTGTGGCCAAGTGACACATTTTCAGATTGCAGCACATCTCTGTCAGCACTGACGTGCTCCATTAACTGCTCTCCCCTGGTCAATGTAATAAATATTAACTGAGTCAATTTTTAACATGAAATTCTCCTTTGTTCAGGCAGATGACTAACAAGAATCAAAAATCTGGCCTTATCACTCCCATTCCTTCCCCCTGTTCCTGTTTATTGCAAAATTAGTAGCGAGGGAGGCACAATTGTCTTCTGAATTCTAATTTATCAATTAATTTGGTCCCATGAGTCAAACTTGTTTCTAGGAGAGGCTGTGGCCTTTCCTTCTCTTTCCCCAGAGGGTTAACAGCTTCTGGTGTCCTCTAAAGAAGTTTAGTTAGAGACACTAAATGCAGGAAATTAATAACCAGCTACTTTATAACCTCGTGCACGTTTAAGGGAGACCCTATGGCTGTGTCTTCTGGCCCTCTGCACCCAGGACACAGGACCTAACTGGAAAAACAACAAACCACCAATCCACCCTCTAAAAAGGCAGTTCAGCAGTGTTTACAAACAGCATGACTCTGGGAAGCCTGGAGAGGCCCACGGACCATGGCTTGGAGCTCTACACAGGAACCTGGCAAAGTAGTTCTGCACAGATCCATGTGCCATGGTTGGCTGGACAGGGGGTGTGAGTGCCTAACACCTGTGGCTTGTAGCCAGCAGCCTTCCTGGGAAGGAATTCAGGGTGTGTTAAGCAGAACTATGTAGATAGAAACCCATGTAAATGAGGACACAGATGTCTAGTTATCTTTCAGAAACTTGCCTCAATAGCTAAGATTTCTTAGGTCACTCCTCTTCCCACTGTGATTCCCTTCCCTGTCCCTACAGAGTTTCTCTCAAGCATCCACACAGTTTCTCCTACCCCTGTAATCCTTCAGGGCTTGCAGCCCTGGCCCAGTTCTCAGAACAAATACATCACTAGCCACTTGGTAACTGAAGAGATCAGTTTTTAATAGAACACAGTAAAGCAGGTGCTTCATCAGCCTGCACAGCAGACATGTGAAGAGCTTAGTCCCTCCCTAAGAGCCACAGTAGCATGTGGCAGCACCACTGAAATTTTCCAGTTTTGGCTGTATTCTGTTCTTGGATTTGAATCTGTAAATAAATTCTAGCAGAGTGAGCAAAACAACTACTTGACAGAGGAAATGTTTAATATTCTGGGTATGTCATCTTTGAAGCCAGACATCCCTCTTCTCTCAGTAGAATCTTAGCACCATGTTAGATCATTTTGTAACTGCTGATTTCCAAGTATACTGAAAAAAAAAAATGCTGTGAGGACTCCCCAAATGCATTCAATAAGGGTTAACACTGTGTTAGTATTGCAGGCCTCTAAGCAGCAGAGAGGCTCAGATAGGCAGTTGAATTCTTTATGTAGAAGAACAGTGAAGAGGCACCAGATCCCAGAACTGGGCAGTTCTCAGGGCTCCTGTCTGTAGCTGCAGGAAGCTGCTGTCCCTGTCAGCCTCTTGGCAATAGCAGGTCACCCATCTCATGCCTGGGGCAGGAAAGCAGTAAGTGCCAGCTCCTGCTAGTGCAGCAGCAGCTGAGGCAGCATGTTCAACCTTACCATTGAGCTGCTCAGCAGTGGGAGCAAAAAACTGGTAGTTCAGAGGCTTCCTCACACACTTTGACCTTTCTCCTCCTCTGGGCTCTGACAACCTTTGTCCTCTGAGGGCAGAAGGGGCTGGTGCTGACATGACTGATGTCTGTCTGTGCTCCTCCACATGGCGTGCAGGTCTGCCCTGCCTTGCTGCAGGAAGAGGGGCAGGAGGTCGGGGGTGAAGGGCACATCCCTGAAGGCATGCAGGAGGAAGATGCCAGACACTATGGTGAGGAAGCCACTGATGGTGCCGATGATGTTGCCCAGCACCATGTGCTGCCACTCCTTGAAGAGGATGGCAGAGCATGTCATGACTGCTGTGGTGAACAGCACGTAGTAAATGGGTGTGACCACCGATGTGTTGAAGATGTCCAAGGCTTTGTTCAGATAGTTGATCTGGACACTGATGCAGATCACCAGGCACACCAGGAGCACCCAGCCCAGTGGTTCTTTCAGGACTGGCTTCCCAGAGAAGAGTTCTTTCAGGGCAATCCCCAAGCCTTTGACACAGGACACAGAAAGGGAGCCGATGGCAGAGCAGACCAGAACATAAACCAGGACGTTGCTCTGTCCATAACGGGGTCCAGCCACAAAGATAAGCAGAAGGGAGCTCACCAGGACACACACAGCAAATACAATAAATCCTTGGAGAGAGAAGAATTGAAGAGCTCTATCAGAAAACAGCACCAGTGACAGAGGTAACTAAACAGCAAGGTGAGATGGAGGATGGGCAGGTAACTGTCCCCACTGAGTCTGTCCTTCTAGCCTCCACCTGTAGGGACAGGAGTTGGGAAGCAGAGCTGGTCTCCAGCCTGAGCAACGTTGCAGATAACACAGCAGCTCTGTACAGTGCTGGTCAGCACTGCCCCCACGCCTGCCCATCAGGGGGCAGAGCTGCCCATGCTGGAAGGAGTTGGGGCACAGCCACACTCTCCAGTACTAGTGGAGGTGGGGGGCTTCTCTTTTGAGCTAGTTAAGTAGGTGTAAATTATTGTAGCATAAGCATTAAATGCTGTTTGACTGTCACCAACCTTTCACATTTAGAGCACGGGGACCCCAGCCTTTTCCCACCACAGAAGGCAGCCACAAGCTATCCTGGACACAGGTAATGTTTCCTCCACTGGTGTGCAGAACAAGGAAGAGCTCAATTACCCTTTAGTGCAGTCCTTCCCAATCTAACCACGTTGTCTTCTACCTTTGACTCTCATTTCCAAGCCTAAAATGTTGACAGGAGCCATGTTATTTAAGTACCTGGGTCTTTCAGCTTCTCTGCCATTGACTCCAGGCTGGAAACCTCTTCTTCCTGTGGAGCATGGATCACCATCACTGTGGAGCCAAGGATACTCAGGATGCAGCCAATCTTCCCATGAACATTCAGCTGCTCATTCAGAAAGGTGGAAGACAGAACTGCACTGAAAGATAGTAAAAAAAACCAAAGCCAATTAGGCTAAAGGATGGAGTACCTGAGGGAAGAGACAGAGGAAAGCAGAGCAACTGCTGTCACCACTCGGGGGTGGCAGGTGAGGTAAGGGTGTTTCTGAGGCTGCTTACCTAACAAGGACACTTAGAGCACCCAGTGGAGTTACCAGCGTTGCAGGGGCAAAGGCATAGGCAGCAAAATTTGCTGCTTCTCCAACTCCCACTGCAAGAGAAACTTGTCAGGTGAGCATCAAAGTAGGAGCAATTTGGCATAATACAAGTTTGAATGCAGTCATAAGAAAGCCTCAGTTTCCACCTGAGCATCCCATGACGTATGTGGTGCAAGCAGGAGCCCAGTACTTGGGAAGGGAAGGCTCATGGTTATGTATAGTGATCCTTAGTCACACATGGCAGCTGAGCTTAGTAACCACAGAAAAATATTTCCATCATGTTCTCCAAGCTGAAAGGAGTTTGGGCCTGTTCTGTATTTCTAAATCATGTTCTTCTGGAACAGCTTTTTAAGGGTAAATCAAGTACAACTGGTCATTGACTTTGAAAAGTGTAAAACAGAGCTGCTGAAATTGTAACACTGAACCCATGGTGCTGGATGTACTGTTCTAACTATGTCATCTGGGCAGGCCATTTCAGAAGCACTTAAGCAAACCCAATTAGACCAGTTCCTCAGCTCCTGTTTAGCAGGGAAACCTGGTAACACATGAGACTTAAGAATGTTTTAGCGTTGTAATGAGATCAACAACATCCTCAGACACTGAGACAAAAATCAAGCCAACAATGGTCGTAATAATAAAGCATGTAAAAAACTGAGAACAAGGACACTCTCAAGTGTGTCTTGCTAGAGTTTCAGAGCAGGTACTTACTGCACAGCAGCCCTGCCCACCAAAGCCATTCCCGCAGGTACGCGTGGCCTCCTTGCCCTAAGTGTGGGAGAAAGAATAACAAGAAACCTCAGATGAAACTATACCAAAATAACTTAATATCCTGCCAGCACTGCCTTGCAGAAGAAGAGCAGAAGCAGCCTGATGTGCCCTCTGAGCAAGGCTGCCTTGCTCTGCCTGCCTTGTCACACACTGGCCTGACCCTGACGTGGGCAAGCGCCGATTCTTCCACCCTAAAAGCAGGGATTCCAGCCCCTTCTTCCCCCGCGTGTGGAAGGCGGCAGCGCCAAGCCCGGCTGAGCGGCTGTGGAAGCGTCTGTGTTGGCTACAGGCGATGTCTGACAACCCCTGAGGACAAAACCAACTTCCCAACCCAAAAGGGCCCGCGAGCGGGAGGGAGGCGGCCCAGGCCCGGCGCTGAGGGGCCTGAAGTGTCCGGGAACCGCGTCCCCGGG
>NW_009953098.1:1151012-1179442 GCF_000747805.2 Chaetura pelagica | reverse complement strand
AGGTTCTCCAGGGTCTCCTGCTGAGAGGTGCTCCCGTAGCGCCGAGTGGGAGGCTGGGAAGACAACCTGGAGGATTAGGGTGGGAATTCCTGTAAGGGTAGAGTTTTAGCAAGTGCTGGGTCTTTAGTCGCTCTGTGTGTCCGTGCACCTGATGCTGTTTGTTAGACACTTACGTTTGAGACTGGGAGACCACGAGAGCTTCTTGTTAAAGGGGAGCTGCAGCTTCCCCCAGAGCTGTGCCCTCTGGCAGGGTGTCTCTGTCGGGGCCTCACACCAGTGTCACAGCTGTATCAGGGCTGTGAAGGACACTGGGGTAGCAGAACCACTGGGTTGGTGCGTGGTGTTGGGAGGAGGGTGCAGTCTTCCTTGCAGCTCTTGCAGTTGTTTTTCCGCATTGGGATGTAGGGGTGTTTAAAGCTGGGTAGACTGGACAGAAGCCTTCAGTGATTCTTGGAGGAAGCACAACCCAGTCCTGACATCAATCTGCCCACCCTTCCCAGGAATATGCCTCCACTGTTCGGCGGGCAGTACAGTCCGGGAACGTCAACTTGAAGGACAGGCTCACCATCGAGCTGCACGGTGAGTGAGCAGGGTCAGGGCATCTTCGACCTGCTCTGACTGCAGCATGTGTGTTCCTGTAGAATTCCTGCCTCCCAGGAGCATGTTGCTGCTCCAGCTGTGCAGGCCCTGACCTGTCCCGTGGTTCCCGCAGCCGACGGGCGCCATGGGATCGTGCGCGTGGACCGGGTGCCCCTGGCAGCCAAGCTGGTGGATCTGCCCTGCATCATTGAGAGCTTAAAAACCATTGACAAGAAAACCTTCTATAAGACAGCAGATATTTGCCAGGTATGGGCTGTCCGTCTTGCTTGCTCCGACAGCTTAATTTCCTGCTTCCCTCTCCAGGAAAACCCTTGTAGGCTTGGGCAGCTGGACACCCAATATAACACTGTTGCTTGGGCTGGGTGTGAAACATTGTGGTTCTTGTAGCCTGTGCCCAAGATCCCTTTGGCTCCCAACATGCAGCAGGCAGTCCCTGCTCTTTTTCCAGGAAAAGCTTTCGTATCCTTTTGTCCTTGCATTATGATAAGCACCCTTTGTGTTTGTGTGGGAATTCCAGATGCTTGTTTGCACTGTGGATGGTGATCTCTACCCACCTTTGGAAGAGCAAACTGTGAGTACTGACCCAAAGGCAAACAAGAAGAAGGACAAGGACAGAGAGAAGAAGTTCATCTGGAACCATGGCAGTGAGTAGAGGCTGTGCCAAACCCCTCCATCCCACCACCCCAGCATCCCCACAGCTCTGCAAGGCTGCTGTGTCCTGGCTCTGCTGCTGTTCTGTTTTTAGTGCTCTCTCTGTTCCTCTCTCTTCTCCATTTTGGCATAGCTCTGCCTCTAGGCATCTGCCTCACACATCTGCTCTCTTTCCTCTGTCACAGTCACTCTTCCCCTGAAAAATGTACGGAAGAGACGATTCCGGAAGACAGCCAAGAAGAAGGTGAGTTGCTTCTCATGCAGATGCAATAACCAAGGGATAGGAAGGCAGAGACTGTAACCGTCTATTGCTTCAGATGTCCTTACTCAAGATGAGGGTGAAGGAAGAAGAGTAGATTTAAACACTTCTTTGGGTGCTTCCTCCATGTTTTCCAAGATACTACTGAGAAGAAAATCCTCTATGCAGAGAGCTGCTGGACTCTGTTCCTTGCCATAGCCCTTCCCTTCCTGCTGGTAGGGAAGAAAGGAAGTCTTGTGTGGAAATCAGGCTACAGTCATTCCCACTTTCCCAGCTGAAATCTTCTCTCTATGCATGTCTTGTTCATTTCCCCAACAAACAACACTACAAATAGAATAACTGTCATGTCAGCTGGGGGAGTGACAACAGATGGAGCTCAGAGACTGTCTCTACATATGCACAAGCCCAGCAAGGTGTTGGGGAGAAGCAGCACTATGAGGCTGGAAAGACTTGTTCTTCTCTGCTTTGCAGTTTCTGAGAACAAGATGGAGTGCTGTTTTGCATGACATTTGGGAAAGTTACTTGAGATATTCTTACAGCCCACAGGAAAGATTTGATGTCACTGCATTAAGATTCCTGGGTAATTTAGAAGTGAAAAATTAAACCTTTTAAGTGAGGTGGGAAGGAGCTGAGTTGACCATTCATCAGGTAACAGCACCTTGATGACTTTCTGTGTACACATGGAGAGTCTTATTTCATAATCAGTGTAAGTAGAAAAGTGAGGGTATGTAGCTCACCAAGGAGCTCTGTCCAGAAAAGATGGATTGCTTTCTGGAGGTGCTTAAATGACTTTTAGGGTGAGTGTGAGCAAAGGCTGAGCAGAGAGCAGAAGAGAAGAAAGGCTTGAAATAGAGCTCTGTCCAGAGGTGGAAGGTTGGAGTTGCCTGCACAAGGCATTTGACTGTGTCTCTGTTCTCTTTCCCCTCTCTGGCCCAGTATATCGAGTCTCCTGATGTGGAGAAAGAGGTGAAGCGTCTCCTGAGCACAGATGCAGAAGCTGTCAGTGTCCGTATCCTTTTAGGAGGCAAAAAGTTCCAGCAGAGGACAAGAGGCTGTGTGTGACTATGGGGCTTGTAGAAAGGAGAGACAAGTTCAGCATTGTGTGTGGGAGATGGGTACCCAAGAGGCACTGAAGTTTTGCAGCTTCCTCTTTGCCTTTTTCAAAGCTCATAGTTTCTTCATGGTGACCTTCTGTGTGAACTGTGCTGTTGTGCAGAGCAGGGAGTTAGGTAGTACCAGAGGAGGAGTCGTCAAAAAAAGGTTTTTGGAGTGTTTCATCCTGGATATCCATAGCTGCAAGGCCGGGCTTGTTGGAGGTCAGACTCCTTGCATTGTACAGCACCTTTTGTGTTCCTCTTTCTCCCTTGACTCACCTGTTCCTGCTGTAAGGCTGGGAAGTCATTGCTGAAGATGAAACAAAAGAAGTGGACAACCATGGTTCGCTCACCAGCCTGGACATCTCCTCCCCAGGGATGTCAGGACACAAGCAAGGCCATGGCTCCTCAGGTGCAGTGGGGGGGCTGTTGCTACTTTTCTAGCCACATAGTCATTTGGGCCCATTCTCTCTGGGGTGAGCCCTAAAGAGAGTGATGGACAAAGGGCTTTGAGACAGGAACCCTGTACTGCTGTGTTCCCTGGCAGGTAAAGTGCTGGGAGGTCATCAGCTGTGTTTTAACCCTTTTGCACCCTTCCAGAACATGATGAACTGCGGGAGATATTTAATGACATCAGCAGCAGCAGTGAAGATGAAGATGAGAGGGATCATCATGATGATGAAGACCTGAATATCATGGACACAGAGGAAGACTTGGAGAGGCAACTGCAGGACAAGCTGAATGAGTCTGATGGGCAGCAACAGGAGAATGAGGGGTCCAACCAGATAGGTGCGTGGGTGGCAGAGCACAGCAGGATCACTGAGGTGCCAGGCAGGCTGCACTGCCCAGCTCTGCTGCTGCTCTGGGGTCTGACCTCACTCTCCCTTCCAGTCATGGGGATCCAGAAACAGATTGACAACCTGAAAAGTAAGCTCCAGGAGACCCAGGACAGGAGGAAGCGCCAGGAAGATCTCATCATGAAAGTGGAGAACCTAGCCCTCAAGGTGAGAGCTGTCCTGGGGTCTCTTAAGTCTTCTGCTTAGCACTGGCTTGCCATTATATCCAGCAGACTGATTCAGCTGCTGACCTGGAAGAGCCAGTGGCTTTTACCTTCTGGGTTAAAAATAATTGTGGTGTGACCATACACACTCCAGCATTTCCCCATGGAGGCAAAGAATCCATAGTCTGCAGGTCAGGGGGCTGTTTGTCAGTGCAACTTGGGGCTTACTGCATCATTTGGCATGTTCTGCCAGCACCCGTTCAGTTGAGAAAACTTTGGTAACTGTGGTCTGGCACTTGTGTCTCTGCAGACCCGTCTCCAGGCTGTGCTGGATGAGTTCAAGCAGCAGGAAGAGCGAGAGAAGCAGCAGGTGAGGAAACTTGCACAGTGAGGTGGGAAGGACTGGGGCACAACACAGTTCTAGGCTTGGCCTCTGATAGTTTCCTGAACCTTGAACCACACCAGGTGCTGTGAACTCCAGCAGTACAGGTCAGGTGTGGTCATACCTCATCTGTGCTTGCATGGAGCTTCCCAAGGCACATGGAGGTGCATGAAATGGGGTTGATTACAGCCTTCCTCCTGGAGGAGCAGTGAGCCAAAACATGTCTAGCCAGCACTCCAAGGCTGCTAGGATTGCTCCCTAGGGTAAAACATGACACAGACACTTGCTAGCAACCAGGTTTGAGAAAGCAGTAGCTGGAGCATCTTGGCAGGCTTCCGACCTGGACAGTTCTGCTGAGTTTCAACTAAGCGCTGAGGCAGGAAGCTCCCACTCCCGGGTCCCTGTTGTGCAGCTTTCCCTTGTGGGCAGTGCTGAGTTCTGCCCCAGAGGTGCAAGGTGCAGGTAAAGCAGCCACTGACTTAGGTGGAAGAACCCCAGAGTCACAGAAGTTCTTGGGCTGGAGCTGCCAAGAGACCCAGCTATGCCTCACTGTGATGCCTCGCTCCCTCTCCCCAGATGACGTCCCTGCAGGAGCAGCTGGAGTCCCTCATGGAGAAATGAGGAGCAGGCCTGGATCTTTATGCCTACCACAGACCTGGAAGTGTTGTCTGCCATGCTCAAGTTTTTCCTCTAGTCACACCCTTTTGCTGCCAGATGTGCCTCTGGACAGTGCTAGAGGCTCTGTGGCCAGAGCTGCTCTCACGTACCTTGTGCTGAGTGTGGCTGTTGGAGCTAAAGAATTGGACTCCGCCCGGGAGAGCAGCAAAAACACCGGATTTGCTGCAAATATTCAGCACTGTTGTCCCAGAGGGGTTTAGTTCTGCTTGGGATAGGGCAGTGCAGTGCAGCTTTCTGCATCTTACTGAGTCTTGGACTTGATGGGTTGTGGCCTGGTAGGAGCTTGTTCTTGAGTTTGAGGAATGCTTGTGTCTGCAAACCAGACTCAATAAAGTACCATTTCTAACTTCTCTGATCTTCTGTGGTCTCCAAAGCACAGGCTGGCACTGCCTCTGGCCATCTTGTCCCTGGCAGGTCCTGGCTGGTGCTCTCACCAAGCACTGCATGTTGTGTGGCTGGATCAAAGGGACCCTGCGTGCCAGGGGGACCCTGCAAGCTGCCACTCTGTGAGAGGAACAAGGCCCTTCTAATCAGGGAGTTTCTTTAATTCCTCACAGACTGGGCAGGCAAATCCCAGATTAACCTGGCAGGGTGGGAAGAGGATTAGAAAGGCAGCTCCAGAGTGTGACAGAGGGCACCAGGAGCTTCAGGGAAGGTGTGCCACAACAGGACACCCCTCTTGCAACCTCAGGGGCAGGGGAAGGGGAGAAGGCTTCCAACCTCTGCCCCAGCCCAGAAGGGAAAGGCCAGCAGCAGCAGCGGGACATGGTGTGTGTGTCCAGATAGTTAAGAAAGGGAGATACACCAAGGAAGAGGTGGAGCTTGGGAAGGGCCAGAGCGTTCCTCTGTGCATGTGCCCGTGACCTGAGGCCCGGCAGGAGCAGCCATGGAAGAAACCTACCAGCTGAACGTGGAAGGGGGCAAAAAGAAGATTCTGCCTGGAGGCCGAGGGGAGCTGCCGAAGCTGCAGGATGGGAGCAAGGTAAGGTGTCCTGGTTGTTACCCCAAAGCCCTGGGAGAGGGGAGTGGGGCCAGCACTGCCATCCCTGCCCGTCACGGTTTAGATTCCCTAATCAGAAGCTGAGCTCCCGGTCTGTGGTACAGGCATATCCCAGCTCCAGGAGAGCCCTCTCAAGGGGCATGCGGGAAGGGCTATTTCGGGCACAGCAGCCACGTTGCCCTCACAGTGACAGCTGCCACCGCCCACTGCTGTCACCTTGTGCTGGTGCTGTCACCCACCTCCTCCCTCTGGGCCACCACGGGTTGCTGGACATCAGCCTTTCCTAATGTGTCCAGCAGGAGTGAGAGGTGCCAACAGGGAGCTCTTGGGCCTTTCTGAGATTCCCCATCCCATGGGTATGGGCAGATGAGTGTGGATTCCCACCAGGTCCTGGTGCAGACCATGGGAGGGGGACATCCAAAGAGAGCAGCAAGCTACAGCACTGATGGGCTTTGAGACACTCCACCAGCTGCTGGCTGAGACAAAGCTGGCAGGAGGCAGGGGGTCCTGCTGTGGCTGGAGAGCTGCCAACCAAACCAGCGCCTCGCTGGGAGCAAGCTTGGCCCTGGCTCTGGGAGAGGGACTGAGGGCTCCTGCTGCAGTGCCAGCCTCAGCTCCACTCTGAGCTTTCTCTGGGGCAGATGACCTTCCACTTCCAGACGCTGAAGGATGACTTTGAGCGGACAGTGATCGATGACAGCCGGGAGGCTGGCATGCCCATGGAGATCATCGTGGGCAAGATGTTCAAGATAGAGATCTGGGAGACCCTGCTCAGCTCCATGAGAATCGGGGAGGTGGCCGAGTTCTGGTGTGACGCCATCGTGAGTGAGAGGCCCACGGGAGCCCACTCCTTTCTGCAGAACCAGGGAACAGGAGCGTGCACCCCAGAGGTGCTCCAGCCTGGCCTGCTGCAAGCACAGGGATCAGAGGTGTCACATCTTCCTTGCAGCACACGGGCATGTACGCCCTGGTCTCCAGGGGCATGCGGAGGATCGCGGAGGGCCGGGACCCCCTGGAAGGGCAGAAGCACCGCTGTGGGATGGGCAACATGTTTGACTACCACAGCACGGGCTATGAGGACCTGGACGAGCTGCAGCGGACGCCGCAGCCCCTCATCTTCATCATGGAGCTGTTCCGGGTAAGGGGGAGGGTGGGGATGGCTGCCAGCATGGGGGGGCAGGGCAGGCAGCTCAGCTCCTGCTGCCTGTGCAGGGGGAGGAGCCATCAGCGTACAAGCGTGATACCTGGGCCATGAGCAAGGAGGAGAAGCTGGCAGCAGTGCCTGTGCTGCACAGCGAGGGCAACCGCCTCGTCCTCCGCAAGGAGTTTGCACAGGCTGCAGCCAAGTACCAGGAAGCTGTCATCTGCCTGAGGAACCTGCAGGCCAAGGTGAGCAGGACCCAGCCTCCTCCTGTCCTCCCTGTCTGGACTTCCTGTGGGCCCTAGGTGCCCCAGCCATGAACTGTGGCTCTCGGGGGCAGGAGAAGCCATGGGAGGACAGCTGGTTGAAGCTGGAGAGCCTGGTCACGCCGCTGGTGCTCAACTACTGCCAGTGCCAGCTGGAGCTGGGCGAGTACTACGAGGTGCTGGAGCACACGACAGAGCTCATCCAGAAACACAATGGTACCCATGCCCTGCATTCCATGCTCCCCCTAACTCCCCCACTGTGGCCACAGCCCCAAGGGGCTCAGTCCTCTGGATCTCCCACCCGTGACAATACCCACCACATGTCCCTCTGCCTGGGATGGCAGCTGTGCTATCTGGATCCCCACGTCCACTGCAGAACCCGTGTCCAGTGATGTTATCCCGTATCATCCTGATCCCTCCTGCCCATCATAAGTCCCCTTGCCCATGGTGATCCCTGCACCCCATGTCCCCTGGTGCCCATGGTGGCATTTGCATGGCCCAGGTCCTCCTCTCCATGATGCCACCCTTACCTCCAAGTGCATCCAACCCATGTTCCCTGGCTTATGATGGTAGGTGTGCCCTGTGTCCCCTGAGCTCCTGTGGCTGCAGGACCCCCGCTGGGGACTCTCCTCTCCCTGCAGACAATGCCAAGGCCTATTTCAAGCGGGCCAAGGCCCACGCTGCTGTCTGGAATGAGCGGGAGGCACGGGAAGACTTCATGCGGGTGGCTCACCTGGACCCTTCCATGGCTGCTGCTGTGAAGAAGGAGCTGAAGCAGCTGGGGGAGAGGATGAGGAAGAAGCACGTGGAGGATCGGAAGCGCTACCAGGGGCTCTTCCAGCAGCCCCAGGGGCTGCGGGCCAGCAAGGGGCAGGAGAGTGGGAAGGTGGGTGACAGGGTGATGCTGCGGGAGGAGGCAGCCCAGGGTGAGGTTGGGGTCCCAGAAACCCCTGGGCAAGGGCAACAGGGTGCAGAGACCACAAAAGCTGAACAACTGGGGGCTGACCAAGCAGAACAAGGGACCCCCAGGTCTGGCTGTGAAGGGGCAGCACCAGGAGGAGAAGCAGCTCAAGGGCAACCTGCAGGGGCAAAGGTGGAAGTGAAGGATGGGACGGGACTGGGGGAAGAAGGGAACCTGGACACTCGTGGGACAGAGCCAGAGGGTGGGGGAACAGAGAGGGGGACAGAGGACAAAGATGAGGAGAGGGAGAAGGTGGAGAAGGAAGAAGAGAAGGTGGAGGAGGAAGAAGAGAGGGAGAAAAAGGTCAAAGAGGAAGAAAAAGAGGAGAGGAAGGAGGAGAAGGAAAAAGAGGAGAAGGTCAAAGAGGAAGAAAAAGAGGAGAGGAAGGAGGAGAAGGAAAAAGAGAAGGTCAAAGAGGAAGATAAAGAGGAGAGGGAAGAGGAGGAGAAAGTGGAGAAGAATGAAGAGGAAGGGAGCCCAGCAGCAGAGGTGGAAATGCTGGCTGTAGGGCAGTGTGGGGCAGCAGAGGAGACAGAGGCAGCAGGGCTCAGGCAGGGGCTGGAGCTGGGAGCCAGCATGGGGATTGTTTCCAGGTCTGAGCCAGGCAGAGCCCCAGCACCAGGGCAGCCCAGTGAGGGGCTGGGGCCAGCTGCAGGACCCCCAGAGCTGGAGGACCAAACAGACAGACAGGCTCTGGAAGAGAAAAGCTGGAGGGAGCAGTGAGCAGGCAGGGGCCAAGGACATGCTGGGGAAGGCAACATCACCCCTGATAACCTCACCCCTGGGGCAGTGCTCCAGGCTTGGCCCTCAGGGGCAGATGAGCTGGGCAGAGGGGCAGAAGCACCTTCTTGCCCCACAGCAGCAAGGGAAGGGGGGGATGCACCTCCAGAGCAGTGCAACAAGAGCAGGGAGCTCGGGGCCATGACCCTGGGACATGGCTAGCCCTGAGCAGGGCCAGTTACCCCTGGATGGGGGAAAGGCTGCCAGACCACTGACAAGGAGGCAGAGCACAGGCAGTGGGGCTGCTGAACCCTAAGAGGGAGCCTCAGGGCTGGGGACTGGCCCTGCAGTGACACGGAACAATGCTGTCCTCACCCTGGGACCACCAGCCTCTCTCTGCAGCAGCACCTGCTGCCTCCCTGCTCTGACTCATCTGCTCCAGCCCATCTCAGCTGGGTCCTGCTGAGATGTGCTGGCTGAGAAATAAAAGTTCTTCCCTGGCACCATGTGCTGGCTTTGTTCCTGGACATGACTGGCTTTCCTGATGCTCACAGCCCACACCTCCTGACTCGCTCTGGAGCCTGGGGTGCAGGGATGGGGCATTTTGCTCTGCTCTTGAGAGGGGGAGTTAAAAGGCTGCATTTCACCCCCATTTAGGCTCCTGACTCTCTCCTGTGTAAGAGCTGTCCCTGTGTTTCCCTGCAGTAGCACCATGTCAGGCCTGTGCCCAGCACTGCCAGCCCCTCCAGGCAGGGGTGAGAGCAGGTCCAGCCCTACAAGTATCAGTCCTGGACAGGCTTCACCATCAGCTGGGGCTGACCTGCATCCTGCAGCAAGGAGGGTCTGAGAGCCCCCAGCCCTGTCCTGAGCTAGTCCTCTGCTGAGCCCCTTCCTGTGCCACAGGAAAGGTGGGCAGCCCTCAGGGCAAGGGCACCCAGACACCTCTGGGCACTGCAGACCTTACAAGGCTCTGGGTGAAAGCACAGAGGGAGAAGACTTGCTTGCCCAGCATCCCACTGCTGCCTTCCTGGGGCTGAAGGGTTTCCTGCAGTGAAGTTCCCATGGGAGGAAGAGGGACTGTGCCCACACAATCCCTGTTCCAGCCCTCAGGCTGACACATGGCCCTGGGCAGACCTTGCTGGAAGTGGGCAAAGGAAGATGGTGGTGGGTGAATGCACCTGTGTCTGGAGAGCTCGGGGCTCTTTTCACAGCTTCTGCTGTGCCTTGAATGGTGTGGACAGCCAGGATGACACAGGGACATCAGTGTCCCAGCCACCCTGCAGGAGCAGTGCCAGGATGGCACCATGCTGGGACCTGCTGCAGCTCAGCTGAGGTGCATAGATAGAAGAGACCAGAGCACCAATCCAGGTCACAGTATAAGTTTATTCCCTTTCCAGAGCAGAGATGATGCAAAGCAGTGAGGACAGCAGCCCCACAGTGCACGGTCACCAGAGCCTCAGCCAGCCTGCTCCCCTCCCTGCCACAGCCCAGCTCACAAACACAGCCCCTGCTCACCCTGTGCCCACCAGCCTGAGCACCCAGCCTGGCTACTGCTGCTGCTCCCCACACCTGCCACCCAGGCCAGCAGCTCTGCCCTCATCCTGCTCCAACCAGGATGAGTACTTCTGACCTCAACCTCAGACCAAACAACTCCCTGGTCCCCACTGCCCCCATCCCGCCACTGGGAGGGCAGGGGGAGGCCAGCTGGGTGTCCCAAGCTGACATGCAGTCCTGCAGTCCCTCACCACGGCACAACAAGCAGCCTGACACGCAGCACACTTACCCCAACACCACCACCAGGGCACTCCTGCTGCCCACCCAGGCACCAGAGGGGTCAGCAGGGTCAGCACCCCACGACTCTGTAGCAGCCACTGCCCTGCAAAGCCCCAGGGACCTGGCCACAAGGCTCACACTGCCCTGCTGTGGGCACTGCCTCACCCCTGTGCCAGCACACCGAGGCCAGCCCGTGCCCCCACACTCTGCTTGGGTCTCAGCCTTCCCTGAAGAGCTCACCACCACAGCCCAGCCAGCCACAACAGCCCCGTCACTGTCCTTGCAGCAAGCCCTGCTGGGCAGGGTGCTTCACACTGGCACACATCCTGCCTGCACCCACCCTGCCCTCAGGGCTCAGGTATCTCACCCTGTGTCCCCAGAGCAGCAGGGCCACCTCAGTGCCTGCTCTGGGGCACCCCACAGCACTTGACTCTACCTCTTTCTCGACGTACACAGCATGAGACAGACAGACAGCTGGAGGGAGCCTTTGGCACCAGAAGCCACCATCACCAAGCTACCCTGCAGAACAGCCTCCTCCACCGCCCGGTGGGACTTGCCTGCTTCCAACAAGTGCCTTTAATCCCTCAGCCCAGCTCAAACCGGGGGACAGCAGCGAGGCAGCTGCTCTTTGGGTGTTGCAAGGAGGTGCTCTGCCTGTGCTGCTGCCTGCTGGAACCTCTATGCTCCCGCATCACAGGCCAGTGTCCCCAGGGCTGGAGCTGTGGCTGGAGAAACCCCTCCCTGCAGCGCCGTGGGGATGGGCGGTTCAGGAGCTGAGGGGCTCCAGGGATGGGGCTGGATCTGGGCAGGACAGGCTCTCTCTGCCACAGCAAAGGCACAGCTCCCCAGGAAACCAGGCGGGACAGAGGACCTGCTGCCAGCCCACCCCTCTGCTGAGCTCCCCTCGCAGCAGCCCTGCTCCAAGGCAGTACCAGCAACCAGGGAGGTGCTGGTCCCCGCAGGAGCATATGTTGGGCTGGGCTGGAAGTGAAGGGCAGCTGCACTTACAGTACTAGAATTTAATGGAGTGAGTCCATGAGAGTATTTAAGTACAGAATATATATATATAATATATAGAAATATACGGACATTAAATGATAAGGCTCTGTTATGAAGATCCTCTCAAGATAAGGCTACTAGCTGGGCTGAAGCTCTAACATGGACTCATCCCTACCCCACAAATCTTGCAGACTCTTCCCACCAGAAGATACATGCCTGGCTGGCTGTGGAGCACTGGGTGGCAGAGAGAGTTCAATCTGTAAGGCTGGCAGCTGGATGCTGTTAGAAAGAGTTCTTGTAAAAACTGGGTGGCTCCAGGAGTGTTTTGGAGCCCATAAACTTGGAGGCTGGTGGGCACAACTGAAGAGGAGTGGGATGCTGAGCTCTGCATCCCCTGAGAGCTGTGATCAAAGGCAGCTTCCATGGCTTTAGTTCTTCCTCTGATCCTTTCCATTCAGGCTGGCACATTCTGCACAAGTGACCAAGCCAGCATCCTGGGAAGCCCACAGCCCTGCTCCCCCATGACCCATGTTCCCCTGAGATCTTCTGGAGCTTGCAAGCATCCTGCACAACCAAGTTGGAAGGAGTCTGTGCAAGGTCTGCCACAGAACAAGGGAGCATGGCAGGGGTAGGAAGGGGAGGAAAGCAGCCAGGTAGCTGGTTAGGAAAAGCCTCTGGCTCACAGGAGGTGTTAGATAAGGGAGGTCATACCTGAAAGAGAAATGGAGGAGAGGTCAGGAAAGCAGGACCTGGAACCACTTGGTTAGAACAGTGCTGCTGCAGAGCCAGGAGGATCCTGCTCAGGGATGGCAGAAAGTGGGAAAAGGTCTGCATGGGCAGAGAAGGAAGCTCTCCCCTGCGTCATGTTAGTGCTGGTACCAAGCAAAATCTCCCTCTGGCACATGCATGGGCATCCCAGGCAAGGGGCTGAGAGCTGCTCCGGGGCTGGAGCCCAGAGGGATAGCAGAAAGACCAACACCCAACTGGGCAAGTAGAGCACTGTCCATACACACATCACCCAGTCCTCATCCCTGCTGGCAAGAGCCATCCATGAGCAGCTAAGAGAGCTTGCACCATCACTTCCATCTTGCCAGGTAACTGGGGCCTCAGCCTTTCCTGGAGAAGGGTCTGGACAGGGACGAAGCAAGGCAGCAGCTCAAGGTGATCGCTGCAGAATCGATACTGGCATGTCTGTCCATCTTCACACTGGGGAGCCCTGCAGGGTCCCAAGCAGGGCAGGGGCTGCCCTGCAGCTCGTCTGGGGAGATCTAGTTGGTCTGAAGTCTTGGCAGCTCTAATCACCTCTCCTTGCAGCTGTGAAACCTCCTCCTCATCCTCTCTGCCCCCAGGCCACACACCAGTCCCAGCAGTGTCACACCAGCCCAGCTCTGGTTGTGCAGGGCATCGGCCGTTGCAGGGAAGCTGGGGTCAGAGGATGCTAGGATTGGGGCAGGGCTCCATGGGGAAAACCTCATCTGAGGGAGCAGTAAGAGGCCAGAGAGGGGGACTTCACTCGAGTACCTCGAGAGCTGGGGAAGGCGCTCCGCAGCTTCTCCATGATGTCTTCCAGGCACACACTGACTTCCTGGGTTTTGGCTTCCACCTCATCTGCAGTGAGAAAGAAGACAGGAGGGATGGGGGTGGTGAGCAGGTTCTCTGGGCATCAGCCTCACCCATCAGCACCTTCACAGGCTGGCAGGGTGCAGGCAGTCTCCTGCAGCACTGAACCGAGGGAGTGGGACTGAGAGCTCAGCACAGCCCCACCCTCACCTGCAGCTTTGGTGTCTGGGGTGCTGTGCTCCCTCTCCTTTGCCTGGCTGCCTTCAGACTGATGTGGAGATGAAGCCAAGGAAGAGGCTGCTGAGCTGTTGCCATCTGACTCTGCCGGAGGCTGGAGAGAGAAGGGAATGGTCCTTAGGATTTTCTCTCCTTGTCCTCCCCTGCTTCTGTCCATCCCCTTTTTGTCCCCATCCCAGCTCTGTTATGGCAAAGCCCACCCCAAGGATGGGCTTCCCTGGGTCCTTGCTTTAAGAGTACCTGCAGCAGCAGCTCCCTCAGCCGGTGCAGCTGGGACTCCAGCTGTTTGTTATGGTCCTCCAAGATCTGCATGCGGGTCTCCAGGCGGCTCTTGTGCTGCCGGAGGATTCGTGCTTCAGCCAGGAGCTCATCATTATGTGGGTCTTGCACTGATTCAGGGGAGCCTGTAGCCAAGGTTGGAGACTCAACTGCCTCATCATGCTGCCATTTCAAGCGTCTCAGCTCTCCCTGCAGTATCCTGCAAGATAGCCTAGGTCAGCATCACTGCTCTTCTTTCTGGAGAGTGCTGGTTTTAGGGCTCAGCTTAGATGCCCTCAAAACCAGCCCACCCAGCTCCTCTGACCCCCACCTCCAGCAGCTACCCTGTGGCTCCCCTCTGAGCTCTGCCAGGCTTCGGCGGCTCTTGTGCTGCCGGAGGATTCGTGCTTCAGCCAGGAGCTCATCATTATGTGGGTCTTGCACTGATTCAGGGGAGCCTGTAGCCAAGGTTGGAGACTCAACTGCCTCATCATGCTGCCATTTCAAGCGTCTCAGCTCTCCCTGCAGTATCCTGCAAGATAGCCTAGGTCAGCATCACTGCTCTTCTTTCTGGAGAGTGCTGGTTTTAGGGCTCAGCTCCTCTGACCCCCACCTCCAGCAGCTACCCTGTGGCTCCCCTCTGAGCTCTGCCAGGCTTCTCCAGCCCCTTCCTCCTTAGGCTGTAAACCCCATTTTCAGAGTTGCCCATGGCCCTACCTATTTTCATCCTCTAAGTGGGCCAGAATTTGCTCCAGCTCTCCCTTGTCATCTGTGCTGAGGCTTCCTGGGAAGTGCTGGCTGCCCCCGGGCTCTCTGTCAGTGATTGGGCTGGAGTGGCGCAGCAGGTACTGGTCCTCATCCCTGTTGCAGCAGGTGGAGAAACACCTTAGTGAGGAACAGGAGTCTCACAGGATTTGTCTGCCCTCAGGGAAGGACAGCCTGGAGGAAGGTGGTTTTGAATGGGAGCTCATTCTGGCTGCCCCAAGGTGTAGAGTGCAGAAGTAGCTCAGCACCCCTGGATAGCTGGGGGTGCCGAAGAGCCACAGATTCAAAGGAGCTGGGAAGGACAGGATTTACATGCCCTGGCTGGGTGGGGATGCAGTTACAGGAGCCCTGATGCAGAAGGAGAGGGGAAAGGAGCCAGAACTCACAGGCTATCATCAGGGGACAGGCTGTCATTGAAGAAGGAACAGTTCTGGCTTTCCATCTCTGCAAGCCTGGAGGAAAGAGAAACAGGTGGATGTACAGTCAGAGACATCCTGAATGTCTGCTCAGTGCACCCTACTTACAGCAGCCCTTGCAAGACCCCTCCCTGGAGGGTCTCCCAGCTGCCCTGCACCAGTCTGCACCTCTTCACAGGCTCTGGAGAGTTTTGCCTGTTTAGGAAACCAAAGACCCTGGGGTGACAGACTCTGGAATAAAGGGCTGCTGCCATGCAGCTGGCTCAGCCTCCTCTCACAGAAGCACATAAGGGATGGGAGCACACCAGCTACAGCCCAGGGCCTGAGCTACAGGCCTCCCATGCTGCTTAGGTCCCCACTCAGCCTGTGGAGAGGGCAGAGGCAACATAAACCACGAGGCAGCAGCGATGGGAAGGGTGCAAGCAGCACTGGGGAGCACCCAGGCACAGCAAGGCAGCGGGGGATCTGCCTGCTGAGAATCCAGCCAGCAGCTCATACAGGGAAAAGCAGGAGGGTACATGGAAGCTGCTTCATCACAAAGACATCTGCTGCCAAAGGCGTGGTGTCTGCTGTCACTTTGTGTGGCACCAGCCATGTCCCAGGCAGGTTTGCCTGTCCCTGCAGCTGCCAGTTTCAGGCAGCAGGGCAGCCCCAGTTGCCACAGGCAGGCTCTGCCCACCAGGCTGCAGGCTGGGAAGCATGGAGGGGGCTGCAGGCAGCCCGAGCTCCCCAAGCATCTGACCCAAAGCCCCTCCACAGCCATCAGGGTCACATTCCATGCCCTGATGTGACCACAATGCCCAGGGGTGATACCTGCTGGCAAAGTGCTCGATCCGGGAGTGGGTGTCAGCATGTGGTAACATCGGGGAGGAGGCTGGTCTGGAAGAGAGTCACACTGGTCAGCATGGCTGGGCAGTCCTCGCTCAAAGCTAGGGCTTGGAGAGGCTGCCCTGGTCTCAGCTGGGCTAAGAAGAGCCAGGGACAGGCTGGAGAGGGAAACTGAAAACTCTGTTCCTTCAAGGATCAGGTGCAAGTGCCCCCTCCAGCCCTCCCATGGGAGCCTCGCAGCTGAGATGCTGCTTCCACCCGTGGAGCTCATGGGCTATGGCCAAAGGCACAGCCTGGGGCCCAGCCAACTCACATCTCGGAGAAGTCAGCCTCAAGGATGGACTGGACAGGTAAGTAACCTCTCTGTGGGTGCTTGCTGAAGTACTGCTTGGACCGGAACTTGTTCTTCAGCGTCGTGGCAAAGTCTCTCATGTTCTCACTAGATGTGGTCTGCAGAGACACAAATGTTATCAAGGGGCTGCTTAACGAAGAGTGGGGGGTCAGCACTTGCAGGAAGGAAGTGCCTTCAGGCTGGGCATGAACTCCATGGAGAAAGAGGGACATCACTGAGGAAGCAAAGGTGGCACAGAGCAGCTGTGTCTGCCTGCCATGGGGCCTGGCACAAGCCAGCAGTGGATGCCATGCACCCCACTCATCTTGAACTCCCAAACAACAGGGACAACCTACAGCATGTGAAGGGGAAGAAAAACAGTAAAGGGGTCCACTTCTGGGGCTGCACCATCCTAAGCAACACCAGGCTGCTGCCATCAGCAGGGACCTGCTCTGAGCCACGACTCAGCCCAGCTCCATACCGGGGTGTAGTACTCCATGATGGGGTAGTGCAGCTTGTTGCCCTTGCTGGCTCTGCCCGTGAGGAAGCAGGTCTGGCAGATGTCCACATTGAACTGCTTCAAGCTCCGATACCTGGAGAAATCAAGAGGCCATAGGGAGGCAGTGAGAGGCAGAAATATACACCATTTTGGAGCCCAAAGAGAGCTGAGCAGAGGACAGAGGTGGTCGGTGTTGCTCTTGCACCCCACTGCCTGAAGGCCTCAGAAAAGCATCCTGCTCCTTCCCCTCTGCTGCCACCTGGCCTGACCTACTGCTGCAGAGCTCTCGGTTACCCCAGCAGCACAGGACAACCCCAGCTCCCTCCTGCAGGACAGCATGCACTGCCCCTGGTTGTCAGGGTCCCAGGTCATAGCCCCTACCTGAAGCCCTTGATGGGGCACTGCCTGCACACCGAGCACTTGGTCTGGTGCTTCACCTGCTCAGCCACGGCCACGCGGTGCAGCACGGCCAGCCACACCATGGACTGCGGCTCCAGATTGGCCCACTCCAGGAACTGGGACACCTCGATGGCAGACTTCCCGTTGCTCTGGGGAGGGGAGAGGAAGGGGCTGCTCAGCACTTGGGCCCAGCTCTGCTGGGGTGCGAGCTCCTTGAAGCTCCGGGAGGCTCTCCCTGGCACGGGGGCCGCGGAGGGGCCAGCCCAGGCCACCCCATCCTACTCACGAAGCGGAAGCAGCTGCGGATGCTGGGCTCCACGTTGCTGCCCCCGAAAGCTGCCACCTCCCCCAGCTGGCGGGGCACCTGGATGGCCTCGTGGAGCAGGACCCCGAGGTGCCGCTGGTCACACAGGCCCCCGGCGTTGGCCACTTGGCTGAAGAGATCTGCCAGGGGGAGGGACACAGCCCCTTAGGGACATGAGGACACACCGGGCAGGGCGAGGGTGCCGGGGAGTGGTGTGGGGGTTAGACCAGGGGTCCCACTGCCTGTCTTCTGCAGGGAGCTCAGGTAAGGAGAAAAACTGAGCTATGATACAGTAACATTAACCAGTATCCTTCCAGCTCCCAGTAACCAGTTTTCTGGAGACACAGGCTGTCTACATCACTTCCTTAACAGCCACAACTGGCCCATCCTCTAGGAACCTGCCAAATCCCCTTATTTAACCCCTTGGTGTTCCCTGTGCTAACTCCTCTACAATGTCCCATGGCAGAGAGCACCACAAGAGTGAGGAAAGGGCTTCTTTGTCTGAAACCCACTTCCCAGCCATGCACTCCCAGGTGTTTTCTTCCTCTGGAAAGCCCTGCATGACTGTTGCCTGTTTGCCCTCTCTGCACTGTTCCTTATAGTGCCATGCCAGCCAGATCCATGAAACACCAGTCTGCAAATGCCTCCCCATTTAGGTGGTGTGGGCTTGGGGAGGGGAGGAAAAGAGGGGGGAGGAAAAGAGAGAGGGAGAAAAAGAGGGAGAGAGGGAGGAAAGGAGAAAAGTAGAGAGGAAAAAGGGTGGGGAGGAAAAGACAGAGGGAAGGAAAGAGGGAGGGAGAGTTTTCCTGCAGATTAGTCATTGCAGGGAAACTGTCTCTCTGCTCTTTCTGGGCAAAGAAGGGCTAAGCAAGGAAACAACAGCACTCCCACTTTCCCCAGGTTACTCCGCACTGTGGGAGGGAGATGGGGGGACTCACACTGAAACTTCTCCTTGACCTCTGTCCCACACAGACACGCAATACCCGTCTTGAAGGAGAGAGCCCTCATCTTCCCGCTGCGGCCGCTGCGAGGGGAGACACCACACGGGCTTTGCAAGTGCTCTGGGGGGTGGGTTATGCAGGGGGGCAAGCAAGGCAAGCCCCCACATGAGGGGGGTAGCCTGCAGGTACCTGTCAAAGACGTTCAGCAGCCAGTTGAGGCTCATGTCCACGCAGAGCGGCACGTTGACCAGGATGCCCCGCTCCTCCTCCAGCCTCTCGTAAAGGGCAGTCAGGCAGTGGATCACCTCCACCACATCCATCGCCCGCTCGCTGGGCTGCAGCTCGTGCTCGTTGAAGACTTCCAAGGCTGTGGCCAGGGTCACCATGTCCACTGTGCAGAAAGCACGGGTGGAGAGGTCGGAGGCGAAGGGGAGAGGCGAGAATGAAGAGGAGGGAGACACAGCCCTGACTTGGCCCGGTGAGGTCTCAGCCTCACTGCAGTGGGGAAGATGCTGGCAGGATGGGCACAGCTCCCAGAGTTGCTCTCCCACCCATAAACCCTTCCCAAAATACCCACATCTCCACCTACAATCAAGGTGAGCCACAGCTCTGTGTGACCTTCCTTCCCTGTTGCTCTGGCCAGCCATGGGCTCAGAAACGCTACCTAAGGAAGGCTCTGTGCAGAGTCACAAGTGCCCAGAGCTGGCTCTGCACCTCCCAGGTCCCTGGCATGGGAAGGTGAGGCAGCACAGAGCCACACAGACCCTAAATCAGCTGCCCAGAGGTGGAGCAGTCCTGTCTCTAGCTCTGACCAGCAGCAGGTGTTGAGGCACAAACCTAAAATGGGGCTAAGACACCACGAGCTACCCTGGCTGCCCTGCTTTCAGATTTCCACAGCTGCAGGTTGTATGTGTGGTCTGCTGCTGTTCAATTTTGACAGAGCCTTAGGCAAGAGGCCTTGCCAAAGCTCTCCAGCAGCCAGGGTTGCTGCATCTATAAGATTCCCATCTGCCTGCACACTGATTCCCCCAGAAACTCTGCGGCAATTTCCAAGGAGCAGCTGCCTCTCGGAGAGCCAGGCATCGTGTTCAACTCCCATCATATTCATGTGGCTGCTAATTCTTGTTTTAACTGGAGTTTTACCAGCAGTGCAGAAGTCAGATTCAATGACTCCTTTCCTCCTCTTCAAGAAGTGGAATCCTCTCTGCCCTTCCTAGTGGGATTGGTTTCTGCTCTCAGTTACATCCACAGCTTCTCTGGGCTCCCTTGGTGCTCCCAGATGAGGCCCTGCCTGATCCCACAGCCTTGTAATTCTGTGCTGGACCACTTTGTTCTCTAATTCCTCAGACTAACACTTGTCCTTGAGGCAATTCCACCCTAAACTTGCAAAGAAAGGTGCTCACACAGACACCTTGCCGGAGGATTTGCTCAGCTTTCCAGCCACTGGCTCATCTTCCCAGCCTCAGCTCTCTGGCCCCTGGTGAATCCCTGCCTTTGATGTCCTGATAAAAGCTTGTGTTAGTTTAATGCCTTTATCGAGGGAAACCCAGCAGGAGGGAAATAATTCCCACACTCACATCTCAGGGCTTTTTGCACCCGTCGTAGTTTCATGGCTGTTCGATACGCCGAGAACTTGATGTTGTTTAAGTCAGCTGCAATAACACAGGAAAAGAAGAATAAAACCACAGCTCAACATTCTTATCTCCAGGCCAGGAAGCAGCAAGTGCCATTCCCAGACACCAGTCCCACCAGCATGGAGAAGGAAGAAGGGCAGAGCCTGGCATGGGGTTGCACAGGGTCCTGTGCCACAGAGAGGAGCAGGGGGGCTGGCAGGACCCTACATAGCACCCCATGATGCAAAAAGGGTGAGGGCTCCTTGAATTGTTTTGTGGCAGCCTCCTTACCCAGTGTCTGGTACAGCTCTGTCATCTTTGGGTGATCCCAGCATGTCGTCTGGGCCTGGTGGCTGGAAGGAGAGAAGAGAGAAGAGAAGGAAATCAAAAATCAAGCTGGAATGAAGCAGCTGGCATGAGAGATTAAAAAAAAAAAAAAAAAAGGCCTGGGCACCCCTGGGAGGGAAGCAAAATGTCTGAGCCTAATGCAGCAGCCTCAGGCTAACTCACGTTTCCAAGAGTGTGGCTTTCAGTAGCAAGCCTGCTCCTGAGGAACTGGCAAATGCTCAACGAGCACAACACGGAGACAACTGGCAGCCTGAGTCATTTTCACATGTGATTGTTGAATGTGACAGATTGAGAATAGCAAGGAGTACAGGTTCATGCTATGAGAGTGAAGTAACCCAGCATCCACTGGCTGGCTGCAGCCTACAGAGAGATGTGGTGCTGCAGCAGAGAAATGTCATCGAGGCTGAGGAGAAAAAAGGGTTTAGCACATGTTATTTTTTTCCTTTGCTCATTTTTATTTTACTGTAGATTTTTTTCTTTTTTCTCTTTATGGCAGATGGAAAGTAAGAGCAGAGTCCTTGAAACATATTTGTAAAGCCTGTGTTGCCATTAACTTATTCCCCTTCCTGCTTTTTTCCTGAATGCCTTTTGCCTTTCCACTTTGCACCAACAGTGGGTTGGTCTTTTTATGCCTTGGCAGTTACTGCTCCAGCATGTTGACTGAACAGAAAGGGTTTCAGATTAAATGAGGGCAAATGTCCATATAAAAATGATCACTTCCAAACCAACCCAGTGGAGGTTTGCTTTCAGAGCAAACTGCAACAGGCTTAAAAAAAAAAAAGAAAAAAAAAAAAGGGCCCTGGCAGCCCTGGGAGGGAGTCCCTCAGTGCCTGCAGACACAGCCACAGCCCAGTGAGCACACTGCCCAGGCACAGCAGCACAGAGGATGCCCCCAGGGAGACGCCTTCACCTGAGCCAGGCTCCCCTCCCTCCAGCCACCCCCATGGGAGGCATTTTGAAAGGATGGGGCAGCCTGGCCCTACCAGGCTGGGGGTGATACACTTTGCTGGAGCTCAGTGCTCAGACCAGTCCATCCACTGCCCCCACCCCCAGTTCCTAATTGGTCCCCAGTTCCTGCTCCCACTGGGCCAGAGAAGACCAGGAGCTGTGGCTGGGAGCAGACTCACTTGATGTAGTAGGGCACTTTGTTGGGGGAAATGGCTCGTTCCCAGGGGACCTGCACAGAGGCTGCAAGGAGAGAGACAGAGATGTCAGATCAACACTAAATGCTCCTTTCAGCTGATGTTGTTCCCGATGTAAGCCCAGCAGGACTGTGCCAGCAGGTGGGGGTGATGAAGCAGGCAAGTAGATATTGCCTGGGAGAGAGGAACAAGACTCCTGGTCTTGTCAGAAGTGTCTTGCCTAGAGGTCAAAACCCTTTTCTGTCCCTCAGCTATTTTCCCTAGTCACAGACAGCTTAACAATTCCAGCAACAGGAAAAGATTCTCTCCCTTTCAGATAGAAGGACATGGTCTGCAGAGGAGCACAGGCCAATGAACACCACTGATGCCTGGAGACACTGCAGGGCTCAGTATTTCTGAGGACAGACTCCAGACTCTGGAGCACAACCTGTTGCCCATCCTTTGAAGGTCTGAGAGCCATCAACACCTCAGCTCTGCAGGAGCAACATCCCCCTGCCTTCCCACATGAATGAAAACTTCCTTAACATGCACATCTTTGGCCTCCAAATGACTAAGGTGGGATAGGGGGGACTGCCTTTTTCTGCCATCTCTTGTCTTGCCTATCTAGTCTCTGAGGCTGCCACCACCCCAGTATAACCTGGGAGCTGCTGCTGCTGCCAGTGTCATAGCTCTGCAGCCTGAAGGGATACCACACTCATGTCCCACCCCTAGTCCCACCAGGTGAGGTAGCACAACACTAACTTTGGGAGATGCCTTCTGGTCTGGTTCCTGTGCACCAGGCACTTGCCTGGGCCCTTTTCCAGGTGTCTGCTTAGCTCTGGGCTCAGCAACAGGACCCTGCACCCCACTGTCCTGTGCCACAGCCCATGCTGAGCCACTCTGAAGGGCAGCCAGATGTCAGGAAGCCAGGAACCACTCACGTTTTTTTGTCTCGGAGGCTGCCCCCACCCCAGTATAACCGGGGAGCTGCTGATGCTGACAGTGTCATAGCTCTGCAGCCTGAAGGGATACCACACTCATGTCCCACCCCTAGTCCCACCAGGTGAGGTAGCACAACACTAACTTTGGGAGATGCCTTCTGGTCTGGTTCCTGTGCACCAGGCACTTGCCTGGGCCCTTTTCCAGGTGTCTGCTTAGCTCTGGGCTCAGCAACAGGACCCTGCACCCCACTGTCCTGTGCCACAGCCCATGCTGAGCCACTCTGAAGGGCAGCCAGATGTCAGGAAGCCAGGAACCACTCACGTACAGGAGAGGAAGTGCTGGGAGCCTGGTCCAAAGTCCCGGTGGGCATCTTGGAGCTGCTTCAGACGTTCATTTATGGAGGCCTGGAGAATGGGACAGAAGAATTCATTGGCAGCCCCACCAGGCATTTCAGATTAAAGCCCCACTCAGGAAGATCTGCGGATGGACCCCAGCACGCAGGTCCTCTTCCTTCTCTCCTGCCTTGGTATTTGCATTGCCCAGCCCACTCAGCCCTCTACCCCTCCTCCCACAGGCTGAGGCAGCACAGCCCACATTTCCAGCTCACCTGTATCTGTATTTTCACAGACATCCACAAAGCCACAGCTGATACTGAGCCCTTCCCCCATCAGATCTTAATTCTCCTCAGACAGCATCTTTTGTTCCTCCAATTGCCTTTTCCTGTTCAAGACCTCTACAGATTTACCAGCCACTTTCCTCACACTGAACTGATGCTTTTCTCCTCCAGGAACACCATTTATACCACCCCTGTTATGCCAAGCATTACTGTATCATCCTGGAAGCTCAGCAGTGACAGCTCTTCCCCAGCATCCTCCCTCCTGTGTTTTATTTGCTGTGCCTGGTCCTGACTCCTTCCCACCTGCAGCTGCTTCCAGCGTGTGTTGATCTGCTCCAGCATACGGGAGTTCTCCATGGACAGGTGGACATCTGAGATGGCAAGCTGGTGTGCAAGATCATTGACCACTTTCACCCCATCCTTCATGGGGGAGAGCTCCTCTTTGAACAGCTGGAGGGCAGGGGAAGAAGGAAAAGAAGCAGGTGAGCAGTCAGGACTTGGATGGATCCAATTCCTCTGCTACAAGCCAGGGTGGGATCATGGCTGACAAGATGCCACTGACTAACCCTCTCATGGGATAACTTAGGGGGAAAAAAACCCCAAAACAAAACAGCCAGGCTGGAGAGAATCCAGATCTCCTGAGAAGTGACAGGTGGGCTCATCTATGCTGAGCCATCTCAGCACAGCTCAGGACATTGTGGGCCAAATTCACCCTCCCAAAGCCAGGGAGCTGTCAGAGGTGGGACCTGGCCCCTCAGACCCCAAGTAATGAGGTTGCACTGGACTGAGCAGCCCGGAGAAGCAGCACTGCCCTTCTGGGAAACTGCATCTCATCACCTGGGAGGTTATGGGGCTGGAGCCTTCTCCAAGCCAGGAGTACCTTGGTTGACTGGATGTGCTCTGGCAAGGAGTCAATGAAGAGGTCCCCGATGGGTTCCCAGGTTTCACGCACGCTTTCAGCCTGGTCCAGGGTCATGCTGAGCTCCTCCATGGCCCCTTTAATCTCCAGCAGCTGCTCCAGTGTCCGTTCAATGTGCCGGTGCTGGTCCACACAGCGGGCTGTGAGCTTCTCCCACAGCTCACTGGCCACGTTCGCCTGTTTCCAGACAAAGCGGCTGATGTTTTGGATCCGGTGCCGGGGAGAGACATCTGGGAAGGCAGAGCAGAAGGGGAATGGTGACCACACATGAGAGCCCAGCCCAGAGGAGAGTGGGTAAGAGATGGAGGGAGGGCAGGGGAAAGAGAGAGGAAAAATTCTAAGGAAAACTGGAAAGAGGGAGGGAAACCAAGTGATAATACTATCCAGGTATGCACCAGCTCCTCCAGGTATCCAGCTTTCCCACAGACTGTCTGTCTGTCCTCACAGGCAGAAGTCCTGCTGCCCTTTAAAAACCTACACCAGACCACAGGCAGAGCACTGACATGCTGCTTTGTGCCTCATCAGCCACCTCCACTGCATCTTCTCCTGTCCAGGCCAGATGGACTGTGCTATAGGAGAACAAGAAAAAGAGGAGCTCCACAGACCTTTGCTTTCTGAAGTTGGTTCTTCTAATTCTTCAAATGGATGCTGGGAGAGGAAAGCCTGTGCTGACTCCAGGACAGAGTAAATGTATGGTCCCCGAGACTTCACTTCTTCCATGAAAGCCTGGAGAGCAGAGCAAAGAGATAAGACAGCAGGTTGAGCCCTGGCTGCCTCCTTGCCAAAGGCTGCAGTGATTTATTCCTTCTGGGGCCCAAACCTCACTGGAGACACTGGGAGATGTTAAAAGACAAATATTTTTGCAGTTCAGGAAAGGAATGACCACCTGCAAGAAGGTGGCTCCTCCAGAGGTCTGGACTGCAAGTTTGCTGGAAGGAGAAAGGCCGAACAGTGAGCCCAGGAGGGTGTGTTGAGCCAGAGCTGTGCAAGAGGAACTGCTCTATTGGTGATGCTTTCACAGGCACTGCTTGGAGATGCTCCTCACTCATGCAGTGAGAGCAGGGTCATGCAAACAGTCCTTCCAGTAGCTGTTCAGCAACTGGAGGAGCAAGGAGGGGAGGAGCAGGATGCCCCAAAGCAGCACATCTGCCAGGGCAGACTTTGGAGGCAGGATGATTTAGGGTGTCCTCTCCTCCAACTGCAGCCCCCCTACTGGTGCTGGTGCTGTGAACTGGATCAGCTACTTGAGCAGCAGGGAAATGGGGAGCACCAGTGAGGTTGAGGAACAGTCAAAGTAAGGAACAGTTAAGTTTTGTTTTCAAGGTAAAAAACAACCAAAACCCTGGCAGCAAGAAGGAAATGCTTTGATTAGGGAAGCAGGGAACTCTGATCTGCCTGGGCTTACCCCAGTTGCAGATGTAATGATCATGTGCTACTGTAGGAATCACTCACATCCCAATCACCAGGTCACCTTCAGACCTACCAACCTCTCCTCAAGTCTCAGAATCCCAAAATCAGGGGCCAGTGAGAGGCAATTCCCTCTGTTGCAGAGGAAGGACCTAAGGGGGAAACTAGGAGAGAAGTGATGGGGCCCACTACCACCTGCAGATGACTTGAGGCTGTAATGCAGACTTATTGTCTAAAACCAGATGGTCTCATGCCATGGGGATTTGCTGTGGGACTGGGGCTCTGCTTTTCCACGGGAAGCAGAGATGGAGATGGGCAAGGACGAGTGCACTCTGGGGCTGGGCATGGGCAATGGCACAAGGTGGGGGTCCCAGGCAGGGCTGCCCACTTGCAGCTCATCTCAGCAGGGAGGGCACCAGGGAACGTACCGTGTGCGTCTCCTTTTCCTGCTGCACCAGGAGGACATCGCCCCGCAGCGGCAGCTGTGCCGAGAGCTCCTCATCCTTCTGCCCCAGCCAGTCTATGATCTCCTCGAGAGGCACCTGCAGCTTCCCACTGTGGTCGGAAAAGGCCTCAAGCCGAGCCCTGGCAGTAGAGCAAGGACAGCAGGGTGGTGGTCAGACAGACAAGAGAGGAGCAGGATCTCTGGAGAGGGGAGACACAGAACTGCAGCTGGGGTGGTGACCACCAGGCACCTGCAGGACCCCACCAGAGAGTGGCAGGACTCCTCAGGAGGGGCTGAGCATGACCCTCAGCCAGCACAGGTGTGGAACTGCCAGGTAAGATGAAGCACAGGGGCACTGGGGAGAGGAAACTCTGAGCTATTGATCACGCTGGAGCCTGGAGCACAGGACAGTCACCCCAGGTCTGCCTGTGGGCTGAGGCTGTGCTCTGGCTAGCACAGGGGGCTTGGATCAGCATTGACAGGACTGGGCAGCTTCCAGGAGCCTTGGGTTAAGGCAGGAGACAATTAATACGCCCCAGTTAAGCCCTCTGTCATGCTGGCTGTGGAGCTGCAACCTCCAATGTTCTGGAAGGCATGTTCCCCCTGTGCAGGGGAGGGGGCTCCCAGCAAAGGGACAAGCACAGGGGAAGTGGGGACAGGGCTGTGGTGCAAAAAGAGACAAACTGCAGAGAGAACAGCAGCAGAAGGTGGAGAAAGCAACAGAGAGCAAGCAGGAGTGAAAGAGGGGAGGGAGAGGAGGATGGAATGGGTGGAAAGGGAGGGGATGCTTTTCAGCACAGGGAGGAAGACTCAGGGTTCTGTGGTCAAGAGGGGAAACCAAGCCAAGGTCACCATAAATTCATATGATTCATCACACAAACAAGCTCAAAAACCTCCTGACACGCAGCACGCAAGGCTGGAAGTCCAGGCCAGCCCCAGAGCTTCCTGCAGGCAGGGACTCTTACCGAAGGCTGTGGGATTTCTTTTTTATCTCGTTCCAGCAAAGATTCATCTCCAGAGAGGCCTGGGGCCCAGCAGCACTGCTGGGAGCCTGGGGGGTTAGACACGAAGGTCCTGCACCATGCTGTGAGGCTTCAACCTGGGCAGAAACAGAACCATGCTGCATCCAAAGACCACTGCCTGGTGCTCAGGGCACTTGCCTGGGGACACCTACCCCATCCTGACCCTGCCTGGCTTTCCAGCTTGCAAGAGGGCTTGCAAGCCCTTTTCCTGGAGGGATCTGTCAGCAGCTCCAGGAAAGCTCATGGCCTTGCCTGGAGGAAGGATGTAATGCCAACTCCACCAGCACTAAGAGCAAAGCTTGAAAGAAGGACTGACTGCACGTGGCCTCTTCTGCAGGATCTCTGTGCTTCTCAGTTATCCAGGAATGAACCTACCTCACTGTAGGTATTAAAACAGAGCTGGCCCGTGTTTGTCACAGTCCCTGCAGGGCTAAGGGTGGATTGTATCCATGCCAAACAGGGCTGCTGGACTTTGAGAAGAAGCAAGCACTGAGAGTCCTGTTCTTCCTAGAGACCAAGGGGACATGCCAACCTTCTTTATGCCATCCCCAGTGCTGGGAGCTGTGCAGAAGGCCTGCACAGCAAACCTGAGACACTGCTTCTCCTCCACAGATGCTGCTTCTCCTCCACACCTCTCCAGGACAAGCAGTGGAGGGAAGGATGCTCTGAGGGGCCATGGAGCAGATGACAGCAGATCCCAACCCATCCACACAAAGGCAACACACTTTGCACTGTGCTCCTCAGCCTGGAAAACCGGGTGCTGACCCCTGGACAACAATTGGTAGACAGGGGAAGAAATTTCCCCTAAGCCTGTAGCTTATCATGCTCATGCTGGCAGCAAAGACGTTGTGGCACTTTCTGGCAACCACAACACACACCGGCAGGACGGGGAGCATCTCCCACAGGGCTGGGTGAGTGAGAGGGGATTTCCTCCCACAAAACCCCCAGTTTGCTGTGTGAAACATACAGGCACGTTGCATTTCCCCAGGTGAGGCACTGCTGTGCTTGGCTGGGGACACGGCAGCACTTCCATCTAATGCTACTCTGATATAAGACCTCATTTGTGATAATTATCCCCAGGTGATCAATCAATCATAATTAACTGCATTAGCGATTTCTAAACAGCACATACAACAGGCACCACTTTGCCAGAGAAGGGCAGCAGCTTTTCCAAGGGGAATGTGCAGATACTTGTCACTTGTCCTGTCCCAGGCCTCCCAGAGGTGTGCAGGGGACAGATTCAATTAAGTGAAGGAGAATAACAGGCAGGAGGAAACCACCAGACAAGGAATTCAGCTGCACAGCTAAAACAAAACCCCTCCACACCAGTTGTCAGAGAAAAATCTAATTATCACCAAGACTGATGCTAAGCCTGCTGCACCTAAAAGCATCTAACACCAGGCAGTTCTCTGCCTCCCCAGGAGCACCAAGGCAAGAGAGAAAACCATCACCACAGTGTTCTCAGGAATCCTGGGGCCCTGAATAACAAGCCACTCAAGCTACAACCACGTAGAAAAATCAGACCTCTGCATGTGCACAACCTCGTGGCACAGAAGCAGGTTACCCCCCCAGCCCTCCCCTCCACAACCCGGGGCTGCCGAAGGGGGATCAGCTCTGCCCGGGTGCAACTGCAGCTCAGCAGACAACGCAGCCCTCCCAGCCTAGTTTAAAATAAGAAAAGCCTACAATTGGCAGACCACGCCCGGCGGATGAGGCAGCGCCAGCGGGCAGGCAGAGGTGCTGAACGTCTGCTCCTCTAGGGCAAAATCCCTGCAAGCAAGCGGAGCCAAAAAGCAGCGCTTTCCCTCCGAGCATCCCCGGAACATCCCTCCCCCGGAGCCCCGGCAGCCTGGGATGGCTTTATTTCCAGGGGCAGAAGGTTTCCCGCAGCGCATCTACCTGTGCTGAGCCCCGGCCCCGCCCCGGGGCCGCCCG
>NW_009953098.1:1142978-1150980 GCF_000747805.2 Chaetura pelagica | reverse complement strand
CGCCGCGCGGTCCCTGCCTGTGCCCGGCGGGGCCGGTGCCCTGAGCACTGACCCCCCAGGAATCTGGAGGGGGGCGGCAGTGCCTCCCAGCCAGCCTCAATCCCAGCTTTGTCCCCCCGCATTCCAGCAGCCTCCAACCTGCCTTAACCCCCGTGGTGCCATCAGGGCTGCCCGCGAAGGGCAATGGGGAGGGCAGAGATCCCTGCCCACCGCAGGGCACCTCGGGGTGGGGAAGCCCCTCCAGGGGAGTCGGCCGTGCTCAGGGATTCCTCTGGGCACTGGGGAAGATCCTTCTCTGCCGCTGGGGAAGATCCATCTCTGCCAGAGCACGGCAGAGGTGATGGTGGGCTGGGCTGACCAGCAAGAGACATTGCCTTTAGATTCTGGAGCACACGCAGGGTTATTTGCCCAGGGAATGATCCCAGAAAGCTTTGGCTACCCATAAGGTAAATATTCAGCTTCTTGGGACCTAACTCCCAAGAAGCCAACAATGCCCTCCTTACCCCCCTGTGCCCCAGCCCCGTGCTGGGTGCCAGCACAGATGATCCCACCCTCCTGACTGGGTGCAAAGAGTTTGTTTTTGCCAGAAGGCTCTGGGCTGGCTCCTCGTGCCCCCCACAGTCCTGCTGCACGGCATTGTTTCCATGCTCTCCTCCACCTACAGGGAGGGAATGAAAAGCTCCCTGTATCTCTCCCTCTCTTCCCCTCCTTCCCTGCCTGCACATCTGACTGCTGCTGTCTCTCCCTCTAGGATCAGCACGGCCAGGATCCTGAGCCCCCGGCTCAGCCTTTGCTCTTCACCTTTGAATCACAACGAAAAACCTGAAGGCAGAGGCAGGGATCTCATTTGTCCTGGGAGCAACCCTGCCCGTGCCCAAGGAACACTTCAGCACCACCCATCAGTCCTTTGCCAGGTGAGAGATGCCCTGGGGACAACAGCTCCAGGCAGCAGAGGGGACGTCCTGCCCTGGCAGGGTTTCCCCAGCTTTGCTGTCCCGTGTGACCCAGGACAAGGTGCTAAACCAGCTTGTGACAGCTCAGTGCAAAGCACAGGCAGCTCTGCAGCCTACCCCTTCCTGTTCTCCTCCAGTCTGCCCTGCCATTCACCCAGGGATCCTGGAGACCTTCACCTCTGTGTCCAGCTTCAGTGAAGAGCCTGGCCTGACAGCTCAGAGGCCGTGGGGGACAGAGAAATAGACACCAGCAGTGTGAGCACCCACTCTCCCTTCCTCAAGATAACTAGATTAGAAAGAGGTCATACTCCTCCTCTGCCTCACAGCATTAGCCAGAAGCTTCTTTCCAAGCTCTTCTCTGAAACCTGGAAGATTAGAAACCTACATTTCCAGCAAGAAGCTGACATTCTTCCAAGTTTTCAGGAAAAAAAGGGTGAACACCACCAAATGCACAATAGCTGTTAATGATGGCCTCTTGCTCTTTATCTTGCAGGAAGCTTGACATCCATCTCTGCAGGCTGTGTCTCTTGCTCTACTTTGGGAAACACTTGGCAGCTGAAACACTCCAGGAGAGCTAATGCTCTCACTAAATGTGAGCTGACGGGGGGCTGGAGCTGACAGCTTTCCCTGCTACCAGGAACAGAGGTCCCAGTTTGCTCCACAGATGTCTGTAATCACTGCAAAAAGCTGCCATGAGAAAGGCTCCCAGACCCAGCTCTTACCTGAGGCAGCGGGTGGGCAGGGCTGTGCTGCACCTGGTCTGTGACATGCCACTCAGGACATGGTGGGAGAACATAGGGCCATTCCTGCATCACCAGGGGCTGCATCAGAACCGATGTTCATGGGGATGGAGACAACTCTGGGCACGAGCACCTGAAAAGCAGTGTGAGAGTTCCTGGGTCAGCTTGCTCCTCTTCACAGAGCCTGCCCCCTTCCCAGTTGCCTTGTGTGCTGCTTCCACAAAGACTGAAGACTAAAAAGGATGCAATTTCTTTAAAAAAAAAATTGCTATGAATGTTGCAATTTTTTTTCATCTAAATGTCCAACTCTTTTTTTGCATCTAGTTACACCATTTCCTGTAATGATTCCCTGTGTTAGGGAGCCCCATAGTTCATGTTCCATTTTTTAAAAGGTGTCTTGAAATACAGGAGATGCCTGGGGTTTTCAGAAAGAAGGGAGAGATGATCTCACTCTCACAGCTGTTTAGATATAATAGACATACCTCCATAAGGGACAATATTTTCAAAGATACTGTATTTTCCTTTTATGTTCAGAAGGAAAATTGCCTGGAGCCTCAGTCCCCCATGTGTGCTTTTCACACCACCTGCTACCTTTTCATGAGTTTTCGCTCATTATGAGTAATAAAATTCCCTTTTTTAATTCCATTTTTGAAACTGTAGGACCCATAAAACAAGTTAGCAGTGGCCCCTTGTCTGTTCTAAAGATCTGAAGTGCAACCTCTGGTCGCAACACTCCTTTGTTGTTGTTTGGACTCTGAATAAGCTAAAGCAGGGATTTAGCCCACTGCCAGCATCATCTCAGCATTACAGAGAGCCATGAGAAAGTAAGGTCCAGAGAAAATGGTGCAAGGTAATATTCACCTGAATCTGGCAAATTTCTAGAGCTGCAGCACAACTCTACTTTTGGCCAGTGGCAGCGCCAGGAAAGGGGCTGAGCACCAACCTGTTCACAGCAGGATGGAGACCTGAAAAGCTGTGAACACCACACAGGGCTTTGCCCAGACCAGACTCAGCACATCTGAGCTCAGATGAACAAATCAAGAGTGGTGCTTGAATCCTGCCTGGAGGGACTGTCCAAACCACTGCCTGACTTGTTGATTGCTTTCCAGCATTTAGAAGGACACTGTCACCTGGCACCAGCAGCCAGACCTTGTCTTCCAGCAGAGAAGGGGCTGCTTCCAAGGTACAGATGGAGCAACACTGCTGGAAAAGGTCATTGCCTCCTTCACACCGAGCTCTCTTGGAGTAACTGAGAAACTTCCTGGCTGGTCCTTGCAGGGCAGGAGCAGACAGTGCATCCTGCACCCTCAGCAATCACGCTGGGCTCTGGTGCACCCTGCCCATCCCTCACTCCCTGCCTGAGTTTTCCCTGCCTCTCCCCCCTCCATTACACACGTTAAGAGAACAGCTTCTCCTGATACGATTTTTCAAAATCCCTCAGCATTTCCTACAGCCATAATTCTCTCCCTCTCCAGCAGAACAGCATGTGCTGAGCTCTCCAATGAGCTGATAATCCAAGGTCCTGCCCTCTGCCACTGCTGCCTGTTTGCAGAAATGGCCATCACAGTCTGTGCATCCTCACGCATGAGAAGCACCCAACACCTGCCTCTGCTCTTAGCACACCTTAAGAAATGAAGCATTAGACATTTCACAGTGCTGTGTTACAGCTTCCAAACACTGCAGTAAACAAGCCACAACTGTTGAGCATGGGAGTGCATCAAAAACAAAGTAGGTGCCTTTTTCCCTTCCTGCAAGAGCTGCTGGCCCTGCCACAAACTCAGCACTGGAGGGTCTGACTCCCTGCACTGCTTTCCAGGCAGTCTGAGCAGGGCAGCTGGAACAGCCTTTGCTCAACCAGTTCTGTTCAGCTCTACCACACCACTAACAGTTCCACTCCATGATCTCTGCACTCTCCCTCCTTACAGAGCCCTGGCAGCAGCAAAACTCGTTGGTCAAAGGGGCACAGGATCCAGCAGCTCCTGCAGCTCCTCTTCTCCACCCCACCCATCACCCACCAGTGCACAGGCTGCACAGGGTATTTCTGCCATTTTGCCGCATCTTTTTAAAACCCTTCTGACACAAACCCAGATCCAGCCTGTCCCAAACACCAAGGGAATTCCAGCTGCAGCTGATCTGCATCACTACAGGTAACCCCCAGGATTACGGACCTGCTGGATAAGCTGGAGTCCAATGTCAGCAGTTGAATTTCTGGCTCTCTACCACATCTAACAGCAGTAAACACAGCGGGGAGGTCAAGAGGTCCCTCAATCACAAGGGTTTATGCTTTGAATTGCTAATTTCCTCCAAAATGTTCTTTCCGGGAACTTTCCATTTCAGATCTTGGCCTATAAGGGAAAAAAAAATGGCAACACTGAGACAAGGCAGCTCAGCCTTCATCCCATGAGAGGAATGGAAATACAAACACATTCCCTGCTGCTAGAAATGTTAATGGCTTTGTTGTTGTTTAACTTTCTGTACAAGGGAAGCAATAACATTGGGCTCAGCACCCTCAGTGTCCTTTAAGGGGAAAGGTGGGAGGTTTGTGGATATTTCAAAGTTCAGATCCCATGGAGATGCTAACAAAGGGAGCATTCCCAGGCTGGCAAACAGCAGGAGTCCCTCCACAGAGCACTAGCACATCCTGCTCTAGCAGGAATTGGTTTCTGCATGTCTAAGCTTAAAAGCTTAAGCCTGGGGCTGAGGGCCAGCAAACAGGCTTCCCAAGACCCCACTAGGTCAAAGTTTGGTGGGAGAGAAGGAGAAGTCTTTGTCCCACTGGGACCAAGCGTGCAGATAACACAACTACATCTTAGAGCTTGGGTTCTTAGGCTCCATCTCTTTACAGACCCACACACACTCTTTAAAGAAAACATAAATGACCCAGTCTCCTGGTTCTCACTTACTCCTGAGTATAAGGAGGTGGGAGAAGGGATATCAGCAACCTTCCACATGGGGGGGATCTGACAACCCTGGCATCCGAGGGCTGAAAAGCCCAGATGCAAAAGCTGCATCTGGACTTTGCTCTGCACTTCCACCCAAGTACCAGGTCCCCTTCAACAGTTAGGGTGAAGGGTCCTCCAGTTAAGCAGCTGCCCTGAAGAGCAGAGGTAAAATCGTTGCTATATTGTAGCAGGCAAGTGGCACAGAAGATGCCTCATTCACTGAGGGTGCATGAAGTGGGGCACTCTCACATCTAATGAGCTGCATTCTTCAACGACCACTTAAGACTCTGAGCTCATAATCAAAATGTTATTTTAATTCAAAGAATGAATAGGTGCCACAGGTCCCAAGAAAGAAGCAGCCTCTCTTCTGCTAGCTCACTTGCTCTCCATTTTCCCAAGCAGAAGAACATCCACCTGCACACAACCAGGTAACCATTAGTCTTGCACCAGGCTCTCCATTTTCCCAAGCAGAAGAACATCCACGTGCACACAAAAAAACCCCTCAGGCTGAAAAATTTCACCAGGTAACCATTAGTCTTGCACCAGAAAACTGGGTTGATGATGTCCCCAGCCCACCAGCTCAGTGTGGGTGCCTGCCCACAACCAGGCCCTATAGAACTGACTGATCCTTTCCCTGCTTAAAAATAAATTATGGGAATTTATTTAGAAAGACTGAAATCTGAATTTCTTTCACACACTGTCTCAGAGTCCCAGCTGGGTTTAAGCTGCTCTCTCCAAAATTCACTTTGCTTAGACATTCTTCCCATGTCTTCTCCTCCTCCTTTGCTTAGACAAGTACTACAAATAATTCCCTGAGCACCTTGAGGACCCAGCTGGAAACACACAGCCCCACTGTGCTGGACATAGAGAATTCACTGTCTGATAGACCTGACAGACATTGTCCATTCTCCAAAAAGGGACAGCAGGGGGACAAGAACTTTTCTCATGACTGAAATAAGGTTGCACCAACCATAAAAATATGATCTCAATTTTTTAGAGACTCATTTGTGCCCTGTAGCCCTGGAACTAAACTATTTAAGCCCACTAGAAATCCTGAGTCTCGTCTTTCTCCTCTAAGAACCCAAGTTTTCCTTTTCCTGGTGTTAGAGGCAGGAAAGGAGTTTTGCTGCACTGTGAGAAACACGTTGTCCACTTGCCAAACTATATAACTGATCAGCAAGAGTGAGAAGAGCCCACTCATCACACAGTGAGAGCCAAGGCAACTGCTAACTTCTGGCTTCCTTGACACTTTGTTTCTCATTCTCAGTGTCAAATTAAGATCTATTTCTCTGTACTGAATATACCATCTTGCCCCCAAGAAGCTTGTCCTTATAATAAACCCCCAGTCAAAGCACGAGGTGGGTTCTCTGGCCTCTTGAGGTCATGCATTTTATAGGCAGGCAGGATGCCACATGAAGCTACATTTCCTTTCCTTTCTTGAGATCTATCAGAGAGACCTTATTCTTATGCTAAAGGAAACAGCAAAGGAAAATTTTGGCTCAGTTCTGCAGAGCTCAGTTTCTTCTTTATACACCTGCAAAAATGAGGGAGGTTTTAAAGATTGGATTCTTTCTGGTCAGTATGTCTTGCTTCATGAGTCTTACAATTCCTCTTTTATGCTTTTATCATAGGCATCCAGCCTGAGGTGGAGGCTCTGAATGTGTTTCTCAAAATGGTATTGTAATCAAAAATTCACCATATGTCTCCAGAACTCAGGGCTTTTGTCTGAGCCCATTCATTTTATCCCTTCCCTGTCTCACTCTCTTTTTGAAAAGCACCACTCCAACCTGAGCAACCCCATTCATGGCCACAGTCCTGGCCAATTTTAGCAAGTAGGATTGATCTATCTCTGGCATTAATCCAAAGAGAGACAGTCTTCATTATTTCAATCAACAAAGAGGACCTGAACTCAGCATCACATCACAGCACCCACTCCACCTTCCCTTCCCAGCGCTCCAGGCACCCACATTCCTGGGCCTATTGCTGCAAAACTGGTTTGAAATGGCTTGTCTGTAGCCTGGTCCCTTTCTAGAGTGCCATCACACATTTCTTGTCACCAGAGCCCTGCCTTGCCACCCCCATAGCAGCAGAGAAAGCAGCTTTCAGCATGGGGAGGTGGCACCAGAGCCAGGGCAGGCACGTGCCTGGGGCTGCCAGGAAACCCTCCCAGCACCTCTGAGTCCTGTAGCTGGAAGTTTTCTGTCCCAGCTGTGTGTTGCTGGAGGGGACTCTGGTTGGGCAATAAAAGCCATTAAACAAAAGAAGCAAGCAAAAGTTCTCATGGCTCCAGACAGACTGGTGAGCAGCAGAAGGAGACAAAGTGTGAAGGACCTTGGATTAGGGCACAGGTTGTGCTCTTGGACTAGAGATTTATTTTTCAGTGCTAAAACCCCAAACCTAAGCAAACATTGGTTTGTCCCACAGACAGCAGTGTTGAAAAGCATGGGAGTAATTGCTCCACATCCCTGCCCTGCCACTGGACATGGGCAATCCCAGCACTGAGACCCTGTGAACGTGATGCTGGCAACTCCACCAGTGGAGCTCTTACCCCTGCAGAGCTGGTCCTGAGGGAAGGCTGAAGGAAAGAGACTGGGCTGGGGAACTGGTAATAATCTGTTGTTCAAAGTGGCACCAAATCTTGGTGAACCACTTCCCAGGCTGCCCTGCCTGGCACGGAGAGGGAGGCTGAGCCCTGGGGAGCAGGAAGGGCCCCGGGGGGCAGCCCTGCAGCCCGTGCTGGCTGCCTGCATCCGAGGGAAGGTCCGGGGTGGCAACACAAGGCCTGGAGAGAGGAGGAGGAGGAGGAAGAATGAGGGAAAGGGATTGGGAGAAACTGGGGGAGGGGCAGGCGGGCACATAAAAGAGCAAGGCTGGACTGGGCAAGGTAGTGAAAGAAAAGGGCAGAGCAGGGACTGGAGTCTGATCCCAGCTTATCAGTCGAGAAATATTTGGGTCCCTCCCTTGTCCTGCTGTTTAAGACTCCCAGGAGGATGCTAGAAAGCCACCAAGCACCCATCCTGGAGCAGTCCTTCAGCTCAGGTGAAAACACTGCCAGGGTAAACAAACCCTCAGTGTGCCATGAATCAGTGCTGGTGAAATCGGGATGCTGGCTACTATTGTTTGCTTTGGGAAACCACCCCCCTTGCTGGTTCCCAGCCTCTCTCTTCTGGAAATGGTCTTGGCCTCCTCTCTTGCTCCCACTGTCACCCCCCCTGACACCCTTATTCTCATCTCTGCAAGTTTCCTCACCCTCACACTGGGTGTTCCTGGGAAGGGACACACACACACACACGCCCAGAGAGCACATCCCAGCATCAACCATCCCTCGACATTTTCCCCTTTTCCAGCCCAACCAGGACCTGAGGGG
>NW_009953098.1:1140589-1142949 GCF_000747805.2 Chaetura pelagica | reverse complement strand
CAGGAGTGCCCTGGCAGGGCTGCATGCTGAGCCGGGCGCTGCTGCCCGCGGCTCCCCCGCCGGGTTGCTATGCGATCACATCACCGGCAGGAACAGCATCCCTTCCCAACCTGCCCGGAGATACCCCCCTCGCCTCGGCAAAGCCGGCAGGAACAAGGACCATCCCCTACCAAGCCCCTCCGGAGGTCTCGGCCGGCGATTGGATCCAGGGGAGGGAGGAAAAGTGGGGATGCAAAGACAGACACACGCACGGGAGGTGGAGACAAAATACACATGGAGAGGGAAAAGGGAGGAGGGGAGGAAGGCAGACGCACAAAAGGGGCTGTGGTCTGACCTCCAGAGACCTGACACAGGCTGCTGGGCTCAGACGTGCTCCTCACAGCCTGCCAGCACCTCCCTGCTGCCTCTCAGCACTGGCAGCTCTCATTTTGGGTTAGATATGGCCACGAGTGTGCTGGGAAACCCCAGGCACACTCACCTCCTTTCTTAACTGCAATGTCTGGCATCATATTGAATAACTTTTATTTTTTTTAAATACCATTTTAAAATTAAAGGAGCGAAAATAGGACAATAATTTAATTTTGGATAAGCTTCCTGTTGTTATAAAAGAAAAATAAATAAAGGAAGAGCCAATTCTCCAAGCTGGAGAGAAATCCTGATCCAAGATTTTTTAAATGTCAAGGTATCTTGTCTCAGCTCGTGAGAAACAAAGGACTTGAGGTGCTAACTTGGCTGAGGACACAAGCAGACCTGGAGTTGGGATTTCAGTCCACACATAACAGAGGATCTGCAGATCTTCAGATCATTCCACCCAACAATTTCAAACTGCTCAAGATGTGAGTGAACTTATTCCCATGCTACACAAAGAGAAACAGAGTTAAATGACTTGGTAAGAAAGATTATTCAAATCTGACCCTGGCCTGGGGCTTTAGACACTAGATTGACTCAGCCTCTCCTTGGGAATTTTTAAAACTTGGGAAATGTGGCCTTCCTGGTTCTTGTCAGAATAACCTTTAAGGAGCCTTAGCCCTTCTCTTCCTGGAGCTGACAGACTAAAGATGTCAATTTTCTACTTGTACAGTCATGTTATACAGAAATATCAGTGCTGTTTGTAAAAGTTGCCCACTTTCAGAAAGGTTTTCCTCACAAAGGGTGGGTGGGGTGCACCTCAAAGTGCAGCTTCACTCAGCTCATTCAGCCCCAGGGAGGGGTTAAGGAACAAGGGCTGCACAGACCCTTCTGGACATCATTTCTGGCCAAGACACCTCTCCCAGCAATACACACCAGGAAAAACACACCAGGCAAACTGCTCTCAGGGGCTGCCCGTGGGCTGGGTGCTGAAGACCAGCAGTCAGGAAGCATTGCCACCTAGAGCAGCCCAACCCACCTCAGCTGCCACTGCTGTGACCAGGGTGGTGGGGAGGCCAAGCCAGTCCAGCTTCCAGCCAGTTTTGGGACCCTAAGAACAACACTTTCCAATGCCACGCTATTGTTGGAAGGTGGATGTGAAAACGTCTTCTAGGACAGCAATTTAAACCTAGGGAAGGCAACCAAAATGTAGCTGCTCTTCAGTAAAACCAGGGTGCCCCTCAGGGTGGTACCATCTGGAGCCTCCAGCAGGTGAGTGGCTGATCCCGAGGAACCTTTCATCCTAGGCAGGTGAGCCAGGATTCAGGATCAGAGCACACAGAGAGGCAAGATGCACAGAAACCTCATGTAACTACTCTGAAAGGAGGAGATTTTTAAATAGCAGCCTCCTTACAGTTGGTTCTAAAAGGAGAAACACTGACTACTTCAAGTGCCAACCCAAGAATACGTGCTCACTCCACGCGTCATCTGCTTTTAAAAGCTTCTTCAGTAGCTTCTGCTTCCACAACAACTGCAGTGATGCAACAAAACTCACTTTGCAAAGCTGTACTTAGACCCAAAAAATAGATATGGATAGGAAGACAGAAAAGAGTAGACAACACAAACTAAAATTCTGGGTTAAGTAAGGAGAGTAAGGGGGGAAAAAACCAACAGAGTGCTGGAAGGGCTGTCCAGGCAGCTCCAAACACATCATGCTACAGAGGGACAAGCCCAAGCCTAACTGCAGCATCTGTCACTAGCAGTACCTGCAAGGGACATGACAAGGTGGATAAACAAAGTGAGGACATATCAAGCCAAGTTACGCAGGCACACGAGACAAACATCAGCACAGAGACAAGAACAGGCAGCAGAAGCCACAAGAACCCGGTGCTTGGCAAGATGTGCAACCTAAATTATTGATAGATGGGAACAGTCAAACACAGCAGGAAAAAATGTCCTGTCTCAGTTTAGTTTAAATCTTGAGACACACCAGAATCTCTGGTGAAAGAGTG
>NW_009953098.1:1134423-1140562 GCF_000747805.2 Chaetura pelagica | reverse complement strand
CTTAGTCCATTAATATCTTCTGGTTTAGGGTTATAGTTAGGACAAACAGCCAAGAAATTCCAAACACAAAGGAAATCAGGGAGACAAACCCAGATTTGTCTTAAACTCAGCCTTTCACAAAAGCACTGCAGCTTTGTAAAATTATGAGATGGGATGCTAAAACTGGTCTGCTTTGAGCTCGGAAGAGACCTTATTAAAAAAAGTAGCTGCCAAGGAACTCCAAGAATGCAGCTTCCAGAAGACTCAGTGGTACCTGCAGTAATGCCTTTCCCTAACAAAACTTCAGATATTTTATGTCTTCCTAAATGACAGGTATGTATCTTGTGAGCAAACCTAAGGATCTCCACCTACCCAACAGGGATATCTCAATATGCACTGTGCTAAATACAATATACAAACATACAATAGATAAAAAAATCAAGCCAGGTTTTATAAGGCATGAAGGTGAAATTGAAATCAGGTTCTGACTGACATCAGAATCACTCCCTTTGAAACACTGGAGTTTAAATCAATTTAAGTCACTGAACCAGATTCCAGTTCACACCTGTGGAATCAGAATCAGCCACACTGACTAAACAAACATAAAATCACAAACTGCAGGAAACCCTGGAGACAACTGCATTTGCTGAAAATGACTGTTGAAAACTGTGCTATATGGAGATACACTAACAGCATTTTTAGTTTGAAAAGTTTAAAAAGCATGATGTAAGGGCTGTGTCTGACCTAAGGTCCCCAAAGTCCCTATTACTTTATCTTTATTTAAAGTCTAATATTAATTTGGCCAAATCACTCTTAAGCTGGCACATCCATAACACTAAGGGAAAGGCAGAAGGAACACACCCCACACAAAGGGACAGACCTGCCCACAAATTCCAGCACATTTCCTAGGCAAGGATGGTTGTGAGTGGAGCAAAAAGAGCCTCTTTTACACAAGAGTAGGACAAAGCTAGAATTAAGGGCTCTAAATTCAGCTTGAGAAGAATCTAAGAACGGTTGCCCAGATATTCCCAGATATTGTTCCATCTGCTTCCCTTGTTGTTGTTTTTTTTTTAAAAAAAAAAGATGTCAAATAAATAACAGCATCTCCTTTGCTAGCATCAATAAGCACAAAAATCTTCCAAGCACAGATCCTACCCTGCTGAAAGCATTCAGAAAACCAGCAGGATAGTTTCTCAAAGCATAGTACCTGGGGTGAGACAGAAGAACAAGTAGAGAAGTGATATACACACAGAGGTGACACTCACTCAGAAACAGAATTAACCCCCCTTTTTTCATTTGCTCCTGCACAGGGTTTGAAACAATCCCCCCAGAACAAGAAATGAGGATTAGAAGGGAGAGGGGGAATCTTTCCAGAGCAGTGAGCACCAAAAGCACAATGGGTGGATGTCAAAAGAGTGCAAAAGTATTTGGGGGAGAGATGGAGAAAGAGAAGAGAAAGGAGAAAATGGTAGAAAGAGAAGCTAAAACATGCAAGAGAGAAGGGGAAGGCAGACAGGAGGTTTTTTAGTGTCTGTTTTGTTCTTCAAAAGATGTCAACACATTTGCAATGTGCTTTCCATCCCCCTTCTTACTTACAGGGCTGTGCACACAAAGGAGCAGGAAAGCAATCCCACTGGAGCTGCCCAAGATTCACTTTGACACAGAACAGAGGTGCCCTAAGAGAAAGGAAGCTGCTTAGTGATCCGTGTATAACAAACCATGATGGGAATGTTACAAGCCTAGAGACCCTGGAGAGAGGGCTGGGAGGAAATCTGCAGAGAGCAGCTTCTTCTGCAGAGATCCCACTCCAGAGTTAGAGTGACTGGAAGGAGCGAGTCAATCTGCATGGGGAGGCAGCTGCATATAAAAATATACATATACATAAGAAGCTTCTCACTGAAATCCTTAAAGAAAGAGCTCAAATGATTTAGAGAATAAAATGTTCAAAAGTATCTGTTGCAATTTGCACCTAAACCCAGTGTCTGAGGCTCAGGAGCTCAGCCAGGTTACACTGATTGAATATCCCAGCACTGAGACCCTACTAGGAGAGACCATTTTGTGTCACATTTGTGACAGGTACCAAAGCTTGCCTGATGCATGGTCACTCATCAAGCTGCAGGAGTGGGCCACATCTGAGCCTAGAGATTTCTAAAGGCTCTCAGGGTTAAAACAATGTTTAGAGCCTGTGTAAGGTACCTGGAGCTTTTTTTTGAAGACCAACTGTTCCACTTTCTGTTTGTTCAAGACAGTAGTGAGTCTGAAAATGGAAATTAGATACCAAAATAATGAAGACATTTGTAAAAAATCTTACCTTCTGCTATGTAGATTTTTTACTACTACAAGACAGGAAACTGAGAAGCAGAGAAATGAAGCAGCATCACAGGACATGCATTCTGCCAAACATTATTTATGTACTTCAGTACCTCCCTGGCCAACTATAATTACTTTGGAGTTACTTGGGCAGGTCTAACAGATACAGATCTCAGGTTTCCTGTGCCAAAAAGCACGTTGCCATCTGCTAAGAAGGTCATGAAAGACCTTAGTCAAAACCAAAGTTTGGTGAAATCAAACCATCATCAGACCAAAATAATCAGTTTTATTCTAAAAAGTGGAGCCATAATGAGGGAAAGCCCTGGTACAATGTGAATCATCTTTCCTGGAAGAAAATACTTGGAGACTGTTCTTTTCATCCTCCAGGGCAAACTCATCACCAGTGCCTGTTGTTCTTCACCCAGACTAGATGTATCCTCTGACTAAAAAGTACATAAAGAGCTCCCTCACACACTCAGGAGCCACAGCCCTACAAATAAAAAGTCCAGTGTGTATTATTAATGACAAATTATCAGAGCATCTAGGACTCCAGCCAGACAGGAGCTTCACTGTGCTGTGTGATTCTGTAGAGAAGATGATCCCTTAACAAGGACAGATCCCTCAGCTTCCCTTTTTCTTTTCCCCTCTGTGCAAAGACTTGTGATAAACCACTTTGTCACAGCAGCCAGAAGGCAATTGTCCTGCTCTAAAGGACTTATAACTGAGCTTTAGCTAAAAGACAAAGGAAGTCAAGTGAGGAAACACTGGGTAGAGGCACAAAACCCCTTAAATATAAAAAGGGCAAAGTGAATACTATTTCAGTACCAGTCAAATGTTATTAGATGAGCTCAGGAGCACACACATTGGCAGTTGTTAGTGCTGCAGTACAAGCCTCAGCAGTTCAATTTTCTGAGTGGCTACAGCTGTACTACCTTCTAAATCCTTGGGTCCTGATTTATTCATGGCATTAGGGATGCAAAATGCAAGCAGAGGGAAGTAGGCCAACAAGAGAATAGAAACCAGGGACACAGAGCAACCAGTTTCTTCATTCCAGCTGAAAACAGGTTGAAATTATTAACTCTTTCAGAGCAAGCTCTCTCTGGATGGGCAACATAAAAGTGCACAAATAAGTCTGTCCCATCATGAAATTGTGATGAACAGAAACACAAAGCAGACATGGCTTCAGAAGGAGAATTCAGCTTAATTCTAGCTCAAGGCATTTGCATTTTCAGATGCGTAATGCTTAGGCCAAGGTGTCTGGCAGGGGAGGAGTTAATGGCTTTGGTTCTGTGGACCAGACTTTCAGCTGATACAACTCAACATAGATCCATTAAGAAATTAGCACCATCTGCTTATCCCAGACAGGATTCTGGCCCTGGACTTTGAAATCCTATTTAAAGCTACTCAGATTTTTCTAAAGGGAAAGGCCTCCCTTCCTGGAGGCATCCAAGAGGCAACTAGAAAAGCTGCAGGATGTGGTTGAGCTGAAATGAGCACTGCCCTGGCCTGCTTATGGTATCAAAACCCCCTAAATGGAAAGCATGTAGAAGTCCCCCAAGAAGGGAAGCCGGACAGGACTTGGAGCAGATCATCAGCTTTTACTCATGGAGAGACAGGACACAAACCAGCATTCCCTGACATCAGCTGATATGAGGAATTTTGACTTTGAAACAGCATCCTCTAGAAAGAAAAAGCACACTCAGGAGCAGACCCAAGTGACAAGAAAGCATGTGCTTTCTTCCAAGAGGATTGTGTTGAATCTAACCCCCTCAGAGGGAGGTTGCAGGCTTGACCTAAACTTAAATATTCTGGGATGCTGGTTGACAACATGAACGTGAGCCTTAAGTGAACTTCTCACTCTGCACTGTTCCTAGGAAACAGCACCACAAAAGTTGCTTCTGCTGCAGTTTCACAGTCTACATATTTACAGGCACATTTCACAACAGGGAGACACGGGGACTAGAGGAAATTCCCTGACTTGTCACTTACCAGGAACTGGATGGATCTTGACTATCTCCATTTCAGGCCTCAGAGGAGATGCTGCAGTCAGCCAAGTCTTCGAGCATATGCTTGTTGTAACAGAAAATGGTCCACAAAATTTACCATTATGATTAGATAGTAAAGACCAAACAAGGGGAAAGAAAAAAAAAAGGAAGTAGTATAGCAGCACATTCCTCCCTAGAAGGACCATTATTCCATTGAAGTGGAATGTTAGTAAAGTCAGATATTTAAAGGTCCAGATGCGAGGGAAACCTCAAGGGAAAACTAATCTCAGGGATCAATAGCTACACAACATGGAGAGCTTTCTGCTGAGCCTCTGCAGCTCCCTGAGGGAGGCTGTGGTGAGGTAGGTGTTGGGCTCTTCTCCTAAGTAAAAAGGGATAGGACAAGAGGGAAATGCCTCAAGTTGTGCCACGGGTGGTTTAGGTTGGATATGAGGAAATATTTCTTCACTGAAAGGGTCGTCTGGCACTGGAACAGGCTTCCCAGGGAAGTGGGTCATCATCCCAGGATATATTTAAAAGACATGTAGATACAGAGCTGAGGGAGATGGTTTAGTGGTGGCCTTGGCAGTGCTGGGTTAAGGGTTGGACTTGATGACCTTAACAGTCTTTTCCAACCACAATTATTCCACAGCAGTCCTCTGCCAACAAGACAAGCCTTTAAAGGAGAGAATGGGCGATATGTTAGGGCCTCATCTTGAAACACACCCACTTGGAGGAGTTTGTAATTTGTGGAGTTTCCCTCTTGAGAAAATATAATCAGGAGAGTTGAAGATCTGTTTCCCCAGACAGAAATGAGGAAGCAGCACTTAGAGCAGCTGGAATAACACAACCAGATGAGAAAGGGCAATACTTCAGTCTAAGCAATCTCTCTTTCATAGTCTTCAGTGAAGTATTTTTTTATTCTCTGAAGAGAATATATACACACATATAAATATATATACACACATTAACCAGATCATCTACTACTGGAGCTGAGAAGTGTGGTACTCAACCTAGAGCCAACCTAACTGTGAGAGGATGAAGAAAACAAACACATTGTGGCTCTGGAGTCACTCTCAGGACTGATTCCTCTACTGGATCAAAGTACAAGATTCACAATGCAAAATTCAGTATATTCTGTCTCACCTTTCAAGTGGTCACAACTTCATTTTAGAACAGTGAAAAATAAAGGTCACTCCACTTTTTGAGACCTGAGTTCAGCTTTTCCCAACTTCTACTCAGTGTTAAAATGAAGTGACAGGAGAAAATACATTTTGTAGCAGAGTTTCCTCAAAATGGGAGGTTGGAAATGTTTTACAGGATATAAATTATATATATGTACAATATACAACACATACAGAGCTAAAAACACAAGAAGGAAAGCTACCTTTGCACTTTTCAATAGGAAATGGTGAGCTGGTGGCAACATTGTTCAAGAGCTTAACTCATCAATAACCCATCAACTGAGCACCAAATTTTCCAGCTGCATGAGAAGAACGTTTAAGCAATGTTAGTAACAAGTCTCTTTTGGAAGCTTCATCATGAAAATGAAGTTCAGGAAGGTCAGTTTGGTCAGTCTGCTACAAGCCAGTCTATAGAGGGTACAAGAAGGAGCTGGGAAGCTTGTAGTGTTCTAACCCAGCCCACCTGAGCACACTGATTCCCATTACCTGCTGCCCAGGAAGGCAAAGCAGGTCAGGGATCAACATCCCCGGCAAACAAAGCAGCACTGCTCACTGCAGTGCTGAGATGGAAAATGTTTGTTTCTCCAACCAAGCAGATATTCCAGCAGAGAAAAACAAGGCTGAAAAAATGTGTATGGTACGTAACACATGAGCTCAGCAGCTTCAGAGCAGAGAAGTTCA
>NW_009953098.1:1119187-1134236 GCF_000747805.2 Chaetura pelagica | reverse complement strand
AGCAGGGACAAGAGGGGGTTCAGTGTTAGTGACCCAAGCCAGCCTCAGCATTGCTTCTATGTCTTCACTTTCCTAAAACAGACATCAGTACAAAATGGCAGACATGGAGAATTGCTGTTTCTTTCCTCTCAGGAAGGAAGAATTAGTGACACAGTCTATTATATTCTTCTTTCCTGTTCCAGATGATAAAAAGGCTCCAGTGAGTCCCAGGGTCACACCTGCACATCTCCTGCTTTACTGTGGGAGGCCTGGGAAACACGATTGATGCTGCTTTCAATAAAGACCTTCAGGCCCTTTAAACCTTGTGTGTAGAGATATTCCAGATACCAGTTCCACTTTCTTCCCTATACAAACAGACAAAATAGTTAGATGTGCTGGACAGAGCTTTGTCTCTTTCTCAGATCAATCTGAAAGGGCCTGCAACTAAACACAGTTTGGCAACATGCATCCTAGCCTGTAAATACCCACAGGATACAGGGTCACATGCTGCTCCCAAATGCCCAAATTTTTCACTTAAGTATCACACATTCTTAGCTTGAATGTGACAGTTATTTTCTTTTAATACTGAAGATGTTTATAAATCTTTGTTCTAAAAGGAGCATTGGCTATTGGATCAACAGTGAAGATGTCAGGAACCAAATGAACATGGATATGAAAAGCCTTCCTTCCATCACTAATGGTGGCTTCTCCAGACCAGGTTTGAAGTGGCCTGGGATACAGGAAAGGAAACAAATTGCCTCTATACTTGCTCAGTGGAGGATCCTTGTTCAAAGCTCTAACAAGGCTACACATCCATCTCAGAAACTTAATATTACAAATGAGAACAGAAATTCTGCATCAAGTACACCAGAAACAGAACTTCTTATGGAGTTTGTAGAGAATAATAAAAGCAGCCTTGTCTTGATTCTGCTCTGACTCATGGAGGGAATATTTAAACATCTCAGCCCACTACCCACAGATGACTAGATAAATAACTTGTCAGGTGTCCTGTTTGGCCCTGTTAAGAGATTGAACCAAAGTCTACAGCTGGAATCTTCCCCTTTCCAAATTTTTGTACAGCACTTGTGGAATTGTTGAAGATTATCACATCATTCTTTTCTACACAGCTTCTGAAAATTGCCTGTTTTCACTTCATTGAAGCAAGAAATCTTACCTTAATTAAACTGAAGTTGAAGGTGATATCTTCTGGCCAAGCCTTAAGGAGAGGGAATAAGAAGAGTATCAAGTCAGATAAAAAGTATGTTCAGTTGCTGGGCCTCTGCTTAGTCCCCTTCTAAATCAGAAGTTACAGGCATGCAAAGAAATTCAGAGATTTTTAATCATGGTTTACAATGGACTTCCAGAATCCTACTGTGCCCACAAGTGGCAAGGTAAGGTGGAGACCCCCCTGCCCTGTGCTGCAGCTTAACTGAAAGCCAACAGGCAATATTATAGGTAGGGCTATTGTCACCCTACAATGTAAAAGCTGTCTCTTCAAAACATTAGATAGATAATTCCCAACAATGAAAAAGAGCAAGAGGAAAGAACCTAGAGACATTGAGAGCATTGCTTGTGTTCTCCGAGTGTGCAGCAGAGCAGTGCCCTCTGGTGCTCAGCACTGAAGTGCTGAAGATGGCACTGCAGCCAAGTGTTTTTTCTTGTCTTAAGACACAGGAAAAAAATATCAAATATATTACATCTGTGATAGCAAAATCTCCTTCTTGGTTCTGCAGTGGGAAGAAGGCCAACAATCTCCACCAGGTTTTGGGTTGTTTGTTTTCAGGTTTTCTTGTTTAGTTGTTTGGTTGTGGTTTTTACTTACAAAAGAATCAGAAGCCTCAGAATGGAAAGGATCTAAACAAAAGGGATGAACAAACTAATTCTGCTACAAGAGGAAGAAGGTCAAGGAAAATAAGTTGTATATAACAAAAATAAAATAACCTCCTCTGGCAGAGACAACATGGGGGTTTAATCAGCAATAAGAAACTGCCAGTGTTTCTCACAAATGTTTGGGTCACGCTCTGCATTTTGGGGGGCAGGATGCACTGTTGGGAAGCTTGTGCTGATTGATCACTTATTTCATGATTTAGCACTTTTAGTTCTATAATCAAAATTATCATAAGCAGAAATTCACATCTAGAACTGTTACATTCATGCTCTCATACCATGCAAACAAAGATTATTCAAATTATGTCCCTGACCTAACACAAACACAGAATTCCACACCAGATTTGAAAGCTCAATTGACTACAAGTCAGCCAGGACCCTGAGAGACATTTCCCTATGGAAACTGTCAAGACAGAACATCTGGTGCTTCTAATGGCCCAGATGTTGGCCTACAGCATTACCTGCTTCAGGAAGAGGGCAGCATAGCCCATCATGGCTGGGTGGTTGACAATGTTTAAGCTGGTTTTGAAATCCTTCACCGCAGTTTTCTTCAGCAGTTCATCATCCATACGAAGGCCTTGAGGATGAATATCACTTTGGAATGCACTGGATGTCCACAGACAACCCACCATGGCTGTTATGTACTGGTTGTACTCTTTGTATGTCTGGCTACTGAACTTGAATTGCAGTATTTTCTGAGGGACAAGAAAACAAAGCAATACATAGTATCCTCAAAGCAGTTTTGTGCTCCCTCCAGTCCATTCCAGCACACAGGAATTGTCCACAGTACCTTTTTACTCCGCTCATTTTCTTTGGCAGCCACCAAGTTGGCTCGATACCTAAAAACCCAAAAGGGAAAGTTAGGTGCCTGTCAATGTTTACTTTCCACCAATGTTGAAAAAAGCTAGAGGAATGTATATTAAGAAAGCTTATTTACTCCCTGAGAGAGATCATTGAACTTTACTGGTAAAAAGCAGACAAGAAAAATAATTCAAAGGGTCTTTATCACTTAGCATAGACCCACCCTTTTACAGGCAAGAGGGAGACACCCCATATTGTTAATCTCTTAAAAGTTGAAGACATGAGCTTCATAAAGGCAATATGCAAGAATTCACATTCAGTCTTAAAACCAGTGGGAAATTGTAGTGTATTTTTAAGAAGGGAGACTTCCATTCACAAGCAGAGGAACAGAAGCCACTGGAAGTAATGCAACTTGACAGTTGTTCCATATAATAAGCACTAGCTTCTATCTTTCCCCAGAGACCATCCTGTCGTGTTAATTACCCTGCAGACTCCTTAGAGAAAAAGCTACATGGTTTCTCCCATGCCAGCATCAACAACTGGCTACTCTTCTTCTCAAATGCAACCACTGGAACTAACAAGGCCAAGAACAGCAGCCGTGCTGGTGGATCCTTGCAGGGAGCTAAATCGTGCTGTCTTTGGGTCCACCAGCAGCACGGGGCAATCCCAAATTCCAGCTGAGTCTGGAGGTGGCAGAAATGATTCCTACTCAGCACCTTACAAAATCAGCAAAGAAAAGCTCAAGCCTAGTGGTCAAAGCCCACAAGTGAGAAGTTGTCCAGTTAACTAGAAGTGATTGGAGCTGGCTGACTTCAGATCTCTCAAAACAACATGAGAACTTCTTCCTTCACCTATCACAGGTGCAGAAATAATACTACAAAAGAGGTCAGAATCCTGCTATTTTAGATAACAGGCACAAAAATAAATTTAAAAAAATCGTAGGAGCTACAGCTATGAAGTTCTGTATCATGAAACTGGGCATAACTGGAACTTTTGGCTTTGCATTGCATGGTAAGAAAAAGTAGATTTCACATTTTACACCAAAGTAATTTCCTTTCCAAAAGACTGAAAGAGAAGACAGAATCCCTGGAGCCCATACCCCGTGCAGTACCTGTACATGATGTAGCAGAGCTGGTTCAGGTTGACAGAATCCATACTGAGAAGTGCTGGGTAGAAAACTCCAGCAGGTGGCATTATCAACAGAGGCAGGTTGTACCCCAGATACATGTCAGAAACCTGCAGCAACAGAGCAAACCCAGGCAGGTTATCACTGCCATTAGCAAACCACAAAGCATCTCAGAGCAAAACAGGACACTGCAGTCCAGCCACCTCCACCCACTTCCCCAAGGAGGCAATGGACAGGATGAAGCAATTCCATTTGCTTCCTTCTTAGTATGAGACATATTCATCAGCTCCTATCTCAGTCTCTGATTCCACCATTTAGGCACATCATGTTTTGACATTGTTACTTGCTCTCCCAAATCTACCCAGATGCCTGAAAAAAAGCAGCAGATGGTTTTTTTCCTCATCTTTCAGATCATTCTAACATAGGTATCTTGGATTGTGCTAGACTTGACCTTGTTTCTAGCCTGGTTTGCTGATACCAGCAAGGCAAACAAACTATGCTTCTCTTCCAGTTGGGAAATTAAATCTTTCTATTTGACCTTGCTGGAATTGCATAAATAAATGATAAATCTTTGCTCTAAGAAAAGATGATATGGCTGCAGCTTAAAAAAAAATGCAACCAGCGTTAGAGTACTGGGATTTTGAAAGCCAACATGAAGGGGATACATACAGTCTCATAGAAATCCAGGATGAAGTACAGCAAGAAACTGTGATCATTTTCCAAGCGCAAGGCAGCAGTGGAGATCCACCCAACAAAGTGGATCAGTTCAGCCACTACGTTCACCTGTTCAGAAAGGGTGGTGTTCCTGCAGCAGTGACATGATGCAACATCAGTATGTACACCTCACACCCCTTGGCAAATGGTAAAACAGAAATTGAATTCACCCTCCTGCCCCCCAGGCATTCAGCAACAAGCATTTGTTCTTGGTCATCATAGAATCATGGAATGGTTTGGGTTGGAAAGGACCTTAAAGATCATCTAGAACCAACCCCCCTGCATGGGCATGGACACCTCTCACTAGAACAGGCTGCTCAGAGCCCCATCCAACCTGCCCTTGAACACTTCCAGGGAGGGGATATCCAAAACTTCACTGGGCAACTTGTGCCAGAGGCTCATTACCCACACACTAAAGAATTTCTTCCAATGTCTAACATAAATCTCCCCTCTTCCAGTTTTAATCCATTAGCCATTGTCCTTTTTCCACAAGGCCTTGTAAAAATTCCCTTCCCAGGTTTCCTGTAGCCTGTTCAGGCACTGGAAGGTGCCCTAAGGTCTCCCTGGAGCCTTCTCCTCTCCAGGCTGAACAGCCCCAACTCTCTCAGCCTGTCTTCAATGGAGAACTGCTCCAGCCCTCAGATCATCTTCATGGCCTTCTCTGGACTTACTCCAGAAGCTGCATTATTACAAATACGACTCAGCTATCACTGTTTGAAGGATTTTGACTTCTGGAGATTTCAATTTTCAGTGTCAACAGGAAATACTTTTAAAGAGAAAGTACAGGTTTGACAAGAAAGCTTACACTATAGCAGAAACATGACAACATTAACAACCTTCTAGGCAGTCTTTATGCTAGGTAACAGGGCTACAATATATATCTAAATGCACTTGTGAGCAATGCCCAGAGCACTGTGCTGCATTTATTTCAAACTTACAAAGAACAGACTTCAGAGTCAGACTCTGAATCCAGATGAACCACGTGCCAACGTAACCAGTTCTGCAGCAGCTCCTTCAGGCTCTCAAGAACACTGCACTGCAAGAGGCACAAGGAAAACAGGCTGATAATTTACTAAGTGAATAACACCAAACAGAAACTGCCACAACAATTGACATATATGAGATTCTCAGGATCACAAAGAGCAGTGAGATCATTGCATGTTCCCTTGAGCTGAATGTATACATGACTTTTCCTGGAGAATGTGAATTTCAAACAGAGTTAAAATTGCAACAAAACAAACCAACTCACCTTGTGTAGCATCAGGGTTTTTTATTTATAATGTCCCAGTAAAAAATTTATATATATCTTAAAGGCACTCAAATTCCCAAAGTTACAGTGTAAGTATATACTTTATTGTCATTTGGGTACAGACTTAACCAGAAGAAGTCCCCCATGTAACCCCTCAGAATGCTCCACCTGACACAAGTGTAGATAACATTATCAACAAGAAGCACATTGTGCTCAGTTAATTTACCTTAAAGAAAAGGGATGATGTGAAAAACAGCTGTGCCAGGGGATCATAGAGATGTGACTTCATTTCTGAAATAAACAAGAAAGCAGCATGATATCTGTGCACACCTTCTGTCCCCCAAGATCTGATGCTGTCAAGGCTCACCAAAGGATCTACAATACCTACCAGAGAAGCTGCTGAGAGGGATCCAACTCACAAGTCTAAGGATCTGGGATTGGCAGCAGGAGCCATCCCAGAGAGGAAGGCTCCTATACAGGAACTCTTCACAGGAAGAAAATCCCTCCTACAAAGCAGATGATGAACATTCAAAACCTCTGCCTGCACCTTGCCATGTTCACTCTGGAGAAAGAAAGAGGCTTACACCTCCTTCCTGCCACACAATTCACCAGGACATTCAGATGATCATTCTCAAGTTATCTTTCCTGCAGACAACAAGGCCATGTCCAGAATACTGACTCACTCTAGGAATATGTGGTTTTGTTACTTGAGACACTGTCACCTCTCAGAGATACTACAGGAAACAGGTCCCAGAAGTACTTTAAGGAAACAGCTTGTGAAACACTTGGTTTCCACAGAACAGGCACTTACCTGCAAGAAACACTCTGTCTTGTAGACAGTTTCAAGGAACTCCTTGAATTCTTCTTCGTATCTGCTATTCTCAGCCACACACCAGGTACATTCTAAACAGGAAAGAATATTGTATGTGAAAGTGAGCACAGCAAGAATAAATTCCATCAGAAACAAAATTCAGTTCTCCTCCAGTAGTTGTTTTAACATTGTGATTATCACTATAAATCTGAAGAGCCAAGTACCATTATTGAAAAGTAAAAAGCCTCAGACATCCTTTACCTCCTTATCCTACAAGGTAGCACTGAGTTCCTACCTTCCTGAAGAGTCTGGCCCATCCAATAGTAGAGCCTCAGGTAAATAGATTCATCTTTGACACAATTCATGTAGTGAAGCAATAAAGGGTTTGTTAGCACTGAACCCATCTGGGAAGGAAACTGCAAGAGAAATAATAAAGAAAAAAGTTATTCAGTATTTACATCAGAAAATGGCCAGAGAATCTTATTCTATTTGAGTTGTCTAATTTTACTGGCAACAAGACCATCTCCAGGACTCCTCAGGTATGACTAGATGCTCTGTCAGACCAGGTAGCCCACTCAGTAGTCACATATAAAAACAGCATAGGGGAATAACCATTGATCTCCCAAAACATTTACCAAAACCTTCCTGAAACTCACCTCTAGATGGTGGATATATTGTAGGAGCTGAGAAAAGGTCTGCAGCTGCTCCACTGGGAAAGACTCATTCCTACTGTACAAATCAACACTCTTCTGTGCCCTGTCCTCTTCTAAAGCATTTTTGTTTGTGCTGCATGCAGGTATAACCAACTGGGTATTCCATTTCTGTAGAAAACACAAAGAGCAACGACTTGGTTTCCAATGCAATCATGTGCACTTGTGACCAGTATTCCCATAAGGACACTGTTCTGCAAAAAAGATATCCAGACTTGGATTATCACAGGAATGCTGCATTTCTATACAGCCACTCCACCCTTCATGCTGAAATAAAGCTCAAGAGCCATGATTTACCAATATTCACAATGAAACAGCTGCTTGGCACCTCCTAGAGTCTGCCTTAGGCCCATAACCTACCCTTTTTCGTGACTGAGGTTGAGCTGTGCCTAAAAACAGCAACTGGGATACTGGAGACTTCCCCTGGTTTCTTTGCCTTACTGTGTTGAGTGCTGCTTTCCATGGGCCCTCTGCATTCTTGAAATAAGTCTGAAAACATCAAGCAGACATCTATGAAAGAAGCCAAACTCAGACAAAGTGACAGAAAGACCAGTTCCTATTTGATAAATGTCACCACAGTGATACATACACAGTCAGCTCTGCTTAACAGACCAAGAGGTAAGGTTTTCACAGCACAGAACTCGCATCATCCCTCACTTTCATTACCTTCTGACCATAGAGTTCAACAGTTGTGCTTTTATTTCCTTCTGAAATGTTGTCCTCTTTCTCAGAAGGGATCCCTAACACTTTGATTTATAATCCTAATTCAGATCAATCATCAATTCATAGAGTAAACCTCAAGTATACATTAAAACAAAACACAGCTAAGTTATATTTATGCATGTGACTAGAAAAGGTTCCTGAATTCAGCATCAGTGATCTTCAAACAGAATAAATTGTAGTAAAATTCTCAAATTAATGGAGATGCTACAGCTAAAAAGAAAAATGGAAAAATGAACCCAACATTTTTTTTTTTCTTTCACTTCAATTGCAATCAATCTTTAAACCCTAATCAGGTGTCAAACCACCACAAAAGTATTCAGATGGGTTTGGGTCTAGGTAATTTTATTATCCAAGTTACACTGTGTTCATAAAAACAGGTGAAAGTGTATTTGGGTTTCAGTTGCTAGTTAGTTACTTCACTTATGTGCATGTCTAGAAATGCAAACTCTTCAACAGATGACTGTGCAACATAATGCAAAATATAAATTTATAGAGCAATTTAAGTACATAGCAGGTTGAAATAAAACAATCTTTCTTTTATAGAAATGCAGCTTGCATACATAGAAATTAAATGTCTCTTCTAAAAAGAACCAAACCACCACCAAACAAACTTTACTTCTATCCCATTGAAGTACCAAAAGAACATTAGGTCTCACCTGCTGGTATATTTTGTTATAGGTTCAGTTTCTGCTACATATATTCTAAGTGGTCAAAGGGCTAAGCACACATAGAGGTCTCTCTAAAAGCAGAGTCATACTTTTTGCTCTTACCTTGAGGTTCTGACAAATCAGCTTCCCACATTTTTCTCCACTATTTTTCTCTTTCCTGTATGACAGACTTCCCAAGTGGGAAGTAGCATACTGGCTTCTAATGTTATTTGTACTTGATAAAAATCAGCAATTTGGACAATGCCTTGTTTAGCTCAGGTGAAAGAGCATAATTTTGTGAAACAAGTCAAAACCAGCAAGAACACCAAAAGAAGGATGAAATAAATCCTTGTAAGGATAAATGTAGACACCATTCCATTCCAAATCATCTCATTGTGCTGCAGAGGAAACAAAACACTAGGCAAGGAATCCCTCATCTAAACCTGATTTGACTCAAAAGAAGAAATAGAATTAACCTTGACCACTAAGTCAGGTTAAATGGAAAGTTTGGTACAAATACTATCATAAGTACTGGTTCCAAATAGAGTAAGTCTAATTCCTTACCTTAGTTTTCCTAGGAAGGTTTATGGTCACTAGCTCAGGACAGAAGGTTTTGTAAAGTGATAATAAAGCCTGAAGATGAGGCTGCATTCCCTGTCAAATAAATTGGATGTATTGAAGGACAAGAATAAACCAGAATAAGAATAAAAATGAGGTATGTTTAGAATATAGCTACTCAATACTGTATTCTAGAAGCAAAAAAACCAAAAACACTCCAGTGATTACTAAAAGCTTTCTAAAGCTACATGTCAGGATGTAATCATAGATAAACAATTGAAAATTAAAGAACAGAAACTGTGTCAATGAAATACCATAAGGAAAGGATTAAAGAAGAAACCTATAGTCATAATTCTAATAAAAAGGAATTTAACAATCAAAAGTATGAAAAATAGTCTTCTGCAGGCTAAATGCTCCAAAGCACATTATAGCTATAGGGTTTTTTCTTACAAAAAGTGAAGTAAGGTCATCTGCAATCTTATATTTCTCAGTCATTTTTTGATATCACTTGAAGAAGTCAGATGAATAGAAAATTAAAAGAGCCCCTTGCTGCAAAGGTTTTACCACACCTATCCACCAAACACAAGGCTATGTGCATGTCATTACATGTGGTCACAAACCACAAATCAAAATCAGGGATGCACATGCAAGATAGTCAAGCCTTGATGCTACCATGATTACAACCTAGAATTCAAAGTCTAAGTCTGTCCTGAGGCACTAGCCACTATTCTCCATCCTGAAAGGACAGTCTTACAGGTCATGTTATCAGCCACAGTTCAAAAGCTACAGGATTTGAAGTAAACTCACCATTTTTGCTTGAAGGTCAAGCAGCCTCCTGATCCGAAAAGGCTTGACTGGAAATACAATTAAGAACATAATGGATTTAAATCCTACTATATCAGAAATTGAAGCAAAAATGCAATATAGCTGTTGTTATAGAAAGTCACAACAAAGCAAACAGAACCAATTGGATCCAATCCCAAAAGTGTTACACAAATCAGGCTGAGCTACCATTCATGCTTCCTTGCCTTAAAAGCAATATACTGGCTAGTGTTGTCTTAGCTCCATTGGAAGAAAAGGCAGTGCCAGCTAAGAAGAGAAGAAACAAGCTGGTATTCCATCTCATCCAACTGGATAGACTCACCATTTTCTTTCCTGGTCAGGAGGTAGAGCACGTGGCAGACAAAGGGGCACTGCAAAGAACAGGAACCAAACAAATGACCCTGCTGGTGCAGACTGCTTAACAAGCATACACTAAAAGTTATTCCAGGCTAATTTCTAGCATTAAAATGCATACTGCTGAGGAATATTTAGGTTTACTTTGTCAATTCCATACATTCTTCAGCTCTCCTTACCATCTTCTCATCTTGCAGGAAGAAAAAGAAGAAACCATAGAGGGCATGAAGCTGTTCTTTGTGATCAATGAAGTCAAACATTGTGATCAGCCATCTTACAAAAAGCAGCTGCAGATAAGAAAAAAAAATCATATTACATTAAGTGATGGACAAAACTAAGACAGACCAGTCACTAGCCAGCTTAAGAGACACATTCATTAAGGATACATGCCAATCTCAAGGATAACCAGATAGCTACAGATGAACAGTGTGGAAAAAAAATCTGCCCAGAGCACTAACTGCCACATCAGAATGGAAAAAGCAGCTCAGTTTTGAATGTGTGCTAACTCCTAGATGGGATCTGAGGGCCCCTCAGGAGAAGACAGACACTAAGGTGCTGGGGCGTGTCCAAAGCAGAGCAACAAAGCTGGTGAAGGGTCAAGTCTTAAGAGAAGCAGCAGATAGAACTGGGGCTGTCAACAGTCTGGAGAAAAGAAGGCTCAGGGGGCACCTGACAGGACTTTATAGCAAGGTGGGTGTTGCTTTGCCCCTAAGTAACAAGCAATAGGATGAGAAAAACTGGCCTTAAGTTGTGCTGGGGGGGTTAGATTGGATATGAGGACAAATTTTTCCAATGAAAGAGTTGTCAGGCACTGGAACAGGTTGCCCAAGGAACTGGTTGTGTCACCATCCCTGGAGGTATTTAGAAGATGTGTAGATGTGGTGCTGAGGGATGTCTCATGATGCAAACCTTTGTGCAGAGTACAGGAAGACAAAACAAGACTTGTTTTGCTAAAGTGATGTGGCCACAGCTCAGGAATGCAGAACCTAAGGGATACCCTGCAGAGGCTGGGGAAGAATGCCTGACATAGCTTGAAGTATTCCACTGAGATGTTGGAGGAGAAAACGTTCCTGAGGAACTTACAGATACAAGACATGCAGGAACAGTGCAAATTTCCACTCACAAAAAGTGTTCCAGCTGTGGGTGTCTCTGCCAATCTTCCTAAATGCCAGTATCTTATGTAAAAACCTTGCAAATTAAAACCAGGATTTTTGCCCCCCCTCCCCCCTCCCCGGAAATAATCTGCCCTCATTATTCCTGTGCAGAAACAAGAACTACTGTAAACATTCCTGAGTTACCTGTATGTTGCCTGAGCACTTGCTGGCACAGAGCCAAGACACAGAAGTAACCACAGAACTCTCTGGTATTACTGAGGCTGGAATCAGGCTCTTCAGCAAACGAGTATTTACTGTATCAGCTGGAAAACAAAATTTTAAATAAGATGGTGCTCATGTACCAGGGGCTCTTTGATGTGGTTTTGCAGCTTAGGTCAAAATTTCCTCTGGACCAAACCACTCAGTGTTTCATTGCCTAAAACAATGAAGAAGTACCCAAGCATTTAGTAGGGACTTAACTATACCTCAAAAATTATAAATATGTATTTCCAGCTTAAAGAAAGAAAATGGAATATCTAGTATTTTAGTACTGAAATAGCTTTTTGACTCTTGTTAAGACAACCAAAAAATTTCTGGTAATATTAAACAACCAATACAGGTCAGTATTCTGGAGATAAGCTAGTAATTTTCAATCAAGAAAAGCACTGAAGTAACTGCATAATGGGGATAGACTCCTCTGTGCTCCTCTTGGGTTGAAGGGAGGAGAAAAGTTAGGGATTTTTTTTTTTTCCATATAATATTTCATTACTTTGAAGTGTAAATGGTGGCCCTAGTTTCTCAGAAAGCAGCATCAGGCTGCACTGACAACTCTGAACCAACTGCTAGCATGAAATTTCAGTTTTAGTAAGTTCACTAACACAATTGTGTCAGGTCATTTACTTTGATCTTGGGGAAAAGAAACATACAAAAAGTTATAACAAGGAAAAGACAATGGTTGCTCAGAATGCACTTTAAACCTTTCAGGCACCTGCAATACTTAACAAAGGAAATATGCTTTTCCAAAAATATTAGTAGCAAGCCCTAGTATTTTTCTGGGTATCACTCCCCTGCAGCAAGGACTGAGGTTATTTTTAGTGTGAACGTAGAAATGACACTGAAACATGCCAGAAAGATTAATTTTACACTAAAATAACTAACAAAACAGTCACCCTTAACACGTTCTCTCCTGCAGATTTGATGAGAGGGGGAAAAAAGACATTCACAGAAGACAGTGTACAAATGTTTTACCAAGTTTGCCACTAAGTGCCACGTTTAGCAATACATCAAATCCTTCAGGGGGTAACCCTCTTTGCTGGGCAATGCTTTCCACAGCAGCCAAGTGTTTTTGCAGAGCACTGTTCTTCTTCAGGGGAACATTGTCTTGAACTAGGGAAAAGAAAAAAAACAGGGTAAAACAACTTCTGAACTGAAAATGATCCAACTTAGACTTCTATGAACTCTCCCTACATATATTTGTTGGGTTCTGTACAAAACAGCATAAAGGGGATAACCTTTTAAGACATTGAGGAAATATTACTTAGGTATTAAGGAGGGGAATCAGCATAAAATCAGATTATGTTGTTGTTGAGATTTAGTTATTATCTTTTCAGTCAGAGAATCACAAAATGGTTGGAAAGGATCTCCGAGATCACAGAGTCAAACCTTCATCACAGAAAAACCCAAACAAAAACAAACAAACAAAGACACCATACAACACACCACTCAAAAAAAAAAACCCCACTCAACAAAACTGCAAACACTCCACCAAGTAACACCCACAAGAAAGATACCAACTACAATGTCAGCCACTAGAGCCTGCCCTGAAGTGCCACATCTACACATTTCTTGAACACCTCCAGGGATGGTGACTCCACCACTTCTCTAGGCAGCTGTTCCAGTGCCTGACCACTCCTTCCATAAAGCAATTCTTCCTAAGGTCCAGTCTAAACCTCCCCTGGCCCTACTTCAGACTATTTCCTCTGGTCCTGTCATTACTCACTTGGGAGAAGAGGCCAACACCCACCTCCCTACAACCTCCTCTGTAGAGAGCAATGAGGTCTCCCCTCAGCCTCCTCCAAACTAAACATCCACAGCTCCCTCAGCTGTTCCTTGTATGACTTGCTCTCTAGACCCTTCAACCAGCTTGGTGAAGTCCTGGGTCTAACCTTAAAAGCGCTCTTACCTTTCTCAAAGTAGCTCAAGGCTTGCTCAAGGGAGTCTGGGTTCCTTTCTTTTTCCTGATCATTACAAGGCTGATGATCCTGGGCATTTTTTTCTGAATCAGTCCTCCCTCCTTTTCTCCATGCTGAGAGATCAGTTTGACTTTTATGGTGAACTTGCAGAGTCTGCTCTGAGGACTTCAAAGTCCGTCTTCGTTGCATCTTTTCAGACTCCCCCGTGAAACTGGAGAATTTTACTCATTTGTCATGTGGGTTCCAATCCTTCATTACAGAGGGGCAAGAAAGCAGATCAGCCTCCAGGAACTGAAGAACATCAGAGAGCTGGTTCCCTGCAAGAAAAGGAAAGGTTATTTTCCTGACAAACAGATTTTAGAGGGAGGCTGCAAAATGTAACAGAGTTAACTTCGGAGGAAAGAATTTAGAGCCAGCTAGATTCAAAAAGATCAGGCAGTATTCTCAGAAGATGGACAGACAAGTGTATCAAAATTCCATTAATTCTTTCATTAAAAAGAGGAAGAGAAAAATAAATCACAAGTAAAAATTAACATAAACAAAAAATAATCAGTATTTTAAATATCTGATAAAAGCTTAACTAATATTTTGATCAATAATTAACATAGCAAATTAGAAAAAACACAATCAACAATTTTATTTATTTTGTGCACTGTCAGTTTCATTACTTGTACTGTGTGTGCCAATATAATCAGCCAACAGGTCAGGATTTTCTGCAAGGTAATGCATGGATTTTAGAGGGTCATAACAATACTCATCTTCCTAGTTCACAAAAATTAAATGCTTCTGCATTTTTTCTACCTAGCAGCTAGGACTAAAAAAATGATGACATCTCACTACACTTTCAAGTGAAGCACAAGAGCCACCAACAGTGCAAAACTGCCTAGCTCTGTGTGAAATACAACCCTGGAGAGTAGCATTTTCCCCTCAGTGTGCTGGAGATCCACCTTTCACCCACCAAATGTTGCTACAACTTCCTACACCTGCTGGAGCCTACCTTTTGCTTCCCTGACATGGTAAAACAGAATCATTTTCTTACTCCCTTTTCAGCTCTCACTTCCATAAGGTGATAGGATCATCTCTATTTTTCTATAGGTTTTGTTTATCACTAACTTCCCTGTGCAGCATATCAAGAACAAATCTCTGGCTACGTCCAGACCTTCTCTGAAGGTGAATGATAAACGTTCACCTTCACAAATTAAATCAACTGAGCAGGTGGAACGTCCTGAAGGGAAACATCAACACATCAGAACTCTGACAAAGATGCTTTGCTTGGGGGTGACTAACAATAACTAAGATGCTCCAAAACAGTGACAGTTCCTGATTGTGACTGTGCCAGGGTCAGACTGACACGAGCTGGACTGACACGCAGGAGGTGCAGG
>NW_009953098.1:1118870-1119110 GCF_000747805.2 Chaetura pelagica | reverse complement strand
GGAGCACAACAGCAGCTTTCTCAGACGCCTCAGCACCTGCTCTACCTGTCTCTTCCACTCCCCTTCAGTCTCGCAGCACTTCTACCAGAAAGGACGGCGAGAAAAGCCAGCAGGCCTTAGAGCAGAACCAGCAGGCAGGCTGCAAAGCCAGTCCCTCCCCCGAGCGGGCCCACCGCGGCACAGCACCGAGCACCGGGCACCGGCAGAGGATCCCGGGCAGGACCGGCCCCTCCTGCCCCC
>NW_009953098.1:1103316-1118656 GCF_000747805.2 Chaetura pelagica | reverse complement strand
GGCGGGGCGGGAACAGCGCGGGCTGCGGGGTCACAGGGAGTGGGGGGCCTGAGAGTTGGGGGGTCCGGCCTGGAGAGCTCAGGGCACCTCCCAGTGCCTGAAGGGGCTCAGGAAGGCTGGGGAGGGGCTTTTCATCACAGAGGGCAGGGTTGTGCTTTTAAACTGAGAGAGGGGAGATTTAGGTTGGGCATCAGGAGGAAATTCTTCACCACGAGGGCAGGAAGGCGCTGGAACAGGTTGCTCAGGGAGGCTGTTGATGCCCCTCCCTGGAGGTGTTGAAGGGCAGGTTGGATGAGGCTTGTGCAGCCTGGTCTGGTGGGAGGTGTCCCTGCCCATGCAGGGATATTGGATCCTGATGATCTCTAAGGTCCCTTCCAACCTTTGATCATTCTGTGGTTCTATAATAACTAAACCGGTTCTTGGCACCTTATCACTTGCAGGAAGCACAGATGACTGGTAGCTTCCAAAACCAGTTTGCTGATGGTGGGAGGCAGTAATGGAGGTCAATCCAATAGAGACAAATACAGAATTCTCATTACTGAGCTCCACGAGGAGTCTTGTCAGCCCCTGTTCTGAGGAACACTGAGCCACAACTGGGGACCAGGAACTGTTGCAAAGGTGAGAAGAGGGGGACGTTTTTCAGAATTCACTTGGGAGTCTTTTTTGCAGGGAGAAGCTTTGCCATGTGGACTATTTAATACACATTATGACATCTATACAGGCTTTGACAACATAACAGAAGACAAACACTTGTTTCCAAAAGTTCACTGAGCTAGATGCCCCCCTCGAGGGGCTGCAGCCATTCAGGTGAGAGTCCTTTGCCCAGGAATACACAGGGCTGGTTCTGAGTTGGTGGCTTTTTTATTTGGTTTTGAATTAACAAGTGATTAATAACTCCAGTTGGGGCATGGGAGATTAAATGCCTTTCAGAAAGTAAAGGAAATTCTGTATATTTTTGGGGTGACCTTGAGGTAATCTGTAAAGACCAGAGATTGTCTAACAAATGTGGCCAGTTGGTAGTTTCCTTTGTTCAGGGTGCACATCTGATAAGAAATAATTAGACATTCTTCAGGGCTCTAGGAGGAGGATTTTTCAGGATTTTTCCAGGTCTACATCTGTTTCCACAGCAAACTTAAAAAGGAAACTGGATAGACTGCATATGGACATCCATCATCAATTTTTATAGACATAATACATTTTACTGGAGTTTTAATATCTTTTCTCACAGCCACATTGTATTGAAGTTGAAATTTATGCGAGGCTGTTTCATGGAAGTGTTAAAATACCTCTTTTAAATGCCTGTGGCTATTAAGATATGGCCCAGTAGTGCTCAGATAGTTTCCATCCTCCATTCTGTCTTTCTCTGAAACTGCCCTGACATGACTCTGCCCACCTTAAGTGCAGTGTTTGAGCACAGGAGAAATATTTTCCCATCTGTCTCTCAAGAAAGAAATTTTTTAAAAAAATTTTTCTAGTCAAGACTCTTTTATTTCTCCAAATTTCAAAAAGTTTATTTTCATGAGTAATTAAGAAAATAAGGAAAGACTGAAACCAGACCCACATCAAGAAGAACAAACAAACTCAGAGGTAACACATGCTTCTTCAGACACTCTGTGATTTCACATACAACAGGGATTCAGGCTCTGGTGAAAAGGCTTCCCCCAACTCACCACAGCAGTTTGTGGGATGAACAGTGAGGTACATGGACACATTCAGATGCTCATCTATTGGCAATAACTGACAATTCTATAAAGTTGCAGTAGCTGTTGAATAAAGGGATTTTTTTTTTTTCTTGCTAGGCAATAGGGAGCATGATGCTATTTGCCAACAGCAGCCAGATATTTTGGAGTTCTCTGGGCAGTTCTGTTCCACATCCCCTCACCAGGGATCCTTACTCTCTGCCAAGAAGGATAAAGAGCTGCCATTGCCTTGTGTGAAGTAGGCAAAAAAATACTGTTTTCAGGCCACTGTCCCAGCTTTAGAGCCTCTGCAGAGTGTGGAAATTGAGGCAGATGGAAATAGTGCATTCCACGTTTTCCCTGGATAACCAGTTGAAAGGAAGGATGGGGCAGAGAGGCAACAAAGCCTGAGGGATCCCTTTATCAAACAACAAACAACACTTTGATGCTTGGTGGGTTCTTTCCCCCCTTGACTACGGAGAAGGACATGGATGGGGCAGCACAAGCCAGCACAGGGACATTCTGGATCTGTTCTGCCCTGCTGCTGTTGCCGAGACTGCCACGCAGAAGTGCATCCAGGCCAGGTTTCAAATGCCATGGGGGTGGGGGGGGCTGCTCAGGACTAATCTCCCCACGACAGCAGTGCTGACTTAGCATGACCACCTGCCCAAGACTTTGCCCACGCTCTCAGGCCCGTTTTGCAGCTCCTGCTGAGGCCGGAGCTACTCCAGCCAGGCTGCTGACTGTCTCCAAGCTCTCCTGGTTAAAGCTAGCTTGTGTTTTTCAACATTACAGGGCAGCAGCAAAAGCAAGACTACAGTGTAGACATCCCACGTGTCTCTCAGACTTGGAAGTGCAACTTTATTTAGACGGACAAAAAAATTATAAATAGGTAAATTAAAAAAAAACAAAACAAACCATTTTTCTGGGTGATTTTGGAGAGAGCTGCCCCGAGGGTCCGTATTTCTCACATGCACTCAACTAAGATACCTTCATTTTGCCTTTCTCAGGAGCTGCTGGTTGGATGAGTGGCTGCTCATCCCCATTCACCGACAGGACCCTCTTCTCGGGCGGCTGCTCCTCAGGCTGGCGGGCGATCAGCAGGCGGCAGGTGAGCAGGATCCCAAAGACCAGGGCGTGGGCGTAACGCTTGAGGGGATCCCCCACCAGCTGGTGGAAAAAGAGCACAGCCAGCACCAGGAGGAGGAGGAGAAAGTTGGCCACGTCTTTGGGGCGCCCGGGCACCAGTGTCATGACGATGCCACACGCCACTTCCAGGGCCCCGATGCTCTTGCGGAGAAGGATGGAGCTGATTCCCATCTTCTTCAGCATGGGCAGGGCCCGCACGTAGCTTTTATAGGCTCGCTTCTGCAATCAGGCAGGAACAGCAGAGAACACCACAGTGTGAGAACATAAAGGCAACATTTTCCACATAAATAGACTGCTGAGCAATATAACCCAAAGGTAACTTCATCATCACAGACCCCTCTGGCATAATATCCAATCACTACCCCCAAAGCGTCTGTTGGAGGGATATTAACACCATCAACATGCAGTTCCCCCTTTATCAGCTGTTGGAGACCAGTTCTACAACCTCTTCTAAGCTAGGGCCAAGCCAGATGTCCCTTCTCTTGAAATCTGAAGTTACAAGTGCTAAAATCAGCAACGCAGAACCGTGTTGTCAAAAGCAAGTCCTGCTCTCAAGAGGAGCTCATCCTTTAGAATTAAATAACACACCCAGTCCCTGCAAAGTCAAAGCACTGCAAGTGAAAACACAAACCTGCTGCTGCCTCAGAGCAATTCACAACATCCCAGTGTTTATAGGCAGTACTGTCTTAGCATGGAACTATATATCAAAGCTGATTCACCAATCCTATCCTGTGCTGACAAACCCTTATGATCCTTTCTCTCCTCAGATGAAAGCCAGCTGACATTTGACACCCTTTGCTCCCTGGGTTATACTGGATTTAGAAGCCATCTAAGTTGGAAGACTCTGCCTCCTTACACAGCAGCCTCATTGTTTCAGTGAAGAAACAATCTCTGTCCTTAGACATGTTCAAGTTCTTGCATTTGAACATCAACTGCTTGTGGACTTACTGTTTTGTTTCTTTTTCAATCAAACATTTAATATTTTTAAAAATTATTTTAATACAGCTCCTAGTTATTGGAGACACTGAAATTATTTCCACTTACACTTGAGTCTCCTGTCCCTGCAGATATTCTCACCATTGTGTTCAGTGCTTTTTAATCAGGAACAGAGAAATGGAAGCCAAATCTCAGTACAGAGTTGTTCAGCTCTCACAGGCACTGATAAGATTGTAGATACAAGTCCATGTGATTTTGGAAACCTGCAGAAACCAGGCATTTTGGAAACCAGGCAGACAGATTTTGGAAACCTGCATTTTGGAAACGATACAAGTCCATGTGATTTTGGAAACCTGCACTACAGGCAGACAGAACTTCTCCCACTTCTCTGTGGGTTTTGCTGCTTCCTTGCAAGACAAGCAGCCTCTTCACGTGTGGTTGAAAAATAATACAGCACTGCAGTTTTTGGTACTAAATAAGATATCATGACATTTATTCTAAGCGTATGTATTGTAAGGGTGCATTGTAAACCTTCAGTGAAAAAAAACTTTCCTCAGAAGAGACTATTTTTAAACTGTTGTGGAAAATACAGCTTTATAAAGAAATGTCTTAGCATATTCTGGTATTTTAATATACAAACTAGTGTGTCTGGGTTTTGCTGGATGAAAAACTGGAAGTTTGGTGTTTTAGGTAGATAACAAAGGTTGTCTATTTTTGGGGGCTTATTGATTGGCAAGATCAGGTTTTCAGTGTCTCCATTACATGTCAGACCACTCTGGTATGCAGCAGAGCAAAGGCAAGAAAGCCCAAGGAGCCATGTACGTGCTCCAACGTGGGCTATTAATAATGATGGTGCTGTGCAATATCTGAGTGCCTCTGCTTTCTCTTTTTAAAAACAGAAATCATTCCTACCTGTAGGCCTGACTCATGGTAAAGCAGAAAGGGACAAAGAAACAGAATATTTTACAGAGCAAGGATTTTGCAGTGCTTCTAAAGTCCCAGTGCTTTTTTCCCCTGCTCTTTATGTTGCAGAAGAGCTTTGTTTTCTGGACGTTTTAGTTTAGTTTCTTGCTCCCAAGTTACTTCTTGGTGATGGTTCTCTCTGAGATCTGGGCTGCAGAGCAGGCAGTGCCATTTGGGTGTTATTTGAGAGCTAAGGAAAAGCAGCTGGGCAGGTGGAGCAAAAGGAGAGAACAGAATGTGCTGGAAACTCTCAGCACTAATTTTTAAGGGGCACAAAAATTATACCAATGCGTTTCAGCCACTGTGATAAATATACCAGGGGTGTGGGGGAGGAGGGTGGCAGGAGAATAAACAAACACAGATGAGGAAGCAGAACGTGGCAGCCAGTCCCTTGCCTGCCTGCAGCTGGCAAGGCTCTGCAGCAGGCCCTGGGCAGAGAGGAGCACCAACTAGCTCACCAGCTGAGAAATGCACAGGATGACTCTGCCCTCCTCTCCTCACCCCCTTCCCATTACACAAGAGGAGGAGAGCCTCGTTTCCCAGAGTAAGGAGAATAAGGTGACTATTGATGATACCTTCTTCTGCCAGCTAAGAGTCTCAGAAGCGTTTTACGGTCATTAATTAATCCCTGCACAAGTTGGGTGACAGAGGGATAGTCAGGGTCATTTTCCTTCCTTTAAAGCACAGAATGTTGTGGATGATCATCTGGCTGCCAAAGCAGGCATTTGCTTTTCCTACCTGGAGTAGGTATTCTCCCAGGGATCAGCTGCACCTGCCCAGTACATTCCTGGCGCTTCTTCAGACCTTGCTTTCCCCAGACCCGTGTGTCTGTCCCCATCTTTCTGCAGGCATCAGTGTGCAGTGCTTACCCCATCCTCCTCCCCTCCTTGTCCTTAACCACAAAAGGTTTCTCCGTGGGTAGGCTCAGGCAGAGCCCAGGCAGCAGCTGCCAGGATATCCTCGCCACGGCATTTTGTTTATCTCCATGTCCATCAAAGAAGCAGACAGATAAGCTTCTTCCTGCTCCCTCCCATCGATCAGGGCTCCAGAGCCTGATACCCCCCCCACATCCCACTGCAAACACTGCTTCTGCTGCAAAGATTGAGGAGAGAAAGCCCTGAAAACGCATCTCCCTCCGTGCTGCTGTACTCACCATCTCGTTGTAGGCATCTCTGCTGAGCCGAGGGGTCAGTTTGATGGTTCCCATGAAGACGAAGAAGAGCCCCAGGGCCACCGAGAGGGCAATGATGGTGATAGTCCTGGGAGATGCCATGGAACGGGTCCTGGGAACCGGTCCTAGCGAGGCCTTCTTGATCTGGCTGCCAGCTAGGGCAGGAGGTAGTCAGTCACCATGGGAGGAGATGAGGAATAAAGCTGCAGCAGGGATGAGAGCGGGAGGGGGATTCAGCCTCCTCCTCTCAGCAGCCTCCGGGTCCTAATGCCCGGCAGCAGCTCCAGCTCCTGCTGAGCAAGGAGCATTCCCACTGCTCCCACCATTGCCATCCTGTTCCCTTGCACGTTGCATAAATTACCCACAGGAAGCCAAAACTGAGCCGGCTCGGGGGATGAAGGAGAGGCAGCCAAACGCACAGCGCGGTTCACACGTTATCAGGAGCAACCTGCTGTGGAGGAAAAGTGGTCAGAGGTCCCTGGGATGCAGGCAGCTTCCAGTTTCAGATGCTCAGACACTAGTGCACAGCAAACAACATCTTGCTTAATACATTTGCCCCAGAAAAGCAAAAAAATATTTGCCTTGCCTTTGTGGTGCTCCTGGAACCTGATGCCCAAAGGGGACAGTGAGGCTGCTGTGCCACCCTCCCCTGCTGCAGATAAAACCTGTCCTTTATGTTTAGCTCTCCAGAGACTAGTAGGAAGGTTCCTGATCCTCTATTTCTATTTTAAAGTCATTTTCTCTTCCCCTCTAATTTGCAACAAAATCCCTTTTGACAAAAGCATAGCCAGGCTAAGTAGAAATCCACTCAGATCTCACAGCAGGGAGCCAAGGTATAATTGTACAAAACAGAACTGCTGGAGAACTGCAGTCCTCACTATAAACTGAAAACAAGAGAATGAAACTGTGTGCAAAAATCTTACGCTCATGGGTAGTACAAGAGTGATGCTTCCCATGCCTGTCAGAAATCTCCCTAACACCCCCCTTTCTTGTGTGCTAAGACTCAAGTCCTAAGCCCGTGTATTTTAAGCCCCTATGACTTGAGAACTGGTGGTTGTGGTTATTTTTCCAAGCTCAGGGCTCCTCAGGACTGGAGTTAAAAGTCTGAAAAATACAGGCAGCTCTCACAGTTTCCTTGTGAGTTTATCAGCCTTGATTCACCCCCATCAGACAGGGAATGTAGAAATAAATTCTGACCAGGATAAACCAAAAGGTAACTTCAATACAACACAAAAGTAAGAATTAAAAAATAAAAAAGCCCTCAAAACAATATGGATTCACAAAACACAAGGAAATTGCTCACTCAGACCTACCTCCAGTAGCAACTCCATCTTCTGAATAGCTAGAGAGAACTTCACTAACACTGAGGTTCACAGCTTGCTAGTCAGTGAACATGGCAGGACAGACACAAATCACACACAACTTTTGGATTAGCTCTTGCAGAGCAACCTGATGAGGGACTAAGTTGGTGCTGCTGACATTTTCACAGGGCACTTCATATTTAGGTATCTGCAAGCATTAGCAGGGAAGGGGGAGGCACGTGTGGAAAGACACTGAAATGTGTTCTGTTTTAATTCATAGAAGAATCTTTCTCATTGCCTCCAACTTACCCACACAACTGATAGTGATTCAATGCTGGGTTTGGAAGTTTATACATTAAATATTTCCCTGACCCCAAAAGTCAAGGTTTTCCCAGTGAAGCATGAGTATTTCTAGTGCCTATGGTTTCTTCATAGAGAGTTCACTATCAGCTTGAAAAACATGACATATCCTTGAAGCAAGTGGGGAACTAATGGCATGAGGGTATTAAAAACACAGGGGATTTTAGTACTTTGTGTTCTCATGTTGATGGTGAAAACCCACAATGCTGGGCAGAGGGTATTTTCTAGCAGCCCAAGAAGAATTTTGCTAGGAAGGGTGATTAAATGCTACACAGAACCTTTTCAGCCCAGAAATCCCAGTGTTTCCTTACAGAACAGTGCAGTTAGGCAACCCAAAATAAGAGCAAAACCTAGATTATTTATTTATACCAACTTTCAAGGAAATAAGTTAAAATCCTAGCTACATCAACTCCAACCCTCAGGAGGGTAGCAAATTGCTTCCCAAGCTCTCAGGGCTGGCACAGCGGCCACCTCCTTGTCAGCGTGTGAACAGCAGCACCAGCTCACAATGAACAGTATGAGGAAACATGTCAAAGGGCACAGCCAACACGGGGACAAATGGCTCTCCTGCCAGCTTCTTCCCTGGGTCAGGTGGGCAGCACAGCCTGTGGAAAGCAAAGAGAGCATCCTTTAGACCAGCAGCCTTCCCACCATTGTTGGTAGCACAATAAGCACAGGGGATGCACTGAGGAGGCACCATGTCCTTAGCTAACATCCCTCAGTCTGCAGCCAATGCTGGCTGAGGTCTACAACCATCAATACTGAATCCCAAACTAGCTCTGGAAAACCTCACAGACAAGCTGAAGAGCCAGTAGCAGGTTTAAAGCTCCCTTTCTCACAAGCCATCCCAACTGGAAGACACTTAGTACCCACAGGAAATAATCCTCAGTTCTGTACGACCTTTGTTGCTTACCTGCAGACACTTGTATTACCTGCAAAAGGGGCCTGCCCCAGATATAAAGACTTAGATGTATGATTAACCCTAAGCTGGTGACTGATCCCCTTGGCTTCACTTACTTGGCCCAACCTTCCTGGAGTGAAACCTGTGGACTCTGTATCCCACATCCAGATGTGCCATGTTGTTGGGGAAGGGTGCACGATGCCATTAAAGCAACTTTGCATTACTTTATATTCCTTACTGGTGCACTACAGCATTTTGCTGGAACATAAACCCCAAAGAATACCTGCTACCTCAACCAGTGAGTGCAGCTTGCAGGTAAACCCAAAGTAATACAGAAGCATAAAGCATTGCTGACCATCCACTGACTAGTCCTGGATCACCTGCAGAACCTTCACCCAGTGAAATTCAGAGGGGAACAACAAAAAAAAAAGCCTCCCCAAGCCAAGGTCAGATATTTATGTCCTTGTCTGGACATAATGGGGTCTGTCAGTCACTAAGGTTAGTGGAAAGGCAGGTGCTCACTCCAGAAAGTTCCTCATGGCTTCACCCTCAGGCTTGCAGGAGATATAGAGCAGCCTTCGGATGGACTTGCAGTTTCGGATGGCTCGCACAACCCTGGGATCTGCAAAAACAAGATACCTTGCTTTCCCAGGCTCCCACCACCAATGTAAGCTCTCCAAAAGGAATGATGGTACAGCAAGTAACACAGAACTGCACTGAACTGTCAAAAATACAGGGGGAAAAAAGAATATACACATTTTGCCATGTTGCATCTCAGATGCAGGCTCCTGGGAGGCCAGGGATGTAACCCATGCTGCTAACAGCTCAGCCACTTTGGCAGGATAGAGCAGTGGGAAAATCCCTCTGCTTCCCAGGAAGAAGAATGAGATAAAAATTGTTACTTAATTAATCAGAGGCTTAACCTTCCACACACACTATGAGCCAGCATCTGGGCACCAGGACCAGTTTGGGACATCCCAGTACACACTAGAGTGAGTCCAGTGGAGACCACTAAGATGGTTAGAGGGCTGGGGCACAGAATGCATGAGGAGAGCGTGAGGGCTGGGGTTACTCAGCCTAGGGAAGAGAAGGTGAGCAAGGATCTATTTGCTATCTTCAGGGGCCTCAGGAGGGTTTACAGAGAAGCCAGAGCCAGAATCTTCTCAGAGCGGAATGAGAAGAGGACGACAGGCCATAGATGCACTGCAGAAAGGGGAAATTCTGATTAAATATATTATGGAAAATAATTTCAGGAGAGAGCATCCACCCTTGGACACACTCAAACCTCAACTGGGATTTACTGCCCTATACAACTGCAACCTTATACAACTCTAAAGCTGGCCTTGCTTTTGTTGGGAGGTTGCACAACAGAACTCCAGAGGCTCCTTCTCAATAACTCTGTGAGCCTATGAAAGATGGTAAAAAGATTAGAGCTGTCTGCTTTAAAGAGAAAGCATGATATAGGTACTGAAAACAGCAGGGATTTTAGCTGCTGTCAGCAACACGGTAAGGAACTAGAGACTAAGCAGGCAGAGGGACTGGAGCAAGTAGAACAGGTTTCGCAGAACTTGTTCAAAATCCTGTTTTCAGGATGAAAATAAATAGCATATTCTCTCACGGAGCCCAGCCCGAGACGGGTTCACCACAGCAACAAGGGGTCGGGCATCCTCCCACGATGACAGGAGTTGTGGTAACACAGCCTCTGCCTTCCCACTGTGAAACTCACAGTTCAAAATCCCTGTGAAGCAAAAAGCAACCCCATGAACTGAGCAGTCTCACCAGACATTGGGTAGAGCATGAGGTATCACATGGAGGTAACTTGTTAGGATCCCTCTGCCCACTTCTGCTTCTGACTTTTCAGCAGTTAGGTTTAAATTTTCAGCCATGGTGAGTCTGAACTCACCATTGAATGCTGCATTCCACCTGGCATCCTCTACTGCCTTCTCCACAACCTCAATACCAATAATCTTGGACACTTGGCGAGCCAGAGAGAGACCAATTGTGCCTGGAAACAAGGGATACAAAGACATTTTGTACATCCATGCTGAAGAGACAAGCTTTTGCAGAGTGAGGATCATTGTTGGCACACAAAGCTTCAGCCCTGGTGGCCACTGCTCACCTGTTCCACAGCAGATGTCAAGGAGGACAGTGTCCCCACCAGCCTGACACAGCTCCCCGACTGCCTGGTACAGAACTTCTGCTCCACTCGTGTTTACTTGGAAAAAGGCATCTGGAGAGATGCGGAATTTCAGGCTGAGCAGTTCTTCAAAGATGTGTGGCTCTCCATGAAGGAGCTGGAAGGGGGACTGCTGGTGGGAGCAGCGTGTCATGGTGCTAGCAGAGCACACAAAAACCAGCTGTTAGAAGGCAACACATTTCCATTCCTGGGATGCTCATGTGCAGGGGATGATGGTTCTCCCCCCATCAACTTTTATTTCATGTGAGTCTTTCAACAGGATCAAATAATTCCAGTTCTTTGTAAGGCATCTGTAACTTGCACAGCCTAGAATTTATTAAAAGGATCAAAATAACTTCACAGAAGGCAACAGCCCTGGGGTCTATTCCCCAGTTTTGCTGCTGATGTGATTTACTGTCTCAGGAAAGGCACTGTAGGATTTTTTCTTTAGTTTAATTTCCTTTTTTTTTTTTACCTTGGCTCATAACTCCCACATAGTAGAGCCACAGTGTACTCAAGTATTTCAGGTCTGGAATAACCAAAATACGTGGCCACCTTAAAACCACACCTGCAAGAGGCATCCAAACCTCTCCTGTTCTCTTGCAGCACTCCCTGAACTGGTAGAATTTGAATTTAATTGGAAGGGGGGAGAAAAAGGGTGGCTTTGTTTCCACTCTTCCCCTGTGTGAGGACATATACCTCTCTTGGAAATAAAGTGAAGTCAAGGCACAGACTGTTCCAGGTCCAGATGTGAAGAACTCCTTAAGCAGTGCTTTCTGAGTAGACAGTGCCTCCTGCCAAGAGCAAGGAAAACAAGGCTGTGTGGGCAATCTGGTGGGACACTCCTCCCCAGCAAAACACCCAGCAAGCTCAGTTCAGCGCCAGACCTGATGTGGCTCTTCCCAGGGGGCCCTGTCCTCCTTGTGCTCACCTGGCCCAGCTCCTGGGGGTGGAAGGTGATGATCCCCATGGTGTGGCCACAGCTGGTGGTGCGAACCACAAGTTCTCGCCAGTGTCCTCCTTTGTGGAAGAGGATGCAGGGGTCCAGGGAGGAGCGACGGATGAACTCCTCGTAGCACTGAGCAGAGGGGAAATGGCACTTGGAGGACAGTGAAGACAGCTGCTGTTGTCTTAGAATAACCCTGTGCACCCCAAAAAAAGTGGCCCTTCCACCAGTGTCATGTGTTTTTCTGTTTGGTTTCAATACACTGAGTGAAAGCTCTAAGTTACTGGAAGACAACATGTTTTAATTTAAATTTGTGATTCTTAAGTATTTTAATAGATTGGAAGGAATTCATTGTCACTTCATTAACTTCATTCTTTGACACATTACAGGCTGCAACAGTAACACAGAAGTTTTAATAAAATATGCATCCATCAACCAGAGTCAGGCTTGAAACTTTTCAGAACATAAAAAAGGACTTGAAAAGCCAGTGTAAAGTGTAAATAAAATCAGAATGTTTTCCCAAGAGTCATGGCAGTCCCTCTATTCCACAGTCCAGGGACAGACACGACATTTATTTACCTGGGCTACTTGTTTGTGTTTTGAGGGTATGTTCTTCATGTGGTCAGCTTTCACACAGACAATATTCCTTGCTGGAGAGAGACAGACAGGTATTTCATTGTTTTGTTTCAGGGCACATAAACCACTGTAGCATCTGACACAATAAACTGTGGAGATGCCTTTCACCTGAACTCCCCCACTGTACAACAACAAGAAGAAAAATAAATAAATAAATAAATAATTGTATCTAAATGCCCCAGTAAGTCCTGTGATGTTCTGGGTACCCACAGTCTGCAGGATCTGCCAGAATTCCCTTTGCCAGTGATTACTGTCACCGCCCTCCGTGAAGGGGTTGGAGCTGCAGGAGCTTTTCCGGTGTCCCAGAGCACCTCCCGAGCTCCCCTGGGCTGCCCTTACGCTGAGGCAGCCGGAGCAGCCGGCGGGTTTCTGACCGGGCAGCGGTGCGGGCTGGCGGCAGCAGAGCAGCTCAGCCCGCCTGCAGGGCCGCGTTCCCGCTTCGCTTTGGGTGCTCAGCTCCTGCCGCCGGGGGTAAACCGCATCGCTGCAGTTACCGTTGCGGTGGGAAAAGCGCAGCCACCCCAGCGCCTGCTGCTGCGGGTGCCGAGCAGCGAAACCCGGGGCTGGAGGCGCGGGCAGGTCACCCCGAGCAGCTGGCAAGGAGCTCTCGGCTCGTGTCTCTGCTGCACAAACCCAAACGGCCTCACGTCCCAGCGCCCCGATGCTGCTCTGCTGCCCGCGGGGACACACACCCCTCCGGGCTCTCCTGCGCAGGAAACGAGCTTGGAAAAGGGCTGCCCCTGGCTGGGGGGGTTTCTCTTGGCAGCCCCCAGGCCCGGGCTGTCACAGCAGAGCTGGCCCCGACCCGGCCCACCCGGCAGGTTCCTGCCCAGCTCCTTGTCCTGCACTGACCTCTGCCAGTTCCCACGTACAGCCCCACGGTCTTGGGGTTCCCGTCTGGTCCTCGGTTCACAGAGAAAGTAGATTTGTTTCTGTAGCCATGGGTGATGGGCTGAGGGAGAAGGAAAAGGAAAGCCCTGGGTTACAAGGAAAAGTAACGGAGAAAAGCCAGAACCCAGCCTGGTTGTTGTGTTGGCAGCACGGGAACACACCCATGGACGTGTCACAGGCTGCAGAAGCAGAAGGACTCACCGAAGGGACCACAGGCTGGAGAGGACAGCAGAGTCCACCTGCTTTCCGTGCACCTGTGCCCAGCTCCTCAAGATGAGATGCCAGTGTCTGCAAAACCCTCCTCTGGCTTTCATACTTCACCTGCAGAGGAGTCCTGAGCCAGAAACACTCTCATAGGACCACACGATGGTGGGCAGATCTTAATCACCCACCTCTGTGAAGGCCAACAAGAGGGAATACTGCAAAGGGGATATAGCCCCAGAGGAACTCTGCCTTTCTCATCACTGCAGCTGCTTAGAGCAATGGGGAAGGAGGAAAATCCCATGGGCCCCAAGGTCTGACCTGGAGCATTTGGTCCAACCTGAAGCCCCAGTGAACCAGCTGTCCTGCACTGGACAGGATCCTCTGCTTAGAGCAATGGGGAAGGAGGAAAATCCTGTATCCATGGGCCCCAAGGTCAGACCTGGTCTGACCTCTAGCAGGAGGGTTGAACTAGATGATCTCCAGAGGTCCCTTCCAACCCCTACCATTCTGTGCTTCTGTGAAGTTCCCATCCTCTGTGCTGTTGGTGATCACACACACCACACACAGGGAACCTCCTGGTTCTGTCCTTCCCAGTAACTGAAGAATCAAAGCAGCAGGAAGTGGGGCTGAAGAGTTTACAGCATTAAGTGACCAAGATGCTGGGGGCTGTTGCTCACAGGTGATAGGAAACAAGACAAAGTCCACATAAGCACATCATACCTGCAGCTGCTCTTGGTAGGGAAGTCTCCACAGTGGAGTCACTGCATTTGCTAACCTGCAAAGCACAACATCACAGTCCTGCCCAGAGCTGCTAGTGCCATAACATCCACACCAGCTGCTTCATGGGCAGGACCATCCCAGTATGGGCTCTGCACCAGAGCTGGCTGTCAACATCCAAACCCCCTTCTCACAGCACCTTCTTGGTGCAGAACACTTGTCACTGAAATAGGGGCCCAGGAACCACAATGACCCAGCTCTCCAGGTGACAGGCTGAGCCTTGGGTAGAATGACCAGTGGTGTCTGTGTGTCCTGAGTACCCCAGACATCTTTCTGATCCTCCTTTAGAGGACAGGAACAGTGTTTCCCCTGCCCAGGGACCCAGAGAAGAGCTGCTGAGCCCTGTGTGAGATCTGACTCCAGGTTGGTAAAGCCAGGGAATGAGTATTCACATGTTGCTGGGGCTAGAGGGGGCAAAAAAAACAAAGTGAAGAGAAAAGGGGAGGAAACAGATCATGCTGTAGCTAAAAAAACACAACAAGGCTGATTAAAAAAAAAAAAAAAAGAGTAAGGGGTGAGGTGGATTTTATCCATAACTGTCCATCAACTACTGAGCCACTAAACCCATGGAGATCTGCACCCACAGCTCAGTAAGCTGCTCTTAATACTTACTGGGATTTTTGGAGCTGCTTCCAAAGCACCCAGTGCCAACTACATTCAAAGAACTGCAAATCAAATGGACTGTTCCCTTTTGCTTGCTTTATGGCAACTGTTCTGCTCCTTATCCCCTACCCTTAGACCTCTTAATTTGTCTTTGCCATTATTCCTAACCCCAGGCCAAGCTGCAGGGAAGCCAGCAGGGCCCTGGCTCCTCTAATCTTACCCTGGGTGGAAGCGAAAACCCCAACCCTCTGCTCTGACCACTTCAGGTGCTTGGTGCTTTGCAGGAGCACTTGGTCACTTTGGAAAAGCCATACCTGTCCTCCCAGGAGGAACCTGGCAGGTTGCAACCCTCCGTGGACTTTTTCTTCTCCTTCCACTTTGCTGCTGCCTTCTTCTCTGTCAGCCGATTGCGGCCACGGCCGGGCAGGCTGCTCAGGGGAGCTCTCGAAGGGTAAAAGTGCCGGCACGGCAGCCTCAAAGCTCGGGACAGAGCCATGGTGGGCAGGAGAGGGGCTGCAGCCCCGCAGGCAGCACAGCGAGCCCGCCGCGGCCACGCACCTGCGGACGGGTTGGGAAAACCACCAGAAAATAAACCGCTGAGTTTAAAAAGCGGGGCTCCGGTCCCGGGCCGCAGCTTCACCGGCCCC
>NW_009953098.1:1101508-1103083 GCF_000747805.2 Chaetura pelagica | reverse complement strand
GGTGCGGCCCGGCCCGGGAGCGCTGCGGAGGGTACCGAGCTAGGGAGGGGGGTCATTTGATTGATGGGTTTGTATTTTTGCTGCGTGCACAGCTAACTCAGCTTACAGCACCCAACTCTGAATGAAGCGTTTATCAGCTGCAATTTCACCTGAGAGGAAAAAAAAAAGCTGTGTAATAATTAACTCTTCTTAAACGTGGGAATCCATGTTTGCAGTTTTCAAACGTTTGGAAAACAAACACTGAATTTTCCAGTGGAAAAAACCTGCCATGCCTAGACCCCAGCATTAAAATCAAGAACACACATAATTGCCACCCGTGTCAGTGACCTCTTGCCTCCCACTTCTCTCCCAGGCCTGCAAAACCAACCTCTCTCTCCCACAGCCTCAGCCAGCTGGGGGGTCTCTGGAGAGTGTTTGCTGGAAGCATTTGTTTCACTTACCATTAGCCAGGTGCAGCAGAATTGCTCCTGATTTACACTATACACATTTGGAGAAGACCAAGACACCTCTGGCTTCCAGAAGAAAGCATCCCCTTCCTGAGATTGCACCTTATCACTGCAGCAATTGGGCTTTGCCTACAGGCAGCAGCTGGATGTACTTAAGACCACAGGTTAATTTGTTTTCTCATCTAAAGATCCTCACCTAAATACTGGCAAAGGTCCCAATACGCAGAAAGCAAGAGGGCCAAAGGGCCCAACAGCAGACAAGAACTGTAAACAGTCCATTCCAAGAACTCCACCACTGATTTAATTCCTAATTACCCTCTGCTAGCAGATTGATCCTCTTGCAGTCTCAGTTCTCTACATTACCAGCTGTTCCACAGAAAATGCAGTCAGGCCACTACCACCCATCCCCAGGCAACCACTTTTGTCCACCACAAGAGCCAACACTTGGCCTCGTGTTGGCTGCAGTGTCTTGTTTTCATGGGAGGGGGGGAAACCTCATTTTAATATGTTGGGGTTTTTTTTTAATCCAACTCCAGCAATGTTTTCTTCCTAGATATGCAAGCCCTTCAACACATGTAGCTCAGATGATAACCTCCTAGCAACAAGTTCCCCTGTCTGCAAAGTATGGCCAGCTCTAAGGAACAGCCAGAGTTCTGCTCTTTAAGAACAGCCCAAGTTCTGCCCCGAATCAGCTTTAGGGTTAGACTTTTTTAAACACGACAACTTCCAACACATATGGTGATTATTTTACTACAACACAAGGTAAATGAGATGTGCACATTCGCTTCTCAATTGGTACTCGATTCTGTTACAGAACTAACATTAAAAATAAATAACGGAATTAAAGAGACACTGACACAGATTGTGGCTTTAGTAAGAAGTGCAAGCCCGGCCCAGCCGCCCCGCGGAAGCACGGAAAGTCCCGTCCATACCGGCCGCAGTTCTCAGAGCCCCTGTCCCGCGGGGCTGAGCATCTCCTGCAGCACCAGGTGCAGCAGGTGGTTCTGCTCGGCGCTGAGCAGCGGCCAGAGCTCGGCTTGCAGGGCTTTCAGCGCCTCCGCGTCCTTCTCCTGGCACGCCAGCACAGCCGACTGCAGCAGCAGGAACAGTTCAGCCGGCAGGTAGCTCG
>NW_009953098.1:1093457-1099050 GCF_000747805.2 Chaetura pelagica | reverse complement strand
TGCTGCTGAAGGTAGGGCGGGCTGCGGGAGCCGCGTGGCCGCGCCTTTTGTCCTCGGGGGCTCCTTCCCTGGGTACCCCTGCTGCTGGGAAGCAGTCACAGCAGGAGCTCACCCTCTGCCTGCAGAACTCGTGTTACCAAAGCTTGCTCAGCAGTATAATTCCGTGCCTGGTTGAGAAGTTTACCCTCTCCTATAGACGCCCCACCAGATTTCTCCAGCTGTGTGCTTAGGTCTGAGGGTGCCCCCAGGTCTGTGGAGGCTTCTCAGTTGCTTGTGCTAAATTTCTAGGGCAGGCAGGATTTTTCCTGCCTTGTAAAGGCTGCTTTCCCTTCTCTTTCTTCTGCATCTTTCTGCAAAACATGGATGTGGTTACATTTTTGGTCATTTTAGTTTGGAAGAGGCTCTTTCGTGTAAACATACAAAACAGAAGCTTAACTGGGAAGATCTGTTGGGGCAAAGCAACACTGGAACCAAGGTGAACTCAAGAACACTTGTACCTTTTGCTTGCATTTTGTAGAACTTTGACAAGCTAAATGTGATGACAGCACACTACACACCTCTCCCTTCTGGTGCTAATCCCCTGAAGAGAGAGATTTCTGACTACGTTCGGTAAGTGCAGAAAGGGACAAAGTGGTTTATTTTTTCACAGTTGGTATCTTCAAAATATTTTCTGGTTTGGATTCCCCTTCTACCTTCCTGCTAGACTTGCTGCCTTTGCTGTTAACTAGTAAGTAGGTCCTGTTGGTCACATCCCATAGAGTTTACTTTGTTCTGGAGTTGTGGTCTATGGACAGACATGCAAGTGCTTGAGGGATTTGCTGGGGTTTTATGGTGAGTTCTTTGGCCTAAGTTCTTTGGTCCCTTTGGTTTGGGACTCCTTGGAGTTGGTAGCATTTCATTTAAGTGCAGAGGAGTGAGGAGCAGTCTGGGGTGAAAATAATTCTTTGACTGTGGAGTATTACCAGGTGCTGTGCACAGAGCAGCTCAACATGTGCTCCCTGAGAGCAGCTGTGAGGCTTATTGCTTGCTTGGCTCTATAGATACACATTTCTTTGCACCCATGACAAGTGTGGTGGAAGATTTTGTGCTCTAGCTGTGCTTGCCCTGATGCTCAGCTCCTGCTCTCTGTCATCTTGTGCTACAGGTCTGGCTTTATTAACCTGGACAAACCTTCCAACCCGTCTTCCCATGAGGTGGTTGCATGGATCCGACGTATCCTTCGAGTAGAGAAGACTGGGCACAGTGGCACTCTGGATCCTAAGGTGACTGGGTGCCTCATTGTGTGCATTGAGAGGGCAACGCGACTGGTCAAATCTCAGCAGAGTGCAGGTATGTTAATTGCTGGGACTAATTACAGGCTAAGCAACTGGGGAGGCGTGGAGTTCTTTTAGAGACCAGGTGGAGATGTGCAGGCTTTGAAAGGGCTACTCTTGGTCTTCAGGGCCTTGAGCTTAAGGGTTCCTTAACCTTCTTACTCCAAGCATCCATGCTGTCAGAAGTTGGGGGGGGCATTTATTGCTTCTCTGAGGCTTCTGGTTTAAGTCAGTGAAAACACTCTGGTTTCATATACTAACTGAACTCGTGGCCTCAGCTTCTACCAGTCTAGTGAAATAAAACTTGATGAAGAAATAAATGTAGCTCAGATTTATTTTGCTGGAAGACTGACCAACTCCATAATAAACTGTGCACACTTCCTAGGAGAGGTGGTTGTGAAAATGTGAGGCTGCTGTGTGGCTGTGAAGCAGTGTGGACCTGGAGGTCAACATTAAAATGTAAAGTGGCCACTCCTGACTGCTCTTGTCGTTCTTTCAGGCAAAGAGTATGTGGGAATTGTTCGGCTGCACAATGCAATTGAAAGTGAGGCTCAGCTTGCCAGGGTAAGTCTCGGGTGCTCTTAGCCAGGCTGGCACTTTGCATGCATGCAAAGTGTTTGGCACTGGTGGGAGATGAGAGCATAGGAGCAGAGCTCAGGGGTGCTCCGTGCGTGAGGTGATGACAAAGTTTATCCATTCTCTGAGTGCAGTGGTGCTGCCCCCCTGCAGCACCCTGGTTCCTGTTCTAGGGTCTGGGTGCTGTGCAGCCTCCAGACACCCTCCAATCTCCCAGTGTTCTACTGGGGGCTGCTGTGGTGTGTGGCTGGCTGCCTGCAGGAGGGCAGTGGTGCTGGCAGGGTTGGAGCTCCTCTCTGGGGAGCTGTCTCCCCACTGAGCTGAAAGGATCATGTCTGATCACACACTGCTGCCACCTGATGAAAAAGTCCAGCTGTGCTCAGTGGCAGCTGGGGTAGCATTTTGACCACATCACTGGTTCAGATCACCTTTTTTTAAATAAGACATCACCAAATTGTGATGAATCTTGTGGTTTCTCACTCACAGAAATGGTTGTAGTTGCTGAAGACCCCAGGGTGCTCCTACCTTAGGGTTCAGATGTGAGCTGTTATTTCTTCTGCTTCTACCCCCAGGCAATAGAAACTCTGACTGGTGCCCTGTTTCAGCGACCGCCCCTCATTGCTGCTGTCAAACGACAGCTGAGAGTCAGAACCATCTATGAGAGCAAGCTGGTGGAGTATGACCCTGAGAGAAGATTAGGTAAAACAGGGCTTTCCTGCCTTCTTCCTCTTAAGCTGGCAGCTGATAAAATTTCCTGTGAAATGGGCTGCTTCCTGTTCTTGGCAGATACCTTAAGACATAAATCCTGACCACCATCAACCAGTACCTGCTTCCTGCATTACCCTGGTGTGTTGAGAAGCAAATCCCATCTGCTTTTTTGTACTGCTGCATCCTTCACTGAAGAGCCAAATGATGTCAATTGGATGGCATTAGCACTCGGTGCAAGGATGACCTTCATCTATCACCCTAGGCTGATGGCTCTGTGAAGGGTTGTGGGCACAGCTTCTCTTGGAGGGACTTTCCAGGTGTGGTTCATTTCTAGATGTGTACTAAAATACTCTTCTGTCCTGCATTTCAGGTATCTTCTGGGTGAGCTGTGAAGCAGGTACATACATCCGGACACTCTGTGTTCACCTGGGTTTGCTGCTTGGAGTGGGAGGCCAGATGCAGGAGCTCCGGAGAGTCCGCTCAGGCATCCTGGGAGAGAAGGTAGAGTGGTACCTCTAACTGACCAGAAAATCTGACATTGGTAGAATTGCAAGGGTTCCTTGGAACTGTGTTAGTTTCACCCTATTAGGAGAAGGTGTAAGTGCGCAGCGGCTGGGAGGAATTTTGTGAATAGCCCCAAAAACACAGGATCTCTTGCTAGGAATGGTCTGTAACCAAAGTGTTGAGTTCAGTTCAGGGTGTTGCCCCTGGTCTGGTAATTAAACTTTGGGACAGTGAGTGACTGGGAGGTACACCATGGTGGATGAAAGTTTGTTTTATGCCACCTGTGTTTCTCAGCCTACAAACCATGCAGATGCCATGTGTTCAGGCAGGGGAGGTGTCTGATTAGGAGTCAGCAACTGCCTGGTGTCAGGGCACAGTGCAGGGAACGTGTTCCATCAAAATGAGCCTGGGAGATGCAGTCCCGTGTGGTCTTGAACACTTGTTCAGTCTTTTCAGTTTGGTCAGAGCTGGATCCTCCCACCAGCACAAACTGCAGAGCTAAGTTCTTTCTTGGCAGAGCAAGAGCATCAAAGTGCAAGTGCCTCCCCACCCATCTGTGCTCTTCCCACTGCTGTAATTACTGGAAGTCATGTCTGAATTCCAGGTGTTGGGTGCTTACAGCTGCTTCAGGAATGTATTCTATGTCACAGATTGAAGAGCTGATTAGTTTAGACTTCTGCTCACTAATCTTTGTCCAGAAGTGCCAAGTATTTGGTCATATTTCAGAGTTTCATGTGGACAGACTTCATACACTAGATCCAAGTGCTGTCTGAGATGAGGAAGGTTGAAGGCACAAGTCAGGCTGACTTCCATCTGTTGATGGAAAGTGTTTCTGGCTCTTTTATGTTGCTTTTTTTGATGCTTCCGATTTGGGCATCTGGTTTTTCACTCCTTTCCAGCGCCCCATGTGCTGCTGGGCTTGAGCTGTTTCCTTGTACTCCGAGTTGGTGGTTGGTAGAGTTTAGAGGGGTTGTGTCTTTGCAGGATAACATGGTGACCATGCACGATGTGCTGGATGCACAGTGGCAGTATGACAACAACAAGGATGACAGCTACCTGCGAAGGGTCATCCTGCCCCTGGAGAAGCTGCTGACCTCACACAAGCGGCTGGTCATGAAGGACAGTGCGGTGAGTTCCTGAGACAGGGCCAACTGACAGCCCAGTGCTCCCCCAGCTTGTACAGCTAATACAGCACATGGAGAATGAGGATCCATATGGTGTCCAGTGCTGTCCTGATGGTCAGCTGTTTAGGACCTAGTGTGGGCCACTGCCACATCATTGGTAAGATGCAAGAGCCAAGGATGGAGTGGCAGAGAAGCTGCTCTCTTCGCTTAGGAGGATGCTGAGGGTTGTAAGAGATAAGCCACACATGGTGGCTGTTTAGGTGCTCTGCTTACTTTCTCAAAGCCCCCAAGTGTTTTATGGTGGATAATAAGAAATAGATACATGGGGATGTTATTGCTGGGACAGTAAAGGCAAAGGGAAGCTAAAATATTAGGGACACTTCTTACCTTTGTTTTTTATTCTCTAATAGTTGATGAGCCCTTCTGTTCCCTATGTTTTCAGGTTAATGCCATTTGCTATGGAGCCAAGATCATGCTGCCTGGTGTCCTGAGGTATGAAGATGGTATTGAGCTTAATCAGGAGATTGTTGTAATCACCACAAAAGGAGAAGCTATCTGCCTGGGTATGGAACTTCTTGTTCTTCTTGTGCCCAACTAACTGCAGAAATAACAGACTGTGTTGCAGTGAATGCACAGCAAATGAGGCCCCATGCACAGAGGTTTAAATCCTGCTTCCAGATGGGAATTGTGGGTTAGTGTAGCCCAAAGCAATTGGTGTTGGGCAGAATGTTAAGAAGCAGTGGCTGCATCAGTCCTTGGCCAGGTGTGAAGAATTCCTCAGCCTGGTTTCAGCTGCATAATAATGCGGGTGTGCTCGGTGTGTGAGGTGATGACAAAGTTTATCCATTCTCTGAGTGCAGTGGTGCTGCCCCCCTGCAGCACCCTGATTCCTGTTCTAGGGTCTGGGTGCTGTGCAGCCTCCAGACACCCTCCAATCTCCCAGTGTTCTACTGGGGGCTGCTGTGGTGTGTGGCTGGCTGCCTGCAGGAGGGCAGTGGTGCTGGCAGGGTTGGAGCTCCTCTTTGGGGGGCTCTGTCCCCACTGAGATGAAGGTATCTTGTCTGATCACACACTGCTGCCACCTGGCACATCACATCTCCTGAGCAGATGAGTGTAAAATGACTTGAGCAACTTGCAGCAGCTGCTGACAGAGCTCTTCCCTATCCAGTGGTGGTATTGGTGCTGCTCTGGGAAATGGTTAATCTTGCTGTGTTCACTTATCCAGAGTTGGTCTTCTGGTGTAAGACAGAAAGGCCTGTCCTTACAGTATGGTTCATCTACTACTGACACGCTGCCTTCAAGCAGGGCAACTCTCTAAAAGTCCAGAACTTGCCTCCAGGGACATTTTTGGGGTGAAATGACACTGGT
>NW_009953098.1:1084382-1093254 GCF_000747805.2 Chaetura pelagica | reverse complement strand
AGAGCGGGCTGAACGCAGCAGGTTCCTGCACTGCAGCCACAGTTCTGCTGTTAGAGAGTTAACAAGCTGTCCCTGCTTCTGCAGCCATTGCCTTGATGACCACAGCAGTCATTTCTACCTGTGACCATGGCATCGTGGCCAAGATCAAGAGGGTGATCATGGAGAGAGACACTTACCCCCGCAAATGGGGTCTGGGTCCCAAGGTGAGCAGCGTGGTCGTGCAGTCAGTGCCAGGGTGGCGCTGTCAGGAGCCCAGTGGTTGGGATGTGGGACTTGGGGTCCTTTGGGCAGAGCTGTGCTCTTGTCTTTTCCAGGGCCTCTGTGTAATTCTGCTGTGCTCTCCTGGAGCCATCTTGGTGGCAGTTCCCAGTGCTGGGACCATGCCAACCCAGTGCTGGTGGGAGCAGGGCTTTCCTTCCAGATGGAGCCTGGGCAGCTCTGCCCTAGGCCCAGCTGAGGCTACCAGAGGTGCTCAGATGTGGGCTCCTCATGTCTATAAATCACCAGCCCTCCTATGGTAAGGAGCCAAATGATGTGGAATGGATGGCATTAGCACTCTGTGCAAAGATGACCTTCATCTATCACCCTATGCTGATGGCTCTGGAGGGGCTGGGCAAGGAGCTCTTTTTCTTTCTGGTGCATCCTCAACAGTGCCAGAAATGGAAACTGTCTTGTGAGACACTAAATTGTGCCTGAAGGACAGGAGTGGTGGGAATACTCATTCTTGGGTTCTTCTTTTGTTTCAAGTATGTGGTAGTCATGGAAATCAGGAGGTCATCTGTGCCAGCTTAACTGCAGCCATACTGGCATTTCACTGTGGCATGTGATGCAGCTAGAACTTAAAATTTGGTGTCAAGTCACTACTATGGCTTAGTCCATTCCTGTGGTTCAGGTGAAATGTAGAAAGCTGTGGGGATGCAAGTTTAGCTGAGAAGTCCAAACTGTGTGGTGAGTTCAACATGCTGGAGGGAAGGGATACCATCCAGAGGGACCTTAACAGGCTTCAGAGGTGTGCCCATGCTAGGTGGATGAGAAAGTCGAGATGAGCCACCAGTGTGTGCTTGCAGCCCAGAAAGCCAAAAGTGTCCTAGGCTGCATAAAGAGGAGCATGGCCAGCAGGTCAAGGGAGATGATTCTTCCCCTCTACTCTCATGGGACCCCACCTGAAACACAGTTCTGGAGCCCCCAGCACAAGAAAGACATGGAGCTCTTGGAGCAAACCCAGAGGAGGGCCACAAAGATGATCAAAGGTGATACTGCATTTGCAGCTGGAGTGGTTCAGCTGAAATGTGGCAGGTCATTAAGCTGGAGAAATGCACTCAAGAGATCTGACCTCCGTGGTGTGCACAGTGCTGCTGTAACTCCCCCACAAATTAGCCCTTATTTTCTGATGGAAATGCCTCCTGTCTGGGATCTGTAGGCTGCTGTGCAGGGGATGTTTTGTGTGATCTGTTGGAAGGTCCTTGGAAAAGTGTTAAACCAGTAACACTGTAGTGGGCTTGGCTTGTACCTAGGAGGGTTTCTCCTCCATGGAGCTGCAGTCTGACTTGTTGCATGTTGCTCTCAGGCCAGTCAGAAGAAGATGATGATTCAGAAGGGTCTGCTGGACAAGCATGGAAAGCCCAACGAGAGCACCCCTGATTCCTGGAAGAAGGAGTATGTGGATTATAGGTGAGTACAGGGTGTCTGGCTCCCTCGTGGCTGGGGAGGGCTGGATGCTGCTGTTTGTGTTTGGAGCATGTTAGACCTGGCCCAAGGCCTGGCTGTCCAGACCTGTGAGGGACAGGGGCATGTCTTGCAGTCCCAAGGAACACCCTGCTAGTGGGCAGTGCCGGAGGGAAAGGCCCTGAGCAGACAGTTATCCCTTTCTAGCCTGTCCATGTGGTTTTAGAGGGAGTCAGTCTGCTAAATTAAATGGAGGAGACCTTGCTGTTGCCCAACCCAGCCAGCCCTGGTGCAGGCTGCAGGTCTTCCCCACACTGCCACCCTTCCCAGTGCTTAGTGTGGATTATGTGGCCAGGGCTTTGTATCTGTGCAGAGCAATGTGAGGCAGCAGCTGCCCTGCTTAGCCTGGGGATCTTCTCTTTCAGGGATGCTTCCAAAAAAGAGGCAGCTGCCATTCCCCGAGCTGTTCCAGAGCTGGAGAGGGCTCAAAAAGTGAGTATCTTGCAGCTCTCTGACTGTAAGGTTGTTTGGGTGGATTGCCTGGTGAAGGGTGGATGTGTGTCTGTTCCTTTAGGTCGTTGGCATCAAGCTGCTTTGATTGTTTTATAGGGGAAAGTGTTTTGTATTCTGGGAGCCCAAACATGCTGTGGATGCATCCATCTGTAGGGTGACCTGTTTAGGGCCTTGTCCTTGAATGTTTGTCTCCAGGATGTTGTACTTTGTGTGCAAGTTCTGTAGCACAGTATGAGAATGGGGAGCTCTGACTTGTGCTGTACAAGCTGCAGCCTCCAAGGAAATTTGTTGCATAGAGCCACAAGGAAAGTTTGTTGTGCCAGAGAACTTTTCTGGAGAGTACAGACAGTTGCCTAAGTGTCTGTACCAGTGTTTCCTTAAGATCTAAGGCCCTAAATCATGCATTTGGAAGGTGCAGCAACGTTTCAAACTCTGGAGCATTTGGGGTACAAGAAACACTGAAATATGGGTGGAATCCTGGCAGAAGCAAATCCTGGACAGTATGTGGTGGTGGGGCCCATGAACAGTCTGTAGCTCACTGCCCTGCTCAAAGCATTACCTGTGAAGTTTGACTGAATTGGGCAGGACAGTTGCAGGGGGGCTTGCAAACAGTTTTCCCATCACTTGAGCTCCTTTGGAAGGTGGAGTGTCTGACAACATCTTCTCTTAACAGAGGAAACGGGAGTCAGAGAGCGAAAGCGAGGGGGCTGTGACCCCACCATCCCCTGCCACCCCACCACCCGAGGAGCTGAGCAAAAAGAAAAAGAAGAAGAAGGAGAAGAAGGCTAAAGAGGCAGCTGAGAGTGGGGGAGAGCAAATCGAAGTGGTATGTAACTGGTGTGGTCCAAGCATGGGAGAGATTGGATTAGTACCTTCAGGATAAACACATGAGCATCCTGCTGGGCATGTCCCCGAGGTGCCAGGCTTCCCACAGGCAGAAGAAGATGTCTGTGTAGGTCCATTTGTGCATTGGTTGAGTGTGGTATGGGAGGTGGGGCTTGTGGAGGTGGATCGGCAGTGGGGCAGGGGTGGGTTGAGCAGACATCTATGCCCTGGGGCAGTTGGGTGGGTGGATGTTCCTGCCAGCCACCTCTGCTCTGGAGCCCTGTAGTGGCCTCTGGGGGAGGATGGAGCCTGGCATGGCGCTGGCATTCAGTGTGGTGGTGAGGGAGGGTTGTGGCCATGGAGAGCCTGCACTGTGTCTGGAATTAGGTTGTACCTCCTGAAATGACCTTTCCAACCTCCTCACCTGAGAATTAGGAAGAAATTCTTTACTGTGAGGGTGGTGAGACCCTGGAACAGGTTGCCCAGGGAAGCTGTGGAAGCCCCATCCCTGGAAGTGTTCAGGGGCAGGTTGGATGGGTCTTGGAGCAGCCTGGGCTGGTGGGAGGTGTCCCTGCTCAAGCAGGGGGGTTGGAATTAGGTGATCTTTAAGGTCCCTTCCAACCCAAACCATTTTATGATTCTATGATTCACAGCCCAGTGAGACCAGCATCAAGAAGAAGAAGAAAAAGAAACAAAAGGAGGTAGAAGAAAGCTCGGAGTAAGCAGCTGGATCTGACCAAGGCAGGCGACCTCGGGAGGGAGGAGTCTGAGACCTGGAGAAAAACAGGACTGGCTCCGTGGCAGAGGGGCCAGTGAGTTCCAAATCCCTTTTCTGCTGTGTGGGTGTGTTTGCCCAGGATACACCTTGCATGGGTACCCCTCCTCATCCTGTTTTAAGGGTTGCCAGAGGAGTGAGGTGCCTGACTGCCCCTGTACTGGATTGCTGTCTAAAGCTGAACACTGTGATGCCAGTAGAAGTATCTTCAGGGAAGCTATAGTTCTTGCATCTTACTTGGTGTCTCTGTTTTCACCTTGAGAGGGAGGAATAACTTTTCTCACCCCTCTTGTCCTGCCTCTTTCTTTCCTTCCAAGTTGGGAGCTGTTACCTGATAGTCACAATGTGTTGGTGTCTGGAGGATTGGCTTTGTCACAGCCCATCTGAGTGGTTTGGATGGGGTATTTGCAGGGCTCTGGTTTGTTTTAACCTGGCCCTATGCTTGACTTGACCCTCAGCTAGATGAGATCAAATGGTTCAGCGGGTTTTTTTAATCTTACCATGAAATGATAAGACCATTAAATTCCTGCTTATTGCTTTAGAGTGTGGGGACCTGCTTGTTGTCTGATCCCCTGACCCAGTGCCCCAGTGAACTTTTCAGTGTGTACCTCTTGCTTGCTCTTCCCTATCCAGTTGTTGAAATGGGACCACAGTACTTCCAATTGCCTTCCTTGGAGGGGCAGAAGCAGAGAGACCAGAAGATATCTGGTCAGTGAGCTTTTTAGAGGGCTGTTGGGACTGGAGTCCTTGCAAAGAAAAGCTTGAGCAGAGGCAGAGCTGCAAGAGGCACTGGGTGTGGAGCTTGAGCAGTTTCAGAAAGACTTGTCCTAATTTTTTTATCTGGGGTGGCTCGCTGGGGGTGGGAGGTCTCTCCTCTGTCACAGGGGTAGTGCTGGCTCAGGATTTGAGCCCCTTTTAATGGGGAAGGGTCCAGGCTGCTTCCTCTCTGCAGATTCTGTAACGTTTGTCTTAGCCTCATGCGTTGCTTTTATCTTAACTTGGTATTTCTTCCCTCCAATGCTGGAGACACATGCAGGCAGTTGGGCCAGCAGATGGTGGCTGTCAACACCTGAGCAGAAAAAGTGATCCATTCTTATTTACTCTTTTTTTATATATATAAAAATAAAAGCCCTATTTTTGAACAGGTGATTTTCTTGCTCATCTGGCTGCTGTAAGAGGTCAGGGGGTCTGCTCCTGGGGAGGGGAAGCAGCTTAATGCAAGTGGGCAGGTAAATGGCTGCCCTTTCTGCCCTGCCTTTGTGCTGCTCTCCTGAAGAAGCTGTTGGTGCAGAGAAGTGGTCATGTTGATGTGGACCATCAGCAGGGGGACCTTTGTGCCTAGTCAGGACTTAACAGGTGTTCAGGGCTCACCCTACACTTTGGTAAAACCCACTGGAATGTGTGCATGGAAGCTGGGTGTTCTCTCCTGCTCTCCCTGTGCTGGAGAGAGCTGCTGGACAGGTCTGACAGTGGCTGGAAGGACCCTTGCTCAGCCTAAGAGGGAGAGGTAAAACACCAGTCACAGCAATGTTTCAGCACACATTTATTGCTGCTCATTATTTCCCTGCAGTGGTTCAGAACGAAGGTCCCTATTGCACATCAACAGATTTTATTTTTGGCATCCTTAAAAAATTGCACAAGACTTTTTGACCCCCTTCCCCTCTCCCCTAGCTGACTGGTGAACACACAGATGAGATTCTTTCACCTAAGTGATGGCTGTCATTTGCCCAGGAGCAATGGGGATGCTTCCCAGCCATGGTCATGGTGGAGCTTGTGCATCAGTACACTTGCAGAAGGAACCCCTTTGTGTGGATGGCTTTAATGTTTTCCTGCAGTCTGGAAAACATGCCTGGGTGATCTTTGTAGAGACACTTTTCTACTGCATGCAACAGATACTTGTGGCTGGAGCTAATTTACCCATTCAACTGTCCCTCTGGGATTTGGTCAGTGGGACTTCCTCAGCTGCTGCCTAGTTTCTCTGGCCTGGCAGTAACAATCCAAGCTGCACAGTGAGAATTTAAATACAGCATTTGGTTTTTTTCTTGTTCTAACTACAGTTGCACAGGGTGAGTCAGAAAACTCCAACCTCAGAACGCGGGGCAGGGTGAGACCTGCCTGGGGGTGGTGTCCTCCACACCACCTTACAAATCCACACTTGCCTTTTTGTGCTTTTTTCCCCATCTGTGAAGGGAAACCTGTGGATGATGGGGCTCTGGTGTGGTCTGTGTGAAGCCACCTAAGCTGAAGGTGAAGCCTCACAGACACCAGCCAGGCTTTTGAGGTGTTTGTGCTGCCGTGTGCACTCCTGCAGTGGCAAGGGACATCTGCCTGGAAAGCCTCTGCTCCACCCCTCCCCTTGGGACTGATGCAGAGGAGACTGGCTGGGGGCTTCAGCAGGGCTGTGCTTTTTCTTGCCTGGAGAGGCAGGGAGCTGTGCTCTGAGCTATGGGGGTGCCCTGGGCTCTAGCCACTAACAACCCTGCCTTGCAGTGCCACGGGAGGCAGCCATCCCCTGGGCAGCCCCTGTCCTGCATTCCCCCAAGGAGAGGAGATCTGGAGACCCTGTGTGTGTGTGTCAACCAATGGAGAACATGTCTGTGGAGCAGCAGAGGAAGGGAGTCGTGCTGGACTGTGTGTGGATCAGGGGAAGCTGATGAGAAGACTTCTCCCCACGGCTGCAGGATGATGGATGGGAAGCGGCTGGGGTTGGATGCCCTCTCAGTAGACCCAGGAGACAGGCACCCACTGTGGAGAGCTGCAGGCCTGCTCGAAGGCTTCCTGCAGCAGCTGGAGGCTTTCCTCCACCCCGTTGTTGACCAGCGAGAGGTCGAAGTAGTGTGCGTATCTGCTGCGGATGCTCTCGGAATCCTTCTGGAGCTGCTGCAGAGCCTCTGTCTGCAAGAAACCAGAGAGTGCTCCTGAGGCTGGGGCAGAGGGGAGTTTCACAGGCACACCCTCCCACCACCAAGAACATGCAAGTGGCTGCAAAGCATCAGCGCACAGAATGTCCCTGTAGCTCGGCTGTTGTGTCACCCTGGGGGTGTGTCTGGGGGTTTTGCTGGACTTCTCTGCAATGCTGGGAGTATCAGATCACCTGCTGGTGAGGCCACACCTGCTTGCTCTCTGTGTATCTTTAAAATGCTTTGTGGTGGCTCCCTGGGAGAAGAGGGTTCACCAAGCAGCAGGCTGCTCCTAACTACACCAAGCCATTCAGCCAGCCCTAAGGCTGATTTCAAGGTAGGATTCCTGCAGGATGGTGCCTTCCTTCTGGCCTTTTACTAGAATAGTGCTGGTTTCCAGAGCTGTACCAGCCTCTCTCTACTGGTTTTGGCTGGGATAGAGTTAAATTTCATAGTAAAAGCAAAGCTGCCTAGCTGGGGCATCGTAGGAGTGTGTCCCTGCAAGCACCTGTGCCCTCAACAGCAAAGTCCAGACCCTTTTCCTTGTATCTCTTTAACAGCTTGAAATGCAGGCAGCATTTCTTTTTTCCCAGACTGGGGAGGGATGAGCGTGAGGTCCTGTGCTTGCTACAGCTCTGCTGTGTGTTGTCTGGTAGCTCTTGGGGGTGGAGAGGGGCAAGGAATAAGCAGTTTGCCCGGCTCATGTGAGCCCTGTTGGGTCACATTTTGGCTCTGCTGCCTCCCTTCTAGTAAGCAGCGTCTGGAGCTCGCTATATATAGCGCCTGCATCAGCAGTGCTGGCCCTGCCCACTGCGGCAGGAGTTAATTCCTCCATCTGGAGGCATCCGGAGTTGGGAGAGGGGGGGTGATGAGGCAGCAGGCTCCCTAACTGCCCTTTCTGTCCTGATGTTTTCCCTCCTGCCCCCCAGCAGTTTACAATCCCTGTGCAGGTTAACGTGCCTCTAAATGCCTCTGCAATGCTTGCTGTGAAGGCTGCATAAATATCCTCCCTGCAAAGTAGCTGTAGCTGAAGCTTTACAAGCCCCGTGGCTGGCCATGAGTCCAAAGGAGCACAGCTCTGTGGGTTTTCCTCCCATGCTTCTGGCTCCCCATGGAGCTTAGCCCTCAGGGAAGCTGGTCCAGGCTGCTGCAGGGCAGGACTGACACTGCTCCCTGCCTGGGGAGCTCCCTGGGAAATGGCAGCATGTGGCTGCAGAGCCTGGTGCTGCAGGAGTTAACTGGGACGTCAGTGATGCTTTCATTCTAATTTTGGAGGCATGAGCATCTCAACCAGGCTAAGAATTAAAAAGAGCTGCTGTTTGTGTGTTCCATTTGCATGGCTGATGCCCCGGGTGTTGGGCTGTGTGCCCCCACTACCTGATGCTGCAGGGATGATGGTTGCTGGGGGGGATGTCAATCTGGACTAGGCTCTACAGCTGCAGAAATTGCTAATCCCTGTTCTCAGGTCTGTGCTCTCCTGGACCACAAACATCAATGCAGACAGGAGGGAGCTGCTGTGGAGCAGGGGGAGAGCCCTGGGCTGCTGCAGCAGGCTCCTTGCCCCTCTGCACCAGGCAGGCAGGACCTTCTGGAGGACTTGGCCTCCATCTCTGCCACCCACCTGTTCTGCCTTGTCCGTTGGGGCAATGAAGACGATGAACGGGGAGAGCTCGGCCGTGCGGACGATCTTCAGGGTCTGTGGAGAGAGGAGTGAGCCAGGGTGGGAGCAAGCACAGCCAGGCTGCTGTCCCCACTGCCCCCAGCCAGGGTGTGATGGTGCCACGGTACAGTGGTGGGCTAAAGGCACCACTCCCAGTCTGAGGCCATGGGCTTTCTGGGGGGATTCCTGAGCCTGGAGGCACTCAGGTGATGTGGGGGCAGGTGGGTGAAGCTGCAGCAGGGCTTCCCCTGCACCTCATGGGGAAGCATGTAAGGGCATCCCCAGCCCTGCTCCAGGCTGGTTACTGGGCACAACCACCACTTGACAAAACCCTCCACCCCCAGTCCCATGGCAGCCTGGCCTTGCTGTCCCAGCCAGGCACGTGCTGTGGCAGGGACTACCCTCACTGCATCCCTGTTTTGGGAAGGGAAATGCCACCCAGCGCTCCTTGGCTTTTTCCTTGGGGAAGGGCATGAACTGTCACAGCCAGCACAGGCAGGTCAATCTGTGGCAGGGGCCGGTGTGCCGCTCACC
>NW_009953098.1:1070899-1084098 GCF_000747805.2 Chaetura pelagica | reverse complement strand
CCCAGCCAGCACAGGCAGGGAAATCTGTGGCAGCTCCTGTGCTGCCTGCACCTCCCCCTGCTCCCTACCTGGGGCTCAATGTCCAAAATAGCGACTTTGTCCTGCTGGTGGATCTTGTGCACTGTTTCAAACTTGGTGCCAAACATATTTCCTTGGTAGCTTCCAAACTCCAGGAACTCGTTGGCTGAGATGTCCCGGGTCATCTCCTCAGTGGAGACAAAGTAGTAGTCTTTCCCATCCACCTCATTCTTCTTCTGGGGACGTGTGGTATCTGGGGAGGGAAGCAAATGATGTAAGTGCTGGCCCCCAGAAGGACTGGGCAACAAAACACAGCAGGCAGCCTCTGCTGAGTGACCTGGGTGTCCTGCCTTCCCTTTTTGAGCGTGGAGCTAGGGCATGGAGGACCCATGTACCTCAAGACTGGGATGTACTAATCCCCTTTCAACTCCTTCCTGCTTTGGGCAAGTAGGGAACTGAGCCACCCCAAGGAGAGCCACTGGGATGTGAAGAGTGAGACCCTGCTGCCACCATGTGCAGGTCCAGCTGGTCCGAGGGCAGGCAGGGAGGCCCTGCAGTGCCCTGTGTGGTGGCCCCTGATTTGGCAGCACTAGAGAAACATCTCCCTGCCTCCATTCTGCTGTCAGAAGGTCCTGGCTCAAGGAGGTCAGAGGGGAAAAAAAACAAACCAACCCTGTGCTGTGCCCTCCACCTGGCTGTGTACTTACATGGGGGTGGGTACATGAACTTCTCTGGGTTGTTGCTGAGCAGAGCGTTCTTGATGTGGCTACGGCCCACGCCGCTGGCCCCTGCGGAGAAGGAGGGATGGATGCTGGAGCCAGGCTCAGAGAAGCTTGACAGGAGATGCTGGGGCACCTCTGCAGCTCTGGGTCTGAGGAAAGGTGCAGAGCTCCTGGGGCCTTGCCCAGTATCTTGTTTTTTGAGCTGGTCTGTGGCACCTTCCAGCCCTGGAAGAGGCTCTCCCTGCCCTGGGCATACTCACCTCCAGCCCCAGCTCCAGCTGGAGATGGGACCAGGGCCCACTGAGTAGCCAGCATGGCTGGGCTGTGTGGGTTGTCCATGCCCACAGGGTCCACTAACAAATACTTAGCATCCACAGTATGGGAGCAGTTGCTTTGGTGCAGCTGTACAGACCACAGCTGCTTTAAAAAAAATACAATCTATAAAGAGAACTAGGAGCTGGAAACTTCTAAATTAACTCTGCCTCAGCACCACAGTGCAGGTGCCAGACCATGCACAAAGCCACATGTGTGGTGACTGCTGCAGGCAGAACAAATGCTCCCCAGAGCTTACCAGGTTTTGAAGGGCAGTGCTTCCCCAGCCCCTGTCCAGTCCTGGTTTCCCCTGGGACCCACCACACACAGCCCCTGCACTGTGGAAGATGTCTGGGGCAGGACCTACCAATGAGCACCAGAGTCTTCCTCTTGAAGGCTGGCAGCCTCACCACCTCCTCATATGAAACCACATCCAGCTGGTCAAAAACTGAGGCAGAGCAGAAACAAGACAGTGAGTGGTCAGAGCTGGCCTGGCTGCAGCAGCAGGACAGTGTGCAGGTCAGACCAAAGCCAGGTCCTTGGCCAAAATGGAGGGAGCAATAAGGACTGGGCTGGGAGCTCATCTGTGTTTGGCTGCTGGGGGAAAAGGGCAGAAACCTCAGCAGCATGTGAGGTGCAGGGGGGTGCTGGGGAGCTGGGCCAGCAGCCACTGAAGGAGAAGCCAGGGCTGCTCCTGCTCGGTAATTCTACTCAGGACAGTTAGGACATGAGAGCTGGGTGGAGAGGAGGCAGGACACTGCAGGGACCTTGTTGCTGGGGCAGCTTTAGCTTGGCTGATTTACAGCCTTGTTTGTGGCTGGTTGGAGCTGCAGGCTGGGCGAGAAGCCAGCATGTCCTCAGGCACCCACCTCTGCCAGCCCAGGGCATGCTTAGCACAGGGTGTTTACACGAGCAGCTGAGGGGCAGGCTGAGCACCTGTGGGGAGCAGTTCAGGCTGCTCCCCAACTGCTGAGCAGCAGCAAGGCCACCACCTGCTTTGTGGCCAGCAGCCTGTGGGGTTTGAGGGCCTGGGAGCCCAACCTCCCAAGGAGCTTGAGGCCAGAAGTGCCAGGGATTTTCCTCACATGAGAGCACAGGAGCTCAGTGCCTGGCTCTCATGGGAGTCAGCTCCAGCCTCGTGCACTACAGAGCTGCATGAAGGCTCAGCTGTGACCACCTGAGGAGTATGAGAACTTTGGAGAAGGGACTCAAAAAAACTGACAGCTGTGGGGTATCCTCCTGAGGTGCCACTGACAACACAGCTGGGCTGTTTGGTCTGACTCCCATGGAGGACAGACCCTTCCCTGCTCAGCAGCAGGGGTGATAATCGAGGCTGGAGATGGAGCCCATTGCCCTGCTCACACTTACTTGAGCTGTGCTTGGCCAGGTATTTATCTTTGCACTTCTTCTTCTTCCCAAAGGGGCTACAGCTCGGGGACTCGCTCTGGCTGGATGACTGGGTGACACTGGCCACACGCCTGCCAAGAGAGGAGGACACCACCCATGCTCCAGCTGTCACCCCAAGTCCTGGGGGAGCAGTGGGATTGTCCCTCAGACATGCAAGGGCAAGAGGAGCAGGGTGGCTGCTGGGACAGTTACAGGCTCACCCTGTGACAGATGAAGGGAACATTTGCCTCCTTTTCCCATTCTAGGATAGCACATGCTCATTGTTCCCACCTCCACTCCCAGATCCAGCCCTTCTGGCCAAATCCAGGAACCTACCACTCCTGCAGCTCTGGAGAAGGGATGAGTCCTGCTGACTCAGTGCAGGAACCCTCCACCCGTCCCTGCCACCAGTTGCTGTCATCCTTGTTTATGATTTGAATCACATCACCAGTCTGAAACTTCAGCCCAGCTTCCTTGCAGGGGATCAGGTTGTCTTTTTTGGGGTCGTAGTCAAACTGCGCCCTCATGAACATCTGCAAAAGAGTGGGTAGAGTCAGCATGGCCATGCAGGGTGGTCGAACTTGGTTGTGTCCAGCTCCTGGCCCCACACTGCATCTCCTGGCAGTGACTGCAGAGCCGGCTCCAGGTACAAGGTCCCTCATCCAGGAGGGATCCCAGCCTCTGCTGCTTTCCAGGCCCCAGGAGGCTGGGTGGGGAGAAAGAAGATGCACATGGCCCTGAGAGAAACTTCTGGGCATGGACCTGTGTTGGATTGTGCTGGGGGGTGAGGGAAGGAGGAGGACAGCATCTTGAGTCTATCAAGAGCCAGTGAAGTGGCCAGGGACGGGGCATCTACCACCTCTCTGGGGAACCTGTTTCAGTGTTTCACCACCCTCATTTTATTATTATCTCACAGTCACAGTGTTTGGGGTTGAATGGGACCTCTGAAGATCATCTAGTCCAACTAGATGCAGACCTAGTCCTGCTAGAGCAGGATCACCTACAGTAGATAACACAGAAACACATCCACATGGGTGCTGAACGTCTCCAGAGGAGACTCCACAACCTCTCTGGGCAGCCTGTTCCAATAAAGTTGTTCCTTATGTTTAACTTGAACCTCCTATGCTTCAGCTTGTGCCCACTGCCCCTTGTCCCTGGCCCCATCCCCTCCTGACACCCCTTTCAGATATTTATAAGCCTTGATAAGATCCCCCCTCAGTCTCCCCTAGGCTAGACAGCCCCAGCTCTCCCAGCCTTTCCTCATAGGGCAGATGCTCCATTCCTCTAATCTTTCTGGCCCAGGCCACCATCCTCCCTGGGTAGGGTAGACTATGCTGTCCTTGTTCCACATCAAAACAATTTCCCACAGTATGTCCTTCAGCAGTGCTGCTGGAGGCTCAGGGCCAGCAGGACATAGACAGGGTTCCCTTTCACTGCCAGAAAAGCAGAGCATATGGATCAAGCTGTGGTGTGAAATCTCTCACAATGGAAGGCAACACAAGTGGAATCTCCTTTCAGGATCAGGACTGATGCTTGCTTTGCAAGAACTCTTTGGCACCAGGAAGCTGTCTGTCAACCCAAACACACAAGGGACACACAGCAAGCACTGCCCAGGTACCTCCCTGGAGCCTTCTCCTTCCGCCACCCTGGAACACCAAGCCAGACACAACCAAGTCACTTCTTGGAAAGACCCTCCCTTACGCCAATTAGGAATTGGCATCAGACAGGTCCACACATCACCCACAGAATGCAAAGGGCCAGCCCCAACTCCAAGCCTGCCCCTCTCTGAGGCAGGACACCCAGGAACAGAGCAGGCTTCAGCATGAGAAGCCTTGATCTTTAAAGTCAGAAGCCCACTCCTGGCAGTGGACTGCAACAAGCTGAGACACAGGCAGCCTGTCAGCTGTGCTTCTGAGCAGCAGACAGCACCATGGCCCAGGACACAGCAAGAGGGAAAACAACTGTTGCTGGGAAGTTTTTCCCTATGACTTTCCCTGAGCCCACAGCCTACCTTAGGTGAGCCAGCAACTGTTCTTTCTCCCCTGGCAATGCTAGCCTGGCTGCCTGAAGCTGGCTGGGTCATGCCAAGGAGCGCAGATGGACAGCAGGGGAGGACAGACATGGGCCAGTCAGGGTATAATAAACAAACATGCAAGGCTGATTCAGCTGGAATGGGGACAGCATGGGCTGAGCAAGAAACAGAGACAGTGTTCACCACGTTCAGAGACTTCAGCTTCTCTGGGTAAGGAAGGAGGGTGACATGGGCTGCCCCAGCCCATCCCAGCCCCATCCAGTTCCCACTCTCTGTCTCTGAGCTCCTCTGCCACTCCTGCCTATGATGGGGAGGCCCTGCTGGGGTTGGCTCCTGCAACTGAAGACAAGACAGCATCCCAGCCACCACCCACTGATGTCCTGGCAGAGGAGCCTGCACAGCTCTCTCCCCAGCACAGGTCCCCCATGGTTTGCTCAGGTTCCACACAGCCCCCAGCCATGCCCTGGCACAGCCCAGGAGCTGGGGGCTGCACACTTACCTGGAGAGCAGGGAAGCGGCTCTGTTGGTTGGGAATTACTTTTATTGAGACCGTCCCCTTGGTTTCTTTCTAGTAAACAAAGAAAGGGGAGAAAGAAGAGTTGGAGGAAGCGGTGCCTGGAGGCAGCCTAACAGCAGCAACCTCTGCAGGGAGCTGCTGAGGGACACCAGAGCCTGACCAGAAAAGCTTGGCTGGGGCTGAGCCAAGAGGCACATCAGCAAAGCTTTGCCACGTTTACCCCATCACCATGGGGACACACCAACACTCCCTAAAGGGGCAGACTGTGGGCACTGCCCAGCATCACCAGAAAGAGCATGAAGACCTGTAATATCTCCAGCCTGGCTGCCCCAGTAAGGAGCCTGAGAAGAGAGGCTGGTTCTGACAGGTCTCCTCACTTCTGCCCTCCTGGTGACATCAAAGGCCCAGCACTGCCTTGCCTGCCCCAAGCCAGATGAACTGGTGCCCCACCTGCTTCACAAGACCTCCTGCTTAGGCTTCTGCTGGGTGTCCTCAGAACCACCACCACCACCTCCCTCTGGCCATGTCCCATATACTGGGAAAGAATCAGGATAGTCTGATCCAAGGCAGGACTGAGATCCTGTCCAAAGCTGTCCCTGCCAAGGGCCTGGCAGGATCAACATGTAGTAGGAAAATAGCAAAAAAAGGTGACCTGCAGGACCAGCTCAGGTCTGCAAGAGCAGCCAGCTCCTGGGCTGGAGTTGCACATCAGCCTTAGCTAGCAGAGTAGTTTCCAAGCCCCACAAACATCAGTACATGTCAGAGACTCAGCCAACAGCCTTTGCTGCTGATCTTGGGAGGCCAGAAAAAAGCAGCAAGCACAGGCCACCAAGGCTGCACACAGACCAAAGCCCTAGGCTGTACCACAGCACCCTGGCACAGTGGCCCCAGCTCCTGCTGTGCCACGCTGCTGCAGGCAGCTGTGTGCTGGCTCTGGTGCCTGGGAGGGGGTGAATCCTCAGCCAGCAGGCACCCTGCAGGCCAAAGGGGTGTCCTTCCTAGGGAACAACCCTGCCAAACACAGATACCTACCAGCATCTTCTGCAGCTGGTCAACTGAGTGGTTGCTCACACTCTGGCCATTGATTTCTATGATTTCATCACCCACGTGAAGGGACCCTGAAACACGAAAATGCAGGACTGGACAAGAGCCACTCACCAAACCTCAACTACACAGTTCCACCAGCCTCCTGACCCATTGGGCAAGCTGTGGCCAGGACATCATGGTGTTTGCCTGGGCAATGCTTGTGGAGCCATACAAGTCACCTCAGCACATGGGACTAAACGACAAGGGAAACAACTTCTTCCCCCTCCACCCAACACACACCCACTTCCTCCAGTTTGAAGGCCATCAGGTTGCTTTCCACTGTGTGTCCTTCAGCACTTTGGACTGGTCAAAGCACCTGTTTCAGAGCTATTCAAACCAAACCCCAAGTACCTCCCCAAAGCCTCCTTATAGGGTCATCAACACAAGCATTCTTGACTTTGAGCTTTTTTAGTTTATACACCAGCCAGATGATGGCCTCAGACACACTGCTATAAATCAGACACCAGCAACATTATTGGAATGGCTCCTGGATTATACTGGCAGGGGTAAGTTCAGACTTGGATTCACGGCTGGAAAAGAAGCCTCTTCTTCGAAGCACAGAACATCTAATTTCCAAGCACCCTTGGCAAACCCCAAAACCAGAACAGAACATCTTAGTATTTGTTTTGGCACACAGAGCCAATAACAGCAAGCCTGCCCCACCTGTGCACTTAGGAATGGGAAGAGCTTCTCCTGCAGTCTCTGGGGCATGATCCATCTCTCATTACCGTGATCCCATCACGAGATGGAGACAGGTGGTCTCCAGCTCCTTTTCTGAGAGAGCCCTTCCCCCAACCCTTAATTTCTCCCTAAAGCCTCCAGTGTATTAACATGACAACCATGCAGAGAGACCAGCAAGTCCCAAGTTCCCGACATATTCCTAGTGGAGCAACAGATACATGACATGTCCATGTCACAGAGGAAAGCCAGCAGTGCTGGAGAGCTGCACAGAAGGAACCCAGCTAGAGATGTGCACCCCATACACTGCCTCTATGAGGGCCTCGTTACCTTGTCTGTGAATCATGCCCCCATGGAAGATCCTGGCCACCATGCAGCTCTGCTTGTCATTGAGCTTCAGTGTGATTCCCTGGAAGAAAGGAAAATCCATGACTGCTTGCTGGAGGGGAGGAGCTCCTGTGCCCTCAGAAAAATCCTCTCCTGGCCCATATCCACAATGGGCTGCACAGTGTCTGGGGGGAAGCCCCTGCTTGGCCAGCCCAGCCTGCTGCAGCTCCTCTGTGGTGCTCACAAGCACCACTGCCCTTTGGTGGGGCTCACTCTGGGTCCCCAGGCAGGATCCAGCACCCTCTTCTGGGGCCATACCCAGTGAGGCCAGCCCGTGGGCATGGATCTACCTGCCCCTCCAGCCCCGGGGTGCCACCAGGCTTTAGGGTCTTGCCAGCTCTCACCATGGGCTCCTCCGTGACCTTCTCAAACTGGACGAGGCGTATCTTCCGCACCTCGCGGCCGTTGCTGTGGGAAGGGCTGCCCAGGGTTGCTGAGCCGTTGGTATAAATGTCCTCAGTCATGGCGTTCTGGGACTGAGTGACAGCCTGTCAGGGCAAAACAAAGACTGGGGTTTAGGGGCCTGGGCCTGCCAGCTCCCTGCTGCGGGGCTGAGCCGCTCCACCGTGTCAGGGCGCCTGGGGCACAGGAGGAGGAGAGATCCGTGTGCTGGGGGAGAGGACAGTAAGGAAGGAAAAAGAGCACAAGAGCTTCACCCTCAAAGATGACAGAAATCATAGAATACGAGGTTGGAAGGGACCTCAAGGATCATCTGGGCCAACCTTTCTGGGCAAAAGCATGGCCTCAACAAGACGGCCCAGCACCCTGCCCAGCTGATGATGTGCCTGTGGCTTTGATCTGCAGTTATCTAGCCCAGGAAACACAGGAAGTAAGAAAACTTCAGAAAAGCTACAGGTAGCAGAAGCCAAAGAGTCCACAGTTGGTAATCTTCTGCAGCAACAGGTCCCACACACTACTTTGTGTCATGGCACAAAGCAAAACCCAGGCCAGCTCTGATCTCCAGCCCCTGCCCACCTTGTCACCACGCTCAAATCCCCACGCCAGCCTGCGAGGCAGAGCAGACCCTCCTGGCTGCCCCACTCCACACCAGGCTGCAGACTGCCCCCCCCCTGCTGGGAGCCACAGCCAGCAAACCTGCAGGGAAGCCCAGCAAGGTCCTCACCAGCTCCAGTCCCAAGCAGTGACGTTGCACACCATGTCCAGCCTGGCAGAGCCAACACCTCCCCTTGCTGCCTGCCAACCTGCCAATACCCAACTGTTGGCACCAGGCCCCAGGGCTCCATGCCAGGGGCTGGGGAAGCAGCAGCCTGACCCTGCTGCCCTGGGTTGCTCTCAGTGCACCCAGCCCAGAGCAGAGGGGAGGCTGCAACCCCTCTCAGCCCAGGGGTGAGATCTGGCCAGGCTGTGGGGAGGTTTGTGCAGGTTCAGCATTTGCTAGTAGGGCACAGTCACGGCACTAAACCACAACAAGATGAGCTTTGGGAGGGACGTGCCAGAGTGAGACAGCAGCCTGTGCAATGGCCAGAAGCAGAGAGGGAGCCAAAGGCAGGGGCAGCAGAGCCAGAGGTAGCCAGAGCAGCAGGAGAGGTGCTGGCAGAGAGACAGAGCAGCACGGAGGAGTGGGCTCTGTCACAGCCCTGGTGAAAGGGTGCTGGAGGGGGCAGGAAGGGCACAGGAACCCTTGTGTCCCTGCTGCTGCAAGAGGAAAGATGCACGATTTATTTTTAAGCCAACTACTTGTAAAAGAGCCAACCAACCACCTCCTCAGAGGAAAAAGGTGATTTAAGCTGCCAACAGCTTAAATACAGAGGAGGAGGATGAATCCCAGACCAGAGCAGCACCCGGGCCAAGGACTCCCAGGGTGGAAGGAAGAGCGACTTGCAGTCCCCCAGCCTGGCTTGCCAGCCCCAGCAGGGCACACTGCTACCCTGCAGGTCACCACAGGGCAGAGGGACAGATCCAGCAGTGTGGATGCCTGGAGCCAGCCCTCAGCTCTCTGCCAGCTGTCCTGGCTCTACCAAACCAGTGAGTAGGAGGAGGACAAGGAATTTCACCAGCCCTGCCAGAGGCCAAAGTGCCTGTGAGGTGGTTTGAGTCAGCAGAGATCACAATTATCTTGATCATGCCTTGGGAAAGCATTACACCATGCAATTCCTAGCTCCAAACCTCTGGGCTCAGCAGAGCCTGATGAACCAGGACACAGCAATTTGCCCCCAGGACTGGGAGTTCCTGCCCCCCGCCGTTCCCAGCATCCCCATCAGCTGAGCCTCCCGGCCCTGACCTTTGCTTTTTGCTGAGAGCTGGAGAAAACACACAGCCCTCAACGCTGACTCAGCACCAGTGTCACCCTGGTGACTCCCAGAGAGCAAGACTTATCACCAGAGACTTCCTGCTGTGCCTGGGGATGGCCACCAGTCTCTTGATGGCACCTCTGAACCCAGCAGGCTCCTCCAGCAACTCACTCTGTCCCAGAGCCAGGCTGGGATGGTGTGGGCTTTTGCTGACCACACGGGGCAGCTGGTGGATGGGGAAATACCCAGTTCACGAGGAGGACCAGGGCTCAGAGAGTGGCAGATCCCAGCCCCAGTGCTGGGCAGCCAGAAGCCAGAACCAGAGGCCACGCGCAGCTCCCACACACCGCGCACAGGCTGGCCAGCTGGATCACTTACCCTGCACTCTCCTGGCAGCCACCAAACACACTCTTGGCCAGCTCAGCCTGGCATAGTGTGTGACCTCAAGAGCCTTTCAAGCTGTGCTGGCCGTGAGCCAAACCCTGCTAATTACACGCTGAGCAGGAAACATCTGCAAGTGCTGCTACAAGCCGGCTCCGCGGCCACCAGAAACTGCCAGTTCTGCACAAGCTTGGTCACGGCTAGGGACAGTCTCAGGACAGGCATGGGGCAAGGAGGCTGGGGGGCTGAACTGTGCCCTAGCTCCGTGGGTGCCTTGTAGCACAAACCCTGCTCCAGGTGGCAACACGCAGAGGAGCCCCCAGCTCCATGGGCCAAAGAGGTGCACCCCAGCTCCCTGCCTGCATTTTCCTCAGGAGTCTGGACTTCTGCTCTGGATCCCAGGGTGGAGGAAAGGGCACCAGCTCCCCGGGCAGTGTTTGCCAACAGGGAACTTGGTGAGTGTGGAGCAATCCTCTGCAAGGACCACAGGGCTTGATGCTCTGTTCCCTGGCAGGGTCAGTCATCTGCCAGGGTTGCTCCTGCTGCTGCACTGGCTCAGCCAGGCTGCACACCACACACCACCAGGCAAATCAAACATTAACTGGGCAGCTTGTTTGCAGGAGCCTGAAGCAGCACTTGGGGAAAGGAGCACTGTAGTGCAAAGGGCACATTCAGTGGTTTGGCTCCTGGGCTCTCCTTGCTGCTCCAACCAAGAGCTTTCAGTATCAGGTGGCCTTGGAACAGCAGGGCTCCCTGACGTGCACATGGGAAAAGGTCAGACATTGCTGGCTTTGCCAAGCAGGCCCCCAGAGTAGCGCAGCCTGGATGCAGGAGGGAACCCTGGAGCCAGGATCCCCCAGGATGGCCCAGCTGGCAGGGAGAAATGCTCTGCTGCTCACAGTGAGCAACAAAACCCCAGCTCCCTCCAGAAACCTTCACCCCTCACATTACCATCACTGCAGGTGTGTGCAGGGAGGCTGGGGCACTGTTTGGTGCAGAGATGTCCTGGCCCAGCAACCTCTCCTCCCACTCTCTAGTGCTGCAACCTCAGCTCCTCACTGCACAGCACGTGTGTGCATCAGGGGCTCAGTACAGCTTAGAAAAACACAGCAATGTGTAAAAAGAGCAAACTAGTCAGCACAACCATGGAAGCAACCTCATCTAAGACCCCTTCCAGCAATACAATCCAAGTTTGTTTGTTTGTTTTAAAAAAAAGAAACATTTAAGCCAAACGCAATCCAAGTTTGTTTGTTTGTTTTAAAAAAAGAAACATTTAAGCCAAACAGGATTACATTGCTGACACTGGGAGAAGGCACAGTAAAATCAACAGGTCATAGTGGGAAGGGGAACAGAGAAATAGCAGGGATACAAGCAGTTGTGGAGGCCAAAAGATGCTATTAGCTACGCATGTCCTTGCTCTGACTCCAGATCATGGAGTGCTTGCAATGGAGAAGGGCCAGATTTTCAAAGGAGCACAGTCAGTTTTGCTGAGGCACCATCTTCTCACCAGAAAAGGCTGAGGCAGCCTTCCAGATGTGTTTGTGAAACTAGTCACCTCCAAGAGAGGATCAGTAAAACTGTAACACTGACAGAAGAGAACTTGAGGAACTGCCCAGTTGCTCCATTCCCACCTTCCAGAACAAATCCTGCAAAATGGCTTCTCCCCTGCAGCTGTTACAGCCTGGAACATGGCAAAATGCACTTGAGATTAGAAAGTTGGGATCAAGCCTCCTTGCTTCACTCTGGTCAAGCCCAGCAGTTTTGCTTGCCTTTCAACCACTAGTTTTGCCAGTGGTCATTTCAGGATTTGGACCCTGGGGACTGTGGCCTCAGTCTGCTCTGGAGCTGGCACTGTATGGATGCTGGGAACCACTGCACAATGTTCCCTCTGCATCCTCAGGCTCAGCTCTCTCCAGATGCACCCTCATTTTCTCCACTGGACTCCCAAAGGTCACATTAGCTGCCCATATTACAGCTGAGGTACTGAGTCATGGCCGATAAGAGGACATGCCCAAGGTCACCCTGCCATCCAGGTGAAGAGCTGGGAATAGAGGCCACACCTCTTTGGTAAATCTGCATTTGCAGTTGGGAGATAAGGAAAAGACAGGCTCAAGGGAAGAGGGCAAGAAGCTTCCTCCCAGCAATGACACGTGGCTTCCACTCCGAGGGTTTGTGTCCTGCCCCCACAGAAGGAAACCAGGACAGCACTTCCCAGACACAGCCCTGCTAGAGGAAATGGGGAAGAGAAACTTCCCAGCTGCCTTGTTTGGCTCCAGCCAAGCAGCAGCCAGCCAAACCCAGCAACCCTCCCCACAGCCACCATGGGCCAGCACAGTCTCTGCCTGCACATGACAAGGAGAAGAGAGCATGAGTGACTGACAAGCTCAGGACACACAAACCCTGTGGGTGCCAGTCCTACAGAGCTCCTCTTAACAGGCCCCAGGCAGATCCTGGTTAGCCATTTCCCTCTGTCCCTACTGCAATAAATATACCACACCACCAGGAAGCTGCAGGCCAGCTCCTACGTTTTCCATGCCCCACTGCCACTGGTGATTTATTTGTGCTCTGCCTGTGGCCAGAGAGCTCTCCAGCCCCAGATGGGAGAGCTCCTCTCAGCAGCTACCTGATCCAGGCACTTTACTTTAAAAGTTCTTTTCTTCATGTTTGTTTTTTAAAGCTCTCTGCCAGGGTTAAGCCATAAAAAGCACATGATCCACTGGTGTGAGACAGATCTGACAAGCCCCTTTTGGATGCTGTAGTGTCCAACAGGATGGGCCAAGGACAGCACAGGGAAATTTTCTCCCTGCTCTGAGGCTTCTCACAGCTGCAAGGAAACCTCAGCCAAGGCACATCATGCCATGGCTCCATCAGAGACTCCTGTTTAAACTTGAAAATCTCTGCTGGGAGTAAAGTACCAGCTGTTTAGCACCAGGAACTGCTGACCTTCTCCTGGTTGCACCCAAGCTACCCCAAATGATGCTGGCTGGGGAAGGAGCTCCCCCAGCACAGCCAAGGCTGACGGTGCAGCCTGCTCTCCTTCCACTGGAGGCGGGGTGCACACATTCCCCAGACCCACTCCCTGCCCTGGGGTAGCTGTGAGACGGGGGCTGGTTGCATCTTCCTTCTCCGGGGCTGAGACCCATCACCACCACCACCACCTCTACAGCCCATGCTGTGGACCTGGAGGTTGCTCAGCAGCTGAATCAGCTCATGTGACAGGCAGTTCCAGTTCAGACCAGCTACAACTTAGCAGCAAAACAAGCACCAGGCTCCTCCGTGGCAGGATGCTGAGCCCTTCCTCCCTTCCATCCAGCTGCTCCTTCCCTGCCCCGGCCACGCTGGCTGACCATCCCCTCAAGGTGCCCCACGTTCCCCCCGAGCAGCCCTGCTCCCAAGTGCTGGGGACAGGGCAAGCAGGCACCACGCCA
>NW_009953098.1:1066901-1069951 GCF_000747805.2 Chaetura pelagica | reverse complement strand
GAAGGAGACTCCACAACCTCCCTGGGCAATCTGTCCCAGGGCTCTGTCACTCTTACAGTAAAAAAATTTTTTCGGATATTCACCTTGAACTTCCTATGCTCCAATTTGCACCCATTACCCCTTGTCCTATCACTGGTCATCACTGAGAAAAGCCTGACTCCATCTCCCTGACACTCACCCCTTACATATTTGTAAACATTGATGAGGTCACCCCTCAGTCTCCTTTTCTCCAAGCTAAAGAGACCCAGCTCCCTCAGCCTTTCCTAAGATCATCTAGTCCAACCCCCCCTGCCAGAGCAGGGTCACCTACAGTACATCACACAGCAACTTAAGAAACTTAAGAGAAACTTAATCCTTCCCCAGAAACTCCCTGAGAGGTTGCAGCCCCTGGGCTGAAGTTCCTGCCGTGGGTCCCCAGCACGGGACTGCCCCGCAGCGCTGGCTGCCCGCTCTGTTCTCCACAGCGGGTACCTCCAGTGGGTGGGGATTCAGAGGCAGAAGCCCACGGTTCTGCCACTCAGAGGTTGCTGGAGTGGGCAGTCAGTGCTGCTCAGGGCAAGCTTTCCCCATCAGTCCTTCTCCTGTGGCAGCACTTCTGTGAGATCACCTGGCTGGAGTCTTCTGCATCATCCACAGGCAGCTCCAGATCCACTTCCAGCCCTACCATCACAGTGCCCAGCAAGGAGGTGGCCTTGGGCTTTGCTGAGGGAATTACATCACCTGCCAGGGATTGAATCAATCAGCCCTAGTTAGTTTCCTGTTCAAAGAAGATGAGTTACCAATCTATTGAGTAAATACATGGTTTCTTTATCTGACACACAGAGCTGGGTGCCTCCAAAAAGGGACTCCAAACAAAAAAATCCCCACCCTTCACACAACAGTTCTGATCAGTAGTAATATTAGGTTCTGGGGTCTTCCCATTCTTCACTTGGGTCCCTTCACTGTCTCTAGGTGGGCGGTTTCCTCTCTAAGGTTGCTGCATCATCAGATGATGGTAGCAGCTTTCCTTGCTTCCTTATTTTCCAGCTCAAACCAGCTCTGGGGCCTTCTTTTTCTTAACTAGGTAAAAGTTCAGCATACCTGGGTGAAAGTTTACAGCTTGCAGCCAAGGGCTTCAGCAAATTTATCTACTAGTGCTCTTGCTCAGCACAGCCCCTTTACTGCTTACTGGGTGGCTGGAGAACACCCTGGAGCTGCTCAGAGTTGGTTGGTGAAGGCTGCTTGGTCACCTGCAGAGATTTCAGCCCTGCTTCCTCTCTGAAAATGACCCAGAAGGGGCTCTGGTGCACTGAGCTTTTTCTCTGTCACAGGACAAATGTGCCATTTTTTCCTCTTTGAAGAACTTACAGCTGCAATTCCTCTCTGCAGGCCAGCACTGACCAGGCAGCCTCCCCTCACATGTGTCTGGTTATTGTCAGAATGCAGTTAAGCCAAAGGGTAATTGCATTTCCTGCTTGAGACTGTAATGTCATCACTGCCAGTGCCACAGCAAAGGCTCCTCGTACAGCAAGGAGGAGCCCTGTTTCATTTGAGACATCAACTTCTGATCTCCACTGGTTGGAAGTTCCCAGACAGGTCATACCACTGACCTCATCTGCAACCTGTGTCCCTGCTTCCTCCAGACACAGGCCACAGAGGGGGAACATCTGTGTGCACCACAACCAGCTCAGTGCACCTGAGGGGGTGGCCTAGAGCAGCAGTTGCTCCTTACAAAACCACACTGCCTCATGGCAGAGCCCTGGCATCCTGACCATGACCAACCCCTGGTGCTGACAGTGGAGCTCTCCTCAGAACTGTCCCAGGCTGCATCTCTTATAGGTGTGAGCAGGGACTACCAGATTCCAAGGAGGTGCCATGGGAATTCACAAGCCAGTCGCCGGCTGTTGCCGGGCTGGCTCCCCTACCCTGCCCATCCCACTGTGATGGTGGCCAGCACCTGGCTGACCCCCACCATTCCCCAAAGCCCCCTCATAACCCTTCTTCCCACCCCACAGCAGCTGCCAAAGGTGTTTGTGGGGCCACCTGGCTCTTCCACCATAGAGGGAGCACTCACAGTGCTGGAGATGGGTTGATGCAGGCTCTGACACGCTGGCAGTGATGACAATGCTGCCAACACTGTGGAGAAGTGTGCTGCCCAGCAGGCATTGCCCTGTGCCTGCTCCACAGCCCGCTGGGCACTCCAGGCCTTTGTGTGTTGGCTGTTGTTCCAGAAGGTCCCTACTCCATGACAGGCATGAGGCAGGAGCCAGTGTCACCCTGCTCATTGCCATTCCTGGGAAACATCTGCCGTGGTGTTGGGCAGGTGCCAGGGAGGGGGAGAGCCACCCATGGTGGGAAGATGGCTCTGGCCTGTGACACACCTTGGGATCATGGGAAGGCAGCAGCTCAACCAGTAGTGAACATCTCACCAGAGGCACCTACAGAACTCCTGGGAGTGAGCAAGGAGGGCTTGCTCAAGACAGCCATGGAAAGCAGGGTGGTAGCACCCAGCCATGGCAGCAGGAGCGTCATGGGAAGGAGATGAAGGGAACTGGAGGGTCAAAGCCCAGACCCGAGTCAGGTTGAGCAAGTGCTGCCTCCTACAAGCCACCAGTCCCCACTGATTGTGAAATGGATACTGGGGCCTGGAGCAGGGTCTCCTCCCCCAGCCCTTATCTTTACTGCTTCCTCCTCCTCCAGGACTGTGCCCGGGCAGCAACAGCTTATGCAAAACGAAGCTGAGAAGCTCTGGAGCTAATTAATTACTAGCTGCCTGTAATGCTGACTGAGCCCTCAGGGACTCCAAGGCTGGAGTAGAGGAGAAAGTGCAGAGAGATACTGGAAAATTACTGTGGAGTTCTTCAGCATTACATGTGATTATATGGCAACTGGTAGAGGAGGGAGAGGAAGAGGCTGATAATGAGCCAGACACAACAGCTCTGCAGGCCTTCTCCTCCCTGGCAGCAGAGGCAGTGAGGGCCCTGGGTGGCTGGATCCGGCCCTGGGGAGAGTTCAGTGTCCGGATGGATGCTGGTGCTGCCCATGCCTGGTCCTCAGCCATCAGTATTCCT
>NW_009953098.1:1055523-1066767 GCF_000747805.2 Chaetura pelagica | reverse complement strand
TGCTGAGTGTCACAGCCAAGGAACTCTATCCGCAGGGCAATGTGGTTGTGCCACTGCCGGGGGTGTATCCTCACGTAGCGGGCAAAGAGGGGAGGCTCCAGGGTATTGATCACTGTGCTGGTGTGGTCTTGGTTTGCCTTGAAAATCTGGGGAGGAGAGAGAAATCAGGGGTGTGCTCTCCTCTGCTGGAAGGGTGAGCCCATGGCTTGAGGACACACTCAGCCCAGGCAAGCTCCACTTGGGAATGCTTTAGGGAGAAAAAAGCACAGCCTGAGTCACTGCTCTTGCAAAAATCCTGTGAGCCTGTTTGCTGCCAAGGGCTGTGCTTGTCACCCAGGGCTGGCCATGGGCTGCCCTTGGCTGTGGAGCAGCTCTGCTTACCTTCTCCTTGACATCCTGTAGGACCAGGCTCCAGTCCACACCGTTCTGGCTGCTGGAGACAGCAAACTCCTTCACAAACATGTGGGTGAAGACAGCTTTGGCACCCTGGGTTATGATTGCAGTCACCTTCTTGGTTACTTCAAAGTCCACCTGCAACCACTCTCTGGGGCTGTCACTCTGGAAAAGGACAGACTACCTTCAACACTTCAGCAACAATGAGAAAGACACCTCACTTGCAGCTGAAGCCAAACTAGCCCTGCACATAGTCCTGTGCTTCACCTGCCTTACCAGGCCCTTGGCTGGAGCTGCTGCAGTGCAGCAACTCTCCTGCCTGTGTGCAGGTGCCTTGCTTGCTTGATGTGCTGTGTACACATCCTTCCCAGGCCTGGCTAGGAGACATGGCAGGCACCCAGCCTGCCTGCTGAGCTCCTTGCCCGGGCTACCTTTGGCCGCCACGCGTTGGTCCTGCCCTGCAGGTTCAGGCGGGCCTGGGAGGGCGACCAGCTGGAGAAGACATTGGTGCTGTAGGAGGACGCGGAGATGCGCTGGTCAGGGATCCCTCTGCTCTCCATTCCAAGGGGCATGGAGCAGCCTGGAAGAGGGGAATGATGCTTGTTAGGGGAGGGTGACCAACACGACAAGGAGATGCCTGCTGGCTGCTCACTGCTCTAGATGCCCTCTGGTGACAGGTTCTCCTGTGCCTTGCTGCAGAGTCATGGTCCCTGCACTGCTCAGGGTCCCTGTGTGCAGCACAACTCTGGCTGGGGAGTGCCAAACTTCACCTGCCACTAGTCCCACCTTCTTTTCTCCCTGGAGATTCTATCTAGGAGGAATGTAAAGAATTTGTGCATCTGCCAGGATATAAGGAGACCTAAGAGTCTCCAGGAAAAGGAGGAGAATACCTGGCAGGGATACACCCTGCACGTGGTGATCAGGTGTATATGTGCACAGCTGCCTCAGAGCTGGCTGGCCAGCTTGTGGCATGGGGGGACAGAACAGTCACTGCTGCTTGTAGGTTATGGAGATTCCACCCTGCTGGTGTGCAAAGCTAAAGAGAGGAGCCCAGAGCAGCACTGCCCCAGGTCGCAGTGTGAGCCAGAGCAGTTTAGTCTTGGAATAGCAAAACCAGACAAATAGCAAATAGCATCTATCTCTGCCTGTTTCCTGCTCCCCTAGAGCGAGGCAGCAGCTCCCCATCTATCCACTCAGCTGCTGCTGAGGGTTCAGAACAAAGCAGTGGTGAGAGCTGTTCCCATGCTGTCCCTCTGCTATTGCTGTCTCTAAGGCTGTAAGGAGGTTTTCCAGCTTTGCTCCCCTCATAATCCCAATGCTACCTTCACGCTCCTCCTTCCCTCTCCACAAAAACCTGAGGAGTCCTGGAAACGTGTCAGAGCTGGCATTCTGCAACCCACTTGATCAGGCCCCAGCTTTGGTGCTCGGTATCCAGAGGTGGAACCTACTGTTGAGATCACAGCCCACGAGCTCCATGCGCAGGGTGGTCCGGATGCTGTAGTGAGTGGGGTGGATGCGGATGTACCGGGCTATGATGGGAGGGTTGAAGCGATTTTCCTTCACGGCACTTGCATCCACGTTTGCAAAGAACAGCTGCAAGGGAAAGGGGAGGAAAGGATTATTGTACCAGCAAAAAGACAGCTGGACAGGGCAAGGATTAGTGGGGAGAAGAACGTTTCTGTCTGGCCTTTCGTGAGAATGGCAGCTCAGGGAAAAGGTTTGAGAGGAGATTCAGACCAAGGAAGTGTGAATGGGCCAAATCAGGGTGAACCACTGAGAAACAGGAAGAAGTGAAGCCTAGGGCCTGTGCTAATGAACATGCTTTTGTATTTCCACCAAACAGAGAAAGAAAAAGAAGACTTTAGAACCTGGGAAAAGTTTTGGCCACAGATGGTGCACATGATGGAGGCTTTTCTGGATACTTGTTTTCTCTGTCTGGAATGATCAGCTTATGCATATTTAGTTTGTGTTTTGTTTTGGGTTTGTTTTTTTTTACTAATGAGTAGGGGTTCCCCAAGTCATCTGCACCTGCACAATGCTTTTAGAAAGCCCAGTTTGCCTTTGGGGTCAAATAAAGATATTCAGGAAAAATCTTACACCTAGCTCCAAGTAATATGCAACATAATTTTAAGTGGCAGATGTCACAGCCACCTGGGATTGTGGAAGGAAATAGTCAGTTTAAAAGGAGACAGATGGATATAGAAAATATGTCCCTTGCAGATCTGTGATCTATTCAGCCATCTTGGCAGTAAATGCTCACTGATCCTGCCCTAATCAGATATCTCATGGGTTCAGGAGATCTCTGCCTTGTGTAAGGAGGTCCCTAGCCCCCATCACCCCAAGAGATGCCATTATGGGAAGGTGTTCTCCTCAGGACCTGTTTGCCTTACCATCTGGGTGCTGGTGGCATTCCCCTTGTATTTCTTCCACATTCGCCCATCGAGGCTGTAGAAGACAACGAACTGGGAGATGTAAAGGCTGGAGAACTTCTGTCGGGCTCCCTGTGTTTTTATGCCATGAATAATCATGAGATGCAAAAGGTCCACCTGAGAACAAAGTCAGGGACATGTTTTTGACGGAAAACCAAAGCTATGTTTGGGCAATGCCCTGTAAACCCATGGAACTCACTTCCTTGTGATAGAACTGAGCACAGGTTATGGAACTAGTTTAAAAAGTAAGACTGCTCATAATGGCTCCTCCTACCTGGATCCAGGCATCACTGCGGTCTGTGCTCCAAGCATTGATGGAACCTGTGTTATCCAGCCTGGCCAGGTAAGGAGCCCATTGTCCTGTGAGAAGAGCACAAAGATATGAGGGCAAGTTGTGTTGGCTGAGGCTGTCCCAGCCTTAGTTGACCTCCTTGCAGCGGCAATCCCTACTCACCATACTGCCCCGATGCTGTGATCTGAGAGTCTGCGATGTAGCCCGAGGCCAGGCCAAGGGCATTTCGGCAGTCTGCAGGCAAGCAGGGAGAAGGAGGGTGGAAAACAGGGAGACTGCTTAGATAACCAAGCTTTTAAAGGAAAGGCCTAGGCTGAGTAGCAGCCTCCAGGCTCAGGGAGGTTGTTTCAAGCCTCAAGGAACCCCCAGGATTGTTTGTCTTGCACTACACAGTGGATGCTGAGAGCCCTGGGGGACAAGGAGCTAAAAAATATGGTGGCCAGGGTGCAGAGAGGATGACTCACTCAGGTTGTAGACGAGGAAGAGAGCACTCATCCCAGCTTGCTGGTGCTCTCCCACTTTGCACTCCACCTGCCAGATCCCAGCATGTGAGGGCCACATCTCCACTGTCCCGAAGACACCTGGCCAGGAAGGGAGAGCAGAGGGGAATTACTGGTTGTAATGGGATGCTGCTGTGCCAAGCACTGCACAATCATACAGTCATACTCTTCCAGATCCATTCCCCCTCCTTGCTATCCCCCCACAGGCTTGGCACTTCCTAATGGGCATGGACACAAAGCCCCAGCAGCTGGGGTGCCCGTGCTGCCCATGCTGCATCTCACCAGGATAAAGGTTGTAGACTCCCATGCGATACTCCTGGCTAGTCCTGACGCTGAACAGCTGCCCATGGAAGTGGATGGAGTGGATATCCTCAGTGCTGCCCATGTTCAGGAGGTGCCATCGGACCCGTTGCTGCTGAGCCATCACCAGCCCAGGCAGTGTGTCACTCACGTAGCCGTTAATGGCTGGGGAAAGCAGCAGGCAGGACTGGATTGAGGCTCCAGGGTTTTCCCAACCCAATATAGATTGTAGGATGGAAAGGGCAAGGGTCCTCACCATGGAAGGAATGGTTTTTCTTGAAGTCAGGGTTGTCCTGCTGGATGCGGCAGGGAGGGCGGCAGTTCCTCTCCATGTTCTCCAGGAAGTACCAGCTTTTGGTCTCATCAAAGATGGTGAAGAGCAGGGAGAACTCCTGCACTGCCAGCTGACGCCTGAAAACGAAGTTCAGCACCCCGCGGCGACAGATGATCAGTGGCCCAATGAGGCCTGAGTGCAGGTCCTTCTCCTGCCAGGAAACCAGGAAAAAAGGGTTTGCCTCAGAAGGGGTGACAAACCTGCAAGTAGCACAGCAGTGAGGAAAGTGGTGGCCCTGCCTGCACCCCTGGGCTGGCTCCCACCCATGGACAGGGCATGGCATGTGCAGGGTGGGAAGGACATGCTGGGTTCCCTGGGGGACCTCCACTCTGCTCTAGCTAAGAAAGGCTGTGCAGAAAGTGTTTGCATGTGCTTTCAAGAGAAGTGGGGTCTTGTCTGTTCAATCATCTGACAGGCTCTACCCTACTAACATTGGAATCCATGGACCAAATTCAGTCAGATTTGGCAGAAGGGAGGGGACTAGTTCTCTACAAGTCTCATGAGCTAGTACAACTGGGGAAAGGGGGAAAAAGCCCAGTTAAGAGAAGAGAAAAATCATCAGTATGCATTCATCACTGTATTAGATAACTGAGAATCTACACAGCCACAAGCTGCTCTCAGCACAGCACCACAGAAGGAGCCCTGAGCTCACAGCGAGGACCCAGGCATGCTGCCCATCTCTTCTTCCTGGGATGCCCCATGGAGCAGGCTCCCACCTACCAGGTCCACGTCGGAGAAGTAAGCCCAGGCCTTGCAGTCAAACTCCTGTGTGGTGGGTGCCATCTGGGGGGGAACTTTCCAGGAATACTTCCGGACCTCTCCAGGATGCACCCCCTCTCCATCCTGCGGCGTGTCCTGCCCCCCCTCATAGGCTTTTAGTTTGGAATAGAAGGAGAAGGGCCTCGTGGCCAGGTTCTTGAAATGAACCTGCACCAGAAGGAAGGCAAAGCAAAGGGGCCGTAGGAATGGGCTACGCGGAGCCTGCAGACCCCCCTCAGCCCTCCCGCTGGCTGAGCACAGCCAGCAACAGGGGCACGTCAGGTTGTATAGGAAATGGGAACTTGCAAATCACCATGATGACATCTTCAACTTCTGCCCTGATGTACGGCCCAAGGATGCCCAAGTGCTCATCCAGCTCTCCCCGTTGCAGTGGCTGCGTGAAGGAATCGTCCAGGTACTCCCGGAAAACCACCTTGCGGTACCGCCGGAACGGCTTCCTCCTGCCGCTCCATGGGTGCCTGCCAGGGGTGCAGCAAGTTAAGTAAGTCAGGTGATACTATCCCATAAGGAGGGCAGCCATGGCAGGGCAGGGGTGCTGCAGAGGCTGAAGCAACCCTAACCCACGTGCAAGGAAGCTCAAGGGTGCTGGAGGTGCAGAGCTCCCCAGGTGGAGCATTGCTCCCCTGGGCTGTAGAGCCATAAACCTGTGGTCCTGCTGCCACGACATACCAACTCACACACCAAGCCACGCCACACAGTGCAGAAGGAACACCCGAGGGATGGTCACACTTACATGGCTTTGAGGAAGTGCTGGGGTCTCTGGTTCCCATACTCCCACATCACCTCCACTGCTGCAATGAAGTACTGCCGTACCGCCCCCTGGAAGGAGCGCGGGTCGTGCTCCTCGTCCTCATAGATGTCAAAATCCTCCATGGTCTGCTCTGTGTTGCTGTACTCATCATAGTCCTGCTTGTCAGCCTTTGGCCTCCAGGAGCTGGAATGGCTGCCGTTGTTCAGAGCCAGTCTCTCCCTATGTTCTGGGGCATGGCTCCTTTTCCCAGCCGTGCTATTGCTTGTCCCATACTCCCTGGGTTCTCCCAGGCCCTGGCCCTCTCTCTTTCCAGTTTCTCTGAGGACATCTTCCCCACCAAGCACCTGCTGTCCCTCTGGACTGGCTGGCATGTATTTGTCTGGTATTTTAGTAGTGCTGTGATTGTGAGTGAGGCTGCTTGCAGACAGGGAGTAGTTTCCTTTGGAGGCTGGTCTCAGAGGGATTTCTTCGGGGCTTTGCCCAGATGTGGCCTCAGACACATAGCCCTGCATGGCATTGTCCTTGAGCTGCTGAGACTGAAGACTGGAGTGACCCAGTTGCTCCACAGAGTTTGTCTCCTCCTCCATCTGGCCTCTCCCCTGAGCTGGCTCACTCCCAGGAGCCCCCCAGACAGCACCTCTGCCTGGCTGCAGTCCAGCCAAAGCTGGGCTCTGCAAGCCCCCAGCCTGTTCCACTGCTCCCAGGGAGACTGGGTCCCAGTTTGAGGCCAGGTCTGCAGCCACAGCAGCACCCTGTGTTTCTGAGCTGCTTGCTGCCATCTCCATCTTTCTTCCCAGTGTTCCCCACATGGAGGAGGAGTGTCCCCTGCTCTGGGCCCCCTCACTGCTGCTCTGTCCACCCCCATCTGTGCTTGGCTTCCCCTCAGGATGCATCTCAGCAGCACTATCTCCAAGCAGAGCCTGTGGAACATCCCTGCCCGGGTGTAATTTCCCTTCAACCATGTTTGATTTTTCTTCTGGGTTTTCCTGGGCCACTGTCACCTCAGGCAAAGTGTCACTTGATATCAGGGACCTCTTTTTGAGGTGAGTGCTGCAAAAAGGGGAATGAAGTCCACATGCCTTTGAAGCTTTCTTACTCACTGCTGTCTCAAGGGTCTGGTTGGCCAGATCCTGCTCTGTTCTGTTACCTTCAGAGAGGGGGTCCCTGCTGCCAGGCCAACTGGTGTTAGGAAGACTCAAACCATCCATCAAGCCTCTACTCTCCCGTGACTGGGCTGGTTGAGGCCCCCAGTCGGGGCCACTCATGTTTGGGGCTGGAGCTCTGTGTCTCAGAACTGGCTCAGGGCTGTTCAAGAAAGAATTTGGGTGCTTCCTTGTGTCATTGTCCATAACATTCAATTCAGGAAAGGCAAGACTGTCCATCTCTGTCATCTCCTTAGTGGCTGTGACGTCCTGAAACACTGCCTCCAAGATTAATTCATCCTTCTCTTCTGTTGTTATGTAGCTGGAAGGCTCAAGGTCATTGGTGCTTACAAAGGTGGCTTCTAGAAGGCTTGTGCTTTTGGCAAGTTCACTGGTCTCTTGCTCTGTGCCACTTTCTGCAGGCAAGGAGTTACTCTCATTTGTGAGGATTTCTTCTTGGACAGGTTTTCTGGGTCCCAGGTCTGAAACATTAATCCCTTCAAAAGATTCATTGAAGCCTTGTGAAATCACTTCATGAGGTGTTTTTTCCAGCCTAGCATGTAGCTCTTTTGATGAATAATTGCTTTCTCTGGTGTGGCTGTGAATGACAGCATGAGAAGTCCTGTTGTCTCCTGTCTCATCTGAAGATGCAGAAGGATTGTCCACTGTGGAGGAAGAGGTATGATCAGTACTTAAAAATGGTTCTGTATTGATTGTCTCCTTTGACCCATACAGATTTAAGGTTATGTTATCAGCTCCCCTTAGCAACTCGTCCTCAGGACCATGTGAAGACTTGTCTTGAAGTCCCAGATTGTGCTCCAGGTCATTCTGGTGAAATGAGCTCTTGTTCTGTTGAAGAGCAGCTTTGCTAGCAGCATAAGCAATTGAAGCCCACAAGCTTGTTGCTGGAGTAGTTGTCTTTAGAGGCCCTGCTTCCAGGTTCTCTAATGTACTTCCAGACTGGACCATTGTCCTTCTTACTGGCTCCCGCACTTCTGAGATTTTTGTCATATTCTTTCCTGCCAGAGCATCTTCTGGAGCTGGCGTGGCTTGGTGCAGCCATTGCTGACCTTCTTCTGTGCCCACGGTACCATGGACCCTTCCATTGATGCTTGTCAAGTGTTCTCCAGGTGGGACAGCCCCAAACCCTTTATCCTGGCTGATGATTTCTGACAATCCCTTTTCATCTTCCAGGAAGGATTCATAGGACACTGGCTCATCGTTTGTCTCTTGTAAGGAAGGTGTTGAAATACCAGGTGGATGTGGGATTGCTCCTAAAAATGTTGATGTGCTATTGGAAGGTGGATCAGACATCCTGCCATTGCCCAGGAGGGCCCCAGGGCTGGGTTCTGTCAAGCACAATCTTGGCTTCTCTGTCTCATTTCTGGAAGAGGTGACATTATTCAGTTGCTCATTCACACACGGCCTGTGCCACTTCTTCCTTTTAGAGAAGCCCCTGGGTTGGAAGTCGAAGGTTTCCTGCTCCTCATCATAATCCACATAATCTTCCTCCCCATCAGGGTACTGCTCCTGTTGGCACTGTGAGACGGTGAACTTGGCACGCATCCCTCGGTCCCTGAAGTCAGGATTCAGGCAGCCCAGCATCCAGATGCCTGTGTCAAGAGAGGGCAAGAGGACATCATCAGCCCAACAGAGTGGGAAATCCCAACAGCTGCCATCCCCATGTGGCTCCCTTGCTAACGCAACCTGTATTTCCAGGAAGCTTCTGGTTCATGGTAGATGTCATGTTTTTGTATTCCCTAGAGTAGTTTACAGCTGGACTCACAAGGCATTAGGGATACCAGCAACATCAGAGCCTGTCCTGACCCACACCATCAGCAGGGCTGGTGTCTCCTGCCAGAGTTTAGTGGGCTTCTCACACCCACGAGGCCCCAGCAATAGCTTGGTGAGAACATTGAATGCACTAAGAACACACAGAGCCTCCAGGATTACTACCAGCAGCAGAATAATCACCACAACCCACCCTCAAAGACATGCTGGTGCTGTCAAATACACCCCTCCCCCAGATCCAGGGCTGCTGAAATGTGACAGGGTACCCAGCTGGAGGTGCTCACTCATCTCCACTGTGACTCCAAGTCCGTGGTTTATAGAATAGCCTGTGTTACTAACCTGGCTTTTCCAAACTCATGAAGACAGTTTCTCCAGAAAATGGGAAAAGGGTAAGCACATCCTCAAAGACCATGTTGTGCTTGAATGTGTTTCCAGAGAAGAAGATGGAGAGGAAATCTGTTTGGGCTCCAACACTCAGGACATACCAGTACACAACATCATGCAGGCAGAGTTTTGGTTGGAGGTTGTCAAACACAAAGCCATTAATAGCTGGAAGAGAGCAGGGGTAAAACATTTCATTAGGACCTGATTCCTTCAGGGCTGCTGACTTCCCTGCTTGTTCCCTGGGGCAAGGATGGGCCTGTGTCTGCTGGGGCTTTGCAGGCAGCACTCACTGTGCATCACGTTGGAGGCATAGAACTGGGGGTCCTGGGTCTCCACGTGGTCTGGGTCGGTGCAGAACCGCCTGATGTTCTCCTCCAGGTACCAGCTGCGGTTCTCATCAAAGACAGAAAACAGCACAAACCTGGTTTTGTCTGACATTATCTGGAAGGCAGAGAGGAAAGGAGTTATTCCTGGTCTGATCAGAGTATCTGCCAGGTCATTGCCTAGGTGCACAGGGAACAGTTTACTGTTTACAGATTTCAGTGATGACCAGTGATAGAACAAGGGGCAATGGGTGCAAACTGGAGCACAGGAGGTTCCATGTAAATATCAGGAAGAACTTCTTTCCTGTGAGAGTGACAGAGCCCTGGGACAGGCTGCCCAGAGAGGCTGTGGAGTCTCCTCTGGAGACATTCAAAACCTGCCTGGACGCATTCCTGTGTGATGTGCTCTGGGTGACCCTGCTCTGACAGGGGGGTTGGACTGGGTGATCTTTCGAGGTCCCTTCCAACCCCTAGGATTCTGTGGTACTGCTATTTCACAGGAATTAGGATCCAGGCTTGGAAAGAAGGGAGCATGCAAGGTCAGGCCATTGGGACTGACGGTAGGGTTGATCAGGAGAGACACATTTGATTTTACCCAAATATTCCACCCACTGCAGCTATTCCAGCCCTTCAGCCTGGCAGTTGAGGTGACTCAGGAAGGACCCACCTGATTTCCCCTCTGATCCATGGACTTCTTGGAGCAGACCAGGAGGGGCCCGATCAGGCCCGAGGCCACGTCTCGCTCGGGGTGGATGGAGCTGTAGTAGAAACGGGTGAGGCAGCGCGGATCTGCCGGCGTGGGGCCGTCCTCGCTGGTCACCCTCCAGCTGTAGGTGAACGACTGTCCAGGGGGAATAGGGATGTCCTTCACCTCCTTATCTGGCAACACACAGCCCGAGGGCAGATCAGTTAGGTCTGTGCTGCTCCAGAAAGGGGGGGGGGATTTCACTTTTAAAAAGAGCTCAGAAAGGAGGTTTCCTGACCGCACAAGTTGCCGAGAAAGCTACCCAAACCCGTGGCCACCCTGGCTGCCAGTCTGTGCTTGCATGGAAAGCTGATCTGGTCAAAAGGAACCTCTGGGAACAGGTGACATGGGGAGGCATATGCCTAATTTTGTAAGCCCTTGGAACTCCTGCAAACTGGAAAAATTGCCCAGTCTCAGCTGTGTTTGGCCTCTGGGCTGCCTAGAGGAGTTTGCATATGAAAGTACAGGGAAGGGCTGAAGTAAGTGAAAAACAGCAAAAAAAAATATAGCAAATGCAGATAGACCATGAGAAAAGCAAGGAGAAGATCTGTAAGGAAGAGAAGGAAATTGCAAATGCAAACAAAACCTCTGAGCATTCAGCAGGTTGAAGCACAGAATTGTTGTGGTTGGAAAAGACCTTTAAGATAACCGAGTCCAACCATGTCCTAACCCTACCAACCATTAGCCTGACTCTACCAAGTCCAATGCTTAAACCACGTTCCTAAGCTAGAGCAAAAACCACAAGGCTGCAAGAGGGAGAATCTGAATCATAATGAACCCCCCACATGAAAGCAGGGCAGGGGAAGCCCAGGGAACAAAGCCTACAGGATCACCAGGGTGGTTCCTGCCTCCTCAGAAAATGATGGGTCGGACAGCCAGTCTCACCATGGGCTGCAGGAAGCTCTCCTGGCCCACAAGAATGGCAGTGGCCAGGTGATGTCCCAGATTCTTGTGGCCTGCCTTACCTTGAGAGAGCCTCAGGGTGTGGAATGGGCCCACGCTGGTGAGGCCATGAGGGTAGATGTTGTAGGGTCGGCTTGCCAGGTTCCTGAAAACGATCTGAAATAAGGACAGCCAGCA